>NC_085137.1:510685783-511343283 GCF_035046485.1 Aedes albopictus | reverse complement strand
TGTAAGCATCTTTCCTTATTCTCTATTCTACTTTTTTCATTTGTTTCGTTTATCATTTTTGTTTGTTTTTATTTTATTTTTTAAGTTTTCACATTTCCTATTGTTTCGAGTTGGATTTTGAGTTCTTTTGTTTTGTTTTCATACCATTCAGCACTTTCATCAACATTGATTAATTAATCTGCCCCTCCCAAAGGAATGGAATCTTAAATTAAATCGGTATTAATCCCTTGCTGTTGATATGCGGCATTATTGCTAGTGTAATTGTGTTTTGGACGAAGTTTCTCACTGCATTAATTAATCAATTAACCAAATTAATCATTAACATTTCCGATTTCTGTTATTTCAATGTTTGATGTTGTTAAAAAGTCGCCCGATATGATTTGCTAATCGTTTTCTTTTTATATTTCCCGCACACCCTTCTCTCGGACTCCCGGCAGATCACCCTAAGTGCTATTCCAGGACAGCAGGGTTCGACGCTGCTGCTGAAAAATGAGCAGGGCCAATTCCAGCTGCTACGGATCGGACCGGCACCGACCGGTGCACAGATTACGCCCGCCAATATCACCGCGACGACGGGAACCAATCAGACGATACGGTTGCAAACTGTACCAGCTGTAAGTAGGTTTACCGGTCCTCCATTAGCCCTCCGCAAGACCATTGTCACCACGCAACAGGTGAAACAGAAGCAAAATGTAATTACCAAACTCTTCCATCGTTGGTTGGCCTGTTTCAGAATATATTCTACCTTTACTATTTGTTGGTTTTCCATGAGTTAGATGGTCGGTGTTCTGCTGAAATGCTTCAAGCTTAAGATACGAAGAAATATAAACATTCGTTTCTGTTTTATAAGGTGTCGTGATGCATCACTAAGCTTTCAAACGAATCATTGACTTCTTGCTTTTCAATGATTGTTTGCCTCGCGTTTTTGAAGTGATAAAATACTGTCAATTCTGCAGCGAAAGTATCATCGCAATCACTGCGAGTGAGCAAATGGATGATACTTTTTCATACGCATATTCGCTTTGAAGGCAGAGAATTATCACTTTTAAAAATTCGAGCCGATGCTGATGATGCCGTAAAAAGCCATATAATTATTGAATAATTTGGACATACGTAATGGCATACGTTCTTTTGATAAAACTTAAAAGATTTCTTCAGTATTAATTTTAAATAAAGGTAATAGGGTAGGACGGGGCAAGATGGCCACCCGGGGCAAGATGAGCACCCCTCCGTTTTGCTACTTTTATGATGAATTTGGCCCAAACAACTTCATAATCCGTTAGAATAATGTTCATCCTGTTTGTAAACCTGATAAAAGGTACTTCATAATGAACGAATTAAAAAATATCGTCAAATTAGTAAATAGCATGGATTTTCAGCATTTTCCTATAAGAAATCATCAGAATAAAATAAGGTTTTTATGTCAGAATCAAATTTTTACCATAATTCTGGTTAGTAGCCAACATTACTAGCTTATTGCAAAGCATTTTAATTTACATTAGAAAATATTTTCTAAAAGCAGACATTAAAATTTATTCAATTTTAGTTATTTAACTATAGTGGGGCAAGATGAGCACCCATTATTCCCCATCAGGGGAATATAGAAAATATTTTGAAATTATTGTAATCCACTTAATAGTGCCGAGCATAGGTTTCCGTGACCTCTGCAACTATTTGGTTGCGTAAATTCCTAAAAATAAGCAACTTAATAATCGTTTATTGTTTTTCGAGTAATTTTGTATAAAGTATTATAAAACCGCATTTTTTTTTCAATAAATCGAAAAAAATGATAATTTTAGAACGTGATACCATAGCTATAAACAAGGTTCACTATATCAATCACTGTATGGCCAATTTATTGTTAAAATATTGGGATTTTAATGAAGTGCTGTTCTTGCCTCGTAGGGGTGCTCGTCTTGCCCCGTAGCATGTTCGAACCGACCATAAAACATCTTTTTTGTTTAGTCAAATAAATCATCCTTATTGTGAATTTTGAACCCTCCCATGTTTATGGGTGATAGAAAACATGATATAGAAAGAACTACTGAGAGGTACTTTGAAAAATTGTGTTAACTTTCAATAAACTCAACGTGATCCTTAGGGTGCTCATCTTGCCCCGCCCTACCCTATTTTTACAACATTTTCTAGAAAATTGCTGAAGCTTAGGGTAGGACGGGGCAAGATGGCCACCCGGGGCAAGATGAGCACCCCTCTGTTTTACTACTTTTATGATGAATTTTGCCCAAACAAGTTCATAATCCGTTAGATTAATGTTTATCCTGTTTGTAAACCTGATATTAGGTACTTCATAATGAACGAATTAAAAAATATCGTCAAATTAGTCAATAGCATGGATTTTTGGCATTTTCTTATAAGAAATCATCAGAATAAAATAAGGTTTTTATGTCAGAATCAAATTTTTACCATAATTCTTGTTATCAGTCAACATTACTAGCTTACTGCAAAGCATTTTAATTTATATTAGAAAATATTTTCTAAAAACTAACATTAAAATTTATTCAATTTTAGTTATTTACCTATAATAGGGCAAGATGAGCACCCCTGAGGGGAGTATTGAAAATATTTTGGATTCCACTCAATAGTGCCGAACATAGGTTTCCGTAACCTCTGCAACTATTTGGTTGCGTAAATTCCTAAAAATAAGCAACTTAATAATCGTTTATTGTTTTTCGGGTCATTCTGTATAAAGTATTATAAAACCGCATTTTTTTTCCAATAATCGAAGAAATTGATAATTTTAGAACGTGATACTATAGCTATAAACAAGGTTCACTATATCAATCACTGTTTGGCCAATTTATTGCTAAAATATTGGGATTTTAATGAAGTGCTCTTCTTGCCCCGTAGGGGTGCTCGTCTTGCCCCGTAGCATGTTCGAACTGACCATAAAACATCTTTTTTGTTTAGTCAAATAAATCATTCATATCGTAAATTTTGAACCCTTCCATGTTTATGGGTGATAGAAAACATGATATAGAAAAGAACTATTGAGAGGTACTTTAAAAAAATGTGTTAACTTGCAATAACCTCAACGTGATCCTTAGGGTGCTCATCTTGCCCCGCCCTACCCTATTTGTGATCTTTCAATGAAATTTTCCAGCATCATCAAGTGTTTTCTCAGGACACTGTATAGAAATTATGTTAGGATTTCACCGTTCAATCTCTTGACAAATTATTTCGGGGGTTTCAACAGTAGTAATTGCAATGATTGTTGTAGCAATATCTTCAAGACCTTCCCATATAGGGTAGCGAACCACTTGGGCAGCGGTCGGTATTTTGGGCACTCTTCGCTACAACCCAATTGACTTGAAATTTTGTACACGGCTAGATACTATACGTATCTCATCGCGTTCCAAAAAAAATGTGTCAATTGGTTCAGAATTGGCTGAGTTACAGTATAAAAGTGCCCAAAATAGAACCCCTGTCGAGATGGTTCCACTTCCCTGTTTTTTTCATTTTTTTTCCAAAAAATGCTGTACTTATTTTAGTTCTGGGGATATTCACCAGATATGTAGTAGTCCTATAACAAATTCCTCTATGATCTTAATTGAACAGCTCTTTGTGAAAAGCTTTTAGAAAATCAATGATGTTTGAAGATATATCAAACGATTTGTTCAGGGACACAATTCCACTGTTCTTACACAATCCCTACGAAACATTTCACTGAAATTCTTCCATTTTCTTTCCTTTCAAAGTTACTCCTTATTTTCAAACTATTTGGACAGCAATTCAACGTTGGGCTCACAATGACCAAAATTTGCTGGAGAAAGTTTGTTGGCGAAATTAGTCAAATTGCTTACTCAGCTTTAAATTTTATGATTAGGATTGCTATGGCTACTACAATTGTTGCTAAAAATATACCAAATTTTCTTAAATGATGCATTGTAGCCGAATTCCGACCACATTCTTCTATTTTCAATATTTTGATTGTTTCTTTTTACAATTTATATGGTTTTCTTGTTTCCTAGATGATTTTGTTTGTTTGAAACGTTTGACGATGCATTCATCTAAAGTTTTACGATTATATTCCAATGTTTTTATGTATTTTTTGTTTTCATAGTAATGGCTTTTATTGATGAAAGGTGATAATTGGTATTTACTTTACCTGATGTTATTAGGATTTCTCAGGAAACGTCCACTGAAATCTCAATAGATCTCTCGACAAAATTGTAAATCAAAGGAAAACGAGCATGGTTTCGTTTTCGTCGTTTTCAGTTTGCTTTCTACCCCGAGTTTCCGTTCAAGTGAAACTAGCTTCCATGTTATTGTTTCTCCTGTTGAGTTGCAGATTAGTGTCCTGATTATACTTTATTGGTTATCCGTTTGTATGATCGTTAGTAGATTTGCCATACGCATGTACCACTTGTAGCGAACAATGCATTTAACAGTTTGCAAATCGTTTTTCGTTTCGGTTGACCACTATGCCTGCAGCCCATCTCATCTGGTTCGGGTACGATAATCGTCAATTCACAATCCATCACTACCACACCAACTAGCTTCGTAACGACTCAGTCGACTCCGGTGGCCTCGGTTGCTCCTGTTCCGGCGCTGGCCGCCCAACAGCACATCACCATTTCTGCCGCAACAGCCCAGACACCCGCGTCGGCCGTGGCCACCGGTCAACCTACCGTGGTAGCAACTCAGCAACCTCAGACCGTCGTGACCACCCAGCAACCACAGCAACCTCAACAACCTGGCCAGCCTGCAACCCAGACAGTGGTAGTAACCACCACAACCGGAGGGCAAACGACTCAGCAGCGCCAATCGTTAGATAATGCCAAAGAAAAGTGCAGGAAATTTCTCACCAATCTGATCGAGCTGTCCAAACGGGAACCGAAACCGGTGGAGCAAAATGTCCGAACGCTGATCCAGGAGCTGGTGGATGCCAACGTTGAGCCGGAGGAGTTTTGCGAACGGTTAGAAAGGCTTCTAAATGCCAGTCCGCAACCGTGTCTAATTGGTTTTCTAAAGGTAGAGATCTTCGCTCGTCCGCCTGAATACATACACAATTGCTAACTGTTATCTCTTTATTGTTCTTTTCATTAATCCTACAGAAAAGTTTACCACTCTTGCGGCAATCTCTTGTTACGAAAGAGATTACGATTGAAGGCATTAATCCGCCCTCGGCAAACGTAGCCTTCTCCGGCTCGCCTCTCACGCAAATACCTGTAAGTTATCGAAGCTAACCCGTTTGAAGAAGCATTTCGTTCAGATCTCGACCAATTCGGCGATGATTTCGAACGATGCTTCCGAAAACTCTTACTAACCGTCGAACGACCAAAACTTTGAAGAACATTTTGTTTTTCTATGCCAAATAGATGGTATTTAGATTTTGACGCTTTCAATTCGTCAATTTCAAACCGATTGATTTGAGTTTTTGTATAGAGCTAGATACTGCACGTGCCCAGCTCTATACAAAAAATTAAATCAATCCGTTTCAAATTGACTTAGTTATAGCGGCAAGTGCCCAAAATAGGTACACCTGCTCAAATGGTACAAAACCCTATACCACTTTTGTCACGTCCTTGAGGTCTCAGAATTGCGATATTCAAGCAATGACGCAACTAAATAAGATTGCAAAGCATAGGTAATATTGTTCTTCAGTGTAAAGCCCAAGACATATTCAGTTGCGTATATGTATCAAGTTGTATGTTGAATGTTTGTCTTCGTCTACTAACTACGAGACTTCAACTGGTTACGGACCCCGTAGAAAGTCTTGTTCGCAGTTGCAAGACACCTTTTCACCACTAGAGTTCCAAGGAACACAAATTCTTCCACTATGTATTTCAAATTTTACCACCCAATAGCAGCTACCATCTCGTGTTTATTGTTCTTGCCTACTCCCTTTGTGGCTCGACGATAAATTCCAATGATATCGATACTGTCCGCAAAGCTCGTCCATCGTCACTGTTGCTTCTTAATCTGTTCGTTAACGCGTTAACGTTCTCCCCATTTAACAGAGTGTCGAAGTGCTCTCCTGGTAGCTACCATAGTTTTATCTGTCTGCAATTTATTTGTACGATCATTGTACGTACGTCTCAGTGAATTTCTCCTCTAAACAATGAAAAACGTTGCATTTATAGTAATCGATATTAAGTTTTCGTTGATCTTGTGATGTAATCTGTATCAACACCCGCTCGGATGGTTACTCCGCAGGAATTCGGATGTGGAAACATTTTGTGAAAATTAGGTCAAGTCTGTTTACGGTTTCTCGTGCACCAGTCTACAGTTATCAACAAGGATTTTATAAAATTCTCTGGAAAACCATTCACCAGAACTCCTGCATTCCCCAGAAAACCATTTCCCCTAAAAATGTCCAGTGACATAAAAAGGAAAAAATCTCTGGGGAATGGTCCATTCTGGAAAATAGTTTTTTGGCGAATCATTCATTCTAGGCAATGATTTTCAAGGGAATGTTTTGAAATCGTTTCTTTTGAAGAACATCATGTGTAAGCTTCAGTAGTCTGGGTCGTAGCCCTTATATCTAGGAATTGCCTACTAAAAATAACGAGAGTACCTATCGTGCTGTCATTGATCAAAGACTAGAATAAACTTGTCATGATTTGACCTTATTACACTAATATAGCATATAAGGAATTGTCGATATAAACACGAATACCGTTTTGTGTTATTCAGCAAAATCTCGCACTTCTTATCATTACCTAACGCTTCCATTCAAACTTTTAGGCCCAAATACGCCCCGTAACGCAAACCATCGTCACCCAGAACAGTATCGTCGGCCAGACGCAGATCCGTATGCTAACGACCCAGTCGGGCGCCACGACCGTACCCCGGATAGGACAGACGACGATACGACCGGCGGCACCGGTACGGATACAAGGACCCCTCCACCAACAACCCCAACATGCGGTCACCACCGTCACCACTCCCAGTGGGCCCCGGCAAATCACCGCCCAGCAGATACGACCAAATGCCACGGCGACCGTGGGCCATACCACCATCGTGCAAACGAGCCATCAGCTGCCTCAGACGATCTCAACGACACCCCCGGCGCTACTTCCGGTAAGTTTCCGGTCACGTTTTGTGAGGGTGATTCACGCACACTGTTGTAGCACCATTCACCACTTTTTAGCAATGTCATATGACTCCCGATTCCTGTAATCCTTTATCCTTCTGTCCTTTCACAGCAGTTTCTAAGAGAAATTTAGTATTGTATCATTCCTTTTTTTCCTTGAAGTTTCTCAAGTTAATGTAGAAAACCCTTCCCTGTTTGTTAGTTATTGATGTTTTTCTAGTTGTTCCCATTGTTGGAAAAAAGGTTTGAGTGCTGTTCAACTTCTCCTTATTGTTTTTGGCGTCCCTATGTTGCCTCTTTCGTTGTTCCTTATTTTCTATTTATTATAATCAACAAAAATTAACACATCCACCGCACTGACTATATTTGTACACAGACACATCCCACAAATACACACATACACCCTTATCTCACGGAAAACACGTGGAAGAGCTCGCTTTCTCCCTTCCTTACTTTTTAAACAATACTAAGAGATATACAAACTACTACTTCTGAGAGTTCAATGTTTTGGTCGGGTTATATTTTGTTTTATATTTGCCTAACTAATCGTATCGAGTAATACATATACAATTGTTTTAGTTCTGTTTCGGCAGAGTTATCGAAATCAAAAAGAAGTTTCAATTCCAAGAATATCTCGAAGGTCCTCATTCAACTATTTCGCAAATTTGTGAGATTTGCTTGTGACTTATACGACCAATTGTATTCCTATTTCATCTATCGAAGTAGCAAGTTTGTATATTTCGGATAGTTATGTTTGAACAGTAGAAATGAAAAGAAATTAGGTAATAAAATTTGCTTGTGCTTATTAAACCTTGTAGACAAAACGTAGGTAAAATTAAAAGAATAATGCATATTGGATTGGAGTATTAATTTCTTTTTAATAATTGATTATTTTATAGATTATCATATTAGCTACCTTTATCCAAACGTAGAGTTTCTAGCTTTGTTATACAGATATGTTACAGTTTACTTTATTGCGGAGTTCGACTATATTAATTGCTGTTACTTGCTGCTGGACCATAACGGAACGCTGTTAATAGAAGAATATTCGTTCCAAGTCTTCCATAGGTGTAAAACATGCATGATGCCGGTTCGTTTCGCTGCTGTTAAAATTGTTTTGTTTTTTCCCTTACTCGATACTAATAAATGGAGTCTTTTCTAGCGATTTTGAGTTTTTTGGAATTAACCATTTTTTAACAAACAAGAACCAAATGTTTCAAAGCTTGTAATTTTATCGCCTTTTTTAACAACTTTATATGAATTGATAGGTTAGCTTAGGAAAAAGGCCCACTGAAAAATTATTTACTCATTTTTATTATAAACTATTTGATTTTTTTTCTTTGCTGTGGTAGTTGGTGATGGTTCCGGAGCGGTGAATATCGTTCTTTATAATATACATATTTATTCTAAATAATCAGATCAGGTATAGGCCTAGAGAGTTTTTTTGCCTGCGATTTTGTATACTTTTGTTGTTGTTAGCCGGTTTACTTTCATTATTATATATTATTCCACTTTATATCTGCATGATCCTTTCCTATTGACATTACTACAAAGCATATTACTGAATGTGAAATGTATAAAAGTTTTGTTTCTCCTCGAATATATTGTTACTGCATCCTGATTATTATCATTAGGAAATGAACACTAAATTTCTCTCTGCTGAATTTTCTAAACCGTGTAAATCCTCTCTAAACCCAATAAGTTATCTAGGATTGTGCGCATCGGAAGTGTAAATCTACAAGTTTGTTCTAGTTTGAGCTTAGACGGTTGCTTTAAACGAGGCATTAAATTGCTTATGTGAAGGTATTGTAATAGAGGATATCAATGATAATTCAAATTAGTTGTTGAAGTAACAAACTTCAAAAATATTTTTGTTGAACGAGTCGTACATTCAATTAGGCTTAGTGCTCCATGGCTATACTTACCTTTACCGATCAGGCTAAGGCCTGGGTGGCCTCTTCTGTACATAGTAGCCGTCTCCGTTCCACTCGGTCCATGGCTGTTTGTCTCCAGTTTTGGACTCTGCGTGGGGTCCGCATATCGTCCTACACTTGGTCGACCCACCTAGCTCGCTGCGCACCACGTCTTCTTGTACCGCACATTGGTCGGGCTCCATATAAAGGGGCGGCCAAAACTCTCAAAAAACGAAAATGATATTTTCAAACTTTATTTCACCTTATAACAAAGATAATGTGTTGTAGTTTTATGATTCTTAATTAAAAGTATACCAGCTTTTGTATTTCAATGACATTTTCACTGCCAAAGTAGCCGAAGTCATAAAATTAAAAAATGATTTTTTCGAAAAAAGTGAAATAATATTATGAGAATGGAATATATGTTTTATATTATCCTGTTTGAATGCACGTATGGTGGAAAATTAATATGTCACAAAACTTTTCAAATTTTCATATATTGTACCTTAGGAATTTTGGTAATTTTTAAGTTAAAAACGGTTCGTGTCGTCACGTGTCGCCGCAATTTCGAATAGTACATCTTAAACATCATGCTTAGAGCTGCATAAAAACGTTTAAATATTTTGCAGAAATTTGCAGTTTTTCAAATTAAAGCTATTTAAAAAAAGTCATGTTTTTTATATATTTTACGTTATTTTTCCATTTTTGACTAAAATAAAATTTATCTTCCCACATTTTTTACACGTTTTGAACAAACTTGATTGGATTTGATCGAAAAATGATCATTTTATTAAATTCAAATTGATTTTCTAACAAAAAACGCAAAAAATTAGGGGTTTACTGATTTTTACCGTTTTTGAAATTATTGAAGTTACGTAATTTTTGAATACCCCTTTTTAAACACTAAAAATACTATATAACATATATATATATAGACAACCCATAACTTCGATTAAACAGATAAAAAGAGTTTTGGCCGAACTTTATCTTTTCCCGACCATTGTGTACCGGTCGGATGACTCTCGAGAACCACTTTAGTCGGGTTGCTATCCGACATCCTGATGACGTGACCCGCCCACCGTAGCCTCCCGATTTTCGCGGTATGGACGATGGTTGGTTCTCTCAGCAGCTGATGCAGCTCGTGGTTCATTCACCTTCTCCAAGTCCCGTCTTCCATCTGCACTCCGCCGTAGATGGTACCCAACACCTTCCTTTCAAAAACTCCAATGGCGCGTTGGTCCTCTGCACGTAGGGTACATGCTTCGTGCCCATAGAGCACTACCGATCTAATCAGCGTTTTGTAGAAAGTTAACTTGGTGTGACGGCAGACTTTGTTCGATCGTAGAATTCTGCGGAGTCCTAAGTAAGCTCTATTTCCTGGCACAATGCGTCTCTGAATTTCCCCGTTCGTGTCGTTGCCGGCGCTCCCGTCAACAGTGAGCCCAACTACACGAATTCTTCAACTGCCTTGATTTCATCATCGTCGATAGAAATTTGGCCGGCGCATTGATTACTATCTTGAGCCCTTTACCATCATGCACATTGTCTTTGACACACCAATGGCTAAACGATTCGCCTGGCTTCATTCTTCAGTCGGATGTACGTTTCCGCTATCGTCTCAAATTTGCAAGCTATAACATCAATATCATCATCAAACCAAGCAGCTGAACGGAGTTCATGAAAACCGTTCCACTCGTGTTTATCCCTGCTCTCCTTATTGCAACCTCTATAGCAATTGCTTTTTAATTTTAATGGTCAACAGCAAATACGAAAGACCATCACCTTGCCGTAACCCTCTGCGAGATTCGAAGGGACTCGAGAGTGTCCCTGATACTCGAACTACGCACATCACTCGATCCATCATCGCCTTGATCAATCGTATCATTTTATCCGGGAATCCGTATTCGGGCATAGTCTGCTGGTCTCGTTCGATTGTATCAATGTACCATACGCCGATTTAAAATCGATGAACAAGTGATGTGTGGGCACGGTATATTCGTGGCATTTTTGCAACACTAAGCGGATGGCGGACATCTGGTACATTATAGCGCGTTCACCCATGAATCCAGCCTGATATTGCCCCGCGAACTATATTGCAATCGGTGATGGGCGGCGGCATAAAATGTGTGAGAGTATCTTGTAGGCAGCGCTCAGTACTTTGATCGCGCGATAGTTCCCGCAATCCAACTTGTCGCCCTTTTTGTAGATGGGACACACGATACCATCCATCCATTCCTCGAGTAATATTTCCTCCTCCCAAATCTTGGTAATGACCCAGTGTAGTGCACTCAAGTGCTTCTCCACCGTATTTTAGAAGCTCGCTTGGTAGTTGATCTGCTGCAGCGGCTTCGTTGCTTTTCAAGCGGCTAACCTTCTCCTCAATCTCTTGGAGGTTAGGGGCTGAAAATCTTTCGTCCTGCGCACGTACTCCTAGATCTGTTACCACGCCATCTTCGGTGCTTGCAACGTCACCATGCTGCCGCCACCTCTCGACCACCTCACGTTCGCTCGTGAGAATATTCCCGTGATTATTTCGGCACATGTTGGCTTGTGGCCTCTGCGCGAGCGGTTCAACTTCTCGTAAAACTTTCGTGTGTCCTTAGCGCGGTACAGCTCTTCCATCGCTTCACGATCTCGTTCTTCCTGTTCCGTGCCTGTCTATAAGGCAGAGCGTTCATGATAAACAAGATTTTTAATCATGATTAATCATTGGTGATTTAAAATTTTATTTCAGTGATTATTGATTATGATTAATGATTAATTATTGAAGATTATGATTAATGATTAAATTTGGTTTTATCTGTGATTATTGATTATGATTAACGATTAAAAATGGCTCATTGATTAAAAATCATGATTAATCATGATTAATCAATCACAAAAACTGGAGGAGATTAAAATATATTTGTTGTTAAAAATATTTTTAAGGTTTCAAAAGTAAAAGGTAACTTTGTCTGGGAGATTTTTGAAAGAAGAACCATAAATTATAATATTTAGAACAGCATTTAAACCAACTTTAATTGAATAATATATTTTATATGATGAATCATTTTTTGGTGATGAATGATTAATGATTGATTAACTTTTTTTCTCATGATTAAGATTACTGATTAATGATTAAATTGCGAAATGAGTGTGATTAAGATTAATGATTAATGATTAAATGAGAAACTTTTGTGATTATGATTAATGATTTTTGATTAATCTTAATCATTAATCATTAATCATGATTAAATTTATGATTAATCATTAACGCTCTGCTATAAGGTGCCTCATGGGCTCTTGTACGGTGTTGCAGCATTCTCGCCCATGCTGCATTCTTCTCGTTTTTCAACTGTTCACATTCGCCGTCGTACCAGTCGTTTACCGTGCCATGCCCTAATACCGTGACCTTAAGGATGCCCTTCACTTCAAAGAGCCATGTAAAAATCAATAATCCATGTTTCTTGATTTTTCAAACGCTATATTATTGCTTATTGTGTGTATTATGTATAATAAATATGATTAATGGAATTCCAAATGTTTAATCCATTGTTAAAATCAAAATTGTAAAACATAGCATTGTTCCTAATACCGTGTATGTGACCCGCATACATTGGTGGTCCTTAGAATCATCACTATATCAATCATACTAAGCTCATACTTAGAAGAACCTGTGCGTCAAACGTTGCCTAGAGGTTTGTGCAATTGATTCATAAAATAAAAAGTATCAATAATATTTTCATTTTGCAAGTTTTAGCCGAAACACGGTATTTGGAACACAAAAGTAACCAAGCTCTAATACCGTGTATTGGTACTTTGCACTCACATTCTGTAAATATTTATAGTTGCTTGTTTTTGTAAACATGTGCCAAATTTATCACGCTTAACTTGAGAAGGTTTAATATGCTATTGATTGAACTAGTTACTCAGTTAAAAAAATAATACACTTAGTAAAATATTTGAGTTTTTTGTCAAATACACGGTATTAGGAGGCACACGGTATTAGGGCATGGCACGGTATGTGATTCGGAGTCGAGAAAGCCTAGTGCTGTAGCCGAGGTACTACCTATGGCGGATCGGATGTCCCTCCAGCCATCTTCAAGTGTAGCTGCGCCAAGCTGCTCTTCCGTTGGTAGGGCCACTGCTAACTGCTGCGCGTAGTCTTGAGCCACTTCTACGTTACGCAGCTGCTCGATGTTGAGTCGCGGCGTTCGACTTCGACGCGTGGTGATAACTGTCGTAAGTTTTGAGCGCATGCATACAGCGACTAAGTAGTGATCCGAATCTATATTGGCACTGTGGTATGTGCGGACATTGGTTATATCCGAGAAGAATTTACCGTCGATTAGAACGTGGTCGATTTGATTTTCTGTTTGTTGGTTGGGTGATCTCCAGGTGGCTTTGTGGATATCTTTGCGGGGAAAGAAGGTGCTTCGGACTACCATACCACGGGAGGCTGCAAAGTTTACGCATTGCTGGCCTTTATCATTCGATACGGCGTGCAGGCTGTTTCGCCCGATTACCGGTCTATACGATTCCTCCCTTCCTACCTGCCCGTTCATATCACCGACAACGATTTTCACAGCACGCGGCGAGCAACCATCGTATGTTTGTTCTAACTGCGCGTAGAACGCTTCTTTCTCGTCATCAGGTCTCCCTTCGTGTGCGCAGTGTACGTTGATGATGCTGTAGTTGAAGAAACGGCCCTTAACTCTCAACATGCAAATCCTTGCATTGATCGGCTGCCACCCGATCACACGTTGTCGCAGCTTGCCCAACACTATAAATCCTGTCCCGAGTTCATTGGTGGTGCCACAGCTTTGGTAGAAGGTCGATGCCCGATGCCCGCTTTTCCACACTCTTTGTCCAGTCCAACAAAGTTCTTACAACGCCACGATGTCGAAGTTGCGGAGATGTAGTTCGTCGTAGATTATCTTGTCACATCCTGCGAAACCTAGTGACTTGCAATTCCATGTTCCAAGTTTCCAATCGTAGTCCTTATTTCGTCGCGTGGGTCTTTGCCGATTGTATCGAGTCGTATTTTCTCCTATGTTATTCGCAATGGGGATTTTTACGGGTGGCTTATTGGCCCTACGCCAACACTCCTGTCTCGCCGGAGGGCCATCGTGCCAGTTCTGTTTAATGTCCCAACCAACACTGGGACGATCACCTTGGATCTAGCTGGCAGGGTGCAGCGTTTCTTACTCAGCCGCTGGATGCCAGAACAGACGCTGTTTGAGCCGCACCTCCTTGGTGAGCAGACGCTCGGATCGTATCTCCTCAATCTAGCTGAAGTCAGAAGGACAACAGTTCCCAGGCTGCACTACCAGCTAAGCACTCAACTTTTAGCTGGCGGTCTTTGTCATCGTTTGACTTGTGAGGACCAGAACTATGTAGGACGCTCTTCTTATTGACTCACCATCAAAACTATCAAAACCATGCAACGCTTTTTACATCATTTGTATCAGATTCTATTGTCTACCAGATGTCGGTAATCAACAACAGTACGCCACAACATTTGATTCGTGGTTGCTGCTCCGTCCTCGATCACGCCCAATGCTCGCCGGGTCACACTCCTGGCTCTCCTGTCGTGCTCTCTGTGCTTCACGCCTTCTTATAATACCCGGATCAGTAGCGAACATCAACTCTACAGGCTCGTTGTCAACATGCCCTGCCAACCGGCTTTGACCACCTTCTGTATGTGGTAGGTTCACCTTGGAGTGCAGCGAACTCGTGGTTCTCCCTTCTTTGCCACACACCGATCTCCTGTACACCGCCGATGATCGTTCTTAGCACGTGTCGCTCGAAAACTCCGAATGTTCTCCACATTTATATTAAAACATAGAATTCCAAAAATGTCAACGGCTCAATGTTGGCTAATTTCTTCTTCACTATCGATCATTGAAGCCAACTTTTCCGCTACTAGCCGCATCAAAACAAAAACTGGTGATAACACAGTGACGGGACTACTACGAAAGGCCGAATCACGAAAGGCCGAATCACAAAAAAGCCGAATCACAAAAGGCCGAAAGCACGAAAGGCCGAAGGTAACAAAAGGCCGAAGCTCGAAAGGCCGAAGGGAACGAAAGACCGAAGGTAACGAAAGGCCGAAGGTAACGAAAGGCCGAATGTTACGAAAGGCCGAAAGTAACGAAAGGCCAAATTACAAAAGTAGCCATTTTTTTTACTTAACCCTTTCCTTTCCATTACTTTTACCATATATGTATATCAAAACCGAAAAAAAATAAAGCAAATACATATTGACTACAAATATGACATGTATAGTGATGATTATACATAACATAGCATAATAAGCCTATAACAGCAGCACATAATGATAGAAAGGCTAAATAGCCGGCCGAACAACTACGTTTGCTATATATTTATATAGGGAAACGCTTGTTGTCCGCACTCGCTAACGCTCGTCGGACTTAGAAAAAGATAACAGCTTCTGTTCGCATTATACCTAGGATACTATTGGAATTGTTGTTTTCCTTGGATTCGAGTCGATGCAATTACGGTGCATCGGATATCGGATACTTCGGCGGCCTTCTGCCGCCTCAGTTCCTCAACAGCTACGCCGCATGGTTCGCATTCATGTGCATTTTACGTTGGAGTTGGGCTTTTTTTCAATTTGAGGTTATAAAACATTTAAACAACCCTTACATACATTCTTTTAACTAAACGGAAACCGAGTTGATATGCGTCTTCCGTAATTCGGCCTTTCGTTACGTTTGACCTTTTGTTACATTCGGCCTTTCGTTACCTTCGGCCTTTTATTACATTCGGCCTCTCGTTACCTTCGGCTTTTCGTGAATCGGCCTTTTGTGGTAGTTATACTGGTTTCGGCCTTTTGTGATTCGGCTTTTCGTGGTTCGGCCTTTCGTGATTCGGCCTTTTGTGTTAATCCCACAGTGACAGCAGTCAAGTTACTCCAAACATACAAGGCTACGGTGGCGTTATCCGTTCATTTCATAGCTGCCGTTTTTTTTTTAATTTTAGGTGATCTACTGTAGCCAAAATTCCAGATTTCTCTTTATGTGAAATTTCAAAGCACTGAAAAAAACAATATCAGAAAACTGAATATTTCTGCCTATGATCGCATAATAGGAAGCAATCAGCTGCGTTTTTGCTAGAGTGCCGGTAGAGGCGCATTTCTGATAAATGCGGTAAACGTGATAACAGTGTAAAGCAACGGCGAAGGTTACGCTATGCGATCGTAGACGGCGCTCGTGTTCCACGTGTTTTTCACATATACAGCGGCGCCGCCTGCACCTATCCACTCGGAAACATCATGCGCAGCACGGGTGGAAAATGCCAGTCAGAAAAAAAGAAGTAAACAGCTTGAAATTAGTATGGTGGCGTAATAAATTCTCTGTTACTGTAATGAATCCGGAAGAAACGCATAGGTATAAGGGGGCATCCATTTAGTACGTCACGCGAAATTTGGGAATTTTCGACCCCCCCTCCCCCCTTCGTACGGGTTTTTCGTATACCTAATGCATTGCTTGTCACACTTTCCTGAACCCCCCCTCCCCCCTCTGAGCGTGACGTACTTTATGGATGCCCCCTAATGATTTTGTTTCTAATTTGCAACTTTTTTCCCCAGGGTACAAATCGCTGCGATGCGGAACAAGTGCAAGCCAGCGATTTGTCCATACAAGAAAAATGATTTTACTTTTAATGTGGTGGCGCCATCTCTGATAAAAACAAGCTTTGATTTCTTACTATTGTCTCATATGAATAGTGTTTTAACTCGGGAAATAGGGTTTCTCGGTACACCAATAATAAGACCGCTTTGGTTCGTAGTCAGAACATAACTGATTTATTACTTCCTAATCATTTACAAGCGCAGACCCCTGAAGTAAATCTCTCTCATCTCTCTTGATCAACTCTGAGCACCCAACCTGCGGGTTGCGCTATTTTACCGAATGCTACAACTTCTTTCCCCTTGAGAAAATACTTTAATCAATTTTCAGCTCTTCCTACTATGTTTCTTAACATCGAGATTTACGCCATTCAAATTTTGAAAGTTCACAAATTCATTTAATTAGTTTTAAACTCAAAAAATAAAGGATCTCAAAAGTAATTCAATAATACATATAGTCATCTTTTCTTCGCTTCTTTGTACTACGTTTGCTTCGTCTTTTCACTGGTAGGTCGCTCAAACCAACATGTGTTTCCATTTCTAAAGCAGGCGCGCTTCCGGTGACTTCATCTCGGTCGGACCTCGGATCAGACATCACGGCATCTTGATTGGCCCAAAAATCTCTTGCAGAGACATTCTCCTCCCCAAAAAGGAAAGAATCGGCCGCAAAACCGTAAAAATCCGAGTCCGAATCCTCAGACTCACCGTCGTCATCCCTCTTACGCTTGTTGTTGTTCGAACTTGCATTTTTGCTGCTGCAGGGTTGGACTGCTGTGCTGGGACTCTCTCCACTGAAAACAAAACGTCTAGCTGATTGCCGGCGAGAGTCCGTCGGGATCTTGAGCTGGCGTTTATGCGCCGAAATGATCCGTCCACCCAAAGAAATCTGGAAAACATTTGGAGAAACCTGTATTATAAATTTGACTGGCAACCAAGACCTTATATCTGTTTTATTTGGATTTTTATAGAATATAGTTTGTCCTTTTTGCAAATTAGTAAAATTTCGTTCCGTTGTGTCCTTGTCTGAGTTTGCATTAGTAGAGCATGCATTATCTGGTGAATTGTGTTGTTTATCTTCCGATTCTGTCAAGTTATACTTAAAACTTTTCTTAGGGTTGATTAAATCCAACGTTGTTTTCGGCTTGTAGGAAAGAAGGCGCTCTGAGGGAAATTTGCTATCCGTTCCAAGGCAGATATTACGGTAATTCATAAGAAAATATGAAAGCTGCTCATCCATGTCCAATTTCCTTATCTCCGGATCCAACAAGAACTTTTTCAGGACGTCTTTAATTAGACGTACCATCCGCTCTGCTTGGCCATTACTTTCGGGGTGGTACGCAGGACTTTTCATAACAATAACCCCCTGCTCCTTGAAAAAGTTGACAAAGTGGCTGGAGTTGAACGGCGGGCCCCCGTCTGTAACTAATACATCTGGTAATCCATACCGCGCGATTATACTCATAAATATTTTGATTACTTTTTTGCTGTCAGTGCCGTACTTCATCTGTTCAATCTCCAACCACTTGGTGTAGCTATCCACAACTACCAAAAATACCTTTTTTTCAAAAAAGAAAAAATCAGCGTGTATCCTGCTGAAGGGTCTATTTGTAGGTATCCAAGGTGAATATGACGGACGCTTCGAAACCGCTGTTGTTTCCTGACAAATCCTACAGGTCCGAACGTACTCTTCAATATCTCCATTCATTCCGAACCAATACACAGTCCGTCTGGCCAGTTGTTTTATCTTATGCATCCCAGCATGATTGCGATGAAGCAGTTTTAAAACACTATTCTTCATGGAATTTGGTATTACAACTCTGTCCTGGAATATGATGCAACCATCCACATCTTCTAAATCTTGATAATGTGAATACACGTCCAAAAATCTTTTTTCCAACCGGTCTGGCCAACCGTTTTCAATATATTCTCTAATTCTTAAAAGAAATTCGTCCTTTTTCGTTTCAGCTGCAATCAATCTATAATCTAGAGGGAATTCGCCAGTAAAATTTAAGCTCTTAACATACTCACGATCTATCTCTTTAGGTACTTCCTGGGAAACTGGAAACCGCGAACAAAAGTCCGCGTTTCCCATTCTGGTTGATGGTCTATAGATTATCTCATAATCATAGATTGAAAGATCCATCACATAGCGTTGTAGCCTTGTTACTGAAAGAGAATTTCGTCCCTCCTTCCCGAAGATACCTATAAGCGGTTTGTGATCGGTGTAAATAATGAACTTTTTTCCATACAAGTATTTGTGAAATTTCTTCACCGTACTAACAACAGCCAGCGCTTCAAGGTGGAGAATCGGGTATTTTTTCTGGGCATCATTAAGGGAAAATGAGGTAAAAGCGACCGGTCTTTCTTCTCCGTTGACAACGTGAGCAATCACTCCTCCTAAGCCGTAATTACAAGCGTCTGTAACCACAACCACAGGTTTTTCTGGATCAAAAAACTCCAAAACATTTGGGCTTAATAAAAAATGTTTGCATTGGTTGAAAACAAAGTCGCAATCTGGAGTCCATACAAACTTAGCGTTCTTTTTCAAAAGTCCGTATAAAATTCTTATTCGGGAAGACAAATTCGGAATAAACTTGGCATAATACGTTATTAGTCCCAAAAATGCCTTGAGCTCTGTTACATTTCGTGGCGCCTTAGCCTCACGAATAGTTTGAACTTTTTCTGGGCATGGCAAAAGACCTTTCTCAGTCAAAACATGACCCAAATAAGGCAAGCTACTTACAAAAAATTTGCACTTTTTTAAATTTACTTTAATGTTGAATTTAGCCAGTCTTTCCAGGACCAAATAAAGCTTATTTTTGCAGTCTTCAAAGTCTTTCCCCGCAATTAGAACGTCGTCCAGATAACAGCTCACATTTTCCAACCCTTTCAACACTTGGTCCATGACCTTCTGAAAAATGGCGGCACTTGACGATGCCCCTTGAGGAAGTCTATTATAGACATAAAGGCCCTTAATGGTGTTTATAACCATAAACTTCTTAGAACGCTTGGAAAGCAAAAGTTGAGAATAGGCTCCGGCTAGATCTAAAGAGCAAAACACCTTAGATCCAGAAAGCGTGGCAAACAATTCCTGTGGCAGTGGTAAAGGGTATTTGTTTGGTATAATCAACTTATTAATAGAAACTTTACAGTCTATAACGAGCCGAATCCCTTGATCTTTCTTAACAACCACTACCACCGGAGACGCCCACTCGCTCGCCTCTATAGGCGTGATAACTCCGTCTTTTTCCAGATTATCAAGATGTTCAACGACCTTGTCCCTCAACCTCAACGGTACCTCATATGCCTTCTTAAATACCGGGGTGTCATCCTTGAGGATTAGATCACCCTTAAAACCAACGATTGGATTTAAAAGGTTCTTGTCAAATAAAGTTGGAAACTTACGTTTCACGTCAGCTACAGCATCCTCTCTTGCTCCATCTACCGTCAACGCATTCACAAACTGATTCGTCACAACTGGTCCCGCAAAAGCGTTTCTCCATCCGCTGAAAAAGACATCTAACCAGCTGCGACCCATTAGAGGCACGAAATCCTTATCACACTGGAGCACAATCAAGTACAGATCTTCCACAAGTCCATTCAGCTGCACAGAAACCTTTACTTTTCCAAGAATACTTAGTCTGTTTCCATCAATTACGTAAAGCCTCTTGCGACTCTGTTCAATTGGAAATTTACTGAAATATCGAGTATAAAGTGCCTCAGAAATGACACTCTCAGCAGAGCCGCAATCTACCTCCAAAGTCATCCTACGCCCCTGAACAATTGCCTCCGTATAACATGGCTCATTAACTTTGCTTCTAGCCGCAATCATCATACAGGGTGAGTCTTCGTCATCCGAATCATCAGACATTTCTGCCTTAAGTCTTTTAAAAAGACCGGAAGTATGAGATGTGCTTGGTTTGGGTGAGTCAATAAATTTTACTGCCTGCTTACTCTTCCGAGGACTCTTTCTCTTCAGTCTGAAGCAAAATTTTTTTGTATGACCAGCTTTATGGCAAAAAGAACAGGTGAATGGTTTTTCCGTGTTCCTATCGTCATCTCTTCTACCATTGCTTCTGCTCCTGTAATAGTAAGGTCGGTTTCTATCAAAGCTTCTTTTTCTATTGCTATACGCTTGCTGAGTTGGACCGCGCTCCATTCTTCTACCCAACCTGGCTACAATACTGCCTCTTTGTTCATCATCACGATTAACAAACCTAGTCCTGTCCGACGACAACTCCTGATTAACTATCAGTTTCTCTGCCTTAGCTGCTGTTAAATCTTCCTCGTCGAATAATCTCTTCTGCAACTGGCGGTCATATGTCCCTATCACCAAGGCATCGCGGATAGCACGATCTTTAAAAGCTCCAAATCCGCACAGCTCAGCCAATTGTTTAATAGAAAGGACGAAATCTTCCGATTTCTCATGCTGTCCCTGTCTGCGAGTCCAAAATCTATACGTATGTATGACGTCAGAGTCCTTTTTGTCGTATCTTTTCTTTAATTCATCCGTGATCTGCCTATAAGTCAAATCTCTGACATTTTGGCCCGGAAATAATAACTTAACCTGATTGAAAACCTCCGTGCCACACACGGCCAAAAAGGAAATTTTATATTTATCCTCTGAATAATTGTTATGCTCAAAAAGAAATTCGAGTTGCTCTAAATATTGAGAAAACGGGATTGATCCCGGCACATATGGTTCGGTAGTTGTTGTCAGGGACATCCTATCGTCCAAAATAGAAATAAAGCACCAATATAATGCACCCTTAAGGGAAACTGTCTTAAAATCAGACGAAAAATATGGGCAAAAAAAAATCAAAACAAACCACGTACCTGATCGCTGCTTCGTTCACCTGACCTGAACGCCAAAGGTATCAGTGAAAGCACACAGCCGCTACCGCAGCAGTAGCAGAACCGATGAAAAAAAGGGCAACTCCCAACAACAGCAACAGCAAATCTCCAGCAGCAACAATTGTCTCCAACCAGCAGCAACAGCGATCCTCCACGAAACAGCCAGATGCAAAAAACTCCAAACCGCCGGCAGTAAGTCACCACAATGACAAAAGATCTGTGAAGAATTCACACCCAAGGGCAGCAACACAAAAATGCACTTGTGCAATCCGGCCGGTATGGCAGCTCGTTTAATTCACAACTGCAGCTGCATCAAAGAGTGCACTTTTTTCACTTTGGCTGTTTCCACCTGTTCCGATGCGAGTTGTCAGGCTTGACGTCTCCACACTGTCATTCCGTAAAGGGGTGTGGATGGATTTTACCGCCACTCTACCACAGTAGACACCGACAGGGAAATCAAAATCCGCGCTGTTGACAAAATGAAAATGGTGTTATTTATAATCGACTCCAGCAACTTTCAATGGTGGACAACAAAAAGTCCTTTATCTCAATTGTTTTATGAGATAATCGTACAAAATAAAAGTACGCTTCTATTTCTCCCAATAAAAGGCTGTTAGCGCAAATTGTATCAGAAGAAAGCGCCTAACACGGGAGCAAAAATGGTGTTGCGACAAGAAAAACCGAGAAAAAAAAAAACCACCGAAGCACAATCGTTATGATGTACTGAAATGCACGCTATGTTCACAAACGGCAACCTTGCACTAATCGCCCAAAATCAACTTACACCGCAAAAAATCACGCCAAAAGCTCACTAAATTCACCGGTGGACGTGACAAAAACGGAATAAGTTGACGAATATTTCTCCTCGCCGACACTCCCTGGCCAAGTTCGCAGGGGTTGACGGTATTAAAGTGAAGGAGTTTCATTTTGATTATTGTAATGTAGTGTTCTTTAGTGAAACATATCACCTTTTTAACACTTTAATGCGCCTCCAACGGTTCATCACGAACCGGCTGCTGCAGATGGAGTATGGCTGATCATATGCATCAGACATGCTCGATAAACACGGAGGAACCGCCGGGGCTCATTAGAGTCTATTCCCACGCAATAATTCCAAGTCGGTTGGATTTGAGAAGGTTTTGATGATCGTTACAAATCCTAATAAAAGCATTATAGGATTTGTGACAGGTTTTGGTACCTTTTACAGCCAGGTGACTTCAAAATGTTGTTTGGGCTCTATTTCCCACGTTTCTCGGTTGATTTTGATTAGTAATTTATTAATGTCATAGTCGCTTTTTCGAACTTTTACAATGTTAGTTGGTCATATTTTCTTTAAATATAGCAATTAAAATCGACCGAAGAATCAATAGTGGGAAGGAGATTTGCAGCACATAATTGTGCTGATAGATTCGAAGCTAACGTGCGAACACTTAAACGCATTGTTGACGTCAATGCGTTCGACGTGACATTTTGGACAAAAACTGACTGCTTTATATTAACTGAACAACGTTACTTGTGTATGACTAGGTTGACATTTCTAGGCTACGCTTGAGAAACTGACATGGTTCATCTAGGTAGGACCGATAGGACAATTGAACGAATTTGAATATTTTTAATGGTATTTGTAGCGGGATGAAAGTTGACATGAAATCTTTATTATTTTAAAATTTTATTGCAATCAACTGACCAACTTGGCGTATTTTTGATTATCTCTTAGATGTTCAGAAGTTACATGTTTCTGTGGATTTTGGACCGATGACAATTTAAGGACACAAGAGATGAACACAAGTAGAAAACGATTAGCGAAATCAAGAAAACAATTTGACACAGGATCGACTATATTTTAACATTCAGGGTTTGCTTGATTCGATGAAAAAAAAACAAACATACGACAACTGACTTAACGAGGAGAAAAACATATCTATCCATATTACAACATCAAACAAGGAGACACACACAAACCGTGTGACCATAACACTACATAGGCAAATCCTGACTGACTGACCAATTGAAAACTTTCCAATCTTCTACCGTAACTTTCTGAGTCAGTTGCAACAGTGTCTTAATGGATATCATTTTCCGCGTACGGCTGGCAAACTGCTTCTGAAGGATTACGTACTCTTTTCTATCTTCGGGTCTAGTGTAGAGGTTTCAACTCTATTCAGAGTGCAGCTAGAAACCTAGCAAAAAAAAAAAAAAGAATATTTCTCCTCGCCGACACTGTTTTAACTCGGGAAATAGGGTTTCTCGGTACACCAATAATAAGACCGCTTTGGTTCGTAGTCAGAACATAACTGATTTATTACTTCCTAATCATTTACAAGCGCAGACCCCTGAAGTAAATCTCTCTCATCTCTCTTGATCAACTCTGAGCACCCAACCTGCGGGTTGCGCTATTTTACCGAATGCTACAAATAGAAAAATGGCAGTATTTTTAAATGAGTGTAATCAGTTTCGTACCTTTTAATTCCACCCGAAACTGATTACACTCATTCGAAGAGGGTATTCTGCTTAGAGGGTTCGAAAAGTCGGTACAAGAGTATTTTCAACTTATGACGATTTAAGTTTTACATAGAAAACGATATTCATTTTTGGATCTTAAGATTGATTTCAAAGTCAATTTTTTGTCAATGAAACTGACTTGCTATTGTATATTGATAGCAAGGTATTTTGAAAGATGAATTAAAAATAATGGAAACAAATGAAAGTTTCTATAAATTATAAACAGCAAAATTATGACATCTTTGCTTGCATCTTTGCCTATCTCTAGAGCCTTACTAGTCGCTCTGGATATAATACATTTGGCGCATACCCATCAAGCAAAAGAAAAGCAAATCAGAATTTTCGGTTGAATAACGTGAAGTTTATCCAAAACTGTGCAATTATCTTAAAAGTACTGATACAAAATCTATTTATTTTTTGTCAACCATCGAAGCATACATTACACTTATTTTTAGATAATGCTCAAGAACTAGAATGCACTTGTAGATTACCACCGTAGATAACGCATGAAGCTAGGATTAACGATAGTTAGCAATGTCGCCCTCCCTACATCAGCCAATGGACCACAATGACAGAAAATAACGTAAATTCGTTATCCTTTCTCTTTTTTCTTTTATATTTGTATCGATCCGGTCGTCGACTCGTCGCTCAAAATTGTTGTTTCGAAACTGATTGTGTGTTTGTAGATTCGCGCTCCGGCCGGTACGGCAATTACGCGTACGCCAGCGACCCTCCAAATCCGTGCGACCACGCCCACAGTCGTATCGCGTCCCACCGCAGCCACCAGCAACGCCACGACGGTTACCACCAAAACGATCCGTAGTCAAACGCCGGCCGTGGTCTCGGTGGCAGCTGCTGCAGCAGCAGCGGCCGCCGCGGCATCTGGTTCTACGGCCACTCAGGTCAAGCAAGTGACAGCAATTAGTAACAGCAATGTAGTCGTCGCAGTCTCATCAGCACCAACAACGGCACCCGGTCTTGTAGTGACCGGGACGCAACCGTTGCCAGCGTTAGCCCTTAGCTCTTCCGCCGTGGCCACTTTGAATAATAATGCTAGTAATAGTAATAGTTCTACGAGTTTGATCAGTACAAGCATCCCTCCTTCAACCACGGCAGTAGTGGTTAATACGGCCCCTAGTATCAGTACTGCGGTCACAAGCAGTATCACTAGTAATAGTAGCAGTGTTGCCAGTCTACCAGTAACTACTGCTAGCACTAGCAGCTCTTCCACCACCACCACAGTCACCACTTCCAGTAGCAAATCCAGTTCGGGATCAAAATCGCAGGGCTCGTCGGCGGGCACAAAAAAGAAGGCAAACGCCAGTGCCGCCGCCAGTTCCGTCGATCCAAATGATCCCACTGCCGCAACCAAGAAAGCAGCTGCCTCTATGCAATCCTCTTTTTATCAGCATCACGTGTCTTCCTCAATGTACGGGGATGACGATATCAACGACGTTGCGGCCATGGGTGGTGTCAATCTGGCGGAGGAAACCCAACGAATTCTCGGTTCAACGGAATTCGTGGGGACGCAGATCCGGTCCTGTAAGGACGAAGTATTTTTGCACATGTCGGCGCTACAGGCGAAAATTCGGGGGATTGTCGCGAGACATGGCCTGGAGGAACCGAGCAGTGAGGTGGCAGTACTAATATCCCATGCCTGCCAAGAACGACTGAAAAACATCGTGGAAAAGTTGGCCGTCGTTGCCGAACATCGGATCGATATTATCAAGGTAGGTTTTGTTAGTTTGTATGATTTCTACGATTGTAGCATTTTTCGGCGAATTATTCC
This sequence comes from Aedes albopictus, assembly GCF_035046485.1. NCBI lineage: Eukaryota > Metazoa > Arthropoda > Insecta > Diptera > Culicidae > Aedes > Aedes albopictus. The sequence goes on along the minus strand of NC_085137.1, from coordinate 511,317,538 downwards.
ACGAAATCGTTACATAAACTTGAGTAATTTGTATCTACTGTATCTCGAATTTGGAGATTATTACATGGTAGTTAAAATTCGTGTTTCGTCCGTAAATGAACGAAAATGCAAGCACAGCTTATCAATTAAAAACCTTTCTTGGGATAAAGCAACATCTTGACCTACCTTGCTTTGAAGGCTTCATATTTTGAACAATCGATGCCTCGAAAAATTAAAAATCTTTGTTGCTACGCTGTGATTTCGGTTATTTAGAAAGCTAGAAACATCAGAAAAAGACGCACAAATTTTCGGTTTTCCTACATTCTTGGGCAATTGTAAACATCGTCTTCTACATTAGGTTGACCCGCGATACGAAGTGACGAAGGATGTCCGGGGGCAAATCAAGTTCCTAGAGGAGCTCGACAAGGCGGAACAGAAGCGACACGAAGAACAGGAACGTGAAATGTTGATGCGAGCAGCCAAGTCTCGATCAAAAACGGAAGATCCGGAGCAAGCTAAGCTGAAAGCCAAGGTACGATGGAACGCTTGTTGTTGCGAAGGTTCCTATCAGTTGGTTTCATCGCTACCAATATTTCGATTTTAGGCGAAGGAAATGCAACGAGCGGAAATGGAAGAGCTACGACAAAGAGACGCCAATCTGACGGCCCTGCAAGCCATTGGACCAAGGAAAAAGCCTAAGCTGGAGGAAGGAGCGACAACGACTGTTACGGTAAGTTCTCTAATAACCATTAGTTTTTGAGCAATTCTGATCCCACCCACATCCTTTCAGCCTGGTGCTTCCGGAATCGGAGTCGGAGTAAGCGGGAAGACGGCAACGCCGCTGAGGCCCCGAATCAAGAGGGTCAACTTGCGTGATATGCTGTTCTATCTGGAACAGGAGAAGGAAAGTTGCAGAAGTCAAATGCTCTACAAGGCCTACCTCAAGTGATCGTCGATTGTGGTGGTACAAAAACAGCTAAAAATGGTGATACAAACAATGACGGCGCTTGTTCTCTGCTGCTGAAGCCGAAGAAGAACGGCGCCCAGGACCAATCCACGCAGGCCGCCAGCGAAAAGGTTTTTAACTCGAAATCCGATGGCGATGGCGTTCCAGCTCGGAAGCGCGAGGAGATTTCGGTCCAATCAAAATGCGTTTCACGCGGTCAGGTCAGGTCAGATGTCGAGTCAGAGCTAATGGAAGTTCAGAGGAGCGAAGTTTGTGTTCGGAAGCGAATCATCATGATGTGTGTACGTGTGAATGAGTGTGTGCGTGATTTTTGAGATTTTTTGTACATATTTCAATTGGCCGTTCCGGCGGTGGAATATCAGGAATCGTGCGCATGAGTGACGACGAAAAGGATTGGGCGGGTAGATCGCAGTTTGGCAAGGGATTCCGACCGACCGAACTGGTTTTTGATGTTTTATTTAATTTGGAACACTAACTTCGAAATCAAGTGTACAGAAAACAACACATTATAGGGTAAAGTGCACGAGAGCGAGTCTAGGTATGTAGGGATATGTAGGAAAGAAGCAGAAGAATGGAAAAATTAGGTCTAAAATAGTGAAAACAGATTTAAACAATTGTGTAATTAATTTTGAGTCCTCTAGAGCTGTGTGCTTGGCGGAACAAAAGAAAAAAAAACTGGTCAGCCGCAAGCATTGTTTTTGTTTGTTTATCATTTTAAGTCTATATCGATAGGAACAAAATAAAACTCAATAGGAAACAGAAAAAAAAACATTAAGGAAAACAAAAAATCTGAAAATTTCAACCGGATGGATAAAACATAGTTTATATATCTATTAAATCGCCGTTTTCTCGGAAACGAAAATCGATATGTTATAGGTTAAATTGACGAACAGTCAATGAGTAACAAGCTTTGTTTGTGATTATATCACTAAAAATTTAAAAAAAAATCAATGAAAAAAAACTAAAACTGTAATCGTTTATTTATGTTTAATGTGTCCTTTTCATTCAAATTTGATTTAATGAAATGAAGAACCTACGAAAATGAAAAAAAAAACAACAGAAAATGCAAAAGAAGAGATCAACAATAGAGATACATTTTCTTATGAAAAATAAACTATGAAAAGAAAATGAAACACTTGACTTACAGTATCGATTGAAAGAAAACAAAATTACTAAAATCCTACATCTTAAATCTTCGATACATAATTTGTTCCTTTCCCAATACCATTTTATTCCATATTGTAAAGTTTTAGAGTCCTAACACTCCATTTTGGATTTAGGCCTGAAATGAATTGAAATATCCGCAGTCTTCCCCATAACAAACTTGCTCATATTGCATAGTTTTAGAGCTTAAAAATCCTTAAACAACTTCCATCTTCTACTTTACCTCCAAATTTGTATTTTTCGATCTCGATATCCGATCTCTGGACATCTGCCCTATACCAAGTACACTGCATGGGATTCCATAAACAATCGCTATCTTGATTTTGACCCTGTTACGACCTGGAGTTCGGGGTGGCCGGGAGACATGACTCCCAGGTGTAGCGAAATAACACATTAAAACGTTACTCTTTTATTCTTCAACCCTTAATCTAATTTGCAGCTATTTTGTCCATTGGGGCACTGCGTGAGCGATTCCAATTGGCAGCTGCACTTACAGTTTGTACAGCGCCTAAATGTATTCTATTCTAATTTTTTTTGCTAGGTTTCTAGCTGCACTCTGAATAGAGTTGAAACCTCTACACTAGACCTGAAGATAGGAAAGAGTACGTAATCTTTCAGAAGCAGTTTGCCAGACGTACGCGGAAAATGACATCCATTAAGACACTGTTGCAAACTGACTCAGAAAGTTACGGTAGAAGATTGGAAAGTTTTCAATTGATCAGTCAGTCAGGATTTGCCTATGTAGTGTTATAGTCACACGGTTTGTATTTGTCTTCTTGTTTGATTTTGTGGTATGGTTCAATATGTTTTTTCCCCATTACGTCAGTTGTCGTATGTTTGTTTTTTTTTTCATCGAATCAGTCGAACCCCGTTTGTTAAAATATAGTCGATCCTGTGTCAAATTGTTTTCTTCATTATTGCGGATTTTTAGAAAATTTTCCACTCTGCGGTAGCCGCCGAGTTCTACCGCAGCTGTCAAAGTCCTACCGCAGCCATGAAAATGATCGTATCATTGAAAAGTTTGGTCAAATCAAAGCATGCTTGCAAAGTGAAATGTTCTGAAAAGCAACAACAAACAATGGTCATCGGCGTCGTATCCAAGGCTCGATCCAAGGTATCCTTGGACTGATTGATGATACATTGGTAAAAATCATCAGTCTGACAGCTGCGGTAGCTTTTCAATCTTCCGTAAAGTGGAAAATTTTCTCTAAATTAGCAATATGCTAATCGTTTTCTACTTCTCTGTGTTCATCTTTTGTGTCCTTAAATTGTCATCGGCCCAAGACCTACAGAAACATGTAACTGAACTTCTGATATTTTTCTGTTGGTGTCATAATACCATCTGAGTTATAAAAAAAATCGTCAAGTTGGTCAGTTGCTATAAAATTTTAAAATTATAAAGATTGCTTGTCAACTATTATATATTCATCCCCAAATACTATAAAAAATATTCAAATTCGTTCAATTGTCCTATGGGTCCTACCTTGATAAACTTTGTCATTTTTTCAAGCGTGCCTAGAAATGTCAACCTACCTTGTCTTAAACAAGTAACGTTGTTCAGCTAATAAAAGGTAGGTAGTCAGTTTTTTGTCCAAAATGTCACGACGAACGCATTGACGTCAACAACGCGTTTAAGTGTTCGCACGTTAGCTTCGAATCTATCAGCACAATTGAGTGCTGCAAATCTCCTTCCCACTATTAATTCTTCGGTTGATTTTAATTGCTTTATTTAAAGAAAATATGTCCAAGTAACATTGTAAAAATTCGAAAAAGCGACTATGACATCAAAAAATTACTAATCAAAATCAACCGAGAAACGTGGAAAATAGAGCCCAAACAACATTTTGAAGTCAGATGGCTGTAAAAGGTTCCAAAACCTGTCAAAAATCCTATAATACTTTTATTAGGATTTGTAACGATCATCAAAACCTTCTCAAATCCAACCGACTTGGAACTATTGCTTGGGAATAGACTCTACTGAGCCCCGGCGGTTCCTCCGTGTTTATCGAGCATGTCTGATGCATATGATCAGCCATACTCCATCTGCAGCAGCCGGTTCGTGATGAACCGTTGGAGGCGCATTAAAGTGTTAAAAAGGTGATATGTTTCACTAAAGAACACTACATTACAATAATCAAAATGAAACTCCTTCACTTTAATACCGTCAACCCCTGCGAACTTGGCCAGGGCTAAATGTATTCTATTCTAATTGTATTATATTGAACTGGTTGCCTTTGCGCTGCTGTCACTTTTCTGCCCTGTCCATGGCAGAATGATGAACACGAGTTATGTTGATGTGTGGCTCTTGTTCCTTTTCCAGTCCAATTGGGGGTCCATTATGAGTTGCCGTTAGCTGATATCCAGGTTTCCGGCTCCGGCTGGAGCATAGGTACAACACGGCGATTATAATAATTATTAAATTATTTTTCCAATCCAATCCTAACATCTGAGATTGTGCATCGACCGAAGGCATACCAAAATGCTATCGACGAGCAACCAGATCGAGCAGATGCACGCAAAAACGGCTACACTCAAAAATGTGTTCGGCCTGCACATTTTTAGTAAACATCCATGCCGCACATGACTGTGTTGGAAACACACATTTTTTTAAAATTGCTCGTGCGCTCACATGAGCATGTGATGTATTTTGCAATAATTTCGACATAGTAACCTCACTGGCTTTATAAACCACCTTCAAATACCGAAAAATATTGATATTTTGCAAAAATGTGATCGTACGAGCAATTTAAAAAAAATGTGTGTTTCCAACACAGTCCCTGTGTGGCATGGGCGCTACTCAAAAATGAGAGTTTTTATTTTAGAGAGTGAGCAGGCAAGAGCATGAGAGACTATCCAGTGATTCTCAACAGATCCGCACTCTTGAATTTTAGTCTGCCATCTTGAGTTTTGGTCCACCATCTTGAGTTTTCTGATTACCATATTTTTGACCTCCAGACATCTTGCTCATCTTTCTATATCATTACAGTCCAAACCAAAATAGTTCAAAACAATCCAATACTAAAAAGTGCTAAAAAATACCTAATTTTAAAGAAAAAAACAGCAAACAAACCTGCAACTAATACGCATGTACATTGTACAACTACCAAATTACCATTGGCGGAGCCAGCATTTTCTTTTAACTTACTCTCCTAAACATACACGAGAAAGAGAAAGAAGACGGGCTTGGTGGTCTAGTGGCTACCGCTTCTGATTTCTATGCAGAAGGTCATGGGTTCAATCCCTGGCCCGTCCCTTTCATCTTACTTTGTATCTTTTAAACTTTCTCTCTCTCGCTTCTCTACATATACAACTCATGTATATTCATATGTTCATAGCCATCGCTAGAACCAGAAACGAACTGGAAAAAATACGTTTCCCTTCCTTCCAACTTTCACTCACAGCACAGTGTATAACGCCTACAAGTTATGCAACCAAAGCGTTCTGTGCCGGTTGACCTTATTCACCACACAATCTATCACCTTACAAAAACACTATATTGTCGTCACGGTTGAAACCCGAAGTTTCCCCACACCCGACAATCGAATTTTCTCAAAATCCATACGTGAAACCTAACGTCGGACGTAGTGCGCTGGACAGCGGACCTGGCCCTCTATCCAGCGCACTGTGCCCGACGTACATCCGACACACGTTTTAGCAGAAAAATCGATTTTCGCGTGTCAAAAATTCCGATTTTCAACTGCACGAACAATAAATAACTCCCAATCCATGGATCGCATCACCGACCCAACGGAGACCCCTTTCCGTCTAATGTCGAATTCGTTTTTGAACTTGGGTTGGGACTGGATTGGCCGAAAATGTGTAAACAAACAATCGTCAAACAAACTCAAACAAACTTAACTACAAGCGAAACCGAAGTCGGGTTGGTATTGAAACTGTGATCTCATCCAGTTCCAACCCAGGTTGGAACTGAATCAAAAACGAAAACGACATAACAAATACCCCAGTCCGTGCTGGTTGTGGGGATGCAGAGGTGATCTCGGTCTTTAGTAGCAACAACCAGCACACTTTAACATTCCTTTCTCTTCCCAACTGACTATGGATTACTGCACGAACTTATATTGGCCTGCTTACTCTCACACGAAATTTGACGTTTGAGCGGTGTCGGCACCGCTCAAACGTCAAAATTACTGTGAGAGTGAGCAGGCTAGCAAAAATTCGTGCAGTGGACCATAAGGACGTGGCCGGCGCCTTTATTGATCAAAAATGTATGAGCTGCTTAATTTGCACTTTGAGAATAAGTGGAGTGTCCCAGCCCTTATTCATTTGGATCTCAGTGCAATTGGTACCAGCTAAGATCAATCACGGAGGAGCAACCATTGACATGTATAGTCAGATTTAATCGTTTTTTGATTGATCGTAAACATACACGAGAAAGAGAAAAATAGAAGAGGAGGCAGCTTGCCACTAAACAAAGAACAATTATTCCACTGATTTTCCCCTGAGGATGGTAACAAGCGTTGCCGAAACGTATGGACGAATCGTAAACGTTTTCGTTCTAGAAAGTCAAGGACTGATAAGCTGAATTTCCTAACCTTGAACATAGATCTAGTAGTCCAAAAATTAGTCTATGGTCGAACTCTCGCACATGAGCGCTTGCACAGTGACGTCAGCATTGTCTCATTCTCTTTCTTTCCTTCGGCGACCGACGGTCCATAAAGCCGTCCTTGCCCTCCAAAAAAAAATGTGAGGGCAATGTTTACAAATTATTAGAGTCAAAACCTCCATACAGCAGTCCCCATCGAATTTTGTGATCACTTTTGCAGGATTCAGGACAGGGGAAACCCCATCTTGGATTTTATGCATGGTTTTAGAACCTCAAATTCCATAAATCAACCGCCATCTTGATTTTGGTCCACCATTTTAAATATTGCTTGGTCTTCTTGGATTTTCTGGTTACCATTTTTGGACTCCCGATAGATATCTTCTCCAAACATACACTGAGATAAGTTTTTAAATGGACTGTTTTCATATTCATGTTTTTTTAAACTGAAATATCACACATTATTATTATTATTTATTAAAGACACTTTACCACTTATGTGGCATTCGTGTCTGAAATATCACACAGATGTTGCGAAATTGTTTTAAAATTTAATATAATTTCGCAAAATCTGTATATTGTTGAAAATTAAATTTTGAAACATCCAGGACTTGCAAAAAAAATACTGGCAGCAACTTCTGTGAATCTAACAACCAGCTTTCATCAACCAGTTTTATTTTTCCGTGTTTTTACTGGTTGGTGGGAATCTAACAACCAGTTTTTGTACCGTACTTGAACAAAGGGGTGACTTTGTACCGATAAAAGATTAATCCTGTAAAACATGTGTCCGATCCATCGCAACAACTGAAAATGTTGCGCAACGTGAAAAAGTTGCATTGCTATGAAAAATGTTGCATGGTATGGTTACATAGCAAAAAAAATGTTGCATGCTGCAAAACGTTACCTCCATAAGAATACTTATGTAGGCGTCATGCGATGTTGTGTCATGCGATATTAAAAATGTTGCACGATATAAAACACGTTGCATGACATTGAGAATGTTGCATCTCATGAAAAATGTTGCATGCCTCCAAAATGTCACCTTCATGAGAGTACTAGTATTGGTTGTATGTCACTTATAACAATAATGTTGCATGATACAAAAGGTGTATGCCATTAAAGTTGTTGCATGACATGAAAAATGTAGCATCACAAGAAAAATGTAGCATGTCCGCAAAAGATCACCTCTAATAGAATACTAATGTGGGTAGGATGTCAAACAATAGAAAGAATGTAGCTGACATGTTGCAGATATGAAAATTGTTGCATCGCATGGAAAACGTTGCATGCCTGTAAAATGTCACCTTCATGAGAATACTAGTATTGGTTGTATGTCACTTATAACAATAATGTTGCATGATACAAAAGGTGTATGCCATTAAAGTTGTTGCATGACATGAAAAATGTAGCATCACAAGAAAAATGTAGCATGTCTGCAAAAGATCACCTCTGATAGAATACTAATGTGGGTAGGATGTCAAACAATAGAAAGAATGTAGCTGACATGTTGCAGATATGAAAATTGTAGCATCGCATGGAAAATGTTGCATGCCTGTAAAATCCCAAGTAACCACGGTGCTGAAGCCTTATTGCATGCAGATATACGGTGTATTTAGTGCAATCATTACTTTACATGCAAACTTAAGGTTGATTTAAAGTGGAAGTGGGCAATTATAGAATCAAATTAAGATTAAACTGGTATAATCTTGGAGCAGTCGCATAATTGCCCATTTCCACTTTAAATCAACTTTAAGTTTGCATGTAAAGTAATGTTTGCTCTAAATGCACCGTATATCAGCATACAATGAGGCTTCCAGCATCGTGGTTACTTGGGATGTCACCTTCATGAGAGTACTAGTATTGGTTGTATGTCACTTATAACAATAATGTTGCATGATACAAAAAGTGCATGCCATGAAAGTTGTTGCATGACATGAAAAATGTAGCATCACATGAAAAATGTAGCATATCCGCAAAAGATCACCTCTGATAGGATACTAATGTGATTTGGGGCAGTGTTGGTAAACTCACACTCAAAGCACACTCATGAACCGCTCCCGCGTGAACAAACTCGCACGCGATTCTGAATCGTTTTCTCACGCGCGAGAATTTCATGCAAAATCTCGCACTCACGAGTCAAGCGCCGAAATCTCGTTCGCTTGTAAAACGAACCCAAATCAATTTGAACGCCATTCAATGTTGTTGTACGCTAGATTTGCTTTTGTTCTATCATACAATCCTAATAACTTGAGTTCATAGCCAATCATCGCGTACGTCGGACGTGCCCTCGCTTCGCTTACAAAGTAATCATGTGTGGTGCAAGAAAAAACACCCTTGTAGTTGATTTTACCGTTCTGCCGGTTCGCCCGGATGTGAAAAAGGTTCAGCAGTTTTTGGAGGAAGAAATTAAACTTCAATATCCCGATGTTGAAAGCATACAGTTGCATCACCACCGCAACTGTGTGCTCATCGAAATGAAGAATCATGAAATTGTCTCGCGCTACCAAGTGGAGAACAATTGCAAACGGACAATGCTTTGTGCGGGAAAAGAATTTCGCATCCCCGTTTACGTCGATTGTGATTTTGTGACCGTACGAATACACGATCTCCCTCGGTCAATGGATAATTCCATTATCAGTGATCACATGCTAAAGTATGGGGAGGTAATTTCTATTCGCAATGATACGTGGAGACACTATTTCTCCGGAATTCCGAACGGAGTGCGAGTGTTGAGAATGCGTTTGATTCGTGACATTCCATCGTTCATCACTATCGAAGACGAAAGGACGATGGTTTCTTACATCAATCAACCCAAATTATACCATCCAAGCAACAAACCGGCTCACGTCGATCAGAACTGTGCGGGTTCCAGCACACCAACTGAAGCTATACAGAGACGTGTATCAGCTGAAGCGACATCCGACGAGCTATTCAATCCAATCGATTTTCCTTCTATCAACAACACCGAAAATACGTCAACTGATATAAACGAACCTACAGCTGAAGACCGCAGACAACAGAACAACGAAGATTGGACCGACATCGAAGACAATGGATCAAGCACTACATCTGATTTCAACGTTGTGACACACAAGCGTCGGCGATCCTCTAAACAAAAAGAAAACGTTACCAAAAAAGCTTGCGCTGAACAGGGGTCTCCAAACACGGGCCACGAAGTTGCATCAGTCGACACTTTGTCGAAGGAAAAGAATGTTTTGTTAAAAAATAAAAATCGGAAGGGAGTAGTTTTTACTATTTATAATCCAAAATAAATATAAGAATATCGGCTCTGCAAAGCTGAAACCGGCGGGTGAGCCTTAAAATAAACGAAATGGATAAAAAAAAAAATCCTAATAACTTCGATGTAAACATTAAGAACACCAAGAAATAAAGAAATGAGTGAAATCATGAGTCAACTCATGCATGATTTTTTCGGCGGTGAGTTTGGCGAGTCAAGAATCGCGCGTGAAACAACTCAACCATGAGATTTGAGAATTTGAGTTTTTACCAACACTGATTTGGGGCCAGTTAAGACTTAAACCTTAAGTTTAGACCCCAATTCATCTACTAAGGGCAAAGACTTGAGGCCAGTTCACTGAATTTGTGTGGTACAACTGTTTGACTTTTAACAACCACTTTTCCTTGTATATGGGTAACCCACCCTAAATCGTCATTTGGCAAAAACTGCCCGATAGAAAGTGAACGTCTCCCTCCTAAACCTTAAGTTTAGACCCCAAGTCATCTACTAAGGGCAAAGACTTGAGGCCAGTTCACTGAATTTGTGTGGTACAACTGTTTGACTTTTAACAACCACTTTTCCTTGTATATGGGTAACCCACCCTAAATCGTCATTTGGCAAAAACTGCCCGATAGAAAGTGAACGTCTCCCTCCTAAACCTTAAGTTTAGACCCCAAGTCATCTTCTAAGGGCAAAGACTTGAGGCCAGTTCACTGATTTCATGTAGGAAAAATGTTTGACTTTTAACAACCACTTTCCTTGTATATGGGTAACCCACCCTAAATCGTCATTTGGAAAAAACTGCCCGATACAAGGTGAATGTCTCCCTCCTAAACCTTAAGTTTAGACCCCAAGTCATCTACTAAGGGCAAAGACTTGAGGCCAGTTCACTGAATTTGTGTGGTACAACTGTTTGACTTTTAACAACCACTTTTCCTTGTATATGGGTAACCCACCCTAAATCGTCATTTGGCAAAAACTGCCCGATAGAAAGTGAACGTCTCCCTCCTAAACCTTAAGTTTAGACCCCAAGTCATCTTCTAAGGGCAAAGACTTGAGGCCAGTTCACTGATTTCATGTAGGAAAAATGTTTGACTTTTAACAACCACTTTCCTTGTATATGGGTAACCCACCCTAAATCGTCATTTGGCAAAAACTGCCCGATAGAAAGTGAATGTCTCCCTCCTAAACCTTAAGTTTAGACCCCAAGTCATCTACTAAGGGCAAAGACTTGAGGCCAGTTCACTGAATTTGTGTGGTACAACTGTTTGACTTTTAACAACCACTTTTCCTAGTATATGGGTAACCCACCCTAAAGCGTCATTTGGCAAAAACTGCCCGATAGAAAGTGAACGTCTCCCACCTAAACCTTAAGTTTAGACCCCAAGTCATCTTCTAAGGGCAAAGACTTGAGGCCAGTTCACTGATTCTGTGTGGTAGTACTGTTTGACATTTAACAACCACTTCTCCTTGTATACAGGAAACTCACCCTAAATCGTCATTTGGCAAAAACTGCCCGATAGAAAGTGAACGTGTCCCTCCTAAACCTTAAGTTTAGACCCCAAGTCATCTACTAAGGGCAAAGACTTGAGGCCAGTTCACTGAATTTGTGTGGTACAACTGTTTGACTTTTAACAACCACTTTTCCTTGTATATGGGTAACCCACCCTAAATCGTCATTTGGCAAAAACTGCCCGATAGAAAGTGAACGTCTCCCTCCTAAACCTTAAGTTTAGACCCCAAGTCATCTTCTAAGGGCAAAGACTTGAGGCCAGTTCACTGAATTTGTGTGGTAGAACTGTTGACTTTTAACAACCACTTTCCTTGTATATGGGTAACCCACCCTAAATCGTCATTTGGCAATAACTGCCCGATAGAAAGTGAACGTCTCTCTCCTAAACCTTAAGTTTAGACCCCAAGTCATCTTCTAAGGGCAAAGACTTGAGGCCAGTTCACTGATTTCATGTAGAAAAAATGTTTGACTTTTAACAACCTTTTTCCTTGTATATGGGTAACGCACCCTGAATCGTCATTTGGCAATAACTGCCCGATAGAAAGTGAACGTCTCCCTCCTAAACCTTAAGTTTAGACCCCAAGTCATCTTCTAAGGGCAAAGACTTGAGGCCAGTTCGCTGATTTCATGTAGGAAAAATGTTTGACTTTTAACAACCTTTTTCCTTGTATATGGGTAACCCACCCTGAATCGTCATTTGGCAATAACTGCCCGATAGAAAGTGAACGTCTCCCTCCTAAACCTTAAGTTTAGACCCCAAGTCATCTTCTAAGGGCAAAGACTTGAGGCCAGTTCGCTGATTTCATGTAGGAAAAATGTTTGACTTTTAACAACCTTTTTCCTTGTATATGGGTAACCCACCCTGAATCGTCATTTGGCAATAACTGCCCGATAGAAAGTGAACGTCTCCCTCCTAAACCTTAAGTTTAGACCCCAAGTCATCTTCTAAGGGCAAAGACTTGAGGCCAGTTCACTGATTTCATGTAGGAAAAATGTTTGACTTTTAACAACCACTTTCCTTGTATATGGGTAACCCACCCTAAATCGTCATTTGGCAAAAACTGCCCGATAGAAAGTGAACGTCTCCCTCCTAAACCTTAAGTTTAGACCCCAAGGCATCTACTAAGGGCAAAGACTTGAGGCCAGTTCACTGATTCTGTGCGGTAGAACTGTTTGATTTTTAACAACCACTTTTCCTAGTATACAGGAAACTCACCCTAAATCGTCATTTGGCAAAAACTGCCCGATAGAAAGTGAACGTCTCCCTCCTAAACCTTAAGTTTAGACCCCAAGTCAGCTTCTAAGGGCAAAGACTTGAGGCCAGTTCACTGATTTCATGTAGGAAAAATGTTTGACTTTTAACAACCACTTTCCTTGTATATGGGCAACCCACCCTAAATCGTCATTTGGCAAAAACTGCCCGATAGAAAGTGAACGTCTCCCTCCTAAACCTTAAGTTTAGACCCCAAGTCATCTACTAAGGGCAAAGACTTGAGGCCAGTTCACTAAATTTGTGTGGTACAACTGTTTGACTTTTAACAACCACTTTTCCTTGTATATGGGCAACCCACCCTAAATCGTCATTTGGCAAAAACTGCCCGATAGAAAGTGAACGTCTCTCTCCTAAACCTTAAGTTTAGACCCCAAGTCATCTTCTAAGGGCAAAGACTTGAGGCCAGTTCACTGATTTCATGTAGGAAAAATGTTTGACTTTTAACAACCACTTTCCTTGTATATGGGTAACCCACCCTAAATCGTCATTTGGCAAAAACTGCCCGATAGAAAGTGAACGTCTCCCTCCTAAACCTTAAGTTTAGACCCCAAGTCATCTACTAAGGGCAAAGACTTGAGGCCAGTTCACTAAATTTGTGTGGTACAACTGTTTGACTTTTAACAACCACTTTTCCTTGTATATGGGCAACCCACCCTAAATCGTCATTTGGCAAAAACTGCCCGATAGAAAATGAACGTCTCTCTCCTAAACCTTAAGTTTAGACCCCAAGGCATCTACTAAGGGCAAAGACTTGAGGCCAGTTCACTGAATTTGTGTGATAGAACTGTTTGACTTTTAACAACCACTTTTCCTTGTATATGGGTAACCCACCCTAAATCGTCATTTGGCAAAAACTGCCCGATAGAAAGTGAACGTCTCCCTCCTAAACCTTAAGTTTAGACCCCAATGCATCTACTAAGGGCAAAGACTTGAGGCCAGTTCACTGAATTTGTGTGGTAGAACTGTTTGACTTTTAACAACCACTTTTCCTTGTATATGGGTAACCCACCCTAAATCGTCATTTGGCAAAAACTGCCCGATAGAAAGTGAACGTCTCCCTCCAAAACCTTAAGTTTAGACCCCAAGGCATCTACTAAGGGCAAAGACTTGAGGCCAGTTCACTGATTCTGTGCGGTAGAACTGTTTGACATTTAACAACCACTTTTCCTAGTATACAGGAAACTCACCCAAAATCGTCATTTGGCAAAAACTGCCCGATAGAAAGTGAATGTCTCCCTCCTAAACCTTAAGTTTAGACCCCAAGTCATCTACTAAGGGCAAAGACTTGAGGCCAGTTCACTGAATTTGTGTGGTAGAACTGTTTGACATTTAACAACCACTTTTCCTAGTATACAGGAAATTCACCCTAAATCGTCATTTGGCAAAAACTGCCCGATAGAAAGTGAACGTCTTCCTCCTAAACCTTAAGTTTAGACCCCAAGTCATCTTCTAAGGGCAAAGACTTGAGGCCAGTTCACTGATTTCATGTAGGAAAAATGTTTGACTTTTAACAACCACTTTCCTTGTATATGGGTAACCCACCCTAAATCGTCATTTGGCAAAAACTGCCCGATACAAGGTGAATGTCTCCCTCCTAAACCTTAAGTTTAGACCCCAAGTCATCTACTAAGGGCAAAGACTTGAGGCCAGTTCACTGAATTTGTGTGGTACAACTGTTTGACTTTTAACAACCACTTTTCCTTGTATATGGGTAACCCACCCTAAATCGTCATTTGGCAAAAACTGCCCGATAGAAAGTGAACGTCTCCCTCCTAAACCTTTAGTTTAGACCCCAAGTCATCTTCTAAGGGCAAAGACTTGAGGCCAGTTCACTGATTTCATGTAGGAAAAATGTTTGACTTTTAACAACCACTTTCCTTGTATATGGGTAACCCACCCTAAATCGTCATTTGGCAAAAACTGCCCGATAGAAAGTGAATGTCTCCCTCCTAAACCTTAAGTTTAGACCCCAAGTCATCTACTAAGGGCAAAGACTTGAGGCCAGTTCACTGAATTTGTGTGGTACAACTGTTTGACTTTTAACAACCACTTTTCCTAGTATATGGGTAACCCACCCTAAAGCGTCATTTGGCAAAAACTGCCCGATAGAAAGTGAACGTCTCCCACCTAAACCTTAAGTTTAGACCCCAAGTCATCTTCTAAGGGCAAAGACTTGAGGCCAGTTCACTGATTCTGTGTGGTAGTACTGTTTGACATTTAACAACCACTTCTCCTTGTATACAGGAAACTCACCCTAAATCGTCATTTGGCAAAAACTGCCCGATAGAAAGTGAACGTGTCCCTCCTAAACCTTAAGTTTAGACCCCAAGTCATCTACTAAGGGCAAAGACTTGAGGCCAGTTCACTGAATTTGTGTGGTACAACTGTTTGTTTTTTAACAACCACTTTTCCTTGTATATGGGTAACCCACCCTAAATCGTCATTTGGCAAAAACTGCCCGATAGAAAGTGAACGTCTCCCTCCTAAACCTTAAGTTTAGACCCCAAGTCATCTTCTAAGGGCAAAGACTTGAGGCCAGTTCACTGAATTTGTGTGGTAGAACTGTTGACTTTTAACAACCACTTTCCTTGTATATGGGTAACCCACCCTAAATCGTCATTTGGCAATAACTGCCCGATAGAAAGTGAACGTCTCTCTCCTAAACCTTAAGTTTAGACCCCAAGTCATCTTCTAAGGGCAAAGACTTGAGGCCAGTTCACTGATTTCATGTAGAAAAAATGTTTGACTTTTAACAACCTTTTTCCTTGTATATGGGTAACGCACCCTGAATCGTCATTTGGCAATAACTGCCCGATAGAAAGTGAACGTCTCCCTCCTAAACCTTAAGTTTAGACCCCAAGTCATCTTCTAAGGGCAAAGACTTGAGGCCAGTTCGCTGATTTCATGTAGGAAAAATGTTTGACTTTTAACAACCTTTTTCCTTGTATATGGGTAACCCACCCTGAATCGTCATTTGGCAATAACTGCCCGATAGAAAGTGAACGTCTCCCTCCTAAACCTTAAGTTTAGACCCCAAGTCATCTTCTAAGGGCAAAGACTTGAGGCCAGTTCACTGATTTCATGTAGGAAAAATGTTTGACTTTTAACAACCACTTTCCTTGTATATGGGTAACCCACCCTAAATCGTCATTTGGCAAAAACTGCCCGATAGAAAGTGAACGTCTCCCTCCTAAACCTTAAGTTTAGACCCCAAGGCATCTGCTAAGGGCAAAGACTTGAGGCCAGTTCACTGATTCTGTGCGGAAGAACTGTTTGATTTTTAACAACCACTTTTCCTAGTATACAGGAAACTCACCCTAAATCGTCATTTGGCAAAAACTGCCCGATAGAAAGTGAACGTCTCCCTCCTAAACCTTAAGTTTAGACCCCAAGTCATCTTCTAAGGGCAAAGACTTGAGGCCAGTTCACTGATTTCATGTAGGAAAAATGTTTGACTTTTAACAACCACTTTCCTTGTATATGGGTAACCCACCCTAAATCGTCATTTGGCAAAAACTGCCCGATAGAAAGTGAACGTCTCCCTCCTAAACCTTAAGTTTAGACCCCAAGGCATCTGCTAAGGGCAAAGACTTGAGGCCAGTTCACTGATTCTGTGCGGAAGAACTGTTTGATTTTTAACAACCACTTTTCCTAGTATACAGGAAACTCACCCTAAATCGTCATTTGGCAAAAACTGCCCGATAGAAAGTGAACGTCTCCCTCCTAAACCTTAAGTTTAGACCCCAAGTCAGCTTCTAAGGGCAAAGACTTGAGGCCAGTTCACTGATTTCATGTAGGAAAAATGTTTGACTTTTAACAACCACTTTCCTTGTATATGGGCAACCCACCCTAAATCGTCATTTGGCAAAAACTGCCCGATAGAAAGTGAACGTCTCCCTCCTAAACCTTAAGTTTAGACCCCAAGTCATCTACTAAGGGCAAAGACTTGAGGCCAGTTCACTAAATTTGTGTGGTACAACTGTTTGACTTTTAACAACCACTTTTCCTTGTATATGGGCAACCCACCCTAAATCGTCATTTGGCAAAAACTGCCCGATAGAAAGTGAACGTCTCTCTCCTAAACCTTAAGTTTAGACCCCAAGTCATCTTCTAAGGGCAAAGACTTGAGGCCAGTTCACTGATTTCATGTAGGAAAAATGTTTGACATTTAACAACCACTTTCCTTGTATATGGGTAACCCACCCTAAATCGTCATTTGGCAAAAACTGCCCGATAGAAAGTGAACGTCTCCCTCCTAAACCTTAAGTTTAGACCCCAAGTCATCTACTAAGGGCAAAGACTTGAGGCCAGTTCACTAAATTTGTGTGGTACAACTGTTTGACTTTTAACAACCACTTTTCCTTGTATATGGGCAACCCATCCTAAATCGTCATTTGGCAAAAACTGCCCGATAGAAAATGAACGTCTCTCTCCTAAACCTTAAGTTTAGACCCCAAGGCATCTACTAAGGGCAAAGACTTGAGGCCAGTTCACTGAATTTGTGTGGTAGAACTGTTTGACTTTTAACAACCACTTTTCCTTGTATATGGGTAACCCACCCTAAATCGTCATTTGGCAAAAACTGCCCGATAGAAAGTGAACGTCTCCCTCCAAAACCTTAAGTTTAGACCCCAAGGCATCTACTAAGGGCAAAGACTTGAGGCCAGTTCACTGATTCTGTGCGGTAGAACTGTTTGACATTTAACAACCACTTTTCCTAGTATACAGGAAACTCACCCAAAATCGTCATTTGGCAAAAACTGCCCGATAGAAAGTGAATGTCTCCCTCCTAAACCTTAAGTTTAGACCCCAAGTCATCTACTAAGGGCAAAGACTTGAGGCCAGTTCACTGAATTTGTGTGGTAGAACTGTTTGACATTTAACAACCACTTTTCCTAGTATAGAGGAAATTCACCCTAAATCGTCATTTGGCAAAAACTGCCCGATAGAAAGTGAACGTCTTCCTCCTAAACCCAAGGGGAGTGACATATCCTTTCCTAATCGGAATATCCGCATTTATCCGTTTCTAACCGTCGCTAACCGTTGCTAAGCGAGCTGCTAAGTGAGCAGCGGTTAGACACGGTTAGCGACGGTTAGAAACGGATTAAGGCGGATATTCCGGTTAGAAAAGGATATGTCATTCCCCTTGCCTAAACAAACCTTGCCTAAGTTTAGACCCCAAGGCATCTACTAAGGGCAAAGACTTTGTTACCACCCAAAGCGGAAACAATATACCACACCCACTCGAAAGAGACCAATAAGTCGCAATGATAGGCGAGATGATAGGTAGATTTTTTGGATAGGAGTTTTTATGTACGTGGCATTTTGTGTAAGATGAGGGAAAACAACTAAACCATAAATTTAGGCCCCCTGTCTCTAACATCCACCCCCTTACTACGACCATGGTGAATTGAACGATTCACATCTCTCACTGACTGACACTCTGATTCTAAGAACTTGGTACACCTGGGCAGCTGTCAATGGTTCCGGAAGGGAGATATGAGAGGAGAGTAGGAAAGAAAGGAAGAGAGAGAGAGGGGGAAGAGAGTGTACTGGTACGAGGTAACAGGCAGAAAAGAATTAGCGGTCAAGCAGTTCGCACTTACCGGGACGAATCGAGTCGAAAAAAGAAGTTCGCGTGGTAGCAAAGTTAATTATTTCTAAAAAGCGTGATCCGAAGTTGAGAAGTTGTCGGTGTAAGGAAGTTGTGAACCGATCAACGAGTTTTTCCCCGGGACTGTGACGACGAACCTCCAGACACTCGGTGCACCGAACTGGCCCAGGAAGACTGGTGGTAACTGACCGGCGAGCTGTGCACTGGTGACCAACGAGCTGAGCCATCGTTGTGCCACACGCCACGGGTACCGGTAACCGCAGTCATTGAGATGCGGGCGGTAGTGAGGTCCGGCTGGTTTACCCCGCTCACTATCGCTCAATATCCGATGTGTTGCCCGTCCCGTCCGCGAGTGCTCAGACGTCGGTTGACCAGTCATCGTAGACCCCCTTGGCCAGTGAAAGTTAGTCCTTCAAACGCCGCTGGATAAGTAGAACCCCAACACCGCACGTGGCCCGAAGCACAGGACTGTCCGACTACGCTATAGCCAACAATATCAAGCCTTCCTGACATCGTGATTAGAGCAGCCAACCCCTCACGCGCCCAGTGGTACAAGGACCTCAGGACTACGACCGATCAAGCCCCATCAATCCGCCGTTAGGCCAGGTGGGCATCTCATACCCCCAAAACGTCCCACGTGGTTTGGAGCGCAGGACGCCAGGTTTCATTCGCGGTGAAGAGTTCCAAGCCCAGCTGGCCGATCAGTGGGCTGGCCGTGCCACCAGCTGATTCGCATCGATCGGGAGCGCAACCGGAAGGTAGTCCGAAGACGGTGAAACACATGGCAAGTAACCCCTAAATGTGAAGCGATACCTCTCTCTCCCTCTCGCATGAAGTTTAAACGCCCTACCAAGACCAAATGTTCCGGATCGGCCGCAACGAACCCCCCCCCCCCTTTTCTCTATGTAAAAAGTTAAGATAATAAATATGTTTAAGCTTATTTGTATTGTTTTGTGCCACGTCATTTCATGGAGAACGTCCTTGGTTTCTCTCGTACTGGGTCAGTCCTTTGTATCGTTGGTTCCGTTGGGTAAAGGTAAGTGAGTCCACCTGAGTAAGCAGCCGCCGACCCTGAGAGGGTATAGCCGTGGGGCTAGCCGGTGATTACAACTTGAGGCCCGATAGAAAGTGAACGTCTTCCTCCTAAACCTTAAGTTTAGACCCCAAGGCATCTACTAAGGGCAAAGACTTGAGGCCAGTTCGCTGATTTCATGTAGGAAAAATGTTTGACTTTTAACAACCACTTTCCTTGTATATGGGCAACCCACCCTAAATCGTCATTTGGCAAAAACTGCCCGATAGAAAGTGAACGTCTCCCTCCTAAACCTTAAGTTTAGACCCCAAGTCAGCTTCTAAGGGCAAAGACTTGAGGCCAGTTCACTAAATTTGTGTGGCACAACTGTTTGACTTTTAACAACCACTTTTCCTTGTATATGGGTAACCCACCCTAAATCGTCATTTGGCAAAAACTGCCCGATAGAAAGTGAACGTCTCCCTCCTAAACCTTAAGTTTAGACCCCAAGTCATCTACTAAGGGCAAAGACTTGAGGACCGTTCACTGAATTTGTGTGGTACAACTGTTTGACTTTTATAACCACTTTTCCTTGTATATGGGTAACCCACCCTAAATCGTCATTTGGCAAAAACTGCCCGATAGAAAGTGAATGTCTCCCTCCTAAACCTTAAGTTTAGACCCCAAGTCATCTTCTAAGGGCAAAGACTTGAGGCCAGTTCACTGATATCATGTAGGAAAAATGTTTGACTTTTAACAACCACTTTCCTTGTATATGGGTAACCCACCCTAAATCGTCATTTGGCAAAAACTGCCCGATAGAAAGTGAACGTCTCCCTCCTAAACCTTAAGTTTAGACCCCAAGTCAGCTTCTAAGGGCAAAGACTTGAGGCCAGTTCACTGATTTCATGTAGGAAAAGTGTTTGACTTTTAACAACCACTGTCCTTGTATATGGGCAACCCACCCTAAATCGTCATTTGGCAATAACTGCCCGATAGAAAGTGAACGTCTTCCTCCGAAACCTTAAGTTTAGACCCCAAGGCATCTACTAAGGGCAAAGACTTGAGGCCAGTTCGCTGATTTCATGTAGGAAAAATGTTTGACTTTTAACAACCACTTTCCTTGTATATGGGCAACCCACCCTAAATCGTCATTTGGCAAAAACTGCCCGATAGAAAGTGAACGTCTCCCTCCGAAACCTTAAGTTTAGACCCCAAGTCATCTACTAAGGGCAAAGACTTGAGGCCAGTTCACTGATATCATGTAGGAAAAATGTTTGACTTTTAACAACCACTTTCCTTGTACATGGGTAACCCACCCTAAATCGTCATTTGGCAAAAACTGCCCGATAGAAAGTGAATGTCTCCCTCCTAAACCTTAAGTTTAGACCCCAAGTCATCTACTAAGGGCAAAGACTTGAGGCCAGTTCACTGAATTTGTGTGGTAGAACTGTTTGACTTTTAACAACCACTTTTCCTTGTATATGGGTAACCCACCCTAAATCGTCATTTGGCAAAAACTGACCGATAGAAAGTGAACGTCTCCCTCCTAAACCTTAAGTTTAGACCCCAAGTCATCTTTTAAGGGCAAAGACTTGAGGCCAGTTCACTGAATTTGTGTGGTAGAACTGTTGACTTTTAACAACCACTTTTCCTTGTATATGGGTAACCCACCCTAAATCGTCATTTGGCAAAAACTGCCCGATAGAAAGTGAACGTCTCCCTCCTAAACCTTAGGTTTAGACCCCAAGTCATCTTCTAAGGGCAAAGACTTGAGGCCAGTTCACTGATTTCATGTAGGAAAAATGTTTGACTTTTAACAACCACTTTCCTTGTATATGGGTAACCCACCCTAAATCGTCATTTGGCAATAACTGCCCGATAGAAAGTGAACGTCTCCCTCCTAAACCTTAAGTTTAGACCCCAAGTCATCTTCTAAGGGCAAAGACTTGAGGCCAGTTCACTGAATTTGTGTGGTAGAACTGTTGACTTTTAACAACCACTTTCCTTGTATATGGGTAACCCACCCTAAATCGTCATTTGGCAATAACTGCCCGATAGAAAGTGAACGTCTCTCTCCTAAACCTTAAGTTTAGACCCCAAGTCATCTTCTAAGGGCAAATACTTGAGGCCAGTTCACTGATTTCATGTAGAAAAAATGTTTGACTTTTAACAACCTTTTTCCTTGTATATGGGTAACGCACCCTGAATCGTCATTTGGCAATAACTGCCCGATAGAAAGTGAACGTCTCCCTCCTAAACCTTAAGTTTAGACCCCAAGTCATCTTCTAAGGGCAAAGACTTGAGGCCAGTTCACTGAATTTGTGTGGTAGAACTGTTGACTTTTAACAACCACTTTCCTTGTATATGGGTAACCCACCCTAAATCGTCATTTGGCAATAACTGCCCGATAGAAAGTGAACGTCTCTCTCCTAAACCTTAAGTTTAGACCCCAAGTCATCTTCTAAGGGCAAAGACTTGAGGCCAGTTCACTGATTTCATGTAGAAAAAAATGTTTGACTTTTAACAACCACTTTCCTTGTATATGGGTAACCCACCCTAAATCGTCATTTGGCAAAAACTGCCCGATAGAAAGTGAACGTCTCCCTCCTAAACATTAAGTTTAGACCCCAAGGCATCTACTAAGGGCAAAGACTTGAGGCCAGTTCGCTGATTTCATGTAGGAAAAATGTTTGACTTTTAACAACCACTTTCCTTGTATATGGGTAACCCACCCTGAATCGTCATTTGGCAATAACTGCCCGATAGAAAGTGAACGTCTCCCTCCTAAACCTTAAGTTTAGACCCCAAGTCATCTTCTAAGGGCAAGGACTTGAGGCCAGTTCACTGAATTTGTGTGGTAGAACTGTTGACTTTTAACAACCACTTTCCTTGTATATGGGTAACCCACCCTAAATCGTCATTTGGCAATAACTGCCCGATAGAAAGTGAACGTCTCTCTCCTAAACCTTAAGTTTAGACCCCAAGTCATCTACTAAGGGCAAAGACTTGAGGCCAGTTCACTGATTTCATGTAGAAAAAATGTTTGACTTTTAACAACCTTTTTCCTTGTATATGGGTAACGCACCCTGAATCGTCATTTGGCAATAACTGCCCGATAGAAAGTGAACGTCTCCCTCCTAAACCTTAAGTTTAGACCCCAAGTCATCTTCTAAGGGCAAAGACTTGAGGCCAGTTCGCTGATTTCATGTAGGAAAAATGTTTGACTTTTAACAACCTTTTTCCTTGTATATGGGTAACCCACCCTGAATCGTCATTTGGCAATAACTGCCCGATAGAAAGTGAACGTCTCCCTCCTAAACCTTAAGTTTAGACCCCAAGTCATCTTCTAAGGGCAAAGACTTGAGGCCAGTTCACTGATTTCATGTAGGAAAAATGTTTGACTTTTAACAACCACTTTCCTTGTATATGGGTAACCCACCCTAAATCGTCATTTGGCAAAAACTGCCCGATAGAAAGTGAACGTCTTCCTCCTAAACCTTAAGTTTAGACCCCAAGTCATCTTCTAAGGGCAAAGACTTGAGGCCAGTTCACTGATTTCATGTAGGAAAAATGTTTGACTTTTAACAACCACTTTCCTTGTATATGGGTAACCCACCCTAAATCGTCATTTGGCAAAAACTGCCCGATAGAAAGTGAACGTCTCCCTCCTAAACCTTAAGTTTAGACCCCAAGGCATCTACTAAGGGCAAAGACTTGAGGCCAGTTCACTGATTCTGTGCGGTAGAACTGTTTGATTTTTAACAACCACTTTTCCTAGTATACAGGAAACTCACCCTAAATCGTCATTTGGCAAAAACTGCCCGATAGAAAGTGAACGTCTCCCTCCTAAACCTTAAGTTTAGACCCCAAGTCAGCTTCTAAGGGCAAAGACTTGAGGCCAGTTCACTGATTTCATGTAGGAAAAATGTTTGACTTTTAACAACCACTTTCCTTGTATATGGGCAACCCACCCTAAATCGTCATTTGGCAAAAACTGCCCGATAGAAAGTGAACGTCTCTCTCCTAAACCTTAAGTTTAGACCCCAAGGCATCTACTAAGGGCAAAGACTTGAGGCCAGTTCACTGATTCTGTGCGGTAGAACTGTTTGACATTTAACAACCACTTTTCCTAGTATACAGGAAACTCACCCAAAATCGTCATTTGGCAAAAACTGCCCGATAGAAAGTGAATGTCTCCCTCCTAAACCTTAAGTTTAGACACCAATGCATCTACTAAGGGCAAAGACTTGAGGCCAGTTCACTGAATTTGTGTGGTAGAACTGTTTGACATTTAACAACCACTTTTCCTTGTATATGGGTAACCCACCCTAAATCGTCATTTGGCAAAAACTGCCCGATAGAAAGTGAACGTCTCCCTCCAAAACCTTAAGTTTAGACCCCAAGGCATCTACTAAGGGCAAAGACTTGAGGCCAGTTCACTGATTCTGTGCGGTAGAACTGTTTGACATTTAACAACCACTTTTCCTAGTATACAGGAAACTCACCCAAAATCGTCATTTGGCAAAAACTGCCCGATAGAAAGTGAATGTCTCCCTCCTAAACCTTAAGTTTAGACACCAATGCATCTACTAAGGGCAAAGACTTGAGGCCAGTTCACTGAATTTGTGTGGTAGAACTGTTTGACATTTAACAACCACTTTTCCTTGTATATGGGTAACCCACCCTAAATCGTCATTTGGCAAAAACTGCCCGATAGAAAGTGAACGTCTCCCTCCTAAACCTTAAATTTAGACCCCAATGCATCTACTAAGGGCAAAGACTTGAGGCCAGTTCACTGAATTTGTGTGGTAGAACTGTTTGACTTTTAACAACCACTTTTCCTTGTATATGGGTAACCCACCCTAAATCGTCATTTGGCAAAAACTGCCCGATAGAAAGTGAACGTCTCCCTCCAAAACCTTAAGTTTAGACCCCAAGGCATCTACTAAGGGCAAAGACTTGAGGCCAGTTCACTGATTCTGTGCGGTAGAACTGTTTGACATTTAACAACCACTTTTCCTAGTATACAGGAAACTCACCCAAAATCGTCATTTGGCAAAAACTGCCCGATAGAAAGTGAATGTCTCCCTCCTAAACCTTAAGTTTAGACACCAATGCATCTACTAAGGGCAAAGACTTGAGGCCAGTTCACTGAATTTGTGTGGTAGAACTGTTTGACATTTAACAACCACTTTTCCTAGTATACAGGAAATTCACCCTAAATCGTCATTTGGCAAAAACTGCCCGATAGAAAGTGAACGTCTTCCTCCTAAACCTTAAGTTTAGACCCCAATGCATCTACTAAGGGCAAAGACTTGAGGCCAGTTCGCTGATTTCATGTAGGAAAAATGTTTGACTTTTAACAACCACTTTCCTTGTATATGGGCAACCCACCCTAATTCGTCATTTGGCAAAAACTGCCCGATAGAAAGTGAACGTCTCCCTCCTAAACCTTAAGTTTAGACCCCAAGTCATCTACTAAGGGCAAAGACTTGAGGCCAGTTCACTAAATTTGTGTGGTACAACTGTTTGACTTTTAACAACCACTTTTCCTTGTATATGGGTAACCCACCCTAAATCGTCATTTGGCAAAAACTGCCCGATAGAAAGTGAACGTCTCCCTCCTAAACCTTAGGTTTAGACCCCAAGTCATCTTCTAAGGGCAAAGATTTGAGGCCAGTTCGCTGATTTCATGTAGGAAAAATGTTTGACTTTTAACAACCTTTTTCCTTGTATATGGGTAACCCACCCTGAATTGTCATTTGGCAATAACTGCCCGATAGAAAGTGAACGTCTCCCTCCTAAACCTTAAGTTTAGACCCCAAGTTATCTTCTAAGGGCAAAGACTTGAGGCCAGTTCACTGATTTCATGTAGGAAAAATGTTTGACCTTTAACAACCACTTTCCTTGTATATGGGTAACCCACCCTAAATCGTCATTTGGCAAAAACTGCCCGATAGAAAGTGAACGTCTCCCTCCTAAACCTTAAGTTTAGACCCCAAGGCATCTACTAAGGGCAAAGACTTGAGGCCAGTTCACTGATTCTGTGTGGTAGAACTGTTTGTTATTTAACAACCACTTTTCCTTGTATACAGGAAACTCACCCTAAATCGTCATTTGGCAAAAACTGCCCGATAGAAAGTGAACGTCTTCCTCCTAAACCTTAAGTTTAGACCCCAAGTCATCTTCTAAGGGCAAAGACTTGAGGCCAGTTCGCTGATTTCATGTAGGAAAAATGTTTGACTTTTAACAACCTTTTTCCTTGTATATGGGTAACCCACCCTGAATTGTCATTTGGCAATAACTGCCCGATAGAAAGTGAACGTCTCCCTCCTAAACCTTAAGTTTAGACCCCAAGTTATCTTCTAAGGGCAAAGACTTGAGGCCAGTTCACTGATTTCATGTAGGAAAAATGTTTGACTTTTAACAACCACTTTCCTTGTATATGGGTAACCCACCCTAAATCGTCATTTGGCAAAAACTGCCCGATAGAAAGTGAACGTCTCCCTCCTAAACCTTAAGTTTAGACCCCAAGGCATCTACTAAGGGCAAAGACTTGAGGCCAGTTCACTGATTCTGTGTGGTAGAACTGTTTGACATTTAACAACCACTTTTCCTTGTATACAGGAAACTCACCCTAAATCGTCATTTGGCAAAAACTGCCCGATAGAAAGTGAACGTCTTCCTCCTAAACCTTAAGTTTAGACCCCAAGTCATCTACTAAGGGCAAAGACTTGAGGCCAGTTCGCTGATTTCATGTAGGAAAAATGTTTGACTTTTAACAACCACTTTCCTTGAATATGGGCAACCCACCCTAAATCGTCATTTGGCAAAAACTGCCCGATAGAAAGTGAACGTCTCCCTCCTAAACCTTAAGTTTAGACCCCAAGTCATCTACTAAGGGCAAAGACTTGAGGCCAGTTCACTAAATTTGTGTGGTACAACTGTTTGACTTTTAACAACCACTTTTCCTTGTATATGGGTAACCCACCCTAAATCGTCATTTGGCAAAAACTGCCCGATAGAAAGTGAACGTCTTCCTCCTAAACCTTAAGTTTAGACCCCAAGGCATCTACTAAGAGCAAAGACTTGAGGCCAGTTCGCTGATTTCATGTAGGAAAAATGTTTGACTTTTAACAACCACTTTCCTTGTATATGGGTAACCCACCCTAAATCGTCATTTGGCAAAAACTGCCCGATAGAAAGTGAACGTCTCCCTCCAAAACCTTAAGTTTAGACCCCAAGGCATCTACTAAGGGCAAAGACTTGAGGCCAGTTCACTGATTCTGTGCGGTAGAACTGTTTGACATTTAACAACCACTTTTCCTAGTATACAGGAAACTCACCCTAAATCGTCATTTGGCAAAAACTGCCCGATAGAAAGTGAACGTCTTCCTCCTAAACCTTAAGTTTAGACCCCAAGGCATCTACTAAGGGCAAAGACTTGAGGCCAGTTCGCTGATTTCATGTAGGAAAAATGTTTGACTTTTAACAACCACTTTCCTTGTATATGGGCAACCCACCCTAAATCGCATTTGGCAAAAACTGCCCGATAGAAAGTGAACGTCTCCCTCCTAAACCTTAAGTTTAGACCCCAAGTCATCTACTAAGGGCAAAGACTTGAGGCCAGTTCACTAAATTTGTGTGGCACAACTGTTTGACTTTTAACAACCACTTTTCCTTGTATATGGGTAACCCAGCCTAAATCGTCATTTGGCAAAAACTGCCCGATAGAAAGTGAATGTCTCCCTCCTAAACCTTAAGTTTAGACCCCAAGTCATCTTCTAAGGGCAAAGACTTGAGGCCAGTTCACTGATATCATGTAGGAAAAATGTTTGACTTTTAACAACCACTTTCCTTGTATATGGGTAACCCACCCTAAATCGTCATTTGGCAAAAACTGCCCGATAGAAAGTGAACGTCTCCCTCCTAAACCTTAAGTTTAGACCCCAAGTCAGCTTCTAAGGGCAAAGACTTGAGGCCAGTTCACTGATTTCATGTAGGAAAAGTATTTGACTTTTAACAACCACTGTCCTTGTATATGGGCAACCCACCCTAAATCGTCATTTGGCAAAAACTGCCCGATAGAAAGTGAACGTCTTCCTCCTAAACCTTAAGTTTAGACCCCAAGGCATCTACTAAGAGCAAAGACTTGAGGCCAGTTCGCTGATTTCATGTAGGAAAAATGTTTGACTTTTAACAACCACTTTCCTTGTATATGGGCAACCCACCCTAAATCGTCATTTGGCAAAAACTGCCCGATAGAAAGTGAACGTCTCCCTCCGAAACCTTAAGTTTAGACCCCAAGTCATCTACTAAGGGCAAAGACTTGAGGCCAGTTCACTGAATTTGTGTGGTACAACTGTTTGACTTTTAACAACCACTTTTCCTTGTATATGGGTAACCCACCCTAAATCGTCATTTGGCAAAAACTGCCCGATAGAAAGTGAACGTCTCCCTCCTAAACCTTAAGTTTAGACCCCAAGGCATCTACTAAGGGCAAAGACTTGAGGCCAGTTCACTGATTCTGTGCGGTAGAACTGTTTGACATTTAACAACCACTTTTCCTAGTATACAGGAAACTCACCCTAAATCGTCATTTGGCAAAAACTGCCCGATAGAAAGTGGACGTCTCCATCCTAAACCTTAAGTTTAGACCCCAATGCATCTACTAAGGGCAAAGACTTGAGGCCAGTTCACTGAATTTGTGTGGTACAACTGTTTGACTTTTAACAACCACTTTTCCTAGTATACAGGAAACTCACCCTAAATCGTCATTTGGCAAAAACTGCCCGATAGAAAGTGAACGTCTTCCTCCTAAACCTTAAGTTAAGACCCCAAGGCATCTACTAAGGGCAAAGACTTGAGGCCAGTTCACTAAATTTGTGTGGTACAACTGTTTGACTTTTAACAACCACTTTTCCTAGTATACAGGAAACTCACCCTAAATCGTCATTTGGCAAAAACTGCCCGATAGAAAGTGAACGTCTTCCTCCTAAACCTTAAGTTAAGACCCCAAGGCATCTACTAAGGGCAAAGACTTGAGGCCAGTTCGCTGATTTCATGTAGGAAAAATGTTTGACTTTTAACAACCACTTTCCTTGTATATGGGCAACCCACCCTAAATCGTCATTTGGCAAAAACTGCCCGATAGAAAGTGAACGTCTCCCTCCTAAACCTTAAGTTTAGACCCCAAGTCATCTACTAAGGGCAAAGACTTGAGGCCAGTTCACTAAATTTGTGTGGTACAACTGTTTGACTTTTAACAACCACTTTCCTTGTATAAGGGCAACCCACCCTAAATCGTCATTTGGCAAAAACTGCCCGATAGAAAGTGAACGCCTCCCTCCTAAACCTTAAGTTTAGACCACAAGTCATCTTCCAAGGGCAAAGACTTGAGGCCAGTTTACTGATTTCATGTAGGAAAAATGTTTGACTTTTAACAACCACTTTCCTTGTATATGGGTAACCCACCCTAAATCGTCATTTGGCAAAAACTGCCCGATAGAAAGTGAACGTCTCCCTCCTAAACCTTAAGTTTAGACCCCAAGGCATCTACTAAGGGCAAAGACTTGAGGCCAGTTCACTGATTCTGTGTGGTAGAACTGTTTGACATTTAACAACCACTTTTCCTTGTATACAGGAAACTCACCCTAAATCGTCATTTGGCAAAAACTGCCCGATAGAAAGTGAATGTCTCCCTCCTAAACCTTAAGTTTAGACCCCAAGGCATCTTCTAATGGCAAAGACTTGAGGCCAGTTCACTGAATTTGTGTGGTAGAACTGTTTGACTTTTAACAACCACTTTTCCTTGTATATGGGTAACCCACCCTAAATCGTCATTTGGCAAAAACTGCCCGATAGAAAGTGAACGTCTCCCTCCTAAACCTTAAGTTTAGACCCCAAGTCATCTACTAAGGGCAAAGACTTGAGGCCAGTTCACTGAATTTGTGTGGTACAACTGTTTGACTTTTAACAACCACTTTCCTTGTATATGGGTAACCCACCCTAAATCGTCATTTGGCAAAAACTGCCCGATAGAAAGTGAACGTCTCCCTCCTAAACCTTAAGTTTAGACCCCAAGGCATCTACTAAGGGCAAAGACTTGAGGCCAGTTCACTGATTCTGTGTGGTAGAACTGTTTAACATTTAACAACCACTTGTCCTAGTATACAGGAAACTCACCCTAAATCGTCATTTGGCAAAAACTGCCCGATAGAAAGTGAACGTCTCCCTCCTAAACCTTAAGTTTAGACCCCAAGTCATCTTCTAAGGGCAAAGACTTGAGGCCAGTTCAATGAATTTGTGTAATAGAACTGTTTGACTTTTAACAACCACTTTTCCTTGTATATGGGTAACCCACCCTAAATCGTCATTTGGCAAAAACTGCCCGATAGAAAGTGAACGTCTCCCTCCAAAACCTTAAGTTTAGACCCCAAGGCATCTACTAAGGGCAAAGACTTGAGGCCAGTTCACTGAATTTGTGTGGTAGAACTGTTTGACTTTTAACAACCACTTTTCCTTGTATATGGATAACCCACCCTGAATCGTCATTTGGCAAAAACTGCCCGATAGAAAGTGAACGTCTCCCTCCTAAACCTTAAGTTTAGACCCCAAGTCAGCTTCTAAGGGCAAAGACTTGAGGCCAGTTCACTGATTTCATGTAGGAAAAGTGTTTGACTTTTAACAACCACTTTCCTTGTATAAGGGCAACCCACCCTAAATCGTCATTTGGCAAAAACTGCCCGATAGAAAGTGAACGTCTTCCTCCTAAACCTTAAGTTTAGACCCCAAGGCATCTACTAAGAGCAAAGACTTGAGGCCAGTTCGCTGATTTCATGTAGGAAAAATGTTTGACTTTTAACAACCACTTTCCTTGTATATGGGTAACCCACCCTAAATCGTCATTTGGCAAAAACTGCCCGATAGAAAGTGAACGTCTCCCTCCTAAACCTTAAGTTAAGACCCCAAGTCATCTACTAAGGGCAAAGACTTGAGGCCAGTTCACTGAATTTGTGTGGTACAACTGTTTGACTTTTAACAACCACTTTTCCTTGTATATGGGTAACCCACCCTAAATCGTCATTTGGCAAAAACTGCCCGATAGAAAGTGAACGTCTCCCTCCTAAACCTTAAGTTTAGACCCCAAGTCATCTTCTAAGGGCAAAGACTTGAGGCCAGTTCACTAATTTCATGTAGGAAAAATGTTTGACTTTTAACAACCACTTTCCTTGTATATGGGTAACCCACCCTAAATCGTCATTTGGCAAAAACTGCCCGATAGAAAGTGAACGTCTCCCTCCTAAACCTTAAGTTTAGACCCCAAGGCATCTACTAAGGGCAAAGACTTGAGGCCAGTTCACTGATTCTGTGCGGTAGAACTGTTTGACATTTAACAACCACTTTTCCTAGTATACAGGAAACTCACCCTAAATCGTCATTTGGCAAAAACTGCCCGATAGGAAGTGAACGTCTCCCTCCTAAACCTTAAGTTTAGACCCCAATGCATCTACTAAGGGCAAAGACTTGAGGCCAGTTCACTGAATTTGTGTGATAGAACTGTTTGACTTTTAACAACCACTTTTCCTTGTATATGGGTAACCCACCCTAAATCGTCATTTGGCAAAAACTGCCCGATAGAAAGTGAACGTCTCCCTCCTAAACCTTAAGTTTAGACCCCAAGGCATCTACTAAGGGCAAAGACTTGAGGCCAGTTCACTGATTCTGTGCGGTAGAACTGTTTGACATTTAACAACCACTTTTCCTAGTATACAGGAAACTCACCCTAAATCGTCATTTGGCAAAAACTGCCCGATAGAAAGTGAACGTCTCCCTCCTAAACCATAAGTTTAGACCACAAGGCATCTACTAAGGGCAAAGACTTGAGGCCAGTTCACTGAATTTGTGTGGTAGAACTGTTTGACTTTTAACAACCACTTTTCCTTGTATATGGGTAACCCACCCTAAATCGTCATTTGGCAAAAACTGCCCGATAGAAAGTGAACGTCTTCCTCCTAAACCTTAAATTTAGACCCCAAGGCATCTACTAAGGGCAAAGACTTGAGGCCAGTTCACTGAATTTGTGTGATAGAACTGTTTGACTTTTAACAACCACTTTTCCTTGTATATGGGTAACCCACCCTAAATCGTCATTTGGCAAAAACTGCCCGATAGAAAGTGAACGTCTTCCTCCTAAACCTTAAATTTAGACCCCAAGGCATCTACTAAGGGCAAAGACTTGAGGCCAGTTCGCTGATTTCATGTAGGAAAAATGTTTGACTTTTAACAACCACTTTCCTTGTATATGGGCAACCCACCCTAAATCGTCATTTGGCAAAAACTGCCCGATAGAAAGTGAACGTCTCCCTCCTAAACCTTAAGTTTAGACCCCAAGTCATCTACTAAGGGCAAAGACTTGAGGCCAGTTCACTAAATTTGTGTGGTACAACTGTTTGACTTTTAACAACCACTTTTCCTTGTATATGGGTAACCCACCCTAAATCGTCATTTGGCAAAAACTGCCCGATAGAAAGTGAACGTCTCCCTCCTAAACCTTAAGTTTAGACCCCAAGTCATTTTCCAAGGGCAAAGACTTGAGGCCAGTTCACTGATTTCATGTAGGAAAAATGTTTGACTTTTAACAACCACTTTCCTTGTATATGGGTAACCCACCCAAAATCGTCATTTGGCAAAAACTGCCTGATAGAAAGTGAACGTCTTCCTCCTAAACCTTAAGTTTAGACCCCAAGGCATCTACTAAGAGCAAAGACTTGAGGCCAGTTCGCTGATTTCATGTAGGAAAAATGTTTGACTTTTAACAACCACTTTCCTTGTATATGGGTAACCCACCCTAAATCGTCATTTGGCAAAAACTGCCCGATAGAAAGTGAACGTCTCCCTCCAAAACCTTAAGTTTAGACCCCAAGGCATCTACTAAGGGCAAAGACTTGAGGCCAGTTCACTGATTCTGTGCGGTAGAACTGTTTGACATTTAACAACCACTTTTCCTAGTATACAGGAAACTCACCCTAAATCGTCATTTGGCAAAAACTGCCCGATAGAAAGTGAACGTCTCCCTCCTAAACCTTAAGTTTAGACCCCAAGTCATCTTCTAAGGGCAAAGACTTGAGGCCAGTTCAATGAATTTGTGTGATAGAACTGTTTGACTTTTAACAACCACTTTTCCTTGTATATGGGTAACCCACCCTAAATCGTCATTTGGCAAAAACTGCCCGATAGAAAGTGAATGTCTCCCTCCTAAACCTTAAGTTTAGACCCCATGTCATCTACTAAGGGCAAAGACTTGAGGCCAGTTCACTGAATTTGTGTGGTAGAACTGTTTGACATTTAACAACCACTTTTCCTAGTATACAGGAAACTCACCCTAAATCGTCATTTGGCAAAAACTGCCCGATAGAAAGTGAACGTCTTCCTCCTAAACCTTAAGTTTAGACCCCAAGGCATCTACTAAGGGCAAAGACTTGAGGCCAGTTCGCTGATTTCATGTAGGAAAAATGTTTGACTTTTAACAACCACTTTCCTTGTATATGGGCAACCCACCCTAAATCGCATTTGGCAAAAACTGCCCGATAGAAAGTGAACGTCTCCCTCCTAAACCTTAAGTTTAGACCCCAAGTCATCTACTAAGGGCAAAGACTTGAGGCCAGTTCACTAAATTTGTGTGGCACAACTGTTTGACTTTTAACAACCACTTTTCCTTGTATATGGGTAACCCACCCTAAATCGTCATTTGGCAAAAACTGCCCGATAGAAAGTGAACGTGTCCCTCCTAAACCTTAAGTTTAGACCCCAAGTCATCTACTAAGGGCAAAGACTTGAGGCCAGTTCACTGAATTTGTGTGGTACAACTGTTTGACTTTTATAACCACTTTTCCTTGTATATGGGTAACCCACCCTAAATCGTTATTTGGCAAAAACTGCCCGATAGAAAGGTAATGTCTCCCTCCTAAACCTTAAGTTTAGACCCCAAGTCAGCTTCTAAGGGCAAAGACTTGAGGCCAATTCACTGATATCATGTAGGAAAAATGTTTGACTTTTAACAACCACTTTCCTTGTATATGGGTAACCCACCCTAAATCGTCATTTGGCAAAAACTACCCGATAGAAAGTGAACGTCTTCCTCCTAAACCTTAAGTTTAGACCCCAAGTCATCTTCTAAGGGCAAAGACTTGAGGCCAGTTCGCTGATTTCATGTAGGAAAAATGTTTGACTTTTAACAACCACTTTCCTTGTATATGGGCAACCCACCCTAAATCGTCATTTGGCAAAAACTGCCCGATAGAAAGTGAACGTCTCCCTCCTAAACCTTAAGTTTAGACCCCAAGTCATCTTCTAAGGGCAAAGACTTGAGGCCAGTTCACTGATTCTGTGTGGTAGAACTGTTTAACATTTAACAACCACTTTTCCTTGTATACAGGAAACTCACCCTAAATCGTCATTTGGCAAAAACTGCCCGATAGAAAGTGAACGTCTTCCTCCTAAACCTTAAGTTTAGACCCCAAGTCATCTTCTAAGGGCAAAGACTTGAGGCCAGTTCGCTGATTTCATGTAGGAAAAATGTTTGACTTTTAACAACCTTTTTCCTTGTATATGGGTAACCCACCCTGAATTGTCATTTGGCAATAACTGCCCGATAGAAAGTGAACGTCTCCCTCCTAAACCTTAAGTTTAGACCCCAAGTTATCTTCTAAGGGCAAAGACTTGAGGCCAGTTCACTGATTTCATGTAGGAAAAATGTTTGACTTTTAACAACCACTTTCCTTGTATATGGGTAACCCACCCTAAATCGTCATTTGGCAAAAACTGCCCGATAGAAAGTGAACGTCTCCCTCCTAAACCTTAAGTTTAGACCCCAAGGCATCTACTAAGGGCAAAGACTTGAGGCCAGTTCACTGATTCTGTGTGGTAGAACTGTTTGACATTTAACAACCACTTTTCCTTGTATACAGGAAACTCACCCTAAATCGTCATTTGGCAAAAACTGCCCGATAGAAAGTGAACGTCTTCCTCCTAAACCTTAAGTTTAGACCCCAAGTCATCTACTAAGGGCAAAGACTTGAGGCCAGTTCGCTGATTTCATGTAGGAAAAATGTTTGACTTTTAACAACCACTTTCCTTGAATATGGGCAACCCACCCTAAATCGTCATTTGGCAAAAACTGCCCGATAGAAAGTGAACGTCTCCCTCCTAAACCTTAAGTTTAGACCCCAAGTCATCTACTAAGGGCAAAGACTTGAGGCCAGTTCACTAAATTTGTGTGGTACAACTGTTTGACTTTTAACAACCACTTTTCCTTGTATATGGGTAACCCACCCTAAATCGTCATTTGGCAAAAACTGCCCGATAGAAAGTGAACGTCTTCCTCCTAAACCTTAAGTTTAGACCCCAAGGCATCTACTAAGAGCAAAGACTTGAGGCCAGTTCGCTGATTTCATGTAGGAAAAATGTTTGACTTTTAACAACCACTTTCCTTGTATATGGGTAACCCACCCTAAATCGTCATTTGGCAAAAACTGCCCGATAGAAAGTGAACGTCTCCCTCCAAAACCTTAAGTTTAGACCCCAAGGCATCTACTAAGGGCAAAGACTTGAGGCCAGTTCACTGATTCTGTGCGGTAGAACTGTTTGACATTTAACAACCACTTTTCCTAGTATACAGGAAACTCACCCTAAATCGTCATTTGGCAAAAACTGCCCGATAGAAAGTGAACGTCTTCCTCCTAAACCTTAAGTATAGACCCCAAGGCATCTACTAAGGGCAAAGACTTGAGGCCAGTTCGCTGATTTCATGTAGGAAAAATGTTTGACTTTTAACAACCACTTTCCTTGTATATGGGCAACCCACCCTAAATCGCATTTGGCAAAAACTGCCCGATAGAAAGTGAACGTCTCCCTCCTAAACATTAAGTTTAGACCCCAAGTCATCTACTAAGGGCAAAGACTTGAGGCCAGTTCACTAAATTTGTGTGGCACAACTGTTTGACTTTTAACAACCACTTTTCCTTGTATATGGGTAACCCAGCCTAAATCGTCATTTGGCAAAAACTGCCCGATAGAAAGTGAACGTGTCCCTCCTAAACCTTAAGTTTAGACCCCAAGTCATCTACTAAGGGCAAAGACTTGAGGCCAGTTCACTGAATTTGTGTGGCACAACTGTTTGACTTTTAACAACCACTTTTCCTTGTATATGGGTAACCCAGCCTAAATCGTCATTTGGCAAAAACTGCCCGATAGAAAGTGAATGTCTCCCTCCTAAACCTTAAGTTTAGACCCCAAGTCATCTTCTAAGGGCAAAGACTTGAGGCCAGTTCACTGATATCATGTAGGAAAAATGTTTGACATTTAACAACCACTTTCCTTGTATATGGGTAACCCACCCTAAATCGTCATTTGGCAAAAACTGCCCGATAGAAAGTGAACGTCTCCCTCCTAAACCTTAAGTTTAGACCCCAAGTCAGCTTCTAAGGGCAAAGACTTGAGGCCAGTTCACTGATTTCATGTAGGAAAAGTGTTTGACTTTTAACAACCACTGTCCTTGTATATGGGCAACCCACCCTAAATCGTCATTTGGCAAAAACTGCCCGATAGAAAGTGAACGTCTTCCTCCTAAACCTTAAGTTTAGACCCCAAGGCATCTACTAAGAGCAAAGACTTGAGGCCAGTTCGCTGATTTCATGTAGGAAAAATGTTTGACTTTTAACAACCACTTTCCTTGTATATGGGCAACCCACCCTAAATCGTCATTTGGCAAAAACTGCCCGATAGAAAGTGAACGTCTTCCTCCTAAACCTTAAGTTTAGACCCCAAGTCATCTACTAAGGGCAAAGACTTGAGGCCAGTTCACTAAATTTGTGTGGTACAACTGTTTGACTTTTAACAACCACTTTCCTTGTATAAGGGCAACCCACCCTAAATCGTCATTTGGCAAAAACTGCCCGATAGAAAGTGAACGTCTCCCTCCTAAACCTTAAGTTTAGACCACAAGTCATCTTCCAAGGGCAAAGACTTGAGGCCAGTTTACTGATTTCATGTAGGAAAAATGTTTGACTTTTAACAACCACTTTCCTTGTATATGGGTAACCCACCCTAAATCGTCATTTGGCAAAAACTGCCCGATAGAAAGTGAACGTCTCCCTCCTAAACCTTAAGTTTAGACCCCAAGGCATCTACTAAGGGCAAAGACTTGAGGCCAGTTCACTGATTCTGTGTGGTAGAACTGTTTGACATTTAACAACCACTTTTCCTTGTATACAGGAAACTCACCCTAAATCGTCATTTGGCAAAAACTGCCCGATAGAAAGTGAATGTCTCCCTCCTAAACCTTAAGTTTAGACCCCAAGGCATCTTCTAATGGCAAAGACTTGAGGCCAGTTCACTGAATTTGTGTGGTAGAACTGTTTGACTTTTAACAACCACTTTTCCTTGTATATGGGTAACCCACCCTAAATCGTCATTTGGCAAAAACTGCCCGATAGAAAGTGAACGTCTCCCTCCTAAACCTTAAGTTTAGACCCCAAGGCATCTACTAAGGGCAAAGACTTGAGGCCAGTTCACTGATTCTGTGTGGTAGAACTGTTTAACATTTAACAACCACTTGTCCTAGTATACAGGAAACTCACCCTAAATCGTCATTTGGCAAAAACTGCCCGATAGGAAGTGAACGTCTCCCTCCTAAACCTTAAGTTTAGACCCCAAGTCATCTTCTAAGGGCAAAGACTTGAGGCTAGTTCAATGAATTTGTGTGATAGAACTGTTTGACTTTTAACAACCACTTTTCCTTGTATATGGGTAACCCACCCTAAATCGTCATTTGGCAAAAACTGCCCGATAGAAAGTGAACGTCTCCCTCCAAAACCTTAAGTTTAGACCCCAAGGCATCTACTAAGGGCAAAGACTTGAGGCCAGTTCACTGAATTTGTGTGGTAGAACTGTTTGACTTTTAACAACCACTTTTCCTTGTATATGGATAACCCACCCTGAATCGTCATTTGGCAAAAACTGCCCGATAGAAAGTGAACGTCTCCCTCCTAAACCTTAAGTTTAGACCCCAAGTCAGCTTCTAAGGGCAAAGACTTGAGGCCAGTTCACTGATTTCATGTAGGAAAAGTGTTTGATTTTTAACAACCACTTTCCTTGTATAAGGGCAACCCACCCTAAATCATCATTTGGCAAAAAATGCCCGATAGAAAGGGAACGTCTTCCTCCTAAACCTTAAGTTTAGACCCCAAGTCATCTTCTAAGGGCAAAGACTTGAGGCCAGTTCGCTGATTTCATGTAGGAAAAATGTTTGACTTTTAACAACCACTTTCCTTGTATATGGGCAACCCACCCTAAATCGTCATTTGGCAAAAACTGCCCGATAGAAAGTGAACGTCTTCCTCCTAAACCTTAAGTTTAGACCCCAAGGCATCTACTAAGAGCAAAGACTTGAGGCCAGTTCGCTGATTTCATGTAGGAAAAATGTTTGACTTTTAACAACCACTTTCCTTGTATATGGGTAACCCACCCTAAATCGTCATTTGGCAAAAACTGCCCGATAGAAAGTGAACGTCTCCCTCCTAAACCTTAAGTTAAGACCCCAAGTCATCTACTAAGGGCAAAGACTTGAGGCCAGTTCACTGAATTTGTGTGGTACAACTGTTTGACATTTAACAACCACTTTTCCTTGTATATGGGTAACCCACCCTAAATCGTCATTTGGCAAAAACTGCCCGATAGAAAGTGAACGTCTCCCTCCTAAACCTTAAGTTTAGACCCCAAGTCATCTTCTAAGGGCAAAGACTTGAGGCCAGTTCACTAATTTCATGTAGGAAAAATGTTTGACTTTTAACAACCACTTTCCTTGTATATGGGTAACCCACCCTAAATCGTCATTTGGCAAAAACTGCCCGATAGAAAGTGAACGTCTCCCTCCTAAACCTTTAGTTTAGACCCCAAGGCATCTACTAAGGGCAAAGACTTGAGGCCAGTTCACTGATTCTGTGCGGAAGAACTGTTTGACATTTAACAACCACTTTTCCTAGTATACAGGAAACTCACCCTAAATCGTCATTTGGCAAAAACTGCCCGATAGGAAGTGAACGTCTCCCTCCTAAACCTTAAGTTTAGACCCCAATGCATCTACTAAGGGCAAAGACTTGAGGCCAGTTCACTGAATTTGTGTGGTAGAACTGTTTGACTTTTAACAACCACTTTTCCTTGTATATGGGTAACCCACCCTAAATCGTCATTTGGCAAAAACTACCCGATAGAAAGTGAACGTCTCCCTCCTAAACCTTAAGTTTAGACCCCAAGGCATCTACTAAGGGCAAAGACTTGAGGCCAGTTCACTGAATTTGTGTGATAGAACTGTTTGACTTTTAACAACCACTTTTCCTTGTATATGGGTAGCCCACCCTAAATCGTCATTTGGCAAAAACTGCCCGATAGAAAGTGAACGTCTCTCTCCTAAACCTTAAGTTTAGACCCCAAGGCATCTACTAAGGGCAAAGACTTGAGGCCAGTTCGCTGATTTCATGTAGGAAAAATGTTTGACTTTTAACAACCACTTTCCTTGTATATGGGCAACCCACCCTAAATCGTCATTTGGCAAAAACTGCCCGATAGAAAGTGAACGTCTCCCTCCTAAACCTTAAGTTTAGACCCCAAGTCATCTACTAAGGGCAAAGACTTGAGGCCAGTTCACTAAATTTGTGTGGTACAACTGTTTGACTTTTAACAACCACTTTTCCTTGTATATGGGTAACCCACCCTAAATCGTCATTTGGCAAAAACTGCCTGATAGAAAGTGAACGTCTCCCTCCTAAACCTTAAGTTTAGACCCCAAGTCATTTTCCAAGGGCAAAGACTTGAGGCCAGTTCACTGATTTCATGTAGGAAAAATGTTTGACTTTTAACAACCACTTTCCTTGTATATGGGTAACCCACCCAAAATCGTCATTTGGCAAAAACTGCCTGATAGAAAGTGAACGTCTTCCTCCTAAACCTTAAGTTTAGACCCCAAGGCATCTACTAAGAGCAAAGACTTGAGGCCAGTTCGCTGATTTCATGTAGGAAAAATGTTTGACTTTTAACAACCACTTTCCTTGTATATGGGTAACCCACCCTAAATCGTCATTTGGCAAAAACTGCCCGATAGAAAGTGAACGTCTCCCTCCAAAACCTTAAGTTTAGACCCCAAGGCATCTACTAAGGGCAAAGACTTGAGGCCAGTTCACTGATTCTGTGCGGTAGAACTGTTTGACATTTAACAACCACTTTTCCTAGTATACAGGAAACTCACCCTAAATCGTCATTTGGCAAAAACTGCCCGATAGAAAGTGAACGTCTCCCTCCTAAACCTTAAGTTTAGACCCCAAGTCATCTTCTAAGGGCAAAGACTTGAGGCCAGTTCAATGAATTTGTGTGATAGAACTGTTTGACTTTTAACAACCACTTTTCCTTGTATATGGGTAACCCACCCTAAATCGTCATTTGGCAAAAACTGCCCGATAGAAAGTGAATGTCTCCCTCCTAAACCTTAAGTTTAGACCCCATGTCATCTACTAAGGGCAAAGACTTGAGGCCAGTTCACTGAATTTGTGTGGTAGAACTGTTTGACATTTAACAACCACTTTTCCTAGTATACAGGAAACTCACCCTAAATCGTCATTTGGCAAAAACTGCCCGATAGAAAGTGAACGTCTTCCTCCTAAACCTTAAGTTTAGACCCCAAGGCATCTACTAAGGGCAAAGACTTGAGGCCAGTTCGCTGATTTCATGTAGGAAAAATGTTTGACTTTTAACAACCACTTTCCTTGTATATGGGCAACCCACCCTAAATCGCATTTGGCAAAAACTGCCCGATAGAAAGTGAACGTCTCCATCCTAAACCTTAAGTTTAGACCCCAGTCATCTTCTAAGGGCAAAGACTTGAGGCCAGTTCAATGAATTTGTGTGATAGAACTGTTTGACTTTTAACCAGGGGCGTACAATTTCGTTTCAATGATACACTTTCATGCAACATTTGAATGAGTCACTTCAAGTGTTTCATACATTTTTCTAATGACTCGGTCGTTAAAAAAAACTTTTCCACTCAT
Organism: Aedes albopictus; assembly: GCF_035046485.1. Taxonomy (NCBI): domain Eukaryota; kingdom Metazoa; phylum Arthropoda; class Insecta; order Diptera; family Culicidae; genus Aedes; species Aedes albopictus. The sequence goes on along the minus strand of NC_085137.1, from coordinate 511,277,116 downwards.
CGTAGCACTCGGTAGTCTCCCACCCGGTCGCATTGCTTGTGCTTCACCCGTCAGAGCATTAGTGTCTCACTGGTGCGCGCTAGTCTCTCAATGGTTACGGGCGCCGGATAATTGGATTTAAGTGGTCGAATTTGTTATCCTCTTTCATAAAACATAATTATCATTCTATTGGCGTGCACCACTATTTAAAAATGTGGTTTAAATAGTGTTTTTAGCATGTTGAAGTATTTCAATGACTCATAAATGAAACGAAAATCCAAGTGTATTGCGGATTCTTAGAAAATTTTCCACTCTGCGGTAGCCGCCGAGTTCTACCGCAGCTGTCAAAGTCCTACCGCAGCCATGAAAATGATCGTATCATTGAAAAGTTTGGTCAAATCAAAGCATGCTTGCAAAGTGAAATATTCAGAAAAGCAACAACAAATAATGATCATCGGCGTCGTATCCAAGGCTCCATCCAAGGTATCCTTGGACTGATTGATGATACATTGGTGAAAATCATCAGTATGACAGCTGCGGTAGCTTTTCAATCTTCCGTAAAGTGGAAAATTTTCTCTAAATTAGCAATATCATCCCATGTTTCATACACACTTGTTTCTGTAGCAGCAACGAACGAGTGTGTTGCTGGGTGAGAGATGAAGCATCACAGCAGTCCGTTCGCATGGGAAACGATTTGCTACAGTCGTCGTACGTCATGTTTTCCTTTCGAAATTGCACGACCCTGCTTTTAACAACCACTTTTCCTTGTATATGGGTAACCCACAATAAATCGTCATTTGGCAAAAACTGCCCGATAGAAAGTGAACGTCTCCCTCCAAAACCTTAAGTTTAGACCCCAAGGCATCTACTAAGGGCAAAGACTTGAAGCCAGTTCACTGATTCTGTGCGGTAGAACTGTTTGACATTTAACAACCACTTTTCCTAGTATACAGGAAACTCACCCTAAATCGTCATTTGGCAAAAACTGCCCGATAGAAAGTGAATGTCTCCCTCCTAAACCTTAAGTTTAGACCCAAAGTCATCTTCTAAGGGCAAAGACTTGAGGCCAGTTCAATGAATTTGTGTGATAGAACTGTTTGACTTTTAACAACCACTTTTCCTTGTATATGGATAACCCACCCTGAATCGTCATTTGGCAAAAACTGCCCGATAGAAAGTGAACGTCTCCCTCCTAAACCTTAAGTTTAGATCCCAAGTCAGCTTCTAAGGGCAAAGACTTGAGGCCAGTTCACTGATTTCATGTAGGAAAAGTGTTTGACTTTTAACAACCACTTTCCTTGTATATGGGTAACCCACCCTAAATCGTCATTTGGCAAAAACTGCCCGATAGAAAGTGAACGTCTCCCTCCTAAACCTTAAGTTTAGATCCCAAGTCAGCTTCTAAGGGCAAAGACTTGAGGCCAGTTCACTGATTTCATGTAGGAAAAGTGTTTGACTTTTAACAACCACTGTCCTTGTATATGGGCAACCCACCCTAAATCGTCATTTGGCAAAAACTGCCCGATAGAAAGTGAACGTCTCCCTCCTAAACCTTAAGTTTAGACCCAAAGTCATCTTCTAAGGGCAAAGACTTGAGGCCAGTTCAATGAATTTGTGTGATAGAACTGTTTGACTTTTAACAACCACTTTTCCTTGTATATGGGTAACCCACCCTAAATCGTCATTTGGCAAAAACTGCCCGATAGAAAGTGAACGTCTCCCTCCTAAACCTTAAGTTTAGACCCCAAGTCATCTACTAAGGGCAAAGACTTGAGGCCAGTTCGCTGATTTCATGTAGGAAAAATGTTTGACTCTAACAACCACTTTCCTTGTATATGGGCAACCCACCCTAAATCGTCATTTGGCAAAAACTGCCCGATAGAAAGTGAACGTCTTCCTCCTAAACCTTAAGTTTAGACCCCAAGGCATCTACTAAGAGCAAAGACTTGAGGCCAGTTCGCTGATTTCATGTAGGAAAAATGTTTAACTTTTAACAACCACTTTCCTTGTATATGGGCAACCCACCCTAAATCGTCATTTGGCAAAAACTGCCCGATAGAAAGTGAACGTCTTCCTCCTAAACCTTAAGTTTAGACCCCAAGGCATCTACTAAGAGCAAAGACTTGAGGCCAGTTCGCTGATTTCATGCAGGAAAAATGTTTGACTTTTAACAACCACTTTCCTTGTATATGGGTAACCCACCCTAAATCGTCATTTGGCAAAAACTGCCCGATAGAAAGTGAACGTCTCCCTCCTAAACCTTAAGTTAAGACCCCAAAGCATCTACTAAGGGCAAAGACTTGAGGCCAGTTCACTGATTCTGTGTGGTAGAACTGTTTGACATTTAACAACCACTTTTCCTAGTATACTCCTAAATCGTCATTTGGCAAAAACTGCCCGATAGAAAGTGAATGTCTTCCTCCTAAACCTTAAGTTTAGACCCCAAGGCATCTTCTGAGGGCAAAGACTTGAGGCCAGTTCACTGAATTTGTGTGGTAGAACTGTTTGACTTTTAACAACCACTTTTCCTTGTATAGGGGTAACCCACCGTAAATCGTCATTTGGCAAAAACTGCCCGATAGAAAGTGAACGTCTCCCTCCTAAACCTTAAGTTAAGACCCCAAGTCATCTACTAAGGGCAAAGACTTGAGGCCAGTTCACTGAATTTGTGTGGTACAACTGTTTGACTTTTAACAACCACTTTTCCTTGTATATGGGTAACCCACCCTAAATCGTCATTTGGCAAAAACTGCCCGATAGAAAGTGAACGTCTCCCTCCTAAACCTTAAGTTTAGACCCCAAGGCATCTACTAAGGGCAAAGACTTGAGGCCAGTTCACTGAATTTGTGTGGTACAACTGTTTGACTTTTATTAACCACTTTTCCTTGTATATGGGTAACCCACCCTAAATCGTCATTTGGCAAAAACTGCCCGATAGAAAGTGAACGTCTCCCTCCTTAACCTTAAGTTAAGACCCCAAGTCATCTACTAAGGGCAAAGACTTGAGGCCAGTTCACTGAATTTGTGTGGTACAACTGTTTGACTTTTAACAACCACTTTTCCTTGTATATGGGTAACCCACCCTAAATCGTCATTTGGCAAAAACTGCCCGATAGAAAGTGAACGTCTCCCTCCTAAACCTTAAGTTTAGATCCCAAGGCATCTACTAAGGGCAAAGACTTGAGGCCAGTTCACTGAATTTGTGTGGTACAACTGTTTGACTTTTAACAACCACTTTTCCTTGTATATGGGTAACCCACCCTAAATCGTCATTTGGCAAAAACTGCCCGATAGAAAGTGAACGTCTCCCTCCTAAACCTTAAGTTTAGACCCCAATTCATCTTCTAAGGGCAAAAACTTGAGGCCAGTTCACTGATTTCATGTAGGAAAAATGTTTGACTTTTAACAACCACTTTCCTTGTATATGGGTAACCCACCCTAAATCGTCATTTGGCAAAAACTGCCCGATAGAAAGTGAACGTCTCCCTCCAAAACCTTAAGTATAGACCCCAAGGCATCTACTAAGGGCAAAGACTTGAAGCCAGTTCACTGATTCTGTGTGGTAGAACTGTTTGACATTTAACAACCTCTTTTCCTAGTATACAGGAAACTCACCCTAAATCGTCATTTGGCAAAAACTGCCCGATAGAAAGTGAACGTCTCTCTCCTAAACCTTAAATTTAGACCCCAAGTCATCTTCTACGGGCAAAGACTTGAGGCCAGTTCACTGATTTCATGTAGGAAAAATGTTTGACTTTTAACAACCACTTTCCTTGTATATGGGTAACCCACCCTAAATCGTCATTTGGCAAAAACTGCCCGATAGAAAGTGAACGTCTCCCTCCTAAACCTTAAGTTTAGACCCCAGGGCATCTACTAAGGGCAAAGACTTGAGGCCAGTTCACTGATTCTGTGTGATAGAACTGTTTGACATTTAACAACCACTTTTCCTAGTATACAGGAAACTCACCCTAAATCGTCATTTGGCAAAAACTGCCCGATAGAAAGTGAATGTCTCCCTCCTAAACCTTAAGTTTAGACCCCAAGGCATCTTCTAAGGGCAAAGACTTGAGGCCAGTTCACTGAATTTGTGTGGTAGAACTGTTTGACTTTTAACAACCACTTTTCCTTGTATATGGGTAACCCACCCTAAATCGTCATTTGGCAAAAACTGCCCGATAGAAAGTGAACGTCTCCCTCCTAAACCTTAAGTTTAGACCCCAATTCATCTTCTAAGGGCAAAAACTTGAGGCCAGTTCACTGATTTCATGTAGGAAAAATGTTTGACTTTTAACAACCACTTTCCTTGTATATGGGTAACCCACCCTAAATCGTCATTTGGCAAAAACTGCCTGATAGAAAGTGAACGTCTCCCTCCTAAACCTTAAGTTTAGACCCCAAGTCATCTACTAAGGGCAAAGACTTGAGGCCAGTTCGCTGATTTCATGTAGGAAAAATGTTTGACTCTAACAACCACTTTCCTTGTATATGGGCAACCCACCCTAAATCGTCATTTGGCAAAAACTGCCCGATAGAAAGTGAACGTCGTCCTCCTAAACCTTAAGTTTAGACCCCAAGGCATCTACTAAGAGCAAAGACTTGAGGCCAGTTTGCTGATTTCATGTAGGAAAAATGTTTGACTTTTAACAACCACACTGTTGTAACAACCACACAAATTCATTGAACTGGCCTCAAGTCTTTGCCCTTAGTAGATGACTTGTCTAAACTTAAGGTTAAGGAGGGAGACATTCACTTTCTATCGGGCAGTTTTTGCCAAATGACGATTTAGGGTGGGTTACCCATATACAAGGAAAGTGGTTGTTAAAAGTCAAACATTTTTCCTACATGAAATCAGTGAACTGGCCTCAAGTCTTTGCCCTTAGAAGATGACTTGGGGTCTAAACTTAAGGTTTAGGAGGGAGACGTTCACTTTCTATCGGGCAGTTTTTGCCAAATGACGATTTAGGGTGGGTTACCCATATACAAGGAAAAGTGGTTGTTGAAAGTCAAACAGTTCTATCACACAAATTCATTGAACTGGCCTCAAGTCTTTGGGGTCGTTCAAATATGACGTCCATCATATAGTGGGGAGGGGGGGTCTGAGAAAGTGTGACACTCCATCTAATAGGTATACAAAAAAGCGTGACAGAGGGGGGAGGGGGGGCCTAAAAATCCCGAAAAATGATGGACGTCATATTTGAATCGTCCCTTTGCCCTTAGTAGATGACTTGGGGTCTAAACTTAAGGTTTAGGAGGGAGACGTTCACTTTCTATCGGGCAGTTTTTGCCAAATGACGATTTAGGGTGGGTTACCCATATACAAGGAAAAGTGGTTGTTAAAAGTCAAACAGTTGTACCACACAAATTCAGTGAACTGGCCTCAAGTCTTTGCCCTTAGTAGATGACTTGGGGTCTTAACTTAAGGTTTAGGAGGGAGACGTTCACTTTCTATCGGGCAGTTTTTGCCAAATGACGATTTAGGGTGAGTTTCCTGTATACTAGGAAAAGTGGTTGTTAAATGTCAAACAGTTCTACCACACAGAATCAGTGAACTGAACTCAAGTCCTTAGTAGATGCCTTGGGGTCTAAACTTGAGGTTTAGGAGGGAGACGTTCACTTTCTATCGGGCAGTTTTTGCCAAATGACGATTTAGGGTGGGTTACCCATATACAAGGAAAAGTGGTTGTTAAAAGTCAACAGTTCTACCACACAAATTCAGTGAACTGGCCTCAAGTCTTTGCCCTTAGAAGATGACTTGGGGTCTAAACTTAAGGTTTAGGAGGGAGACGTTCACTTTCTATCGGGCAGTTTTTGCCAAATGACGATTTAGGGTGGGTTACCCATATACAAGGAAAAGTGGTTGTTAAAAGTCAAACAGTTGTACCACACAAATTCAGTGAACTGGCCTCAAGTCTTTGCCCTTAGTAGATGACTTGGGGTCTTAACTTAAGGTTTAGGAGGGAGACGTTCACTTTCTATCGGGCAGTTTTTGCCAAATGACGATTTAGGGTGAGTTTCCTGTATACTAGGAAAAGTGGTTGTTAAATGTCAAACAGTTCTACCACACAGAATCAGTGAACTGAACTCAAGTCCTTAGTAGATGCCTTGGGGTCTAAACTTGAGGTTTAGGAGGGAGACGTTCACTTTCTATCGGGCAGTTTTTGCCAAATGACGATTTAGGGTGGGTTACCCATATACAAGGAAAAGTGGTTGTTAAAAGTCAAACAGTTGTACCACACAAATTCAGTGAACTGGCCTCAAGTCTTTGCCCTTAGTAGATGACTTGGGGTCTTAACTTAAGGTTTAGGAGGGAGACGTTCACTTTCTATCGGGCAGTTTTTGCCAAATGACGATTTAGGGTGGGTTACCCATACACAAGGAAAAGTGGTTGTTAAAAATCAAACAGTTTTACCACACAAATTCAGTGAACTGGCCTCAAGTCTTTGCCCTGAGTAGATGACTTGGGGTCTAAACTTAAGGTTTAGGAGGGAGACATTCACTTTCTATCGGGCAGTATTTGCCAAATGACGATATAGGGTAGGTTACCCATATACAAGGAAAGTGGTTGTTAAAAGTCAAACATTTTTCCTACATGAAATCAGTGAACTGGCCTCAAGTCTTTGCCCTTAGAAGCTGACTTGGGGTCTAAACTTAAGGTTTAGGAGGGAGACGTTCACTTTCTATCGGGCAGTTTTTGCCAAATGACGATTCAGGGTGGGTTATCCATATACTAGGAAAAGTGGTCGTACAAGGAAAGTGGTTGTTAAAAGTCAAACATTTTTCCTACATGAAATCAGTGAACTGGCCTCAAGTCTTTGCCCTTAGAAGATGACTTGGGGTCTAAACTTAAGGTTTAGGAGGGAGACGTTCACTTTCTATCGGGCAGTTTTTGCCAAATGACGATTTAGGGTGGGTTACCCATATACAAGGAAAAGTGGTTGTTAAAAGTCAAACATATTTCCTACATGAAATCAGTGAACTGGCCTCAAGTCTTTGCCCATAGAAGATGACTTGGGGTCTAAACTTAAGGTTTAGGAGGGAGACGTTCACTTTCTATCGGGCAGTTTTTGCCAAATGACGATTTATGGTGGGTTACCCATATACAAGGAAAAGTGGTTGTTAAAAGTCAACAGTTCTACCACACAAATTCAGTGAGCTGGCCTCAAGTCTTTGCCCTTAGAAGATGACTTGGGGTCTAAACTTAAGGTTTAGGAGGGAGACGTTCACTTTCTATCGGACAGTTTTTGCCAAATGACGATTTAGGGTGGGTTACCCATATACAAGGAAAAGTGGTTGTTAAAAGTCAAACAGTAGTACCACACAAATTCAGTGAACTGGCCTCAAGTCTTTGCCCTTAGTAGATGACTTGGGGTCTAAACTTAAGGTTTTGGAGGGACACGTTCACATTCTATCGGGCAGTTTTTGCCAAATGACGATTTAGGGTGAGTTTCCTGTATACTAGGAAAAGTGGTTGTTAAATGTCAAACAGTTCTACCACACAGAATCAGTGAACTGGCCTCAAGTCTTTGCCCTTAGAAGATGACTTGGGGTCTAAACTTAAGGTTTAGGTGGGAGACGTTCACTTTCTATCGGGCAGTTTTTGCCAAATGACGATTTAGGGTGGGTTACCCATATACTAGGAAAAGTGGTTGTTAAATGTCAAACAGTTCTACCACACAGAATCAGTGAACTGGCCTCAAGTCTTTGCCCTTAGTAGATGCCTTGGGGTCTAAACTTAAGGTTTAGGAGGGAGACGTTCACTTTCTATCGGGCAGTTTTTGCCAAATGACGATTTAGGGTGGGTTACCCATATACAAGGAAAGTGGTTGTTAAAAGTCAAACATTTTTCCTACATGAAATCAGTGAACTGGCCTCAAGTCTTTGCCCTTAGAAGATGCCTTGGGGTCTAAACTTAAGGTTTAGGAGGGAGACGTTCACTTTCTATCGGGCAGTTTTTGCCAAATGACGATATAGGGTGGGTTACCCATATACAAGGAAAGTGGTTGTTAAAAGTCAAACATTTTTCCTACATGAAATCAGTGAACTGGCTTCAAGTCTTTGCCCTTAGTAGATGAATTGGGGTCTAAACTTAAGGTTTAGGAGGGAGACGTTAACTTTCTATCGGACAGTTTTTGCCAAATGACGATTTAGGGTGGGTTACCCATATACAAGGAAAAGTGGTTGTTAAAAGTCAAACAGTTCTACCACACAAATTCAGTGAACTGGCCTCAAGTCTTTGCCCTTAGAAGATGCCTTGGGGTCTAAACTTAAGGTTTAGGAGGGAGACATTCACTTTCTATCGGGCAGTTTTTGCCAAATGACGATTTAGGGTGAGTTTCCTGTATACTAGGAAAAGTGGTTGTTAAATGTCAAACAGTTCTACCACACAGAATTAGTGAACTGGCCTCAAGTCTTTGCCCTTAGTAGATGCCTTGGGGTCTAAACTTAAGGTTTAGGAGGGAGACGTTCACTTTCTATCGGGCAGTTTTTGCCAAATGACGATTTATTGTGGGTTACCCATATACAAGGAAAAAGGTTGTTAAATGTCAAACATTTTTCCTACATGAAATCAGTGAACTGGCCTCAAGTCTTTGCCCTTAGAAGATGACTTGGGGTCTAAACTTAAGGTTTAGGAGGGAGACGTTCACTTTCTATCGGGCAGTTTTTGCCAAATGACGATTTAGGGTGGGTTACCCATATACAAGGAAAAGTGGTTGTTAAAAGTCAAACAGTTGTACCACACAAATTCAGTGAACTGGCCTCAAGTCTTTGCCCTTAGTAGATGACTTGGGGTCTTAACTTAAGGTTTAGGAGGGAGACGTTCACTTTCTATCGAGCAGTTTTTGCCAAATGACGATTTAGGGTGGGTTACCCATATACAAGGAAAAGTGGTTGTTAAAAGTCAAACAGTTCTACCACACAAATTCAGTGAACTGGCCTCAAGTCTTTGCCCTTAGAAGATGCCTTGGGGTCTAAACTTAAGGTTTAGGAGGGAGACATTCACTTTCTATCGGGCAGTTTTTGCCAAATGACGATATAGGGTGGGTTACCCATATACAAGGAAAAGTGGTTGTTAAAAGTCAAACATTTTTCCTACATGAAATCAGTGAACTGGCCTCAAGTTTTTGCCCTTAGAAGCTGACTTGGGGTCTAAACTTAAGGTTTAGGAGGGAGACGTTCACTTTCTATCGGGCAGTTTTTGCCAAATGACGATTTAGGGTGGGTTACCCATATACAAGGAAAAGTGGTTGTTAAAAGTCAAACAGTTCTACCACACAAATTCAGTGAACTGGCCTCAAGTCTTTGCCCTTAGAAGATGACTTGGGGTCTAAACTTAAGGTTTAGGAGGGAGACATTCACTTTCTATCGGGCAGTTTTTGCCAAATGACGATTTAGGGTGAGTTTCCTGTATACTAGGAAAAGTGGTTGTTAAATGTCAAACAGTTCTACCGCACAGAATCAGTGAACTGGCCTCAAGTCTTTGCCCTTAGTAGATGCCTTGGGGTCTAAACTTAAGGTTTTGGAGGGAGACGTTCACTTTCTATCGGGCAGTTTTTGCCAAATGACGATATAGGGTGGGTTACCCATATACAAGGAAAGTGGTTGTTAAAAGTCAAACATTTTTCCTACATGAAATCAGTGAACTGGCTTCAAGTCTTTGCCCTTAGTAGATGAATTGGGGTCTAAACTTAAGGTTTAGGAGGGAGACGTTCACTTTCTATCGGACAGTTTTTGCCAAATGACGATTTAGGGTGGGTTACCCATATACAAGGAAAGTGGTTGTTAAAAGTCAAACATTTTTCCTACATGAAATCAGTGAACTGGCTTCAAGTCTTTGCCCTTAGTAGATGAATTGGGGTCTAAACTTAAGGTTTAGGAGGGAGACGTTCACTTTCTATCGGACAGTTTTTGCCAAATGACGATTTAGGGTGGGTTACCCATATACAAGGAAAAGTGGTTGTTAAAAGTCAAACAGTTCTACCACACAAATTCAGTGAACTGGCCTCAAGTCTTTGCCCTTAGAAGATGACTTGGGGTCTAAACTTAAGGTTTAGGAGGGAGACATTCACTTTCTATCGGGCAGTTTTTGCCAAATGACGATTTAGGGTGGGTTACCCATATACAAGGAAAGTGGTTGTTAAAAGTCAAACATTTTTCCTACATGAAATCAGTGAACTGGCCTCAAGTCTTTGCCCTTAGAAGATGCCTTGGGGTCTATACTTAAGGTTTAGGAGGGACACGTTCACTTTCTATCGGGCAGTTTTTGCCAAATGACGATTTAGGGTGAGTTTCCTGTATACTAGGAAAAGTGGTTGTTAAATGTCAAACAGTTCTACCACACAGAATTAGTGAACTGGCCTCAAGTCTTTGCCCTTAGAAGATGCCTTGGGGTCTATACTTAAGGTTTAGGAGGGAGACGTTCACTTTCTATCGGGCAGTTTTTGCCAAATGACGATTTAGGGTGGGTTACCCATATACAAGGAAAAAGGTTGTTAAATGTCAAACATTTTTCCTACATGAAATCAGTGAACTGGCCTCAAGTCTTTGCCCTTAGAAGATGACTTGGGGTCTAAACTTAAGGTTTAGGAGGGAGACGTTCACTTTCTATCGGGCAGTTTTTGCCAAATGACGATTTAGGGTGGGTTACCCATATACAAGGAAAAAGGTTGTTAAAAGTCAAACATTTTTCCTACATGAAATCAGTGAACTGGCCTCAAGTCTTTGCCCTTGGAAGCTGACTTGGGGTCTAAACTTAAGGTTTAGGAGGGAGACGTTCACTTTCTATTGGGCAGTTTTTGCCAAATGACGATTTAGGGTGAGTTTCCTGTATACTAGGAAAAGTGGTTGTTAAATGTCAAACAGTTCTACCGCACAGAATCAGTGAACTGGCCTCAAGTCTTTGCCCTTAGTAGATGCCTTGGGGTCTAAACTTAAGGTTTAGGAGGGAGACATTCACTTTCTATCGGGCAGTTTTTACCAAATGACGATTTAGGGTGAGTTTCCTGTATACTAGGAAAAGTGGTTGTTAAATGTCAAACGGTTCTACCGCACAGAATCAGTGAACTGGCCTCAAGTCTTTGCCCTTAGTAGATGCCTTGGGGTCTAAACTTAAGGTTTAGGAGGAAGACATTCACTTTCTATCGGGCAGTTTTTGCCAAATGACGATTTAGGGTGAGTTTCCTGTATACTAGGAAAAGTGGTTGTTAAATGTCAAACAGTTCTACCGCACAGAATCAGTGAACTGGCCTCAAGTCTTTGCCCTTAGAAGATGCCTTGGGGTCTAAACTTAAGGTTTAGGAGGGAGACGTTCACTTTCTATCGGGCAGTTTTTGCCAAATGACGATTTATGGTGGGTTACCCATATACAAGGAAAAGTGGTTGTTAAAAGTCAACAGTTCTACCACACAAATTCAGTGAGCTGGCCTCAAGTCTTTGCCCTTAGAAGATGACTTGGGGTCTAAACTTAAGGTTTAGGAGGGAGACGTTCACTTTCTATCGGACAGTTTTTGCCAAATGACGATTTAGGGTGGGTTACCCATATACAAGGAAAAGTGGTTGTTAAAAGTCAAACAGTAGTACCACACAAATTCAGTGAACTGGCCTCAAGTCTTTGCCCTTAGTAGATGACTTGGGGTCTAAACTTAAGGTTTTGGAGGGACACGTTCACATTCTATCGGGCAGTTTTTGCCAAATGACGATTTAGGGTGAGTTTCCTGTATACTAGGAAAAGTGGTTGTTAAATGTCAAACAGTTCTACCACACAGAATCAGTGAACTGGCCTCAAGTCTTTGCCCTTAGAAGATGACTTGGGGTCTAAACTTAAGGTTTAGGTGGGAGACGTTCACTTTCTATCGGGCAGTTTTTGCCAAATGACGATTTAGGGTGGGTTACCCATATACTAGGAAAAGTGGTTGTTAAATGTCAAACAGTTCTACCACACAGAATCAGTGAACTGGCCTCAAGTCTTTGCCCTTAGTAGATGCCTTGGGGTCTAAACTTAAGGTTTAGGAGGGAGACGTTCACTTTCTATCGGGCAGTTTTTGCCAAATGACGATTTAGGGTGGGTTACCCATATACAAGGAAAGTGGTTGTTAAAAGTCAAACATTTTTCCTACATGAAATCAGTGAACTGGCCTCAAGTCTTTGCCCTTAGAAGATGCCTTGGGGTCTAAACTTAAGGTTTAGGAGGGAGACGTTCACTTTCTATCGGGCAGTTTTTGCCAAATGACGATATAGGGTGGGTTACCCATATACAAGGAAAGTGGTTGTTAAAAGTCAAACATTTTTCCTACATGAAATCAGTGAACTGGCTTCAAGTCTTTGCCCTTAGTAGATGAATTGGGGTCTAAACTTAAGGTTTAGGAGGGAGACGTTAACTTTCTATCGGACAGTTTTTGCCAAATGACGATTTAGGGTGGGTTACCCATATACAAGGAAAAGTGGTTGTTAAAAGTCAAACAGTTCTACCACACAAATTCAGTGAACTGGCCTCAAGTCTTTGCCCTTAGAAGATGCCTTGGGGTCTAAACTTAAGGTTTAGGAGGGAGACATTCACTTTCTATCGGGCAGTTTTTGCCAAATGACGATTTAGGGTGAGTTTCCTGTATACTAGGAAAAGTGGTTGTTAAATGTCAAACAGTTCTACCACACAGAATTAGTGAACTGGCCTCAAGTCTTTGCCCTTAGTAGATGCCTTGGGGTCTAAACTTAAGGTTTAGGAGGGAGACGTTCACTTTCTATCGGGCAGTTTTTGCCAAATGACGATTTATTGTGGGTTACCCATATACAAGGAAAAAGGTTGTTAAATGTCAAACATTTTTCCTACATGAAATCAGTGAACTGGCCTCAAGTCTTTGCCCTTAGAAGATGACTTGGGGTCTAAACTTAAGGTTTAGGAGGGAGACGTTCACTTTCTATCGGGCAGTTTTTGCCAAATGACGATTTAGGGTGGGTTACCCATATACAAGGAAAAGTGGTTGTTAAAAGTCAAACAGTTGTACCACACAAATTCAGTGAACTGGCCTCAAGTCTTTGCCCTTAGTAGATGACTTGGGGTCTTAACTTAAGGTTTAGGAGGGAGACGTTCACTTTCTATCGAGCAGTTTTTGCCAAATGACGATTTAGGGTGGGTTACCCATATACAAGGAAAAGTGGTTGTTAAAAGTCAAACAGTTCTACCACACAAATTCAGTGAACTGGCCTCAAGTCTTTGCCCTTAGAAGATGCCTTGGGGTCTAAACTTAAGGTTTAGGAGGGAGACATTCACTTTCTATCGGGCAGTTTTTGCCAAATGACGATATAGTGTGGGTTACCCATATACAAGGAAAAGTGGTTGTTAAAAGTCAAACATTTTTCCTACATGAAATCAGTGAACTGGCCTCAAGTTTTTGCCCTTAGAAGCTGACTTGGGGTCTAAACTTAAGGTTTAGGAGGGAGACGTTCACTTTCTATCGGGCAGTTTTTGCCAAATGACGATTTATGGTGGGTTACCCATATACAAGGAAAAGTGGTTGTTAAAAGTCAACAGTTCTACCACACAAATTCAGTGAGCTGGCCTCAAGTCTTTGCCCTTAGAAGATGACTTGGGGTCTAAACTTAAGGTTTAGGAGGGAGACGTTCACTTTCTATCGGACAGTTTTTGCCAAATGACGATTTAGGGTGGGTTACCCATATACAAGGAAAAGTGGTTGTTAAAAGTCAAACAGTAGTACCACACAAATTCAGTGAACTGGCCTCAAGTCTTTGCCCTTAGTAGATGACTTGGGGTCTAAACTTAAGGTTTTGGAGGGACACGTTCACATTCTATCGGGCAGTTTTTGCCAAATGACGATTTAGGGTGAGTTTCCTGTATACTAGGAAAAGTGGTTGTTAAATGTCAAACAGTTCTACCACACAGAATCAGTGAACTGGCCTCAAGTCTTTGCCCTTAGAAGATGACTTGGGGTCTAAACTTAAGGTTTAGGTGGGAGACGTTCACTTTCTATCGGGCAGTTTTTGCCAAATGACGATTTAGGGTGGGTTACCCATATACTAGGAAAAGTGGTTGTTAAATGTCAAACAGTTCTACCACACAGAATCAGTGAACTGGCCTCAAGTCTTTGCCCTTAGTAGATGCCTTGGGGTCTAAACTTAAGGTTTAGGAGGGAGACGTTCACTTTCTATCGGGCAGTTTTTGCCAAATGACGATTTAGGGTGGGTTACCCATATACAAGGAAAAGTGGTTGTTAAAAGTCAACAGTTCTACCACACAAATTCAGTGAGCTGGCCTCAAGTCTTTGCCCTTAGAAGATGACTTGGGGTCTAAACTTAAGGTTTAGGAGGGAGACGTTCACTTTCTATCGGACAGTTTTTGCCAAATGACGATTTAGGGTGGGTTACCCATATACAAGGAAAAGTGGTTGTTAAAAGTCAAACAGTAGTACCACACAAATTCAGTGAACTGGCCTCAAGTCTTTGCCCTTAGTAGATGACTTGGGGTCTAAACTTAAGGTTTTGGAGGGACACGTTCACATTCTATCGGGCAGTTTTTGCCAAATGACGATTTAGGGTGAGTTTCCTGTATACTAGGAAAAGTGGTTGTTAAATGTCAAACAGTTCTACCACACAGAATCAGTGAACTGGCCTCAAGTCTTTGCCCTTAGAAGATGACTTGGGGTCTAAACTTAAGGTTTAGGTGGGAGACGTTCACTTTCTATCGGGCAGTTTTTGCCAAATGACGATTTAGGGTGGGTTACCCATATACTAGGAAAAGTGGTTGTTAAATGTCAAACAGTTCTACCACACAGAATCAGTGAACTGGCCTCAAGTCTTTGCCCTTAGTAGATGCCTTGGGGTCTAAACTTAAGGTTTAGGAGGGAGACGTTCACTTTCTATCGGGCAGTTTTTGCCAAATGACGATTTAGGGTGAGTTTCCTGTATACTAGGAAAAGTGGTTGTTAAATGTCAAACAGTTCTACCGCACAGAATCAGTGAACTGGCCTCAAGTCTTTGCCCTTAGAAGATGCCTTGGGGTCTAAACTTAAGGTTTAGGAGGGAGACGTTCACTTTCTATCGGGCAGTTTTTGCCAAATGACGATTTATGGTGGGTTACCCATATACAAGGAAAAGTGGTTGTTAAAAGTCAACAGTTCTACCACACAAATTCAGTGAGCTGGCCTCAAGTCTTTGCCCTTAGAAGATGACTTGGGGTCTAAACTTAAGGTTTAGGAGGGAGACGTTCACTTTCTATCGGACAGTTTTTGCCAAATGACGATTTAGGGTGGGTTACCCATATACAAGGAAAAGTGGTTGTTAAAAGTCAAACAGTAGTACCACACAAATTCAGTGAACTGGCCTCAAGTCTTTGCCCTTAGTAGATGACTTGGGGTCTAAACTTAAGGTTTTGGAGGGACACGTTCACATTCTATCGGGCAGTTTTTGCCAAATGACGATTTAGGGTGAGTTTCCTGTATACTAGGAAAAGTGGTTGTTAAATGTCAAACAGTTCTACCACACAGAATCAGTGAACTGGCCTCAAGTCTTTGCCTTTAGAAGATGACTTGGGGTCTAAACTTAAGGTTTAGGTGGGAGACGTTCACTTTCTATCGGGCAGTTTTTGCCAAATGACGATTTAGGGTGGGTTACCCATATACTAGGAAAAGTGGTTGTTAAATGTCAAACAGTTCTACCACACAGAATCAGTGAACTGGCCTCAAGTCTTTGCCCTTAGTAGATGCCTTGGGGTCTAAACTTAAGGTTTAGGAGGGAGACGTTCACTTTCTATCGGGCAGTTTTTGCCAAATGACGATTTAGGGTGGGTTACCCATATACAAGGAAAGTGGTTGTTAAAAGTCAAACATTTTTCCTACATGAAATCAGTGAACTGGCCTCAAGTCTTTGCCCTTAGAAGATGCCTTGGGGTCTAAACTTAAGGTTTAGGAGGGAGACGTTCACTTTCTATCGGGCAGTTTTTGCCAAATGACGATATAGGGTGGGTTACCCATATACAAGGAAAGTGGTTGTTAAAAGTCAAACATTTTTCCTACATGAAATCAGTGAACTGGCTTCAAGTCTTTGCCCTTAGTAGATGAATTGGGGTCTAAACTTAAGGTTTAGGAGGGAGACGTTAACTTTCTATCGGACAGTTTTTGCCAAATGACGATTTAGGGTGGGTTACCCATATACAAGGAAAAGTGGTTGTTAAAAGTCAAACAGTTCTACCACACAAATTCAGTGAACTGGCCTCAAGTCTTTGCCCTTAGAAGATGCCTTGGGGTCTAAACTTAAGGTTTAGGAGGGAGACATTCACTTTCTATCGGGCAGTTTTTGCCAAATGACGATTTAGGGTGAGTTTCCTGTATACTAGGAAAAGTGGTTGTTAAATGTCAAACAGTTCTACCACACAGAATTAGTGAACTGGCCTCAAGTCTTTGCCCTTAGTAGATGCCTTGGGGTCTAAACTTAAGGTTTAGGAGGGAGACGTTCACTTTCTATCGGGCAGTTTTTGCCAAATGACGATTTATTGTGGGTTACCCATATACAAGGAAAAAGGTTGTTAAATGTCAAACATTTTTCCTACATGAAATCAGTGAACTGGCCTCAAGTCTTTGCCCTTAGAAGATGACTTGGGGTCTAAACTTAAGGTTTAGGAGGGAGACGTTCACTTTCTATCGGGCAGTTTTTGCCAAATGACGATTTAGGGTGGGTTACCCATATACAAGGAAAAGTGGTTGTTAAAAGTCAAACAGTTGTACCACACAAATTCAGTGAACTGGCCTCAAGTCTTTGCCCTTAGTAGATGACTTGGGGTCTTAACTTAAGGTTTAGGAGGGAGACGTTCACTTTCTATCGAGCAGTTTTTGCCAAATGACGATTTAGGGTGGGTTACCCATATACAAGGAAAAGTGGTTGTTAAAAGTCAAACAGTTCTACCACACAAATTCAGTGAACTGGCCTCAAGTCTTTGCCCTTAGAAGATGCCTTGGGGTCTAAACTTAAGGTTTAGGAGGGAGACATTCACTTTCTATCGGGCAGTTTTTGCCAAATGACGATATAGGGTGGGTTACCCATATACAAGGAAAAGTGGTTGTTAAAAGTCAAACATTTTTCCTACATGAAATCAGTGAACTGGCCTCAAGTTTTTGCCCTTAGAAGCTGACTTGGGGTCTAAACTTAAGGTTTAGGAGGGAGACGTTCACTTTCTATCGGGCAGTTTTTGCCAAATGACGATTTAGGGTGGGTTACCCATATACAAGGAAAAGTGGTTGTTAAAAGTCAAACAGTTCTACCACACAAATTCAGTGAACTGGCCTCAAGTCTTTGCCCTTAGAAGATGACTTGGGGTCTAAACTTAAGGTTTAGGAGGGAGACATTCACTTTCTATCGGGCAGTTTTTGCCAAATGACGATTTAGGGTGAGTTTCCTGTATACTAGGAAAAGTGGTTGTTAAATGTCAAACAGTTCTACCGCACAGAATCAGTGAACTGGCCTCAAGTCTTTGCCCTTAGTAGATGCCTTGGGGTCTAAACTTAAGGTTTTGGAGGGAGACGTTCACTTTCTATCGGGCAGTTTTTGCCAAATGACGATATAGGGTGGGTTACCCATATACAAGGAAAGTGGTTGTTAAAAGTCAAACATTTTTCCTACATGAAATCAGTGAACTGGCTTCAAGTCTTTGCCCTTAGTAGATGAATTGGGGTCTAAACTTAAGGTTTAGGAGGGAGACGTTCACTTTCTATCGGACAGTTTTTGCCAAATGACGATTTAGGGTGGGTTACCCATATACAAGGAAAGTGGTTGTTAAAAGTCAAACATTTTTCCTACATGAAATCAGTGAACTGGCCTCAAGTCTTTGCCCTTAGAAGATGCCTTGGGGTCTAAACTTAAGGTTTAGGAGGGAGACGTTCACTTTCTATCGGGCAGTTTTTGCCAAATGACGATATAGGGTGGGTTACCCATATACAAGGAAAGTGGTTGTTAAAAGTCAAACATTTTTCCTACATGAAATCAGTGAACTGGCTTCAAGTCTTTGCCCTTAGTAGATGAATTGGGGTCTAAACTTAAGGTTTAGGAGGGAGACGTTCACTTTCTATCGGACAGTTTTTGCCAAATGACGATTTAGGGTGGGTTACCCATATACAAGGAAAAGTGGTTGTTAAAAGTCAAACAGTTCTACCACACAAATTCAGTGAACTGGCCTCAAGTCTTTGCCCTTAGAAGATGACTTGGGGTCTAAACTTAAGGTTTAGGAGGGAGACATTCACTTTCTATCGGGCAGTTTTTGCCAAATGACGATTTAGGGTGGGTTACCCATATACAAGGAAAGTGGTTGTTAAAAGTCAAACATTTTTCCTACATGAAATCAGTGAACTGGCCTCAAGTCTTTGCCCTTAGAAGATGCCTTGGGGTCTATACTTAAGGTTTAGGAGGGACACGTTCACTTTCTATCGGGCAGTTTTTGCCAAATGACGATTTAGGGTGAGTTTCCTGTATACTAGGAAAAGTGGTTGTTAAATGTCAAACAGTTCTACCACACAGAATTAGTGAACTGGCCTCAAGTCTTTGCCCTTAGAAGATGCCTTGGGGTCTATACTTAAGGTTTAGGAGGGAGACGTTCACTTTCTATCGGGCAGTTTTTGCCAAATGACGATTTAGGGTGGGTTACCCATATACAAGGAAAAAGGTTGTTAAATGTCAAACATTTTTCCTACATGAAATCAGTGAACTGGCCTCAAGTCTTTGCCCTTAGAAGATGACTTGGGGTCTAAACTTAAGGTTTAGGAGGGAGACGTTCACTTTCTATCGGGCAGTTTTTGCCAAATGACGATTTAGGGTGGGTTACCCATATACAAGGAAAGTGGTTGTTAAAAGTCAAACATTTTTCCTACATGAAATCAGTGAACTGGCCTCAAGTCTTTGCCCTTGGAAGCTGACTTGGGGTCTAAACTTAAGGTTTAGGAGGGAGACGTTCACTTTCTATTGGGCAGTTTTTGCCAAATGACGATTTAGGGTGAGTTTCCTGTATACTAGGAAAAGTGGTTGTTAAATGTCAAACAGTTCTACCGCACAGAATCAGTGAACTGGCCTCAAGTCTTTGCCCTTAGTAGATGCCTTGGGGTCTAAACTTAAGGTTTAGGAGGGAGACATTCACTTTCTATCGGGCAGTTTTTACCAAATGACGATTTAGGGTGAGTTTCCTGTATACTAGGAAAAGTGGTTGTTAAATGTCAAACGGTTCTACCGCACAGAATCAGTGAACTGGCCTCAAGTCTTTGCCCTTAGTAGATGCCTTGGGGTCTAAACTTAAGGTTTAGGAGGAAGACATTCACTTTCTATCGGGCAGTTTTTGCCAAATGACGATTTAGGGTGAGTTTCCTGTATACTAGGAAAAGTGGTTGTTAAATGTCAAACAGTTCTACCGCACAGAATCAGTGAACTGGCCTCAAGTCTTTGCCCTTAGAAGATGCCTTGGGGTCTAAACTTAAGGTTTAGGAGGGAGACGTTCACTTTCTATCGGGCAGTTTTTGCCAAATGACGATTTATGGTGGGTTACCCATATACAAGGAAAAGTGGTTGTTAAAAGTCAACAGTTCTACCACACAAATTCAGTGAGCTGGCCTCAAGTCTTTGCCCTTAGAAGATGACTTGGGGTCTAAACTTAAGGTTTAGGAGGGAGACGTTCACTTTCTATCGGACAGTTTTTGCCAAATGACGATTTAGGGTGGGTTACCCATATACAAGGAAAAGTGGTTGTTAAAAGTCAAACAGTAGTACCACACAAATTCAGTGAACTGGCCTCAAGTCTTTGCCCTTAGTAGATGACTTGGGGTCTAAACTTAAGGTTTTGGAGGGACACGTTCACATTCTATCGGGCAGTTTTTGCCAAATGACGATTTAGGGTGAGTTTCCTGTATACTAGGAAAAGTGGTTGTTAAATGTCAAACAGTTCTACCACACAGAATCAGTGAACTGGCCTCAAGTCTTTGCCCTTAGAAGATGACTTGGGGTCTAAACTTAAGGTTTAGGTGGGAGACGTTCACTTTCTATCGGGCAGTTTTTGCCAAATGACGATTTAGGGTGGGTTACCCATATACTAGGAAAAGTGGTTGTTAAATGTCAAACAGTTCTACCACACAGAATCAGTGAACTGGCCTCAAGTCTTTGCCCTTAGTAGATGCCTTGGGGTCTAAACTTAAGGTTTAGGAGGGAGACGTTCACTTTCTATCGGGCAGTTTTTGCCAAATGACGATTTAGGGTGGGTTACCCATATACAAGGAAAGTGGTTGTTAAAAGTCAAACATTTTTCCTACATGAAATCAGTGAACTGGCCTCAAGTCTTTGCCCTTAGAAGATGCCTTGGGGTCTAAACTTAAGGTTTAGGAGGGAGACGTTCACTTTCTATCGGGCAGTTTTTGCCAAATGACGATATAGGGTGGGTTACCCATATACAAGGAAAGTGGTTGTTAAAAGTCAAACATTTTTCCTACATGAAATCAGTGAACTGGCTTCAAGTCTTTGCCCTTAGTAGATGAATTGGGGTCTAAACTTAAGGTTTAGGAGGGAGACGTTAACTTTCTATCGGACAGTTTTTGCCAAATGACGATTTAGGGTGGGTTACCCATATACAAGGAAAAGTGGTTGTTAAAAGTCAAACAGTTCTACCACACAAATTCAGTGAACTGGCCTCAAGTCTTTGCCCTTAGAAGATGCCTTGGGGTCTAAACTTAAGGTTTAGGAGGGAGACATTCACTTTCTATCGGGCAGTTTTTGCCAAATGACGATTTAGGGTGAGTTTCCTGTATACTAGGAAAAGTGGTTGTTAAATGTCAAACAGTTCTACCACACAGAATTAGTGAACTGGCCTCAAGTCTTTGCCCTTAGTAGATGCCTTGGGGTCTAAACTTAAGGTTTAGGAGGGAGACGTTCACTTTCTATCGGGCAGTTTTTGCCAAATGACGATTTATTGTGGGTTACCCATATACAAGGAAAAAGGTTGTTAAATGTCAAACATTTTTCCTACATGAAATCAGTGAACTGGCCTCAAGTCTTTGCCCTTAGAAGATGACTTGGGGTCTAAACTTAAGGTTTAGGAGGGAGACGTTCACTTTCTATCGGGCAGTTTTTGCCAAATGACGATTTAGGGTGGGTTACCCATATACAAGGAAAAGTGGTTGTTAAAAGTCAAACAGTTGTACCACACAAATTCAGTGAACTGGCCTCAAGTCTTTGCCCTTAGTAGATGACTTGGGGTCTTAACTTAAGGTTTAGGAGGGAGACGTTCACTTTCTATCGAGCAGTTTTTGCCAAATGACGATTTAGGGTGGGTTACCCATATACAAGGAAAAGTGGTTGTTAAAAGTCAAACAGTTCTACCACACAAATTCAGTGAACTGGCCTCAAGTCTTTGCCCTTAGAAGATGCCTTGGGGTCTAAACTTAAGGTTTAGGAGGGAGACATTCACTTTCTATCGGGCAGTTTTTGCCAAATGACGATATAGGGTGGGTTACCCATATACAAGGAAAAGTGGTTGTTAAAAGTCAAACATTTTTCCTACATGAAATCAGTGAACTGGCCTCAAGTTTTTGCCCTTAGAAGCTGACTTGGGGTCTAAACTTAAGGTTTAGGAGGGAGACGTTCACTTTCTATCGGGCAGTTTTTGCCAAATGACGATTTATGGTGGGTTACCCATATACAAGGAAAAGTGGTTGTTAAAAGTCAACAGTTCTACCACACAAATTCAGTGAGCTGGCCTCAAGTCTTTGCCCTTAGAAGATGACTTGGGGTCTAAACTTAAGGTTTAGGAGGGAGACGTTCACTTTCTATCGGACAGTTTTTGCCAAATGACGATTTAGGGTGGGTTACCCATATACAAGGAAAAGTGGTTGTTAAAAGTCAAACAGTAGTACCACACAAATTCAGTGAACTGGCCTCAAGTCTTTGCCCTTAGTAGATGACTTGGGGTCTAAACTTAAGGTTTTGGAGGGACACGTTCACATTCTATCGGGCAGTTTTTGCCAAATGACGATTTAGGGTGAGTTTCCTGTATACTAGGAAAAGTGGTTGTTAAATGTCAAACAGTTCTACCACACAGAATCAGTGAACTGGCCTCAAGTCTTTGCCCTTAGAAGATGACTTGGGGTCTAAACTTAAGGTTTAGGTGGGAGACGTTCACTTTCTATCGGGCAGTTTTTGCCAAATGACGATTTAGGGTGGGTTACCCATATACTAGGAAAAGTGGTTGTTAAATGTCAAACAGTTCTACCACACAGAATCAGTGAACTGGCCTCAAGTCTTTGCCCTTAGTAGATGCCTTGGGGTCTAAACTTAAGGTTTAGGAGGGAGACGTTCACTTTCTATCGGGCAGTTTTTGCCAAATGACGATTTAGGGTGGGTTACCCATATACAAGGAAAAGTGGTTGTTAAAAGTCAACAGTTCTACCACACAAATTCAGTGAGCTGGCCTCAAGTCTTTGCCCTTAGAAGATGACTTGGGGTCTAAACTTAAGGTTTAGGAGGGAGACGTTCACTTTCTATCGGACAGTTTTTGCCAAATGACGATTTAGGGTGGGTTACCCATATACAAGGAAAAGTGGTTGTTAAAAGTCAAACAGTAGTACCACACAAATTCAGTGAACTGGCCTCAAGTCTTTGCCCTTAGTAGATGACTTGGGGTCTAAACTTAAGGTTTTGGAGGGACACGTTCACATTCTATCGGGCAGTTTTTGCCAAATGACGATTTAGGGTGAGTTTCCTGTATACTAGGAAAAGTGGTTGTTAAATGTCAAACAGTTCTACCACACAGAATCAGTGAACTGGCCTCAAGTCTTTGCCCTTAGAAGATGACTTGGGGTCTAAACTTAAGGTTTAGGTGGGAGACGTTCACTTTCTATCGGGCAGTTTTTGCCAAATGACGATTTAGGGTGGGTTACCCATATACTAGGAAAAGTGGTTGTTAAATGTCAAACAGTTCTACCACACAGAATCAGTGAACTGGCCTCAAGTCTTTGCCCTTAGTAGATGCCTTGGGGTCTAAACTTAAGGTTTAGGAGGGAGACGTTCACTTTCTATCGGGCAGTTTTTGCCAAATGACGATTTAGGGTGAGTTTCCTGTATACTAGGAAAAGTGGTTGTTAAATGTCAAACAGTTCTACCGCACAGAATCAGTGAACTGGCCTCAAGTCTTTGCCCTTAGAAGATGCCTTGGGGTCTAAACTTAAGGTTTAGGAGGGAGACGTTCACTTTCTATCGGGCAGTTTTTGCCAAATGACGATTTATGGTGGGTTACCCATATACAAGGAAAAGTGGTTGTTAAAAGTCAACAGTTCTACCACACAAATTCAGTGAGCTGGCCTCAAGTCTTTGCCCTTAGAAGATGACTTGGGGTCTAAACTTAAGGTTTAGGAGGGAGACGTTCACTTTCTATCGGACAGTTTTTGCCAAATGACGATTTAGGGTGGGTTACCCATATACAAGGAAAAGTGGTTGTTAAAAGTCAAACAGTAGTACCACACAAATTCAGTGAACTGGCCTCAAGTCTTTGCCCTTAGTAGATGACTTGGGGTCTAAACTTAAGGTTTTGGAGGGACACGTTCACATTCTATCGGGCAGTTTTTGCCAAATGACGATTTAGGGTGAGTTTCCTGTATACTAGGAAAAGTGGTTGTTAAATGTCAAACAGTTCTACCACACAGAATCAGTGAACTGGCCTCAAGTCTTTGCCCTTAGAAGATGACTTGGGGTCTAAACTTAAGGTTTAGGTGGGAGACGTTCACTTTCTATCGGGCAGTTTTTGCCAAATGACGATTTAGGGTGGGTTACCCATATACTAGGAAAAGTGGTTGTTAAATGTCAAACAGTTCTACCACACAGAATCAGTGAACTGGCCTCAAGTCTTTGCCCTTAGTAGATGCCTTGGGGTCTAAACTTAAGGTTTAGGAGGGAGACGTTCACTTTCTATCGGGCAGTTTTTGCCAAATGACGATTTAGGGTGGGTTACCCATATACAAGGAAAGTGGTTGTTAAAAGTCAAACATTTTTCCTACATGAAATCAGTGAACTGGCCTCAAGTCTTTGCCCTTAGAAGATGCCTTGGGGTCTAAACTTAAGGTTTAGGAGGGAGACGTTCACTTTCTATCGGGCAGTTTTTGCCAAATGACGATATAGGGTGGGTTACCCATATACAAGGAAAGTGGTTGTTAAAAGTCAAACATTTTTCCTACATGAAATCAGTGAACTGGCTTCAAGTCTTTGCCCTTAGTAGATGAATTGGGGTCTAAACTTAAGGTTTAGGAGGGAGACGTTAACTTTCTATCGGACAGTTTTTGCCAAATGACGATTTAGGGTGGGTTACCCATATACAAGGAAAAGTGGTTGTTAAAAGTCAAACAGTTCTACCACACAAATTCAGTGAACTGGCCTCAAGTCTTTGCCCTTAGAAGATGCCTTGGGGTCTAAACTTAAGGTTTAGGAGGGAGACATTCACTTTCTATCGGGCAGTTTTTGCCAAATGACGATTTAGGGTGAGTTTCCTGTATACTAGGAAAAGTGGTTGTTAAATGTCAAACAGTTCTACCACACAGAATTAGTGAACTGGCCTCAAGTCTTTGCCCTTAGTAGATGCCTTGGGGTCTAAACTTAAGGTTTAGGAGGGAGACGTTCACTTTCTATCGGGCAGTTTTTGCCAAATGACGATTTATTGTGGGTTACCCATATACAAGGAAAAAGGTTGTTAAATGTCAAACATTTTTCCTACATGAAATCAGTGAACTGGCCTCAAGTCTTTGCCCTTAGAAGATGACTTGGGGTCTAAACTTAAGGTTTAGGAGGGAGACGTTCACTTTCTATCGGGCAGTTTTTGCCAAATGACGATTTAGGGTGGGTTACCCATATACAAGGAAAAGTGGTTGTTAAAAGTCAAACAGTTGTACCACACAAATTCAGTGAACTGGCCTCAAGTCTTTGCCCTTAGTAGATGACTTGGGGTCTTAACTTAAGGTTTAGGAGGGAGACGTTCACTTTCTATCGGGCAGTTTTTGCCAAATGACGATTTAGGGTGGGTTACCCATATACAAGGAAAAGTGGTTGTTAAATGTCAAACAGTTCTACCGCACAGAATCAGTGAACTGGCCTCAAGTCTTTGCCCTTAGTAGATGCCTTGGGGTCTAAACTTAAGGTTTTGGAGGGAGACGTTCACTTTCTATCGGGCAGTTTTTGCCAAATGACGATATAGGGTGGGTTACCCATATACAAGGAAAGTGGTTGTTAAAAGTCAAACATTTTTCCTACATGAAATCAGTGAACTGGCTTCAAGTCTTTGCCCTTAGTAGATGAATTGGGGTCTAAACTTAAGGTTTAGGAGGGAGACGTTCACTTTCTATCGGACAGTTTTTGCCAAATGACGATTTAGGGTGGGTTACCCATATACAAGGAAAGTGGTTGTTAAAAGTCAAACATTTTTCCTACATGAAATCAGTGAACTGGCCTCAAGTCTTTGCCCTTAGAAGATGCCTTGGGGTCTAAACTTAAGGTTTAGGAGGGAGACGTTCACTTTCTATCGGGCAGTTTTTGCCAAATGACGATATAGGGTGGGTTACCCATATACAAGGAAAAGTGGTTGTTAAAAGTCAAACAGTTCTACCACACAAATTCAGTGAACTGGCCTCAAGTCTTTGCCCTTAGAAGATGACTTGGGGTCTAAACTTAAGGTTTAGGAGGGAGACATTCACTTTCTATCGGGCAGTTTTTGCCAAATGACGATTTAGGGTGGGTTACCCATATACAAGGAAAGTGGTTGTTAAAAGTCAAACATTTTTCCTACATGAAATCAGTGAACTGGCCTCAAGTCTTTGCCCTTAGAAGATGCCTTGGGGTCTATACTTAAGGTTTAGGAGGGACACGTTCACTTTCTATCGGGCAGTTTTTGCCAAATGACGATTTAGGGTGAGTTTCCTGTATACTAGGAAAAGTGGTTGTTAAATGTCAAACAGTTCTACCACACAGAATTAGTGAACTGGCCTCAAGTCTTTGCCCTTAGAAGATGCCTTGGGGTCTATACTTAAGGTTTAGGAGGGAGACGTTCACTTTCTATCGGGCAGTTTTTGCCAAATGACGATTTAGGGTGGGTTACCCATATACAAGGAAAAAGGTTGTTAAATGTCAAACATTTTTCCTACATGAAATCAGTGAACTGGCCTCAAGTCTTTGCCCTTAGAAGATGACTTGGGGTCTAAACTTAAGGTTTAGGAGGGAGACGTTCACTTTCTATCGGGCAGTTTTTGCCAAATGACGATTTAGGGTGGGTTACCCATATACAAGGAAAGTGGTTGTTAAAAGTCAAACATTTTTCCTACATGAAATCAGTGAACTGGCCTCAAGTCTTTGCCCTTGGAAGCTGACTTGGGGTCTAAACTTAAGGTTTAGGAGGGAGACGTTCACTTTCTATTGGGCAGTTTTTGCCAAATGACGATTTAGGGTGAGTTTCCTGTATACTAGGAAAAGTGGTTGTTAAATGTCAAACAGTTCTACCGCACAGAATCAGTGAACTGGCCTCAAGTCTTTGCCCTTAGTAGATGCCTTGGGGTCTAAACTTAAGGTTTAGGAGGGAGACATTCACTTTCTATCGGGCAGTTTTTACCAAATGACGATTTAGGGTGAGTTTCCTGTATACTAGGAAAAGTGGTTGTTAAATGTCAAACGGTTCTACCGCACAGAATCAGTGAACTGGCCTCAAGTCTTTGCCCTTAGTAGATGCCTTGGGGTCTAAACTTAAGGTTTAGGAGGAAGACATTCACTTTCTATCGGGCAGTTTTTGCCAAATGACGATTTAGGGTGAGTTTCCTGTATACTAGGAAAAGTGGTTGTTAAATGTCAAACAGTTCTACCGCACAGAATCAGTGAACTGGCCTCAAGTCTTTGCCCTTAGTAGATGACTTGGGGTCTTAACTTAAGGTTTAGGAGGGAGACGTTCACTTTCTATCGGGCAGTTTTTGCCAAATGACGATTTAGGGTGGGTTAACCATATACAAGGAAAAGTGGTTGTTAAGAGTCAAACAGTTGTACCACACAAATTCAGTGAACTGGCCTCAAGTCTTTGCCCTTAGAAGATGCCTTGGGGTCTAAACTTAAGGTTTAGGAGGGAGACATTCACTTTCTATCGGGCAGTTTTTGCCAAATGACGATATAGGGTGGGTTACCCATATACAAGGAAAGTGGTTGTTAAAAGTCAAACATTTTTCCTACATGAAATCAGTGAACTGGCCTCAAGTCTTTGCCCTTAGAAGCTGACTTGGGGTCTAAACTTAAGGTTTAGGAGGAAGACGTTCACTTTCTATTGGGCAGTTTTTGCCAAATGACGATTTAGGGTGAGTTTCCTGTATACTAGGAAAAGTGGTTGTTAAATGTCAAACAGTTCTACCGCACAGAATCAGTAAACTGGCCTCAAGTCTTTGCCCTTAGTAGATGCCTTGGGGTCTAAACTTAAGGTTTAGGAGGGAGACATTCACTTTCTATCGGGCAGTTTTTGCCAAATGACGATTTAGGGTGGGTTAACCATATACAAGGAAAAGTGGTTGTTAAAAGTCAAACAGTTGTACCACACAAATTCAGTGAACTGGCCTCAAGTCTTTGCCCTTAGAAGATGCCTTGGGGTCTAAACTTAAGGTTTAGGAGGGAGACATTCACTTTCTATCGGGCAGTTTTTGCCAAATGACGATTTAGGGTGGGTTACCCATATACAAGGAAAGTGGTTGTTAAAAGTCAAACATTTTTCCTACATGAAATCAGTGAACTGGCCTCAAGTCTTTGCCCTTAGAAGATGACTTGGGGTCTAAACTTAAGGTTTAGGAGGGAGACGTTCACTTTCTATCGGACAGTTTTTGCCAAATGACGATTTAGGGTGGGTTACCCATATACAAGGAAAAGTGGTTGTTAAAAGTCAAACAGTTGTACCACACAAATTCAGTGAACTGGCCTCAAGTCTTTGCCCTTAGTAGATGACTTGGGGTCTAAACTTAAGGTTTTGGAGGGAGACGTTCACTTTCTATCGGACAGTTTTTGCCAAATGACGATTTAGGGTGGGTTACCCATATACAAGGAAAAGTGGTTGTTAAAAGTCAAACAGTTCTACCACACAAATTCAGTGAACTGGCCTCAAGTCTTTGCCCTTAGTAGATGCCTTGGGGTCTAAACTCAAGGTTTAGGAGGGAGACATTCATTTTCTATCGGGCAGTTTTTGTCAAATGACAATTTAGGGTGAGTTTCCTGTATACTAGGAAAAGTGGTTGTTAAAAGTCAAACAGTTGTACCACACAAATTCAGTGAACTGGCCTCAAGTCTTTGCCCTTAGTAGATGACTTGGGGTCTAAACTTAAGGTTTAGGAGGGAGACATTCACTTTCTATCGGGCAGTTTTTGCCAAATGACGATTTATGGTGGGTTACCCATATACAAGGAAAAGTGGTTGTTAAAAGTCAACAGTTCTACCACACAAATTCAGTGAGCTGGCCTCAAGTCTTTGCCCTTAGAAGATGACTTGGGGTCTAAACTTAAGGTTTAGGAGGGAGACATTCACTTTCTATCGGGCAGTTTTTGCCAAATGACGATATAGGGTGGGTTACCCATATACAAGGAAAGTGGTTGTTAAAAGTCAAACATTTTTCCTACATGAAATCAGCGAACTGGCCTCAAGTCTTTGCCCTTAGTAGATACCTTGGGGTCTAAACTTAAGGTTTAGGAGGGAGACATGCACTTTCTATCGGGCAGTTTTTGCCAAATGACGATTTAGGGTGGGTTACCCATATACAAGGAAAGTGGTTGTTAAAAGTCAAACATTTTTCCTACATGAAATCAGTGAACTGGCCTCAAGTCTTTGCCCTTAGAAGATGACTTGGGGTCTAAACTTAAGGTTTAGGAGGGAGACGTTCACTTTCTATCGGGCAGTTTTTGCCAAATGACGATTTAGGGTGGGTTACCCATATACAAGGAAAAGTGGTTGTTAAAAGTCAAACAGTTCTACCACACAAATTCAGTGAACTGGCCTCAAGTCTTTGCCCTTAGTAGATGCCTTGGGGTCTAAACTTAAGGTTTAGGAGGGAGACGTTCACTTTCTATCGGGCAGTTTTTGCCAAATGACGATTTAGGGTGGGTTACCCATATACAAGGAAAGTGGTTGTTAAAAGTCAAACATTTTTCCTACATGAAATCAGTGAACTGGCCTCAAGTCTTTGCCCTTAGAAGATGACTTGGGGTCTAAACTTAAGGTTTAGGAGGGAGACGTTCACTTTCTATCGGGCAGTTTTTGCCAAATGACGATTTAGGGTGGGTTACCCATATACAAGGAAAAGTGGTTGTTAAAAGTCAAACAGTTCTACCACACAAATTCAGTGAACTGGCCTCAAGTCTTTGCCCTTAGAAGATGCCTTGGGGTCTAAACTTAAGGTTTAGGAGGGAGACATTCACTTTCTATCGGGCAGTTTTTGCCAAATGACGATTTAGGGTGAGTTTCCTGTATACTAGGAAAAGTGGTTGTTAAAAGTCAAACAGTTGTACCACACAAATTCAGTGAACTGGCCTCAAGTCTTTGCCCTTAGTAGATGACTTGGGGTCTTAACTTAAGGTTTAGGAGGGAGACGTTCACTTTCTATCGGGCAGTTTTTGCCAAATGACGATTTAGGGTGGGTTACCCATATACAAGGAAAAGTGGTTGTTAAAAGTCAAACAGTTCTACCACACAAATTCAGTGAACTGGCCTCAAGTCTTTGCCCTTAGAAGATGCCTTGGGGTCTAAACTCAAGGTTTAGGAGGGAGACATTCACTTTCTATCGGGCAGTTTTTGTCAAATGACGATTTAGGGCGAGTTTCCTGTATACTAGGAAAAGTGGTTGTTAAAAGTCAAACAGTTGTACCACACAAATTCAGTGAACTGGCCTCAAGTCTTTGCCCTTAGTAGATGACTTGGGGTCTAAACTTAAGGTTTAGGAGGGAGACATTCACTTTCTATCGGGCAGTTTTTGCCAAATGACGATATAGGGTGGGTTACCCATATACAAGGAAAGTGGTTGTTAAAAGTCAAACATTTTTTCTACATGAAATCAGTGAACTGGCCTCAAGTCTTTGCCCTTAGAAGCTGACTTGGGGTCTAAACTTAAGGTTTAGGAGGGAGACGTTCACTTTCTATCGGGCAGTTTTTGCCAAATGACGATTCAGGGTGGGTTATCCATATACAAGGAAAAGTGGTTGTTAAAAGTCAAACAGTTCTACCACACAAATTCAGTGAACTGGCCTCAAGTCTTTGCCCTTAGAAGATGACTTGGGGTCTAAACTTAAGGTTTAGGAGGGAGACATTCACTTTCTATCGGGCAGTTTTTGCCAAATGACGATTTAGGGTGAGTTTCCTGTATACTAGGAAAAGTGGTTGTTAAATGTCAAACAGTTCTACCGCACAGAATCAGTGAACTGGCCTCAAATCTTTGCCCTTATTAGATGCCTTGGGGTCTAAACTTAAGGTTTTGGAGGGAGACGTTCACTTTCTATCGGGCAGTTTTTGCCAAATGACGATTTAGGGTGAGTTTCCTGTATACTAGGAAAAGTGGTTGTTAAATGTTAAACAGTTCTACCACACAGAATCAGTGAACTGGCCTCAAGTCTTTGCCCTTAGTAGATGCCTTGGGGTCTAAACTTAAGGTTCAGGAGGGAGACGTTCACTTTCTATCGGGCAGTTTTTGCCAAATGACGATTTAGGGTGGGTTACCCATATACAAGGAAAGTGGTTGTTAAAAGTCAAACATTTTTCCTACATGAAATCTGTGAACTGGCCTCAAGTCTTTGCCCTTAGAAGATGACTTGGGGTCTAAACTTAAGGTTTAGGAGGGAGACGTTCACTTTCTATCGGGCAGTTTTTGCCAAATGACGATTTAGGGTGGGTTACCCATATACAAGGACAGTGGTTGTTAAATGTCAAACAGTTCTACCACACAAATTCAGTGAACTGGCCTCAAGTCTTTGCCCTTAGTAGATGACTTGGGGTCTTAACTTAAGGTTTAGGAGGGAGACGTTCACTTTCTATCGGGCAGTTTTTGCCAAATGACGATTTAGGGTGGGTTACCCATATACAAGGAAAGTGGTTGTTAAATGTCAAACAGTTCTACCACACAAATTCAGTGAACTGGCCTCAAGTCTTTGCCCTTAGTAGATGCCTTGGGGTCTAAACTTAAGGTTTAGGAGGGAGACGTTCACTTTCTATCGGGCAGTTTTTGCCAAATGACGATTTAGGGTGAGTTTCCTGTATACTAGGAAAAGTGGTTGTTAAATGTTAAACAGTTCTACCACACAGAATCAGTGAACTGGCCTCAAGTCTTTGCCCTTAGTAGATGCCTTGGGGTCTAAACTTAAGGTTCAGGAGGGAGACGTTCACTTTCTATCGGGCAGTTTTTGCCAAATGACGATTTAGGGTGGGTTACCCATATACAAGGAAAGTGGTTGTTAAAAGTCAAACATTTTTCCTACATGAAATCAGTGAACTGGCCTCAAGTCTTTGCCCTTAGAAGATGACTTGGGGTCTAAACTTAAGGTTTAGGAGAGAGACGTTCACTTTCTATCGGGCAGTTTTTGCCAAATGACGATTTAGGGTGAGTTTCCTGTATACTAGGAAGGAGGTTGTTAAATGTCAAACAGTTCTACCACACAGAATCAGTGAACTGGCCTCAAGTCCTTAGTAGATGCCTTGGGGTCTAAACTTAAGGTTTAGGAGGGAGACGTTCACTTTCTATCGGGCAGTTTTGCCAAATGACGATTTAGGGTGGGTTACCCATATACAAGGAAAAGTGGTTGTTAAAAGTCAAACAGTTGTACCACACAAATTCAGTGAACTGGCCTCAAGTCTTTGCCCTTAGTAGATGACTTGGGGTCTTAACTTAAGGTTTAGGAGGGAGACGTTCACTTTCTATCGGGCAGTTTTTGCCAAATGACGATTTAGGGTGGGTTACCCATACACAAGGAAAAGTGGTTGTTAAAAATCAAACAGTTGTACCACACAAATTCAGTGAACTGGCCTCAAGTCTTTGCCCTTAGTAGATGACTTGGGGTCTAAACTTAAGGTTTAGGAGGGAGACATTCACTTTCTATCGGGCAGTTTTTGCCAAATGACGATTTAGGGTGAGTTTCCTGTATACTAGGAAAAGTGGTTGTTAAATGTCAAACAGTTCTACCGCACAGAATCAGTGAACTGGCCTCAAGTCTTTGCCCTTAGTAGATGACTTGGGGTCTAAACTTAAGGTTTAGGAGGGAGACGTTCACTTTCTATCGGGCAGTTTTTGCCAAATGACGATTTAGGGTGGGTTACCCATATACAAGGAAAAGTGGTTGTTAAAAGTCAACAGTTCTACCACACAGAATCAGTGAACTGGCCTCAAGTCTTTGCCCTTAGTAGATGCCTTGGGGTCTAAACTTAAGGTTTAGGAGGGAGACGTTCACTTTCTATCGGGCAGTTTTTGCCAAATGACGATTTAGGGTGGGTTACCCATATACAAGGAAAAGTGGTTGTTAAAAGTCAAACAGTTGTACCACACAAATTCAGTGAACTGGCCTCAAGTCTTTGCCCTTAGAAGATGACTTGGAGTCTAAACTTAAGGTTTAGGAGGGAGACGTTCACTTTCTATCGGGCAGTTTTTGCCAAAAGACGATTTAGGGTGGGTTACCCATATACAAGGAAAAGTGGTTGTTAAAAGTCAAACAGTTCTACCACACAAATTCAGTGAACTGGCCTCAAGTCTTTGCCCTTAGAAGATGCCTTGGGGTCTAAACTCAAGGTTTAGGAGGGAGACATTCACTTTCTATCGGGCAGTTTTTGTCAAATGACGATTTAGGGCGAGTTTCCTGTATACTAGGAAAAGTGGTTGTTAAAAGTCAAACAGTTGTACCACACAAATTCAGTGAACTGGCCTCAAGTCTTTGCCCTTAGTAGATGACTTGGGGTCTAAACTTAAGGTTTAGGAGGGAGACATTCACTTTCTATCGGGCAGTTTTTGCCAAATGACGATATAGGGTGGGTTACCCATATACAAGGAAAGTGGTTGTTAAAAGTCAAACATTTTTTCTACATGAAATCAGTGAACTGGCCTCAAGTCTTTGCCCTTAGAAGCTGACTTGGGGTCTAAACTTAAGGTTTAGGAGGGAGACGTTCACTTTCTATCGGGCAGTTTTTGCCAAATGACGATTCAGGGTGGGTTATCCATATACAAGGAAAAGTGGTTGTTAAAAGTCAAACAGTTCTACCACACAAATTCAGTGAACTGGCCTCAAGTCTTTGCCCTTAGTAGATGACTTGGGGTCTAAACTTAAGGTTTAGGAGGGAGACATTCACTTTCTATCGGGCAGTTTTTGCCAAATGACGATTTAGGGTGAGTTTCCTGTATACTAGGAAAAGTGGTTGTTAAATGTCAAACAGTTCTACCGCACAGAATCAGTGAACTGGCCTCAAATCTTTGCCCTTATTAGATGCCTTGGGGTCTAAACTTAAGGTTTTGGAGGGAGACGTTCACTTTCTATCGGGCAGTTTTTGCCAAATGACGATTTAGGGTGGGTTACCCATATACAAGGAAAGTGGTTGTTAAAAGTCAAACATTTTTCCTACATGAAATCAGCGAACTGGCCTCAAGTCTTTGCCCTTAGTAGATGCCTTGGGGTCTAAACTTAAGGTTTTGGAGGGAGACGTTCACTTTCTATCGGGCAGTTTTTGCCAAATGACGATTTAGGGTGAGTTTCCTGTATACTAGGAAAAGTGGTTGTTAAATGTTAAACAGTTCTACCACACAGAATCAGTGAACTGGCCTCAAGTCTTTGCCCTTAGTAGATGCCTTGGGGTCTAAACTTAAGGTTCAGGAGGGAGACGTTCACTTTCTATCGGGCAGTTTTTGCCAAATGACGATTTAGGGTGGGTTACCCATATACAAGGAAAGTGGTTGTTAAAAGTCAAACATTTTTCCTACATGAAATCTGTGAACTGGCCTCAAGTCTTTGCCCTTAGAAGATGACTTGGGGTCTAAACTTAAGGTTTAGGAGGGAGACGTTCACTTTCTATCGGGCAGTTTTTGCCAAATGACGATTTAGGGTGGGTTACCCATATACAAGGACAGTGGTTGTTAAATGTCAAACAGTTCTACCACACAAATTCAGTGAACTGGCCTCAAGTCTTTGCCCTTAGTAGATGACTTGGGGTCTTAACTTAAGGTTTAGGAGGGAGACGTTCACTTTCTATCGGGCAGTTTTTGCCAAATGACGATTTAGGGTGGGTTACCCATATACAAGGAAAGTGGTTGTTAAATGTCAAACAGTTCTACCACACAAATTCAGTGAACTGGCCTCAAGTCTTTGCCCTTAGTAGATGCATTGGGGTCTAAACTTAAGGTTTAGGAGGGAGACGTTCACTTTCTATCGGGCAGTTTTTGCCAAATGACGATTTAGGGTGAGTTTCCTGTATACTAGGAAAAGTGGTTGTTAAATGTTAAACAGTTCTACCACACAGAATCAGTGAACTGGCCTCAAGTCTTTGCCCTTAGTAGATGCCTTGGGGTCTAAACTTAAGGTTCAGGAGGGAGACGTTCACTTTCTATCGGGCAGTTTTTGCCAAATGACGATTTAGGGTGGGTTACCCATATACAAGGAAAGTGGTTGTTAAAAGTCAAACATTTTTCCTACATGAAATCAGTGAACTGGCCTCAAGTCTTTGCCCTTAGAAGATGACTTGGGGTCTAAACTTAAGGTTTAGGAGAGAGACGTTCACTTTCTATCGGGCAGTTTTTGCCAAATGACGATTTAGGGTGAGTTTCCTGTATACTAGGAAGGAGGTTGTTAAATGTCAAACAGTTCTACCACACAGAATCAGTGAACTGGCCTCAAGTCCTTAGTAGATGCCTTGGGGTCTAAACTTAAGGTTTAGGAGGGAGACGTTCACTTTCTATCGGGCAGTTTTGCCAAATGACGATTTAGGGTGGGTTACCCATATACAAGGAAAAGTGGTTGTTAAAAGTCAAACAGTTGTACCACACAAATTCAGTGAACTGGCCTCAAGTCTTTGCCCTTAGTAGATGACTTGGGGTCTTAACTTAAGGTTTAGGAGGGAGACGTTCACTTTCTATCGGGCAGTTTTTGCCAAATGACGATTTAGGGTGGGTTACCCATACACAAGGAAAAGTGGTTGTTAAAAATCAAACAGTTGTACCACACAAATTCAGTGAACTGGCCTCAAGTCTTTGCCCTTAGTAGATGACTTGGGGTCTAAACTTAAGGTTTAGGAGGGAGACATTCACTTTCTATCGGGCAGTTTTTGCCAAATGACGATTTAGGGTGAGTTTCCTGTATACTAGGAAAAGTGGTTGTTAAATGTCAAACAGTTCTACCGCACAGAATCAGTGAACTGGCCTCAAGTCTTTGCCCTTAGTAGATGACTTGGGGTCTAAACTTAAGGTTTAGGAGGGAGACGTTCACTTTCTATCGGGCAGTTTTTGCCAAATGACGATTTAGGGTGGGTTACCCATATACAAGGAAAAGTGGTTGTTAAAAGTCAACAGTTCTACCACACAGAATCAGTGAACTGGCCTCAAGTCTTTGCCCTTAGTAGATGCCTTGGGGTCTAAACTTAAGGTTTAGGAGGGAGACGTTCACTTTCTATCGGGCAGTTTTTGCCAAATGACGATTTAGGGTGGGTTACCCATATACAAGGAAAAGTGGTTGTTAAAAGTCAAACAGTTGTACCACACAAATTCAGTGAACTGGCCTCAAGTCTTTGCCCTTAGTAGATGACTTGGGGTCTAAACTTAAGGTTTAGGAGGGACACGTTCACTTTCTATCGGGCAGTTTTTGCCAAATGACGATTTAAGCGGTCTTCTCACTTTACCGGGCCGGGACCGTGCCGGGCCCCGGCCGTGCCCCGGTCATCGATTTCTTTCTAACGATATCTGTGGCGTGCTTCTCACTAGCCCGGACGGGGCCCGACCGAGCCCCGGCACGGTGTGATGTGAAACACGCCATAGTAATCGCATGTAAGAAATCGATGACCGGGGCACGGCCGGGGCCCGGCACGGTCCCGGCCCGGTGTAATGGGAATAGCCCTTTAAGGTGGGTTACCCATATACTAGGAAAAGTGGTTGTTAAATGTCAAACAGTTCTACCACACAGAATCAGTGAACTGGCCTCAAGTCTTTGCCCTTAGTAGATGCCTTGGGGTCTAAACTTAAGGTTTAGGAGGGAGACGTTCACTTTCTATCGGGCAGGTTTTGCCAAATGACGATTTAGGGTGGGTTACCCATATACAAGGAAAGTGGTTGTTAAAAGTCAAACATTTTTCCTACATGAAATCAGTGAACTGGCCTCAAGTCTTTGCCCTTAGTAGATGACTTGGGGTCTAAACTTAAGGTTTAGGAGGGAGACATTCACTTTCTATCGGGCAGTTTTTGCCAAATGACGATATAGGGTGGGTTACCCATATACAAGGAAAGTGGTTGTTAAAAGTCAAACATTTTTCCTACATGAAATCAGTGAACTGGCCTCAAGTCTTTGCCCTTAGTAGATGAATTGGGGTCTAAACTTAAGGTTTAAGTCTAAACTGGCCCCAAATCACATTAGTATTCTATCAGAGGTGATCTTTTGCGGATATGCTACATTTTTCATGTGATGCTACATTTTTCATGTCATGCAACAACTTTCATGGCATGCACTTTTTATATCATGCAACGTTATTGTTATAAGTGACATACAACCAATACTAGTACTCTCATGAAGGTGACCCCAAGTAACCACGATGCTGGAAGCCTCATTGAATGCTGATATACGGTGCATTTAGAGCAAACATTACTTTACATGCAAACTTAAAGTTGATTTAAAGTGGAAATGGGCAATTATGCGACTGCTCCAAGATTATACCAGTTTAATCTTAATTTGATTCTATAATTGCCCACTTCCACTTTAAATCAACCTTAAGTTTGCATGTAAAGTAATGATTGCACTAAATACACCGTATATCTGCATGCAATAAGGCTTCAGCACCGTGGTTACTTGGGATTTTACAGGCATGCAACATTTTCCATGCGATGCTACAATTTTCATATCTGCAACATGTCAGCTACATTCTCTCTATTGTTTGACATCCTACCCACATTAGTATTCTATCAGAGGTGATCTTTTGCGGACATGCTACATTTTTCTTGTGATGCTACATTTTTCATGTCATGCAACAACTTTAATGGCATACACCTTTTGTATCATGCAACATTATTGTTATAAGTGACATACAACCAATACTAGTATTCTCATGAAGGTGACATTTTACAGGCATGCAACGTTTTCCATGCGATGCAACAATTTTCATATCTGCAACATGTCAGCTACATTCTTTCTATTGTTTGACATCCTACCCACATTAGTATTCTATCAGAGGTGATCTTTTGCAAACATGCTACATTTTTCTTGTGATGCTACATTTTTCATGTCATGCAACAACTTTCATGGCATGCACTTTTTGTATCATGCAACATTATTGTTATAAGTGACATACAACCAATACTAGTATTCTCATGAAGGTGACATTTTACAGGCATGCAACGTTTTCCATGCGATGCAACAATTTTCATATCTGCAACATGTCAGCTACATTCTTTCTATTGTTTGACATCCTACCCACATTAGTATTCTATCAGAGGTGATCTTTTGCGGACATGCTACATTTTTCTTGTGATGCTACATTTTTCATGTCATGCAACAACTTTCATGGCATGCACTTTTTGTATCATGCAACATTATTGTTATAAGTGACATACAACCAATACTAGTATTCTCATGAAGGTGACATTTTACAGGCATGCAACGTTTTCCATGCGATGCAACAATTTTCATATCTGCAACATGTCAGCTACATTCTCTCTATTGTTTGACATCCTACCCACATTAGTATTCTATCAGAGGTGATCTTTTGCAGACATGCTACATTTTTCTTGTGATGCTACATTTTTCATGTCATGCAACAACTTTAATGACATACACCTTTTGTATCATGCAACATTATTGTTATAAGTGACATACAACGAATACTAGTACTCTCATGAAGGTGACATTTTACAGGCATGCAACGTTTTCCATGCGATACATTCTTTCTATTGTTTGACATCCTACCCACATTAGTATTCTATCAGAGGTGATCTTTTGCGGACATGCTACATTTTTCTTGTGATGCTACATTTTTCATGTCATGCAACAACTTTCATGGCATGCACTTTTTGTATCATGCAACATTATTGTTATAAGTGACATACAACCAATACTAGTATTCTCATGAAGGTGACATTTTACAGGCATGCAACGTTTTCCATGCGATGCAACAATTTTCATATCTGCAACATGTCAGCTACATTCTTTCTATTGTTTGACATCCTACCCACATTAGTATTCTATCAGAGGTGATCTTTTGCGGACATGCTACATTTTTCTTGTGATGTTACATTTTTCATGTCATGCAACAACTTTAATGGCATACACCTTTTGTATCATGCAACATTATTGTTATAAGTGACATACAACCAATACTAGTATTCTCATGAAGGTGACATTTTACAGGCATGCAACGTTTTCCATGCGATGCAACAATTTTCATATCTGCAACATGTCAGCTACATTCTTTCTATTGTTTGACATCCTACCCACATTAGTATTCTATCAGAGGTGATCTTTTGCGGACATGCTACATTTTTCTTGTGATGTTACATTTTTCATGTCATGCAACAACTTTAATGGCATAAACCTTTTGTATCATGCAACATTATTGTTATAAGTGACATACAACCAATACTAGTACTCTCATGAAGGTGACATTTTGGAGGCATGCAACATTTTTCATGAGATGCAACATTTTCAATGTCATGCAACGTGTTTTATATCGTGCAACATTTTTAATATCGCATGACACAACATCGCATGACGCCTACATAAGTATTCTTATGGAGGTAACGTTTTGCGGCATGCAACATTTTTTTTGCTATGTAACCATACCATGCAACATTTTTCATAGCAATGCAACTTTTTCACGTTGCGCAACATTTTCAGTTGTTGCGATGGATCGGACACATGTTTTACAGGATTAATCTTTTATCGGTACAAAGTCACCCCTTTGTTCAAGTACGGTACAAAAACTGGTTGTTAGATTCCCACCAACCAGTAAAAACACGGAAAAATAAAATTGGTTGATGAAAGCTGGTTGTTAGATTCACAGAAGTCTGGCAGCACTGTTTTGCACCACGCGCGCAATCGAAGTTTGTTTTTGTTTTGATCGTATCGGGCTTCTCGGACGGGCAGAAAGAAGACTAGTAATAAAACATCAGTGATCATGGCCCTCATATCCCCGCCGAGTGACCATCTGAACGAAATCCCCAGAAGCCTACTGGACAGGCTGCTGTTTGTGGAAAGGATCGTGTTGGGTCGGAACAGTTCAGTGCTTGCTGTGATTACCGCGGATCGCCAACTGCTGGAAGTGAAAGAACGATCGATCGTCGCCTGCGTTGATTTGGGTGGTGGGAGTGGGGTTGAAGACGTTGGACGCAGTGTGCATGAACCGCCAGTGGTTTCTAGCATTTTTGGAACATTGTCCCCAAAAGAAAGTGATGAGAGTAGGGACCAAAGGATCGTTTTGACGGTGTTTCGTTCATTCGATGGATCGGACAGAAAATTGTTCTATCTGTTGGAACTGGATAGAAAGTTGCTAGTCGTGGAAAGGGAACAAAGTCCTTGTGTGAAATTTGTGCTTCGTGAATCATTCGAAGGATTTATCAAACTTTTGATAACGGAACGAGATGACCGAGTCGGGTGTCCGGTTATAAAAATCTATGTCGAACAACAGCTGGAACCGATTGTAACCGACTTCCACGCACACCGGGTGGAGTCCAGTGCTGCCAGTGTGAACAATTTCACCTGTTTCCACGAGATTTTGAAATCGTTGAAAGAGCGCGTGAATCAACGGCGGGCGGAGTTGGCCGCGCTTCAAACTGTGACCGGGGAGTTGTTCGAGCGGATGAATGGGCAGTTGAAGCATGTTCCCAGCTTGCTGCGTACGGAGAATCCCGACGAGAGACAGCCTCTGGTGAAGTACGGAGACGTTTGGACCAAGGTGCATAACGATCGGCTGGTTATTGGAGTTCCGGTTTTCAATTGCACCTATAAGAGGTAAGTGTGCCGTATACCTACTGTCGTGAATTGGAGGGTTTAATAGTTATTTGGGCAACAAGTTGCAAAAGGATGTTTTCAGAACGATTCGTACACTTTATCAACGATGTCATCAAAATGAAACTAGTTATTTTGTTCTACTTAAGATGATTCTTATCGTTTGAAATGTATTTATTATTGCCATTTTTATTTGGAATTTAAATTCATTGATCTACAATTGATATCTTTCTGCTCATCACATTTTTTTTTCTCCTACACCTTGCGACTTTTGTTTCCTACTTAATGTTGGTAGCTTTCTTTCAATTGATTATTTTTAAGTAACGCTCGATTTTATAATTGATCGAATTTATGCGAATTGATCGGTTTTTTTTCTCTTGTTTCTAAATTGATACTCTTCAAAATTCGTTGATTGGTATTGTCAACTAACTGCAACATAAATGATCAATGCAATGTAAACTGCTAAACACTAATGAAAATTCAACTATTTGTCTTTTATGTTCTCTTTTTGTGTAAGGTTGGACTTTGGTGTTGTTATTATATTCTACTTATTGAATACTCTAAAAAGCAGGATAGTTCAGAGCTTGAAGCTATATATGTATTAGGAAGTCAAATTTCAGTAAGGAAATTATTCATTGAGATCTCTGTCCGATGCATGCGTTCTTCGCAACATAAGTTACAACAACGATAATTTAAGTTTAGATCCATCTAAATTTGAGCATTCAACAGTGCCTATCCGAAAATTAAATTGACTAAATAATGAAATCTACAGCTCTTATTACCAATTATGTATATCTGTTTCCCCCCGAATTAATAGACAACTTACTCTGGACTTTCACTGAAAATCTAGATAAGCATTAGATAGTTTTTATTCTACGCATTTCTCGTGAATACATAGTTGTTGTATGATAAGAAAATTATGTTTTTGGCCAAAATTCAATCGTAGAAAGAGAAGCTGCTGTTATAATTTTGTATTTTTCCTATGTACTAGTGGACGTT
This sequence comes from Aedes albopictus, assembly GCF_035046485.1. Taxonomy (NCBI): domain Eukaryota; kingdom Metazoa; phylum Arthropoda; class Insecta; order Diptera; family Culicidae; genus Aedes; species Aedes albopictus. The sequence continues at coordinate 511,235,966 of NC_085137.1, read as the reverse complement.
CAAAATTGATTTCACTTCACTGATATAAAATATATATTTTTGCGATTCTAGGAAAAGTTTCTTTGCATCAGTTGCTATTTGCTGTCATTCTCTCGCGCGGTAATATCAAAACTGATGTCAAGGCGGTGCACATTAGTTACGCAACGCTAAAAAGTAGAACCGCTACGTAATTCATGGACAACGTCTAGGTCTGTAGGCGATCAGTGTAATTTGATGATTCTAAAACAAACGAAACCCCTTCTAGCGCCCCCGTCCGCTGAAGTAGTCATCCGTGCTGTATCCGAACAGTTCAAAGTCGTACTTGTAGTACTCGTACAGGCATCGGACCTGCTCGTCAACCAGTTCGGTGAACAGTTTCACCACCAGGTCGTTGGTGTGGGCCCCCTTGCCGGCGTTCCGCCACTGGGGCTTTATCATGTGCCCCAGCTGCGCCACCGCTATCAGGTAGTTTTGGTCCTCCTCCAGGGTTTCGAATTTGGCTATCACATCGTAATGGAAGAAACAGGGCGTACAGAAGTACGTCACCGGAATCCAGTGCATGTCGATCTCGGTGTGCGGATGCCGGACCTCGTCCAGCAGGTAATTGACAAACTCCGAGAACGTGGGATACTTTTGGGTATTCCAAGGCTGCAAAAGAAGTAAGAAATAGAAAATTTTGTTTCTTGAATTTCCTAAAAGTGTGGAGTTTAGTACTTACCTGACCCTTGGCCAGCTTGCGATACTTCTGGATAATCCGGATGCCGAGCTTGTGGTGGTGCGAGTTCGGCAGTGCGTATTGGATTTTGTCCTTGTAGGCGCTAACCAGTCTTTCAAAGGGGTGTCGCACGATCACGAACGAGATCGAACCGTTGATGGCCTCGCGGAGCTGCAATGGACAGATTTAATTTTTGTTTTAAGCGTTTTACAAACATATTTAAGGTTTCATATAAAAAATCTTGCCATAGAGTAAGAGGCAAAGAGGGAGTGGAAAAATCGTGAAAACTGTTTTAAGTAATTGAACAGCCCCGTGATACCTTAGAGCATGGTTTCCCAAACTGTGGGTCGCGATCCCCCAGGGGGGTCGGCGGCGTTCATCCAGGGGGTCGCGAGGGACAGTAAAATATTGCGCTGTAACAGACAAATGAGGGAATTTCTATGATGGGGTCGCGAAAACTACGTCAGCTGGCACAAGGGGGTCGCGCGACCTGAAAGTTTGGGAACCTATGCCTTAGAGAAATTCTTGGGAATTGGCTACCCCCTTCGCATAACAGTGTCATCTTTACTGTGTTTCCTGTTCACACGGGACTGTTATGCGAATAGCAGTTGGGTTCTCTTAAAATTTCTCTCTGGATTCCGCTTGATTAACTTTTCGCGATTCCATCTGGTGTTGCTCATAGAATTTACCAAGGAGTTTTTACTGGGATTTCTATCGGAGTTTGTTCAGAATTTGTCCCTGAGATTTATACTAGACCACCTCCTAGTATTTCATCAGTAGTTTTTTACAAAGCTTCCGGGGTTTGTTCCAGAGGTTTTACATGTATTGATTCATTCTGAATTCTGCAGGGAATTTCCTCTTGAGCTCGTGATTCGGCAAACAATTTGATTGTTGTAGAAAACTTTACAGTTTGTAGTATGAATATCTACTCAGAAATGTAGCTCAAGTTTACTGCAATGAATGAAAAAGTATTCCAATGTGTACTGTTTCTTTCATTCGAACATGAGCTTTTCTACATGTGTGTAAATACAAATATTTGTCCCGTAATTTTCTAACTGCCACCGGCTACTGGAAGCCCTTGATTCCGAAGAGGAGTTGAGAATTTCTCCGAATGATAATTCGAAAATTAAGTTAGATCAAGAAGAACCGTGGATAACCATGCTAGCATAAAAAAGGAGGGCTTCATGATCAAGCAGATATTCATAATAAGCTGACATTTTGCATCCTGAGCTCTCAAGATTTATTCCGGGATCTCAATAGAAGAGAGTTGTCTTACAGTTATTCTCTCGGGATTCCTCAAAAGATTTTTCCAATGTTCCTACAAGAATTGTTCCTAGGATTTCAATGATTTCTTCAGGAGTTTTTTCACGAAGTTTCTGCAGGAGGTCCTACCGGGATCTTTTTTTTTCCAAAGTTCTGGACTCTGGTTGTCTTTTTTTCAATAAATTTCTGTAAGTTTTCTTTTTGAGTTTCTCCCGGGATTTTTGCAGAAGTTTCTCTCGAGATATTTCTATTAGCTTCTCAGAGGATTTCTCTTCAAGTTTCATTTGAGATTTCTGACGGAGTTTCTCCCGAGGCTTCCCTTAGAAGATTCCTTCCGGTGTTGCTCCCGAAGTGTCTAGAAGTTTTTCAATATTTACCCCGGACTTTCTCCCAAGATTATTTCCGGGTCATTTTCCGGACTTCTTTTCAAGATTTCTACAGGAGTTATTGCTGAATTTGTCATGGAGTTCTTCCTCAGAGTTGAAATTCCGGGGAAGAAATATCGGAAGTAATTCAGGTCGAAAGTATGCGAGAGACTCCGGAAAGACCTACTTTGTTGTTCTTCTGCAAAGTGACGTAAGCGACATTGACAATTTTATTACATCTTCGTTTTTATGTATTAAACTCTTGGTCGTTCTCAATGTTTTCTTCCATAGATGCTAGATTACCACTACATCTTGCATTTACCACAGTTTTATTATTTCACCAGATATATATCAAAAGATGTCGAAACTTGGAATGGCGCTTACGTCACTTTACGGAATTACGGCAGTATTGGAATAATCGGAAATATGGAAATTGGAACATATCGGAATGTAAAATTCTGGGTGTAATCTATAAAAAAAACTCGAGGAGAAAAACCGGGGGAAGCTAGACAAAATCCCGCGAGGAAACCCCGGAAAACTCTCTGGAAGAAATCCCTGGAAGTTCTTCCGCAGAAATCTCGCAAATAATTTTAGCGAGAAACTCTGGGAGCAGCTGTGAAAGAAATCCCAAGGGATGCTCCTACAGAGATCCCGTATAAAAACTCATACAGAATCCTGAGAGCAACTCTAGTAGAAATTCCAGAAACAACTCTCGGAATTCCAAGAAAAATATCCAAACTCTGACAGTAAATCTGAAAAAAAAACTGTAGAATCTTGGGAGATAGTCCTGGGGAAATCCAGAAAAAGAAATCCGGCAAACCTCCAGGAAAAAAAGTTAATAATTTAAGGAAAACTCAGAGAAATGTCATGAGAAGAATTCTCCCGCAGAATTCTCGCAAATATCTCGAAAATATTGGAAAACAAACACGGAATCCACTTGGAAAAATTTCTAAAGGAACTTGGATAAAATTTGGAAGAATCTTCGGAAGAAATTCAGCGAGAAACTCTGGGAGCATATCGGGAAAAGCTATGAAAGCAACCCCAAGGGATGCTCCTACAGAGACCCCGTAGAAAAACTCATACAGAATCCTGAGAGCAACTCTTGTAGAAATTCCAGAAACAACTCTCGGAATTCCAAGAAAAATATCCAAACTCTGACAGTAAATCCGGAAAAACGCTGTAGAATCTTGAGAGATAGGGGAAATTACCTATTCTCGGCCGTTTTGTTCCTTCGTCTTAGGGGGTTTTTTGAAACCTATTGATCTCAGAGTTGGTCTCAAATCCTTCCCAACTAAGCTGAATTATATGGCCAAGTTTCAGGCAATTTGGCTGACAAAAACACCCCATGACGAAGAGAACAAACCTGCCGATAATATCCATTGTCACCCTAGTCCTGGAGAAATCCAGAAAAAAAAATCCGGCAAACCTTCAGGAAAAAAAAGTTAATAATTTAAGGAAAACTCAGAGAAAGGTCATGTGAAGAATTCTTCCGCAGAAATTTGGAAAATAACTCAAAAATATTGGAAAACAAACACAGTAAACCACTTAGAGAAACTTCTGAAGGAACTTAGATTAAATTTGGAAGAATCTTCGGAAGGAATTCAGCGAAAAACTCTGGAAGCATATCGGGAAAAGCTAATCCCGAGAGATGCTCCTACAGCGACCCCGTAGAAAAACTCATACAGAACCCTGAGAGCAACTCTAGTAGAAATTCCAGAAACAACTCTCGGAATTCCAGGAAAAATACCCAAACTCTGGTAGTAAATCCGGAAAAAGCTGTAGAATCTTGGGAGAAATTTAGAAAAAAAATCCGGCAAACCTTTCAGAAAAAAAAAACCGGTAATAATTTAAGGAAAACTCAGAGAAAGGAAGAAATCTGTAAAAAAAGTCCAAAGAATCTTGTGGAACGGAATGCCAACATTGCTACACCGCTAGAAACCTTTGGAATTAAACACTCAACGCTTGAAATAGTTACTACTTTTATCCATACAGAATGCTCTATTTGTAGTGTGTTTAAAAGCTGCACAGTATTGTTCCGATTTTATCACGCCCCTTTTCAAAAATGTTTTTAAATATTCTACAACGCATTTTAAATATGTTTAACGTTGCAAATCGCGTCTTCAACATTCACCTTAAAGATGAGGGGGAACACTTGCTCTCAAATGTAACAGCAAATGAATGAAAAATGAAGGACTGACGCGCGGAGGCCGTGATAAAATCGGAACATTACTGTAGTGCAGCAAACTCGTTTTTGTTCCACAGGTAGTCGTAAAAAAGTCGTAAACCTCAAAATTTCTTCTTTTTATTAATGTGACTCCCAAAATTAACCAGTTCAGGAGGAAAACTTACTCCAGAAGAAAGTTGGATAGTAGGGTACTCAGATAACGCAGGTTTGCGGCAAGATCTAGAAATTCCTCTCCAAGGATTTCTCCAAGAACTCCGCCAAAAATTGCTTCTGAAAATTCTCCTTGAATTTCTTCCAGGGTTACTTCGCAAAATTTTATCTAGGATTTCTCCTGGGAATCTTTTTTAATGTTTTCTTGTGGATTCTTTTCGTGATTTCCCGCGCAATGCTTTCAATGAATCTTCCAGGGGTTCTTCCCAGTTTTTCCCTAAAAATCGTTCGAGATTCCTGCCTGACCGACATTCATTCCGCGGTTTCTCCTGGAGCTGCTTGAGGATTTTATCGAAGACAAATTTCTCAAGGACTTGTTCTAGATCTAGAGATTCACTCGAAGTTTCTTTTGCGATTTCTGTAGCAGTACATCCACTAATTTTTCAAGAATTTCTAAAGTTCCTCTCGGGTTTTTTTTTATAGAAAAACTTCTCCCGGGGTTCTTCGCTGGATCATTCCCGTAATCGGCGTAATCCATCCAGGAATTTCGTTTAAAGAACTTTCCGGAATTTCTTTCAGGATTCCTTCCGGAAATTTATCCCGGAGTTCCATTCGGTATTTTACCTGGCAAATTGTTCACGGAGTTCCTTCCGAAATTTCTGCTGGCATCTGCTGGCATACAATCTCTTGAAAAAATACGAGAGAATTCCTCCCGAAATATCTACAGGAATTCCTCCTCTGAAACCCGGTAGAAATTGTGGGAGAAATCTTCGTACTAGTTCAAGTGCAACACCGATTGGAATTTCAGAAAGAATTCTTCCCAGAAAGAACAATTTCCGATAAAACATTCTTGCAAACTCCTTGGTGAAATCCCGAGATAAATTTCGGTACAAATACTAGCATAAAATTTGGAAGAAATTCTAGAACGCGAGATGGAATCCGTCAATGAACGGAAAGAATCCCGGGAAGAGTTTTACTTTGAATTTCGGAACAAGCCCCAGTAGAAATCCCGAGAGGTGTCATATATAAATTACGTAACGAACATATCTCTCGTAACTTTGAAAAATGTGATTATAAGTAAGTCATCCACGTGACGCTGGGGTTGGGTTTTAAATGCTTTAACTGATTGTCGTTCCAATATGTAAAAAAATGCAAAATTTACATTCCTTCTTTCCAGCGATGTCTCCAGGGATTCCTACAGGAATGCTTGCTGGAATTGTTCCAGGAATTCTTGCTGAGATTTCCAGAATTAGCAGCTAGTTCCAGAGATTACCCTAAAATATCCGCCATGGATTTCCCAAGGATTTTTTTAGATATTCCATCATAAATTCCTCTTGTGATTCCTGCGAGAATTCCCATTACTGGACGAACATTTGAAAAGGGCCTATCTGCTTTGCGTAAACAAACATGTTTTTGTCTCTGTAGGGCCCATCTGCATCCACCCACGCACATCAACACCGTTATCAGAAAGAGTGTTCTTCAAGCTATCTGTTAAGGGTGTTGATGTGCGTGGGTGGATGCAGATGGGCTCTGCAGAGACAGAAACATGTTTGTTTACAAAAAGCAGATAGGCCCTTTTCAAATGTTCGTCCAGATTAGTAATTTTTCAGAAATTTGTAATGGGATTCCTCCTTGGATTCCTCCATAAATTGTTGCTGCGAATCCTCCATGAATCTTCTTCTTCTTCTTCTTTTTGGCTCTACGTCCCCACTGGGACTTGGCCTGCCTCTCTTCAACTTAGTGTTCTTCGAGCACTTCCACAGTTATTAATTGAAGGGCTTCCTTTGCCTGCCATTGTATGAATTTGTATATTGTGAGGCAAGTACAATGATACACTATGCTCAGGGAGTCGAGAAAATTTTCCCGACCGGAACGGGAATCGAACCCGCCGTCTCCGGATTGGCGATCCATAGCCTCAACCACTAGGCTAACTGGAGACCCCATGAATCTACTGGGATTTTTCTAGGAATTTCTGCTGGCATTTCTATGGTAATTTCTCCGGAACTCCGTCCAGGAATTCTTCCGGAGATAAGTTTAGGAATTCTTTCAGATATTGCCCTAAGAATTTGTTCCAGATTTTCCTTCTGTGATACCACTACAAGTTTTTCTTGGAATATCTGCAGGAGCTTCTGCTAATAACCTTTCAAAAATTGTTGCTGGTATTCCGGCAGCATTATTTCTAGGAATTTATACAGGAGCTTCTCTAGGGATACACCCACATTCACACGGGACTTCCTCCAGGATTTTTTTTTCGTAGATTTCTATGAGAATCCCTTGAGATATTCTCTCGGGAAAATCCCGAGAGGCATCCTATATAAATTACGTAACGAACAAATCTCTCGTAACTTTCTAAAATGTGATTATAAGTAAGACATTTTGGAGAATATTTTAGAGTAATCTCTGGAACTAGCAGCTAATTATGGAAATCTGCACCATAAATCTCAGCAAGAATTCCTGACACAATTCCAGCAAACATTCCTGTAGGAATCCCTGGAATCGTTGGAAGAAGGAATGCAAATTGTACATTTTTTCATATTGGAACGACATGCAGTTAAAGAAGTTATAACCCACAAGGATTTCCCAAGGACTTTTTTAGATATTCCATCGTAAATTCCTCTTGTGATTCCTCCGAGAATTCCTATTAGTCACCTTTCAGAAATTTGTGACGGGATTCCCACATAAATTCTTACTGCGAATCCTCCATCAATCTACTGGGATTCTTCCAGGAATTTCTATGGTAGTTTCTCCGGAAATCCGTGCAGGCATTCTTCCGGAGATTAGTTTAGGAATTCCTTCAGGTATTGCCCTAAGAATTTGTTCCAAATTTTCTTCCTTTGATACCACTACAAATTTTTCTTGGGATATGTGCAGGAGCTCCTGCTAACAACCCTTCAGGAATTCTTGCTGATATTTCGGCAGGATTATTTCTAGGAATTTTTACAGGAGCTCTTCTAGGTATATACCCACAAATGTCTGTAACGATTCCTCCAATGTTTAATTCTTCCTAGAATAACTTCATGGATTTGTTCAAGAATTACTCCATGAGTTTTCTTACATATTCTTTCGGGATTTCCTGTTAGGGTTCATTTAGAAGTTCCTGGTGGGATTCCTCCAGTAGTTTTTGTTGCATTTCTTCCATGAACTTATGCTAGGACTCTTCCAGGAACTCCTCCGGGAAAAACCCCAAGGGTTTTTTCCCGGAGATTTCTATAATAATCTATTTGGATATTCTGCCCCCACTCGCATAACAGTCCCATCTTTGCTGGGGCAGTATTCCCCTTAGAATATTTCCAAACAAACTCGTGTAATACTTCCAGCGTTTTTTTCTTCTTGCGATTCCTTCAGGAACTCATGCTGGGATTCTTACTGGTATACCTACGCAGGACTTTTTCCAGGAATTTCTATAAGAACTTCTCTAGGATGTATCCAGAAATGTTTGAAGGAATATCTCAAATAACTCCTCCTAGAATTACTCCGCCTATTTTTTTTTTCAGGAACACCTTTTAGGATTCTTTCAGGAATTCTTTTTAGAATTCCTTAAGGAACTCTGCTGGGATTTCTACCTGTGATTTATCAATGGATTAATTCAGGGATTTCTCCGGAGAACACTCCAGGAATTTCTAAAAAAAATCTTCATAGTTGGTTACAATTATTTCTCCAGGAATTCCTCTTGAGGTTGCTCCAGGATTCCTCTTGGTATTTGTACGGGAATATGTGTATCTTAGTATTGCTTCAGGAATTTCTCTTGCGAGATTCATCTGGTATCCCTACATAAATTCTATAAAAATACTTGCTGGGAATTCTCCTAGAATTTATGCTAGAATTTCTCGAGCCATTTCTGCTGCGATTCCTCCAGATATTTCTCTAGACATTTTTCAGGAATTTGTCATGGATTTCATCAGGAATTTCATCTGGAATTATTACAGTGATTTATTCAGAGATTTCAATGAGAGTTCCTACAATGCTTCTTTTTGCACTCCTGGGATTATTCATGGAATTCTTCTAGGGATGCCTCTAGGGATTTCTTCGAAGATCACAATGGGAATTCCTTCAGAAATTACTTTAGAGATTTATCCGGGAACTCCTCTAGAGGTTTCTACAGGAATTACTTGCGGGATTTCTTAAGGAATTGCTGTAGGGGTTCTTCCTGTAATTCCTTGGATTATTTCTCCATGAGTTCCCTCAGAAATTTTATCAAGGATTTTTTTTGGAGTTCATCCTCTTGGAATTTTTTTAGAGGTTTTCCCTAGGATTCTTCCAAAGAGATTTCTCCGAAGATTTTTCTCAGGATTCCTCTAAGAATTTACCATACTATTGTGTGTGTGCTTTTCCATTACTGGCGTCGCGTAACCGCTACCAGTATTAAACGTGTGCTGTCTCTCACAACCCTCACTCGCTGCGATATTATGTTTGGCCATTTTTTATGTCTAAAGAATTGATTTTAAAATGTATCCCAATTTTGTCAGCCCAAACCGCTACCAACCCGGATAGAAGAAAATAACTAACGAAGATCAAATTTTGCCATTAAAAATGAATAGCTGAATGGCAAAATTTGTTATTGGTTTGTTGGGAATAAGAGCTAAAAGAACAAACATAATAGCTGACGGAAAATAACTCAATAATAACTAATTTTGTCCTTATAAGAACAAACCAAGGACAAAATATTTCAAAATGAAGAATAACTGAATAAGTTATTATCGAGTTATTGAGAACACAATAAGTTATTTCAAATAAGATCATCATAATTGTAAATTTTGTTCTCATGATTGGAAAAAAATGTATTGTAAGTTCTGAAATGTTTTGTCCTTGGTTTGATCTTATAATAACAAAATAAGTTATTATTTACTTTTTTCTGGTACAAATGGAGTTATCATTATTTTTTTTCTTTTAGCTCATATTCCTAACAAACCAATAACAAAATTTGCTCTTCATCAATATTCTATTTAATAAAATACATATTAAATAACTCATCATTACGCCGGGGCCCGTGGCGTAGTTGGTCACACGTTCGCTTCATATGCGGATGGTCATGGGTTTGATTCCCAGCCCCGGCACTTGCAATTTTTCGTCAGTTGCTTTTCCCCCGAGAGCAACTGACTCCTGACCCTCTTCTGAGCCCCATGGCTCAAACGGACCCGGATACCTGGACATCGGCGAACTGCTTCTCATAATGGACCCCCAATCGGACTGGAAAGGAACAACGACCATCCATCATCATCCTTGTGCTCATCATTCTACTAGGTATAAAGTAGAAAAAGTGAAAGCAGCAGAAAGGCAACCAGTTCGATAAAGTAGAATAGAATCTAGGCGCTGTACAAAATGTAAGTGCAGCTGTCAATTGAAATTGCTCACGTAGTGCCCCAGTGGACAATAGAGCTGTAAATTAGGTTAAGTGATTAAGAATAAAAAAAAAAATAACTCATCAATAACAAAACAAGTTATGATTGCAAAATATGCAATTAGGATGTTTTTTACTTAGGATGCTCAAAATAACTTTTGCTATGATTGCATATTTTTTTATTATTCAGTTATTTATTGTTATTCAATAATAACTCAGAAATAACAAATTTTGCAATGATAATATGTTTTGTTCTTAGCGAGTTATTTAGTGTTATCCATACATAACATAAGAATGATAAAATGAGATATGATGGCAACATTTGTTATTATTTTGTCCTTGGTTTGTTCTTCGCCTCTACCCGGGAAGAGCTGGCAAACTCGGGTCCTCATTGTATTTACTTCAAGAAAATGTAGTAAACTCAAGTTTACTACTTCTATTCCTCAGAACTGTCTAACTCCATACTCACCGCATCCACCGACGGCCTGGGATATCGCTGCCGGGCGAGTTGCAGTGGCACATCTTTGGTCTTTTTGAGGAACTCCGGTGTGTACCCGGCCAACAGGTTGAAGTTGTACATCCACGAGGTGGACGCCGCCTTGAACACGTTGCACCACACCAGGTGGTACTCCCGGTTGATGAGATATTCCCACGCTTTGGGCTTATAGTTTTGCTCTGCGGAAGATTTAGTAAAAGGAGTGTTGTAAAACATCCTCCACATGGGGAAAAACGGTCGCCATATACTCACTTGGTTCGTTTAATCTATACTCGTTGCACTTGTCGTTTAATCGTGTCACGCGTTCCTCCATGCGGTGCTTCATGTAGTCCATGTCTATCAGATATTGGTTACTAGTGCTATTCTTAATGGCTTTATGCTGAAGCTGTTGGTCGTGTGTCGTCTGTTGGTGCTTCCGGTATTGCTGCTGCTGATGGTGGACCACGGCCGGAGGAGGATGATGCACCGCGTGGAACTGGAGCTGATGTCGGGAGCCATTAGTGCCGGTACCGTACTGTGGAAAAATGGGAACAGATAGGATAGCGAATGTAGGATTATTTTCTCTGTCGGGGTCAAACCGCGGCCTGGTGCATGCATGCATGCATGTATCCATGAGAGCAAAGGATCCAGTTTGACATGGTATGGACGTGGTCGGATGAAATTAAATTGGATAGCTTCAAACGACCCGTGTTTGCTCTGCGTATAGTAGTGCCGCTGTGATGTGAAGGCAGTTGACGGAAATTGAATTGAGTCCTGCACGGGAAGGTGGTTGGCTTCCACGCGAGGAATCTAGTTTCTATTCATTAGCTCAACGTTGCATGTGACATGATGAGCGTACACATGTGCAATCAATTTTCTTCCTTCAGGATGTGTTGTTTCTCTTGATTGTTTTTGTTCTACCGACTTTTTCTTCTTCACCCATTACATGCCCTATCGTAGAGGGTCGCCAATGTTTGTTCCCTAAATTGAATTTTTGACTTAACCCTTCCGTTACCAACCCCCCCCTAACGAGAGTGCGAAAAAATACTCTTTTCGTTATAACTTTTTTGTTTTCCAATATTTTTCGACCAAATTTTGAAACAATAAGCGGATATCCTTCAAGTTTAAGGATTTGCTACGAAATGTTGGAATGGCCACCTGGTTCCGGAGTTATTCCGGAATCAAAATGGGTCATTCGATTTGACCATTTTGGAAAAAGTAAATTTTCGATATGAGAGCCGTTCAGTTTTCAGACCTAAGTGCACTGGAATGATAGAAAAATTTGTCTAGAAGGCCATCCCGGTCACTACGTGCCTTGGAACCCGTTTTACGGATGTTCCGGGGAACCGGTTCCGGGGTCAATTTTTGAATATGATTCAATACCATCATGCGACACCTCAAACTTCGTGGTTTTTCAAGATGCATCATTCTGTACTGTTTTGGCGTTGTCTGAAATACTGTTGGCCATTTTGGAACCGGTATTCGGATTTCCCGGGAATCGGTTCCGGTGGTTCCGGGGTCCAATTTTCGAAAATAAACAAACACCATCATGCGACATATCAAACTTCATGATTTTGAAAATTATGGCATTTTATCATAATGATTGGCCACTTAGGATACATTTGGCCATTATGAAATCGGTATACAGATTTTCCGGAATCCAGTTCCAGGGCCAAGTTTTGAAAATAGTTCAATACCGTCATGCGGCATCTCAAACATCGTGATTTTCAAAATGCATCATTCTGGGCTAATATTGCGTTATCTGAAATACTGTTGGCCATTTTAGAACCGGTATTCGGATTTCCCGGGAATCGATTCTGGTGGTTCTGGGGTCAATTTTTCGGAATCCCTCCGGAAATTTATCCAGGAATTCCTCCGGAAATTCCTCCAGGAATTCCTCCGGCAATTCCTCCGGAATTCCTCCAGGAATGCCTTCCGGAATTTCCTCCAGGAATTCCTCCGGAAATTCCTCCAGGAGTTCCTCCGGAAATTCCTCCAGGAGTTCCTCCGGAAATTCCTCCAGGAGTTCCTCCGGAAATTCCTCCAGGAGTTCCTCCGGAAATTCCTCCAGGAATTCCTCCAGGAATTCCTCCGGAAATTCCTCCAGGAATTCCTCCGGAAATTCCTCCAGGAATTCCTCCGGAAATTCCTCCAGGAATTCCTCCGGAAATTCCTCCAGGAATTCCTCCGGAAATTCCTCCAGGAATTCCTCCGGAAATTCCTCCAGGAATTCCTCCGGAAATTCCTCCAGGAATTCCTCCGGAAATTCCTCCAGAAATTCCTCCGGAAATTCCTCCAGGAATTCCTCCGGAAATTCCTCCAGGAATTCCTCCGGAAATTCCTCCAGGAATTCCTCCGGAAATTCCTCCAGGAATTCCTCCGGAAATTCCTCCAGGAGTTCCTCCGGAAATTCCTCCAGGAGTTCCTCCGGAAATTCCTCCAGGAGTTCCTCCGGAAATTCCTCCAGTTGTTGCTCCGGAAATTCCTCCAGGAATTCCTCCAGGAATTCCTCCGGAAATTCCTCCAGGAATTCCTCCGGAAATTCCTCCAGGAATTCCTCCGGAAATTCCTCCAGGAATTCCTCCGGAAATTCCTCCAGGAATTCCTCCGGAAATTCCTCCAGGAATTCCTCCGGAAATTCCTCCAGGAATTCCTCCGGAAATTCCTCCAGGAATTCCTCCGGAAATTCCTCCAGGAATTCCTCCGGAAATTCCTCCAGGAATTCCTCCGGAAATTCCTCCAGGAATTCCTCCGGAAATTCCTCCAGGAATTCCTCCGGAAATTCCTCCAGGAATTCCTCCGGAAATTCCTCCAGGAATTCCTCCGGAAATTCCTCCAGGAATTCCTCCGGAAATTCCTCCAGGAATTCCTCCGGAAATTCCTCCAGGAATTCCTCCGGAAATTCCTCCAGGAATTCCTCCGGAAATTCCTCCAGGAATTCCTCCGGAAATTCCTCCAGGAATTCCTCCGGAAATTCCTCCAGGAATTCCTCCGGAAATTCCTCCAGGAATTCCTCCGGAAATTCCTCCAGGAATTCCTCCGGAAATTCCTCCAGGAATTCCTCCGGAAATTCCTCCAGGAATTCCTCCGGAAATTCCTCCAGGAGTTCCTCCGGAAATTCCTCCAGGAATTCCTCCGGAAATTCCTCCACGAATTCCTCCGGAAATTCCTCCAGGAATTCCTCCGGAAATTCCTCCAGGAATTCCTCCGGAAATTCCTCCAGGAATTCCTCCGGAAATTCCTCCAGGAATTCCTCCGGAAATTCCTCCAGGAATTCCTCCGGAAATTCCTCCAGGAATTCCTCCGGAAATTCCTCCAGGAATTCCTCCGGAAATTCCTCCAGGAATTCCTCCGGAAATTCCTCCAGGAATTCCTCCGGAAATTCCTCCAGGAATTCCTCCGGAAATTCCTCCAGGAATTCCTCCGGAAATTCCTCCAGGAATTCCTCCGGAAATTCCTCCAGGAATTCCTCCGGAAATTCCTCCAGGAATTCCTCCGGAAATTCCTCCAGGAATTCCTCCGGAAATTCCTCCAGGAATTCCTCCGGAAATTCCTCCAGGAATTCCTCCGGAAATTCCTCCAGGAATTCCTCCGGAAATTCCTCCAGGAATTCCTCCGGAAATTCCTCCAGGAATTCCTCCGGAAATTCCTCCAGGAATTCCTCCGGAAATTCCTCCAGGAATTCCTCCGGAAATTCCTCCAGGAATTCCTCCGGAAATTCCTCCAGGAATTCCTCCGGAAATTCCTCCAGGAATTCCTCCGGAAATTCCTCCAGGAATTCCTCCGGAAATTCCTCCAGGAATTCCTCCGGAAATTCCTCCAGGAATTCCTCCGGAAATTCCTCCAGGAATTCCTCCGGAAATTCCTCCAGGAATTCCTCCGGAAATTCCTCCAGGAATTCCTCCGGAAATTCCTCCAGGAATTCCTCCGGAAATTCCTCCAGGAATTCCTCCGGAAATTCCTCCAGGAATTCCTCCGGAAATTCCTCCAGGAATTCCTCCGGAAATTCCTCCAGGAATTCCTCCGGAAATTCCTCCAGGAATTCCTCCGGAAATTCCTCCAGGAATTCCTCCGGAAATTCCTCCAGGAATTCCTCCGGAAATTCCTCCAGGAATTCCTCCGGAAATTCCTCCAGGAATTCCTCCGGAAATTCCTCCAGGAATTCCTCCGGAAATTCCTCCAGGAATTCCTCCGGAAATTCCTCCAGGAAGTCCTCCGGAAATTCCTCCAGGAATTCCTCCGGAAATTCCTCCAGGAATTCCTCCGGAAATTCCTCCAGGAATTCCTCCGGAAATTCCTCCAGGAATTCCTCCGGAAATTCCTCCAGGAATTCCTCCGGAAATTCCTCCAGGAATTCCTCCGGAAATTCCTCCAGGAATTCCTCCGGAAATTCCTCCAGGAATTCCTCCGGGAATTCCTCCAGGAATTCCTCCGGGAATTCCTCCAGGAATTCCTCCGGGAATTCCTCCAGGAATTCCTCCGGAAATTCCTCCAGGAATTCCTCCGGAAATTCCTCCAGGAATTCCTCCGGAAATTCCTCCAGGAATTCCTCCGGAAATTCCTCCAGGAATTCCTCCGGAAATTCCTCCAGGAATTCCTCCGGAAATTCCTCCAGGAATTCCTCCGGAAATTCCTCCAGGAATTCCTCCGGAAATTCCTCCAGGAATTCCTCCGGAAATTCCTCCAGGAATTCCTCCGGAAATTCCTCCAGGAATTCCTCCGGAAATTCCTCCAGGAATTCCTCCGGAAATTCCTCCAGGAATTCCTCTGGAAATTCCTCCAGGAATTCCTCTAGAAATTCCTCTAGGAATTCCTCCGGAAATTCCTCCAGGAATTCCTCCGGAAATTCCTCCAGGAATTCCTCCGGAAATTCCTCCAGGAATTCCTCCGTCAATTCCTCCAGGAATTCCTCCGGCAATTCCTCCAGGAATTCCTCCGGAAATTCCTCCAGGAATTCCTCCGGAAATTCCTTCAGGAATTCCTCCGAAAACTCCTCCAGGAATTCCTCCGGAAATTCCTCCAGGAATTCCTCCGGAAATTCCTCCAGGAATTCCTCCGGAAATTCCTCCAGGAATTCCTCCGGAAATTCCTCCAGGAATTCCTCCGGAAATTCCTCCAGGAATTCCTCCGGAAATTGCTTCAGGAATTCCTCCGGAAATTCCTCCAGAAGTTCCTCCGAAAATTCCTCCAGGAATTCCTTTGGAAGTTCCTTCAGGAATTCCCTTGGAAGTTCCTCCAGGCGTTCCTCTTGGAAACTATTGGTGGAACTCCCTGGAAGAATTCTTGGGGGAACACCCGGAGGGACTCCTACAAGTATTCCTTGAAGAACTTCTTGAGGAGCTCTTGAGGCAATTCCAGGAGAAACTTCCGCAAGAATTTCCAGGGAGAATTCCTGGAGGAATTTTCGAAGGAACTCCTCGTGGAAATGTTGGAGGAATTCCCGGAATATTTTTTGAAGGAACTCCCGGAGAAATTTCCGTAAGAACTCCTGGAGGAAAATTTAGATGAATTTCCGGAGGAACTCCTGCAGGAACTTTCGGTCGGAGGAGTCCCTAAAGGAACTTCCTGGGAAAACTCCTGGAGGAACTTCTTGAGGAATTCCTAGATGAAATCCTGGAAGGATTCCTGGAGGAAGTTCTGGAGAAACTCCCTGAGGAATGCTCGGTGGTACTCCTAGAGGAACTCCTGGAGGAACTTACTGAAAGAATTCCTGAATTCCTAAATTTCTCATGGAACTATCGAAAGAACTCCTGGCGGAATATTTTGAGGAAATTTCTGGGAGAATTCTTGGAGGGATCCTTGGAAAATTTCCCGAAGGAAGTCTCGGAGGAATTCTCATAAAAACTCATAAACTCATAAAAACTTCAGGAGGAACTTCCTGGAGAAATTCTTGGAGGAACTTTCGGAGGAATTCACGGAGGAGCTCCTGAAGGATTTATGGTGGAATTTTGGAGATATTATTTAGGTGATACCTGTTTGAATTTTCGGAAGAAACTTCTGGAGGAACCTCCGGGGTTTGCGCAGGTAACCTGTCCAAAAGCGTTCGGAAGCATTTTACGCGAAATCACCCGAAACGAATTTTTGGAAAATTCTCTGTAATTAATTTCTGGAGGAACCCTCACAATATCCAGGAAGCATGTCTAAAAGGAATTCTTGGATGAATCCCCGGAATCAAATCTCCATAAGAAACTCCTGGAGGAATCCCTAAAAAGAAATACCTGTGACACTTTTCGGAGGAAACTCCTAGGGGAATCCTCGGAATGAGTTTTTGGTAACCTCGCTGGATTGAATAAACTGGAAGAACATCCTTCAAGAGGAATCTCCTGGTTGAATTCCGGAGGGTATTCTTTGTAGAGGTTGCGGAATTCCATGAGGAATCTCCGGAAGGCATTCCTGGATGCATTCTCAGAATGAATACCAAACAGTAGCAGTTTCTGGTTCAAAGCATAAATATACGGATAGCAATCAATGGCTCCGCTCGTGGTCGCATGATTGCGTTTGTTCATCTTCGAAAAATTGACCCCAGAACCACCGGAATCGATTCCCGGGAAATCCGAATACGGGTTCTAAAATGGCCAACAGTATTTCAGATAACGCAATATTAGCCCAGAATGATGCATTTTGAAAATCACGATGTTTGAGATGCCGCATGACGGTATTGAACTATTTTCAAAACTTGGCCCTGGAGCTGGATTCCGGAAAATCTGTATACCGATTTCATAATGGCCAAATGTATCCTAAGTGGCCAGTCATTATGATAAAATGCCATAATTTTCAAAATCATGAAGTTTGATATGTCGCATGATGGTGTTTGTTTATTTTCGAAAATTGGACACCGGAACCACCGGAACCGATTCCCGGGAAATCCGAATACCGGTTCCAAAATGGCCAACAGTATTTCAGACAACGCCAAAACAGCATAGAATGATGCATCTTGAAAAACCACGAAGTTTGAGGTGTCGCATGATGGTATTGAATCATATTCAAAAATTGACCCCGGAACCGGTTCCCCGGAACATCCGTAAAACGGGTTCCAAGGTACGTAGTGACCAGGATGACCTTCTAGACAATTTTTTCTATCATTCCAGTGCACTTAGGTCTGAAAACTGAACGGCTCTCATATCGAAAATTTACTTTTTCCAAAATGGCCAAATCGAATGACCCATTTTGATTCCGGAATAACTCCGGAACCAGGTGGTCATTCCAACAATTCGTAGCAGATCCTTAAACTTGAAGGATATCCGCTTATTGTGTCAAAATTTGGTCGAAAAATATTGAAAAACAAAAAAGTTATAACGAAAAGAGTATTTTTTCGCACTCTCGTTAGGGGGGGTTGGTAACGGAAGGGTTAAACGTATTTCTCGTCAAAGTCAACAAACATCCTTAAAGGTATATATTATGTACATACATACGGTCACAACACGCTGCGTTAAACTTTTATATGCTCTACTAACAACACATTAGACGTTATTTGTTTGTCCCACGTAACGATGTGTACGCATAGAAACAGGAGTACCCCATGGTTGTTGATTTGATGGATCTTCAAACATTGAGTCACGCTGTGACACTCGGTGTGGGTTTCCAAGAAGCATAGGGTGCCTCCATCCCCATAAAGCATATGCTTTCCAGAACGGTTCCTTTTCAAGCACAAATTACGATAAATAAAGAAGGGTGGCCATTTTTGTCTTTCGAGCATTACACGCATGATGGCCACTTTCAATAACCGGGAAAGCTTCGTGTGTCCTTTTTCTTTTTACACGAATCGAGTACAATATACGACCTAGGATCAACGAAAGCGGAAGCTTTGGTTCATGATAGGGCAAGAAACTCATTAGTTCTCCTTCCATTCTTTATTATTAATATAATATCAACAGAAACAAATGGGATGTGGAAAATCAGAACCTGGTACTTTCCGATGAAGTGTACGTTTTTATTGCGTAAAGAAGGATTTCTATTTGCTTTATTTGAACGCATTATATAACAACATTATACATATACAAGCAATGTGGGTCATAGGTGATTGTTTACAGGTTAAGGGTCTTGTCGAGCATTCCCATTTCAAAATGCAAAAATCAATAACAAATTTGTAAGATACTCCATCCTTGAAGATGGGCCAGTACAATACATTTTTGTTGGACGATATGATTCCTAACTCTTCCAGTATTATTTGTATTGAGTGGCAGCTAAGGTGTCAGTCTGAAGCTTTACTCAACACTTCGATACCGGAATAGCTGGCTCAGGGCCAATGAAGTCATGTGATGCACCAGTGCAAGATAAATCATCAGCCAATTCATTCTCAGCGATGGAAGAATGTCCAGGTACCAATACAAGGTGAACAGCGTTTACTGAATTTAGCTTCTCGATTTGAGTTCGACAAGCGATAACTAACTTTGATCTAGGGTTGGCCGTTGGTCAAACAACAGTTGTGTAATTCAATTTGATATATTTGGGTTTTAGACCTCCAGTTGAACCAAAGGTCATTATTAGGTGCCTGAAGGCCATACAAGTTTTCTTGATTCAGAACTCAAATTGAGGTGTCCAGGAAAGCTTGGAATCAAGAATAACACCAACGTACTTTACCTGTTCAGTCACATCAATTTAAGAATCAAAAAGACGTAAAGGTCGAACGCCATCACGGTTTCGCCTTTCCGTGATGTTTTATTCGGATTAACTGAAAGGCCATACATATTGGTAACAACAATTCTCAACTACCTGAAGGGCGCTTTGAATCAGGTCGAAAGGGTGATGCGCATACCAGCTAGTAATGTTAGATAGTCGTCAGCATAACTATAAGTAGGAAAACCGCTTCTATTGAGTTGCCTCAATAGTGTATCTGCTACAAGACTCCTCCTTGGGGGCATCCACAAACACTCAATTTCTTAATCGCTGCTTGACGGAATATCGAGAAGAGTTGTCGGTGTTTGAGCAAATGGGAATCATTGCAGATAGATATACCATGACTCCGTGCGTTAACACGTTAACACCAATGGCAACCCTCATATCTAAGGTAAGCATGTTGGTTCACATCAAGAGGCACGTTGACCAGATGAACATCACAAATGTAATGATCCACTATGCATTTCAAAAGAAAAGAGATCATACTGATAGGTGTGGAACTCTTTGCTTCTTTATACGGTGTACGACTCGCTTTCAAACTGTAAACATTTCTACAACGGATTTCCAGCCGTATCGTTCAGCAGCCAAGGGTTTTTTGTAGGCCTTGCGAGCCGACCTGAAAGCATCCGAACCAGCCGAACCTCATCTGTTCCAACTCTCCCTACATTGTTTCCTGAGCTTCGCCAAATCAGAGTTCCACCAAGGGGTTCTCTTCCTTTTGTGCTCTTCACAGACCGTAGTGGGCTAGCCTTTTCAAAAGCTTCCAAGATGAAGGTGTCGTTGTAGTATCAATGGCATCATCTAAATCACTTGTTTAAATGCATCCGTTGGGTATGGTTCATCATGCGGTAAATACACCGAACAATAGACGTGTTGAGGTTTCCAACCAATGAGAGTCTAATAAAGGTGGGGAAGAAGATATTTCGTGTGCGTGAGATCCGTGTCTGGTGCAAAACATGTCACTACTACAAGCAAAGCGAGCTCCCATAAGAACGCGTGTCAAATAGTGACGTCACTATTTGTGTTTACATTTTTCTTTCGTTACTAATACATAGCCATCTCTTCTTCTTCCCCACCTGTAATATACTCTCATTGGTTTCCAACAGATACCTCAATTGTAACAGCACATACATGTTGGATTTCAATCTAATTGAATGCGATCACAGGAAATCTCTATTATTAAGTTGAATTGTATTGATTGAATTTGGGGGAAATTAAACAGTTTACGTTGAGTGGTGCGACAGATCAGCGGTTGTGATCTGATCGCGGAAGTATAATCGGAGTAAAGAGATGTGTTTTCGTGTGACATAATCCGAGAAGATGATAAACTGGGATGGTTCACCTGGGATCCCAACAAATTTGAAGGCTCGTCTGGGAATCCCAGACGGTGTACACCGGAGTGCAGTTATCAAATCAGAGCGAAATGATATGGACACGAAGAACAATAACGATATCCAAGTTATCAATGGATGTGGAGAATTGATTTCAAACCATTGTGGTAGTTTTTGGGCTGTGTTCGCAACTCAAGTGGAGATGTTTGTGGTTAATACGTCCAAACAAGCACAGGAAGTAGGCGAGTTGAGATCAGAACTTAATGTTCTTAGATCAGAAACAACATCATTAAGTTATAGCATCGGTGACATTGAGTTGCGTTCGAGTAATGTGATTCCGAAGCAAAATGATATGCAATTAAACAATTAGGTGACTACTCACTTAAAGTGCAAATTTCCGGTAATACCAATCCGTGTGGTCAATTATGAATTTCAAATAACTCAACGTACATATGTACAGATGGGTAAGTTATTGGTTAAATTGGGAAAAAAATCCACAGCTCAGGTGAGATTTTTTCCCAATTTAACCAATAATTTACCCATCTGTGCATATGTACGTTGAGTTATTTGAAATTCATAATTAGGTGACTTTTAACAATTAGCCAAAGCGACGACGGTATAGTATGTAGTGTGCCCGGTCAACCGAAGACAACGAGCGTTGCGGCTGCGATATCGAATGATTCTACGAATGAAGAAAGTTCAAACCGAGGTTCAAACATCACAAAGTGCACCAACGTTGATCATCTATCGTACAAACATCGCCAGCAAAATAAATCCCGAGACTCTCGATTATTTCGGTTTGAATTGAAGTCGGGCAAATAGCGGAACAAAAAGAAGCAGCATCGTCAGTTTGAGAAACGAAAGAGCCCACTACCTTACTAAGCCCGATTTCTGCTAGTGCGGCGGTATAGAAAGTGGTTTGCAAGTGGACCTGTTAATCGAAAGGATGTTACTCTGGAAACAGCTGATCAGAACGACGAGGACCAAGATGACGGTGACGGGGATGAAGGCAACATCCGAGCCAGATGTCGGTCAGGATGGTCGAATGTTGGATTTAAATCTAATTAAATGCGATCACATGAAATCTCTATTATTAGGTTGAATTGTATTGATTGAGTTTTTGGGAAATAAAACAGTTTACGTTGAGTGGTGCGACAGATCAGCGGTTGTGATCTGATCGCGGAAGTATAATCGGAGTAAAGAGATGTGTTTTTGTGTGACATAATCCGAGAAGATGATAAACTGGGATGGTTCACCTGGGATCCCAACTTACACCTCTGGTGATAAGTTCGGAGATGAGTGTAGCAACAATTGTATTGTTGACAAGCATACATGCCCGAGGAATGACACGCGAGTTTTCCACTTAATTTTTACTGAAAGTAGCCAACGCCGGGTTCACAAGAAATCCTAGTTCCCCTTACTAAAGTAAGGTTCTTGGGCTAAGGTTACTAGGGCTGCATCATTTTGCATAAGTCTGCAAAAATTGATCGTTGCTTTTTTATGCTGTAGATTGATCTGAGTTATCCTGACCCCACTACCCAAACAACGCAAGATCAGACTCTTTACAACCACAGCTCAAAAAATAACAGCAGCGATAAAACCAATTCGATATCGATTGAAGAGCGCCAGAGGCGAAAATACACAGAGTACACCTATAAAATACATAATACGAAACCATAGGTGATTATCAGGGCTAATAAATAACATATTCATAATCCCACCCTTATTAGGCCTCGAGTTTGAGACTTAAGAAAGGTAGCCTATTATCTAAAAAAAAATACAAGGTCCAGTTAGCGCAGTACGGGCGAAATATTGTACAGGCTCCGTTAGCGGTTAGGTTTTAATTAGATCCCCTATAGCCATTAATTGCTAGGCATAATAAGCATATTGCCGCATCACACCATGAATTAGGGGTCACCTGTTTGATGGGCTTTTACCATCGGAACAGGCAGTCCGTAGTTCTTAGCCAATTAAGACAATTTGTACTGGCACTACATAGCTATCTATGCTGATCGGAAAAAGAAGTTAATATTGATGATATACTTCATATGGACTCGAACAGTATTTGAGCTGCGTTTGTCAGAGCAGATACAGTCCATTTGTCGCGAATATTCGCCTGGTAGCACAGGGTGGGAGAACCTTCCACCAGACCCAAACACAGGACCGGGACGACTGCTAGCCGCTGACTGGATTGTCTGGACTGTGCCGGGGGGCTCCGGGGCAAAACCTTGTGCGTCGCGGGTGACATCGATAGGTCGTGGGCCAATTCTACTGCAAGTTTGGAAGACACATTGAAGAGCTGTTTTTTTTTGGTTAGGTTCGAAAGGACGGATCGATGTAGAGGAACTTACGTATTTTCGGTAGTTTTGTTCTCTTCATCATGGGGTGTTTTTCGAAACCTGTTGATCTCAAAGTTGGCCTCTAAACCTTCCCAAGCAAGCTGAAAACGACCAAGTTTCAGGAAATTTGATGATGATGATGAGAACAAACCTGCCGATAATACCCAAAATTACCATACCTTTTGGTCAGTAAAAAGGGTTACTGACCATGTTGGAAGCTGCTTTGGTAACCGTTACTTTGAATGATACAAACGATCGGTCTGCGAAATGCTTTCCACGAGGAACTAATTTTGTAACAGTAACAAGTGATGTGTGAATGTTTGAGATATCAATAACATGCTGTAAGAGAAACAATGTTGGAACCCTACACATTTTATTTTCCGTACCACGCCCTACGTTACGGCACTTAGATACAAAAAATAAAATAAAATGGATCATTACATATGCACAAAATACATCAAAATGCAACAAATACATACCATAAATTGTGCACTGTTACTCAAATGGATAACGAAGTCCAATCCCTGGATGACAAGGTTTCATTATTGTGCCATCAGTCAATCCTGTAATCGTATTTTGTCTGGCGGGTTGCCTTTTGTTCGCAACTTGTGTTTGGTGTAGGAAGTTCTCATCCTAGACCTCGATTCGGGCTTTGATACAAAACCGTCTGAATTTGATGTCCGTCTTAGGGGAATCCTTGCATGTCTCGTAGTTAAACTTTGCCCGAATTTACCAGAGCGCTACAAATGCTTATTTAACGAACAGGAACATATCCACAAGCGAGGGTATAACACACAATACAAAATAAAGACACGTTCACTACTAATTACAGTCGTAGCACACTCCATGCAACAATCGAAGAAATTTCCTTGAATCGAAAAATGCGACTACAAATTCTAATGACATCCCCATGACATGACAGACATGATGAATGAAAATATGAAAACCAACATAACAATGCCGTAAACGTGCTTCTTCATGTGAACTCAGCCGTAATTTAAAACAATTACAGTGTGAATGTCGTCAAGAGCACGTCGTGCTCTAGTACCCGTGATCCCATTTATCAACACCTACCAACTGCTGTATGAAGATAAATAGGGTAATTCGCCAATTGTTGAACGGTTAGTACTGGCATTTTAGTTTTCGTTTGTTTTTCCGTGCATAATTCCACTTTAGTTGAAAAATATCCAGTGAACGTTTAGATCTACTTATTCCCTAGATTTTGGGAATTTGTATTCTCTTAAATTCCATTTTCTACGAGAAATAGAACATTTGTATGAGAAATCTGTAACCCAAATGTTGGACGCTTCCTTAAGCTAGCTCATCTTAATGTTTGACGGTTGAAACTTTGTTCGTAATTGATGACGTATAACTAGACATAACCCTATCATTCATCTGTTTTTATTTTGGGCACCAAACCCAACATAGACCCAACAGTTATCCGATGTGGGTCCAACAGTGGTCCAACATTTGATAAAATTTGACCCGACTTTGACCCGACATTCGATATTTTTTTCACTCTGGTGTTTTTTTTCCGGGTTTTCGTGTTTTGTGCCCAGCTAGTCCCACCTAGTGACAATTCATTTAAATGACAAAGGATCGGTCATTTGAAGAGAGCTCTAGTGGACTGGAATCGTTTTAAACATGACTAGATGCAAAATGGCAAAAATGGATTTGATTAGAAGCGAACACGACAGACGAAAAGTACGCCTTTAAAAGCCCTTGAAATACTCCTGGAAACCCATGGGACCCACTCAACCCCCAAGAACACTCATGGAACGATCCTGAAATCCCTTGAAAACCCGTGGGTTGCTCCTGAACCTCCTTGAACGCCTTGAAATACTCCTGGGACCCTCTTGACACTCTGAATCCCTCTTGAACACCTCTGGAACGCCCTTGAAACCCATTGAAAACCACTGGATCCTTCTTGAAGCCCGCTGGAACACTCTTGGAACATCCTTGGAACGCCCTTGAAACCCCATGAAATGCACGGCTAGGTAAAGTGAAAAAAATATGGCAGTCATGCTAACATCGCAGGTAGAGTGTCCATTTCCCGGGCATTTTTCTTGTCCCGGGATTCGGGATAAAAATTGTAGCATATCCCGGGAAATCCCGGGATCCCGGGATTTTTAGGAAATACAGATTTCAGTGGAAATTGAGATGAATTTCAAATAAAACACCATTTGTCAGCTATTGTCTATCCATTTTGTTGAATATGGAGGGGAATTATTGTTACAGTAGTCACTCATAAACACAGCTTTTTTAGTTTCAGAAATCCTATAAATAATAGGGACCCCAAACTAAATTGCAATATGCTGCTGGAGAGCTAGCAGTACTTTTTTGATTAGTTGCAAAATATGAATGCAATTTGCCAAAAATTCTTTTAGCATATGTAGATATTGTTTGATATAACTCTTGACTGAGCTTCTAAAGGGGCGAACATGTTTCTGTAAACTAGGTATTGTCTCGATTATTTGAATAACAAAACAATACATGCCCACACAAAGTTTAATAATTATCGAGTGAGTAAAATTTTTGTTTACTTGATTGTTACAGAGGATTTCGTGATTTTGTGATGCAATTATATGTAGAAGTCGTCAAGAGAATGTGTTGTTAACAAAAACTGAACCGTCCTCTTGCAGGCTCCATCAAGAATTTTTAAAATTTAACGCCAATAATGGGCATAAAATCATGCATTCCGGGATTCCCGGGAACTCCGGGAAATCAAATATTAAATCCCGGGATACGGGAAATCCCGAAATTCCCTAAATCCCGGGAATTCTTGTCCCGGGACGTCCCGGGATGGACACTCTAATCGCAGGTTATGACAGTGTTCAACAATTGGATCATGGATGCAAAATGATAGTGTGATAAGAAAAATATTTTTTTCATATTAAACTAGCTGTCCCGGCAAACTTTGTCTTGCCAGGTTGAAGTGGTTTGACAACTGTGGAGGTCATTTTAGCACAGCACTCTAGATTGGTTTCATTTCGTTCCTGTCGAATTTCTTCTCGATTCATGAAAAATCATTAGGCTCTACAAAATTCCCAATAGATTTCTCTTGAAATTCCTTCGGGGGTTTCCCCACAATAGTTCGTTCAGATCTGCTTTGGATTTTTTCACACCTACCTTCAGGAATTCTTTAAAAAAAATTTCCAAAGATTCAACTTTCCTGCAAACATAACTGAGGCTTTCCACGAAGCAGCACGAATTCATTTTAATCGATGTTTTTTAATCTAGGCTCAGTGTACCAGTTATGGCTATAGTACCTCAAATTCGCCATATTTGATTATCAACCTTTAAAGATGCAAATCAACAAGAAAAATTTCGTGAACAACAGATCACGTTCACAAAAGATGATTGCAATCATTCAAACTTCACAATTTGCTCAAATTATGATAGAAATAAATCATTTTTCTTAACTTTTCGGCCTTCTTGCACTCTATTTCGCCATAGTGTACCAGTTATGGCAAATCCCATAAGGAATGCATGTAAATAGTGCGAAGTGGAACACAAATTAACAAATGTGTCCATAACTGGTACAGGGTTCCTATCATTAGCACACGCCGTAATTATTATTAAAAGTAGTTTTGGCTCCGTTTCTATATTTTTCCTGTAAAGTATGAAAACTAATCAGTCTATTAACATATCGATGACATTTGTCGGTCTTCTTCTTATTATTGTAGAAATAGTTTTCCTTGGGTAGTGCGATAACTGGTACAGGCACCCTACTTTCACAGTTGTTCTACTTTTTAGTTGATTATCGTAACTTTTTATTACATATAAACACAGCCTCCACGAATACGAATCGAACCGTGCAAGAGTCATGCTGATCATTTCAGCCGTTCGTGACTTTTGTTGCCTCAAAGGGACTTCAAACTCATTTATATATATATAGATAGATAGATAGATAGATAGATAGATAGATAGATAGATAGATAGATTACACTGAAAATGTGATTTTAAACAATGTTGAACTGTTGAGAACATCCTTCCAGTTCTTGTAACTATGGTGTGCCTTTGATATTTGTGGTTGAATTGCCCGCAAAGCTTATTTCGTAACAGCAGTTTCTTTAAATTAATCTCAAGAATTGTGCAGTTTTCGTGTCATCAGCGGTACAAAATTTTTGATTAATATTTTTAACGTAAAATATGTATAATTTTGTAACTTAATTGGAGCAATATCGTGACACACATGTATATGCATCAACATCATACGTTTACGTTGAGCGAAAATTACTTAAGTAAGATTTATAATAAAATTTTCAGAAACTGTTCAACATTTGGGTAGTTTACTATTACTTTAGAGCTTTTAGTAGAACTTGTTACTTCAGACTCTAGTTTAATTTAAAAACACTTCACTAATACTTTACTTTTGCAAAAGAAAATAAAAAATGAATAACTCTTTTAAAGAAAAACTAGAAAGGACGAGCAAATTCCTTTTAATTCTACTATTGTGCTTATCTTCGGACAGATAGGCCTATTTCGTCTGTGACTTACAGACTTCTTCAGTGTCAAGTGCACTTGACACTGAAGAAGTCTGTAAGTCACAGACGAAATAGGCCTATCTGTCCGAAGATAAGCACAATAGTAGAATTAAAAGGAATTTGCTCGTCCTTTCTAGTTTTTCTTTAAAAGAGTTATTCATTTTTTATTTTCTTTTGCAAAAGTAAAGTATTAGTGAAGTGTTTTTAAATTAAACTAGAGTCTGAAATTTGGGTAGTGTTCAATAATTAGCGAATTACCCTACCCGTGGAAAATTTCATCAAGGCATGAGGAAGAGAAGGAAACATATTTTGATGCACTGTTTGTTCGAAAGGCAATGAATACATATTTCATAAAAAATTGTATGTCTACCTACTTATGCAAGTTGATGAATTCAATTGTTTTCTAAAAAAATATATTCGAATACATGAATTGTTTAAGAACAAAGTAAATGGTTTTTCTCAATTCCTGCCCTACCATTCATAGTAGGGCCCATTTAGATAAAGCGGTAAACGCGCGGGTATACAACATGACCATGCTGAGGGTGACGGGTACGATTCTCGGTAGGTTCAAGAACTTTTCGTAATGGATATTTCCGTGACTTCCTTGGACATGAAGCGTCTACGTGCCTGCCACACAGTATACGAATGCCAAACGGTCAATTGACAAGGCAAACTGGCAGTTTATAACTATGGAAGAAAGAACTCTTCTAACGCTACGAAGAATGCTTTGTCCCAGTTATCACGGTAAGTCAAGAAGAAGAACTATTAGTGCATTAATGCTCTTCTCACCTTGTTAATATGCTCTCAAATCATTGCTAAGTTTGCGTATAAAAAGTTTTGTTCCTTGTAAGCATGCCCATGAGTTTCTCATCAGTTTTCATCTGGTTGGAAAGTAACATATGTGACAAATGTGCATGCATGCTCCATTCAGGAGCTGGAAAGCTGTAGAAACACTTGAAAAGTTCTTGTTTCATTTACGCCGTACTCAACGAACCCCCTTCAACCAAGTGGATCGCTTCGGGCTGACTTTTCCCTGCCCACAGCGGAGTGAGGTGCTTTATCTTTTGTTTTTTCAACAAGGCTCTAACCTTTCCACAGCAATGATGTACTAGGCTCATCTGGTGATGGTGGGACATGTGGAAGGCTAGGCTTTTTGCATTGGATCGCACACCACAGCAGAAAATCGTTCACTTGTTCGGCGGTAAGTTTTAGATTAAAGTCTATTCAAGCATGTAGAGAGAGTGGCTTCCGGGTAACCGCCGAGAAGGACAACATTTTCTGCTTTTGCATCTTTCCTGTTCTTTCATACAAATGAAGCACATCGTAAGGAGGCTTGTGATCCTTTCTTGTCCGTCACCGTCTCGTGCCTTTGAAGCGTGGAAATCTTTTCTGTGTTGTTTGAGAAGTTTTCGGTACTACGGGCACTGAACGGGCTTTGCAACGATGTTTTCTTTTCATTTGGTTGCTCTTGGCTGGTTCTTGTGTGGTGATGTAATGAAATTTCTTGGTCCTCATGGAAAAATCGTGTTTACAAGTGCCAGCCGGACCCTTTTCAACAAAAAATTTCCCAGAAATTTACCCGGCAGCCGCAGACGACCGGTATATAGAATAAATGGACAAACGACGACTATTATTGCAAAACTCCTTGCTAAATGTCGTTTTAGGAAATGCTTTTTGCTTCTATGGGGAGCAAAAGAAATATATTTTATGGAAAGATCTTGCGCACCTTCACCCTTTCAACATAAGCTTATTTTCCTGGAGGAGTTAATAGAGATTTTTTTTTTCTTGAAGACGCAAGTTGAAGTTACTAACAGACAAAGGAAGTTACTTAACAAAACTTCTGAAGGTTAATCTTTAAAAGAACTTGAACAAACTAGAAGCTGAACTCAATTCCTGAACAGATTTTGGACAGAATGCCTGGAGGAATGACTTGAATAATTGCCAATTCTTAGGAAACGACTTTTCAGAAATTTCAAATTCAATTATGAGTTCTCGAAATACCACTTCTGAAAATAAATGTGCGCACTTGAAGCAGCCTTTTCCGCAATTAGGACGTTATGACAAAACGATCAAGTAGAAAGATAAGCTCATTATTCGTTCATATATTTGAATATTTCGATTCAGGTTAAAATAAACGGCATCACTTAGCAAATCATTCCAAAGAATGCTGTTATTTTTTCATTTCGCATGATTCCTACAAAATCAGAAAACGTTACAGTAGCATGTTTTTTTTTCAATCCGTCGACGCTTTTTTCCGGTCACTGCCTCCTGGCTCCTGTTGGCTATTCCAAATGTTCCTATCAGGAAAACTAACGTACGAAAATTATGCACATACACGCTCCCTCCGAAAAAGGAAGACAAACAGAGTTCAAATTTGGCACACGTCCAGGAAAACCCAATATCCGACTACAAACAAGTGCGGCTATATGGGCAAGCTCTGACAGCAAAAATCAGGACCCCGAATGTGGTTAGGCGGAAGGGCCGGTAATGATCACATTTTCATAAACCGGAACGATATCTCTTCTCTTGATGGGCTGTACCGTCGTCGTCGTCGGAAACCAGCCTGTACCATAATCCCATGGCCAATATCGATTTCCATTCTTCATTTCATATTCCTGTCCTGTACGAGAGCTGTAGGTACGCAATTATTGCACTGTGACATACTTATTCGAGCAAGCGTGGGAGTTTTCCGGTTGACGATTGAATTTTTCATGCAGAGATTTGTCGGACGAAGCGGGCAAATCCGCACTGATAAGTTGGGTTGGGTTGGGTTGCACGAAAGTAGTGTTGCTGTCATAGAAAATTCATATCTCAATGCATCAAATCTAGGTGCATTTTTTCCTGTTGTACGGTGTGCTATAATTTACGAGGAAAATGTATTATCCTTTGATGTAAAGATTGGAATCCGAGCACGTTTTGAATTATTTGCATATAATTGGACTCGTTTATTTCTATCGCTTTCCGAAATCAGGATATTAAAATATATGAAAGCATATATGGAAAATGTGAAATAGAGTATCATCATAACGCTACTGTACCGAATTTTTGCAAGTTTATATGATACTAGCGCCTTAGAGTTAAAAATACTTTTATAATTGCCATGCTAAAGTTTTCAAATTATAAAAAACGAGTAATAATTTAATATTTTCTCCACGAAGACCTACAGGGACACCGCCGGAGATTCCTTTAGGAGTTCTTTCCGGATTTGTCAAACTTTTTCCGGAATTTTTATAGAAAAAAGATTCATGGAGGATTCCCCAGAATGATTTTTGCGAGAATTATTCCAGAAATTCTTCCTTATATTCCTTTTGAATGCATTTCTATCCATGTTTTTTTTTTTTGAGAATTTCTCCAGGAATTTTTCCTTATTTTTTTTGGAGAAATTCCTCCCGAAATATTCCTTGGGATTAGGAGTTTCTAAAGAAATTTTTCAAAAGATTCATGTTGAAACTAGTCAATGGGTTTCCAAAAAAAACATGTGGGGTTTATTCATTGATTCTTTAGGAAGTTACTTCAAGGATTGCTACAGAACTTCGTGCATATATTTCTTTAAACATTTCTGAGGGCATTTCTCCAGCATTTCCTTCACGGTTTTCCTACGGATTTCTACCAGAGGTCTTCAAAAAAAATTCTACAGCAATTTTTCAAAGCATTTCTTCAAAAGATGCAATTGCAGGAGAAAATGTATATAGAGATTGGAAGTTTTTTTCAGAAATGCCTCTAGGGTTTTCCATTAGTAATTCAGTTTTTTTTTCAAGATACTCAGAATTCATTATTGAAATTTCTGGAGGTTTCTTCACGTGTTACTTCATATATTTATTTAGTCATTTCTCAATAAAATTCTCAATAAACTCTGCTGGAACTCCCTCAAAGGTTTCTTCAGAAGTTCCTCCAGCAAGGATTACTTTTCTTTCAGAAATGTTTCCGGTGATGCTTCAAAAATTTCTTCAAATATTCTCAGCAATTCCTGCAAAAAATATTCCAGAAAGTATTCCCTTGCATTTTTCAAAGAACTTTTTTAGAAATTCTTCAATTAATTAACTTGCAGAGGGTTCTCCACTTCTTTCACGCATTCATAACGTGGAAAATATTCCTTCAAAAGTTAATTTTTTACAGAAATTTCTTCGGCGTAGAGAACAGATTTTTTCTGGATTTCATTTTTCTTTCTGCTGGATTTCCTAATCCAACAGTAATTTTTCACGATAGCTATTTAAGAGTTTTGTATACTAATTCCTTCAGAAATTTTATTAGAAAAGTATAAAAATTACTCACAAAGCATTTCAACAAGATCGAAAAATTGGTTGAGGAGTTTCTTTAGAAATTGTACAGTTCATTTGTCTGCAGCTTCTGTTGACATTTGTGAAATGATATCCACATAAATTAATCAACGGATATCTTCAAGAATCCATTATGAATCCCTTAGGAAAATTTTCAAAAGTTAGTCCAGAAGTTTCAAGTGTTTTTTTCTAGGAATTTAGGAGGTATCTGATGGAGTTTCTACAGGTTACTATCAGGCGTTCATTCCGAAACTCCTTCAGAGAGAAAAAAAACTTAACTAAAAAATGTTCTGCAGAATAGTTTCAAGAGTTTCTTCTGGTATTTGCCAATGATATTACTAAGAATTTTTAGAGGGATTCCTTCAGGGATTCTTTCAAGTTTTGCTCCAGCATTTTTTGTGCAATTTTTGGAAAACAAATTTCTGAAAAAAATTCTGGAGGAATATCTGATGCAATTCTCGTAGGAATCCCTGAAGTAATCCCAAGAGCTATTTTTGACGGGACCGCAATTTCTAAACAATAATTCTTGTAAAAGTTTCTGTGGAAATCTCTGTAGCGTTTTCTCAAGGAATTCTTGGAAGAACCCTTAAAAGAATTTGCTAAGGAATCTCTGCAAAAAATAGAGATATTTATAAAAAAAAAACCTAACGGAAAATCTTTTGGTCCGTCTTGATTCGTCGTTGCATCGCGTCGTCGTTCTGTGTGCGTGCTTTTAGAGGAAAAAACTAGTTTTCGTGCGAGTCGGTTGTGTGATGCCAGCAGCGGATGACATTTCAGTTCGTCTTGATTTGTCGTTGCGTCGTGTCGTCTTTCTGTGTGCGTGCTTTTAGAGGAAAAAAAAATAGTTTTTGTGCGAGTCGGTCGTGTGATGCCAGCAGCGGATGACATTTCAGTCCGTCTTGATTCGTCGTTGCATCGCGTCGTCGTTCTGTGTGCGTGCTTTTAGAGGAAAAAAACTAGTTTTCGTGCGAGTCGGTTGTGTGATGCCAGCAGCGGATGACATTTCAGTTCGTCTTGATTTGTCGTTGCGTCGCGTCGTCGTTCTGTGTGCGTGCTCATCTTCGTACGGGGCGGTTTAGTGTGTTTTTGGAGGCAAAGTGGAAGTGCCGCTTTTTTCATTCGGATCGGCCGCGTCGTCGTTGACAATTTGAATGTGCACATCGTCGTACCCGTGTGTTGTTGTGGCGGTTCAGTATGATTTCGAGGTCAGTTAGTGGAAGATGCTGCAGCACATACGCACTGGAGACTTCGAAGGATGTTTATTGGTGAGCTCGTTCCATTTTATCATAATAATTATTGCTAAAGGATGTATAAAATTCTGATCTGGTTTTTGTGTATTTATCTAACAAATATTGAAAAGTTCGTCACGTCATGTGTCGGCGCTAGTTCCAAATGCACATTTAGTTGATAATAAATATGTTTCTTTCATTTTTGCATGTACACAAAAGTTTGAATGGTTCGTCATCTTCGGTGTCGACATTTGTTATATTTTAGTCCAAATGAATAAATGGTAAAAGATAGACGGCGAACCATGCGGTAAGGTCTTTCTGATTTATTTATCACGTAATTTTGTAAATACTTGTGAATCGATCGCGTTCAGCATTGTCTCGCGCGGAAACGCAAACTACGGGTGCGTCGGTGTTTAACATCAAAAAATCCAAACATTACATTCGTTTACCACGACAAAATCCTCAACATATCTCCATTTCCCCTGTCCAAACTCCTAGTGATTTCTCGTAGTAACGCAGAGAATTCCTCGGTTATTGGCCTAAGCGAGAATCACGTCATCACTTCCCTCCCTATCCTCAATTGACCTGCATTCGGACGCGGCCGGCGCTGGTATTGCTTTTTGAAAAGTATTGGGATTCCAGCATTTACACAATGAAGAGAAAGCTAATCCCAAGCATCATCTGTTAGTTCAGTGCTTCCCAAACTGTGCGCCGCGGCGCCCTGGTGCGCCGTGAATATCTCTCAGGTGCGCCGCAGGCTTTTGAGCCAAAACACAAAGAACAAACTCTTATCATTAAAGGCAGAATATATTTTTAGTTGTTTTTGTATTGTTGTTTGGCAAAACTAGTGTCACCTCATGCCCCTCTTTTTGTATTCTATACCAATGTCTTGCCTTTTTGAGGACGACTTAAAAAAAGTCATTCAAAGAGGATTTCCCTCCTGAATTTTCAATTAACAAGTCTACCAAAGTCTACGAATGTTTTTCGGAATTTCTAATATCCTCATGAAACATTTGGATTAAAAAAAATGAATTTCCGGAATTTTGAAAATTTTTGTAAAGACACTTTTGAACTTTTTATGATTCTGCTTAGTTTTTGATTTTATCAATAGCTTGTAATTCAAAGTAAATATTTCAAGAATTTTTTTTGAAGTTCTTTCCATAATACTGTCATCGTGATTCGTGCTGTCTCAAACGCATCGGGACGACATTTTTACTTACATCACTATCATAAGTTGTTTGTTTGTCTCTATAATTGAGATTCCAAGGTCTAGACTGGTTTAACTCGTTAAAAAATCTGCGACAATTTGTGTGTCAATTTCATGCATGATTCTGAAAACCATTTTTTTGGAGTTCTTGATTTAATTTGAGTTGAGTTTTTTGAGTTCCGAATACAAAAACATGACCCCTCACCGTCACTGTCAGCCGTCATGACAGCATCTGAACAATCCATATTTATATCTATTTTCTCTAAAATTTGGTCATTTACGTACTTTGTTTAACAAATTTAAAAGTTTTGCAATGCAATCCTCCAGAAATCTAAAATACAAATTTTAAATTCTGCGAATCTTTAAGCAATTTTTATTTTTTATATTTTAATTATAAGAAAGTATGACACTGAAGGCTTTTTTTACGATTTTTATTTGAAATTTTGAACTGAAAGTGTTAAAATTATTAAAATTCTTTGTAAAAAGTAGTTGGTGCGCCGCGACAATTTTGAAAATGTCAAAAGGCGCCGCGGTAGCAAAAAGTTTGGGAACCTCTGTGTTAGTTCTTTGTGTAAATGCAGTTGTCCTTGCAATAACAGAGGAGCAACCGCGGGCGGTCAATCATGCTCATGCTCATGCTCAAGAATTCTTTAGAAACGTATTCCTTCCCATGAACTTCCTTAATATTTTTTCCACGATGACCTCCAAGGACACCACCAGAGATTCCTTCGGGAGTTCTTTACGGATTTGTCAAACTTTTTCTGGATTTTTTTTATGGTTAGAAGATTTATGGAGGATTTCCTAGAATGATTTTTACGAGAATTATTCCAGAAATTCCTCCAGATATCTCTTTAGAATTAAATTTTAGAAATTTTCACTCGCGTTTTTCTTTGAGTATTTCTTCAGGAATTTCTCCTTTTTTTGAGGAATTCTTCCCGAAACATTCCTTGGGATTAGGATTTTCTGAAGAAACTAGTGCTTGTGTTTCCTAAAAAAAGATCTATTTAGGGTTCTTCCAATGATTCACTTCAAAGATTACTACAGAAGTTCGTATTTCTTTAAACATTTCTGAGGGTGTTTTCCAAGGATTGTTATCAGCATTTCTTTAACGGCTTTTTTGGGCTTTTTGGTTGTTTGATTTTAATATAAGTAAGTGTTTAAAAATAGAATTAAGTCTAGCTAATCAGTCTGTGCGGCATTCAGCCGAAGATATTGTCAAATAAATAAATAAATTATAGATTCCAAATATTATTTAAAATTTTAGGGTTTTCCATTAAACATTCAGTTTTTTTCAAGAAATTCAGAATGCATTATTGGAATTTTTGAAGGTTTCTTCAAGTGTCACTTCATATATTTATTTAGTCATTCCTCAAGAAAATGCTCAATAAACTCTGCTGAAACTCCCTCAAAGGTTTCTCCAGAAGTTCCTCCATGTATTTCTCCAACAAGAATTGCTTTTCTTTCAGAATTTTTTTCGGTGATGCTTCAGAAATTTCTTCAAATATTCTCAGTAGTTCCTGCAAAAATATTATAGAAAGTATTCTTTCGCATTTTTCAAAGAAGTTTTCGAAGAATTCTTCTATTAATACTTGCAGAGAGTTCTCCACTTCTTCCACGTATTCATTGCGTGGGAGAGATTCCTTCAAAAGTTTATTTTTACAGAAATATATTCGGCGATTCTCTTCAGATTTTTTTGGATTTCGTTTTTCTTTCTACTGGATTTCCTACAGAAATTTTTCCAGGTAGTTCTTTTAAGATATTTGTGTACCAATTCCTTCAGAAATTGTATTAGAAAAATATAAAAGTTTCTCACGAAGTATCTCAACAAGATCGAAAAATCCTTAGAAATTGATTGAGAATTTCTTAAGAAATGAACTCGTCTGCTGCTTCTGTTTGAAATGATATCCACAGAAATTCATGAATGGATGTCTTCAGAAATCCATTATGAATCCCTTCAGACAATTTTCAAGCAATTTTTCCTTAAACTCACTTTTAGAGTTCATCCAGAAGTTTTAAGTGATTTTTTTTAGGAATTCAGGAGGTATATTCTTAAGCAGACACGAATGCCACATGAGTGGTAAAGTGTCTTTAATAAATATTAATAATAATAATAATAATTCTTAAGTTTCTACAGGTTATCAGGCGTTCATCCCGAAACTCCTTCAGAGATAACATCGAAAATAGTTCTTTAGAATAGTTTCAAGAATTTCTTCTGGTATTTGCCAATGGTATTACTGAGTATTTTTTAAGAGACTCCTTCTGGGATTCTTTCAAGTGTTGTTCCAGCATTTTTTGTGCAATTTTTGAAAAAAAAAACTTCTGAAAAAAATTCCTGGAGGAATATCTGATGCAGGAATCACCGAAGTAATCCCAGGAGCTGTTTCTGACGGGACCGCAATTTCTAAACAAAAAATCTTGTTGAAGTTTCTGTGGGAATCTTTGAAAGAATTTCTCAATGAATTCTTGGAAGAATTTACGAAGGAATATTGGCAAAAATAGAGATACATATTTCTAAAAAACTCCACTAATTTTTTTTTTGAAAAATTCTAAAGAAATTCCTGAAATTCTAACAAGGCTCCGGAGATATTTTTAAAGGAATGCGAGCAGAACTTTCGTAAAAAAAAATTGGAAAGAATTTCTGAACAAATCTCCAGTAGAAGCCCTGTACCGTCGTGCGGGGCTTCTTTATACACTTTTTCATGGTTTTTCAATTTTATGACATTATAACTCCCAGAGTAGTCAATGGATTTCCAGAATTTTTACACACAATAATCGTGAGTATGTATGTAGGATGTAGGCAAAATTTGAGCTAAATCCATCAATAAACAAAAAAGTTGTTCATACACCAATCGGACACATCTCATATAGAACTGTATGGGGGCTACTTTGGACATTTTTAATTAAAAAAAAACTGCGTTTAAAATTCCAGGATTATTTAGAAAACTACATTGTACCAATACTGTAGTATACTATATCATGTATTATTTCAATAAACATATGCGTTTTTAGATGGCTCTGTGCTATCTTTGGTATTATGAGCAGCGTGATATTGTAATAATAGACAGCCTTAAAAAAGGTTAGGTTAGGTATGTTTATTAGAGAGATTTTCAGCCCGAGGCTGGTTCATCTCTTATTAAAAAAAATACCATCAGTTCTTTATTTTGGTGAAATGGTCATTTATAATGTATAACGATACAAATATTCGATTGTATATGCTACGCTGATACATCTTGAATGAATTGAGCAACACTTTGAAATTTATGAACTGTAGAAACAATGCATACAGAGCAAATGTTCTGATACGTTATATATATGTTTTTGGTTTATTCGATGTTTTTTCGCGTCCTGGCAAGGATCTGTTTGAAAAACAAT
Source organism: Aedes albopictus (assembly GCF_035046485.1). Classification (NCBI taxonomy): domain Eukaryota; kingdom Metazoa; phylum Arthropoda; class Insecta; order Diptera; family Culicidae; genus Aedes; species Aedes albopictus. Next base: position 511,198,638 of record NC_085137.1, on the reverse strand, counting down.
TTCAACCAAATGAAGGGGAAAATATTGCTTCATAATAGTCCCAAAGACATCAAACAGATTCGAACCATATTTTGAATAGAAAAAATCCATATTCAAAAGTGTCCAAAGTAGCCCCGCATTTCAAAAGTAACCCCGCACGACGGTATATGGATATTCCAGAAGGAACTTTTGGAAGAATCTCTAGAGAAATATCTGAAGAAATACTAGGAAGAGACTTAGAGAAATCCCTGTTTTTGTTGAACTTCCTGGTAAAACTTCTCGAGAAACCGTTGCCGGAATATCTAAGAATGTTTATTAAAGACATTTTTCAATAAAATTTTGGATGATTTTTTTTAAATATTCCTGGAGCAATCTGTGTACGTATTTCTAAAAGAGTTCCTGCAGTAATTCCTGGAGAAACTCCTTGATAAGCTACTGTAAAGCTCCCTCAAAAACGCTCTTGAGTAGTTTCTGAAAGAATTCCTGACGGAATTCATAGAGGATGTTTTTGAATAAATTCATTTAGGAACTCGTGAACTTAGAGGAAAAATTTCTGGTGAAATACATGGAGGAATATCTGGAGGTAATCCAGAAGGAATTCTTGCCGTAGAATAATAAAATGCAAGAATTGCAGGAAGAATTCCTACAATATTTTCTGGATGATATCCTGAAGAAATTTCTGGACACTTCCTACGAAAATTTTCACTAGAATCTTTAGAGCAATTCCTAAGCAAATCTCTGATAAACTTCTTGAAAGCCAACCTGTTTGAAATTCTGAAGGAGTCTCGAAAAGATTTTCTTTGAAAGAATTTATGAAGGAATCCCCGGAGAAATTCTCGAGGATATTTTTAAACGTATCCCTAGAAGAATTCCAAAAGTAATCCCTAGCGGAATTTTAGAAGGAACTCGTAGAAATCTTCCTAAGAGAATTTTCATAGGAAATTTCTTGGAAATTCGTTGTGGAAGATTTCGAGAAATTGCTGGAGAATTTTTGAAGAATGTCCATGAAATAATTTTTGAAGAAACCGCTGGAGGAGTTTCAGAAAGAAAACTAAATTTTAAGACTAAAATCATGGAGTAATTTGTGAAGGAATCTATGAATTTTGGAAGAACCCATTGAAGATGTCTTTGAAGAGTCGTTAGACAAATTTACTGAGGAACAGGGATGCCAGATGATTTTTTGAAAAATCTTTATCACTATTTTCAAAAATCTGTATCCCATACAAAATTTGGGTGAAAAATCTGTATCCCATACAAAAATAAAATAGTCCCCCTTTTTCAAAAATCTGTATTTCATATAAAACAAAATCTGTACGGATGCTCAAAAATCTGTATAATAAAGATTAATCTGTATATATGGCATCCTTGCTGAGGAATCTCAGGAAGATATTCCGATGGAATCTCCAGAAAAAATTCTCAAGGAATCCCTCGATAAATTTCTTAAGGACGCTTTGGAAGAGCTTCTACAGTAGACTGTGGTATATTCTTTAAAGGTATCATTGGAGCAACTTTTGAAGAACTTCTGAATTTTAGATTTTCTGACTTCTTGGACGGATTTGAATCTATGAAAGATTTTCTGAAAATTTATGAAAAATAGCAAAAACATCGAAGAAATCACAAAGGCGATTGTTTCATATATTCAGTAGAGCGGGAATAATTCGTAATTTCATTGAGATGCCATTCTCATATATGCATGGAAGCGAATGAAAATAATATGTAGTTTATTTTACGCAGTGGCGCTTGTATTTCTCCTCTTCTTGGCGTAACGTCCTCCTGGGACAAAGCCTGCTTCTCAGCTTAGTGTTCTATGAGCACTTCCACAGTTATTAACTGAGAGCTTCCTCTGCCAATGACCATTTTGCATGTGTATATCGTGTGGCAGGCACGAAGATACTCTATGCCCAAGGAAGTCAAGGAAATTTTCTTCACGAAAAGATCCTGGACCGACCGGGAATCGAACCCGTCACCCTCAGCATGGTCCTGCTGAATACCCGTGCGTTTACCGCCTCGGCTATATGGGCCCTTGTATTTCTGATTTTCTAATATCTCAAGAGCTGATTATCTCTAACTCAATTCCTAAAACAGAAACACTTTCAGAAACAGGACAAATTGAAATCATTAATACAATCTTTCGGCGCTCTATTTTTGTGTTGAGTTGAGATTTCGTTCCCTCCTGCTGAGAAAGTCAAACAAAAAAACAAAGACTGGCGAAAGTTTTACCAGAAACTTGATTTGTATTCGCTGAGTGGGAAAATCCATTCAACTTTTCCATTTCCTCGTACTTGTAGCAGTGAAATGTTGAACTACTCATTTTATCTAGACACAGTTTCTATTCAACGTCGAACGATTAGGGAAAGCCTTGAGAAAAGCGACAAACACTTTGATAATGAATGTTCCGATGGTTAATCCTGCAGCGTATCCCTGTTGCCTTGGAAGTGTCTTCCATCCAATATCGGAAACAGAATAATGCACAGATAAAATGCTTTGTCAAATGTCATCTGTAGGTTGTTTGACATTTTTCCAGAAACTTTTTTCTGTGCTCCCTGCACACCACACTAATTTCACTCTTGTCCATTCTCCGCGGAACCAGGGGGCTGCTGATAATTGGAAGTGTAAGAATGAAGGCACACCGGATGAACCGTCTCATTTAAATTGCAAATTGATCGTTTGAGCTTATACTAGATCCGAAGGGCTCCCGCTAATGGTTGCCGACACTATGTTGTAGTCATGGGCCGGCACTGACTTGTGGGAGCTTTGTCACAGTACTCGTAGGTAGCGAGCAAGCGGCACTATCTCCCGTCCCGTCGGACGTTGAAAAATTGGAATCACGCTTTTCCCGCTGTCGCAATGTGTCGTTTTACGCTCGTTCCTTCCCCCGCTTACCGCCGGGAAAAGCGTTTGAGGTTGAATAATGAATGAGCTTAATCAGCAATGTTCACTTCCAAGCCCCTGCCTGTCGCCGTTGCGTTGGTTGGTCGTCGTCGGTCAGAAAGCTATGGAAATGTGCGGTAATTAGTTGCTCCTGGATTAAAAGGAAAGGGGGAATCAAGCGGAAATTGACCGATTTTGGCGAGTTTGTGACGTTATTGATGATGGGGAAAATTAGCATGTTATTTTTGTGTACGGTTCATTTAATTAAAAATCTATTGTATCGCATGTTTTGAAGTACCTATTACCAAGCTAATAAGGATGATCGCATTCACCATCAGTCCGACCTTTGCAGTTTCGCGTTTTATGCGGATGCACAGCTGATGTTAACTAAATAAATGAATGAATGAATGAATGCGGATGCACAGCTCTGCCACCGTTTCAAATGTTCATGTCACCCACAAAGCAAACAAATTGACCAGCTTCTGCGAAAATCGTGCCCGACTGTCGCAGCCCTCGGCAAAATTCCAATTAAGTGGATAGTTTGTCCACGGTGTGTCAAAAACCGTTATTAACAAAATAAAATACCCATCTAAGAGGGCATCCATAAAGTACGTCACGCTCTTAGGGGGGAGGGGGCTTACGAAAAGTGTGACAAGCAATGCATTAAATATACGAAAAACCCGTACGAAGGGGGGAGGGGGGTCGAAAATTCCCAAATTTTGCGTGACGTACTAAATGGATGCCCCCCAAGCGGTACCCACCATTCGAAAGATATAGTATCCAGGTATCATCTCTGAAATTTCGGAAATGTTTCATCAAGGGAATTGATAGTTTGAGCGAGTTGAAAGTTGAGGACGATTTTCAATGAAATTCTCTTTGAACTATTAATATTCAATCGTGGCTGTATCACGATTGTGGCCATCAACCTGTCCCTTATAAATTTGGAATTCAATATTCGAAACGTATAGTATTCGATTAATCCTACTGAAAATTTAAGAACAGTTTATCTACGAAATCAAAAGTTATCTTGAATTGAATTTATATTCCGAATCCTTATGTTTTTACAGTATTGATGGCAAATAAACGGTTACCATTCACTACAAATAACTAAAATCAGTTCAAATGCCCACTATTGTAGTCAATTACAGCATTCAATAAGGACTGTATCGGAAATTAACTATAAACATTCAAAATGGTCTATCTCGACGCACGGTTGGTCTTTTCATTCCGGTTCTTCTATGAAATCTTCACAATATAGTAAAGTTTAGAACAGCTTGAAGAAATTTGGAAAATGTTTAGTGTTATTGAAAATATGGTTCTATGAGTATACCACACAAAATAGCAATCTGTACAAACTGCATTTTTTTTAAATTTTTTTAATGTTTCAAACATTTATAGCGAAAAAAAATTGTACGGGAAAAAATCTGGAAAATAATGATTATTACTAGCAGTTACGTACACATAACATATCACTCAAAACCGACTTTTAAAATTCTTATTTTGGATAGAAAAACCTCCAACATTAAGAATATGGTCTATCCCAAAAAACACATACTTTTTGGTCGAACTTTGACGCTCTGTTTTAAATATCTTTAGAGGTTATAAAATTCCGTTCTCTGGTAAAACTACCTCTGCAACACATTTAAATACATACCCAATCGAAAAAATGCAAATTTTCAACTTTATGTATTTTTTATTTGCGTAATCGTTCTTTGAAGACGCATTAAAAAAAAAACTCCTCGAAAAATGGCCTTTTTTCATTTTTAAGAAGTGCCCTAAACTGCGGAGGGAATTTTTCTTGATGAATTTTCCTATATCATGAGCATTCTGGAAAAGAATATATTTGCGCAAAAATAAGAGAAATGATTGAATATTTTCCCACAGTTTTCGCAATTTTAAATTTTTGGGAGGTGTCCAAAATTTTAAAAACATATGTGCAATCTTTGAGATAAAAGTCCAAGATAAATGATTATTTTTTGAAAATCAGAACTGCCATTCTTTGTTTGAGAGATTTATATAGTATCTCCAAAAATAAAGTTATGTTTATTTCGATCAGATTATTTTTCAGGCAATTGTGAACGTTTATAGTTAATTTCCGATACAGTCCTTAGCTGGATGAAATAGGATTTCGATGCCTTGGAGCGTACAATATCTCCCCCATGTTTCGGCAAAATCGCTGGGAACCCTCTCAGTAGCTTGCTCTCTAAACACACCAAGAGATTTCTCAGTTTTTTCTCAGAACACGTTAAGAACCGCTAAATATGAAACTTTTAGGAAATTGATACAGAATTTGCAATCAACGTGGTGTATGAATGGTCAAAGGGCATCTAGCGGATCTGTATCAATGCTTACTAGAAATTGAGAAGGGAAAGTATTATTTTTTGTTATGTGTAGAAGCGAGTCAGCAATTAAAGCAAATTGCTGGGCGATTTTCAGTAGTCTAATGGTAGCGTTGTCACCATTATTGCACGCGAAAACATCTGAGCAAGTAAGCGAAACGTAATGTTTGTTGTGTAAATGAGCCCCTAGTTAACGGTATGGATTAGGAGTTGATTGACTGCCACTCCCCAACCTGCTTTCCATATAACTCTTGGAACGCATTGTACAAAGCCGCCAAAAAAGCAAGTCCTGAAAAGATACAGTTGTGGTCCATGATGGCTGTTGTGAGACATCTGCAACGAACGTATGGCTTCACAGGAAAAGCATATCTCAATTTGACGCTTTGAAGGTTCTTGAAGGAGGTCCTAAGCTACACGATCATTTAAATGTAAGCGTTCAATTAACTATGATGGTTTAATAATAATTATATTTCAGGCGCTAAAATTCTATAAAGACATCTACAGAGCGTGTTTCATAGATAAACTGGATACAGACTAATACCACGTTGAAGGCTAGATTTGGAACGATATGGGAATTTCCCAAAGTTTCATATTTTGCAGTCCCAGTTGCCGGTCTGAGATGATACATACTGGAAAATCTCTTGGTGTGTTCGGAGAGCAAGCTACTGAGAGCGTTCCCAGGAATTTTTCAGAAACATGGAAGAGATATCGTACACTCCAGACATCTATATCCTATTTCAACCAGCTGTAGACTGCTGTCATTGACTACAACAGCGGGCATTTGAATTGGTTTTTGTTATTTGTAGTAAACAGTAACTGTTTAATTGCTATAAATACAGTAAAACCTATGGATTTGGATTATAAATTCAATTCACGAAAACTTTTGATTTCGTTGATAAAATATTCTCAAATTTTCAGTAAGAATACTCGAATACCATACGCTTCGAATGTTTAATTCCAAATTTTTTAGGGACAGGTTGATGGCCACGATCATGATACAACCACGATTAAGTATTAATAGTTCAAAAAGAAATTTATTGAAAATCACCCTAAAATTTTAAAATGCTCAAACTACCAATTCCCTCGATGAAACATTTCTAAAATTTCAGAGATGATCCTACCTGGATACTATATCTTTCGAATGGTGGGTACCGCTTTGATGGGTATTTTATTTTGTTAATAACGGTTTAAGGCACACCGTGTGCCTGAAACCCTAACGCACTTTTCACACCGTCTATCGTTACTTCTCGTTAAGTTTCCTACAGAAACCTTCATTTGACTTATTTTTAGGGATCAAAAGGTGACCCCTGACGATTTTTCTTTGAAAGTAATTTTACCCATAGTCCACTATACACACACTCAAACGGGTCCACTACAGGCGGTTTCAGGACAGAACGTCAAAGGACAAAAGGTCGAAGGACAAAAGGTCGAATGGACAAAAGGTCGAATGGGACAATAGGACGAATGGACAAAAGGTCGAATGGACAAAAGGTCGAATAGACGAAAGGTCGAATGAACAAAAATGTTAGTAGAACAAGTCACCTGCTGGTGTGTCTCACTTATACGAAAAATATTTGATGAGTGTTTTTGCTCATTGAGTAACATATTATAGTGTTGTTATTAGCATATGCATTTCAGCCACTAACATTTCTATAGGAGATTTTTCCTTCTTTTGTTTCAAGTTGCGTTAATGTAGTATTTAATGGCAATTTAGTTCGATTTTTTGTTCAAGAATTTTTCCTTCTTAAATTTATGGGCTGTTCTTTTAGGTTTTGTAACTGAAATGATTATTGACTCTTTAGGTACTTATTTTTCAATCTGAAATTATTGAATAAATTCAATAGCTGTTCTACCTAACTGTTGAACTTAGTGATGATCTTATCTTGGATAGATAGGTCCTCCTCTCCTCTTCTTGGCGTAACGTCCTCACTGAGACAAAGCCTGCTTCTCAGCTTAGTGTTCTATGAGCACTTCTACAGTTATTAACTGAGAGCTTCCTCTGCCAATGACCATTTTGCATGTGTAAATCGTGTGGCAGGCACGAAGATACTCTATGCCCAAGGAAGTCAAGGAAATTTCCTTTACGAAAAGATCCTGGACCGACCGGGAATCGAACCCGTCACCCTCAGCATGGTCATGCTGAATACCCGTGCGTTTACCGCCTCGGCTATATGGGCCCACCAGGTAGGTAGTTCCTGCGAATTTCACTGTATAGGTTTTGTGTGCTTATATAATATCCAGAAATTTGTCTATCTCTAATTCATAGACTGTTTGGCTTCATTAAATCGTTGTAATGATTGGAGTTTCAAATGACAATATTTTAATCTATGATTCATCCTTCTTCTAAACATAGTTTTTTTTAAGGAATTTTGTTTTCCACCACTTTAATTAATAACAATACTTTCTATCATTTATGAGCATCTATTCCGAACTGCAATGCAATGCGGTAATGAAATGGAGCGTTTAAGTTACGTACAAGGTTTAGTAGACACTTTCAATAATGTTTTTAAGTCTATTGTCTATTTAACCTTTGTCCTATTCAATCTTTTGTCCCATTCGACCTTTTGTCCCATTCGACTTTTTGTCCATTCGATTGGCGATCCATAGCCTTAACCTTGAGGCAGTCGCGCGGTTGGCCACTACCTGCAGCACCACGTTAATGCGTAGTACAAAAAGCTAGAAAATACAACAGCGCGACCGCTTGAGGGTTAACCACTAGGCCAGGGATGCCAGATGATTTTTTGAAAAGTTTGTATCGCTCTATTCTAAAATCTGTATCCCATACAAAATTTGGGAGAAAAATCTGTATCCCATATAAAAATAAAATGGCCCTCTAGCTCAAAAATCTGTATTTCATATAAAGTGAAAGCTGTATGGAAGCTCAAAAATCTGTATAATACAGTTAAATCTGTATACATGGCATCCCTGCACTAGGCTAACTGGAGACCCTATTTCTATATTTTTCCTATGCAGCAATACTAAATTTACTATGGGTACAATTTTCATTTTTTATGGATCATTTGCATTTGTATGTATCATTGTGGAGCATTTCAGTATTATTTATTGATGCAAAATATCACTTTTAATGAGGCAATATTATGCTTCACCGGTACATTTTCTATCAAGTCAAGTATGGAACGTTTTCAATTATTTATGGGTAACATTAAGATTGCACATTTTCATAGAACTATGTTCATTCATTATGGAATGCTTTTTAATTTTATATGGAGCGTTTCTATTTTTTTGTGGGCGCAATGCTCTCGAATATATAAGAAAACCCAGGATAAATTTGTAAACGAATTCCTGATAGAATTTTTGAAGAAATCCATATCTGCAGTAATTTATTATCGAATTATTGAAGGAATCCCTTGATAAACTCCCAATCGATTCCTTATAAAAAAGAATTTCTGAATTATTTTCGAAAAATCTAATAGAATTTCTGAAAAAAAAATCCTAAAAAAATCTGCAGAAATACTTTACAAATTCCAGATAGAACCATTTGAGAAAGCTCTTGCGATATTCTTGAAGGAATACATGGAGTAATCCCCAAAGAAATCCCTGAGGAAATACATGGAAAAATATCCAAAATAATCCAAATATCTGATAAAATTCCTTTAGGAATCCCTGGAGGAATTCTTGAAGCCGTTCTTGAAAAACTCACTTGACAGGAACACACTGGAAGAACCTCTTAACCTTTTGGAGCCGATTTTTTTCGCCGCTGTCGACGCAACCTCGCTGGTGTCGAACACGTTTGTTATGCTCGGTTTTATCGCCGGGGTTATATATGACCCCTCCGGCTCCAAAGGGTTAAGACATCCCTGGATAAACTTTTGGAGGAAAAGGGAAATTCCTGGAGAAATTCTTCGCTGCAGCCTTGCAGAATTCTCTGTAAGAATGGCTGAAGGAATCGCGGAAGGAATTTCAGAAGTATTTCTCTGAAAGAGCCCTGTGACCGATTTCATATGCCCTTGTGTGGTCATAATGGCCAAACCACAAGTACAATCCCAGATTAACATTCTAGAATCCCATCTTTATTCATTTAAGGCAAAAATAATGAAAATCGGATCAGAAATGTAATTTCTCGAGCGCAAAGTTATGGATAATTTTTGACCCCTTAATGCATAACGTGCATAACTTTTTCTCAATACATTAGGAAGGTTAAACCTTAGAACAGTTCGATTTAACTCGAAAAGGATGGGACGGTTCCAAATGTTACGATATCATATCAGTGAAAGTTGACTGCCTATGACACAGTGAGCAGCGTGTAATGCAATGGCAGCCACCATTTACCGATAAAGCGGCTTATAATTAATTTCCAGAATCCCAATCTATCTGCTTATATTGCTTCCGTGGAAATAACTTTGGAGGATTACCCCAGGACTAATTGATTACGACCCAATTTATCTCCAAATAGGCACCACACGAGCGCAAATCATAATTGGACAGTTCAGGCCAAACATGTCTAAAGGTCCTATCTGCAGAAGAGAGGCTCTCTTTGGTGTCCCTCTCTTTCGTTAATATCTCAGCTGTTTATTTGTATTATGGTTGTCTCCTAGGTTGTCTCCTTGCATTGAACGATGGTCAAAACAATCGTCTTTTGATTTGTACTGCAAAAATAGTTGAAAAGTGTACCATTACTTTGCAATAATTGTAATTGAAAGTAACCAAAGAGAGCCTCTCAAATGCAGATAGGACCTATTGAAATGTTTGGCCTGAGTTTCCAATAAATTCCCAATCGCCATTTTCGCTTGATTGGAAACGCTATAGTTCACTGAGAAAATAAATCACATATCCAATGGAAAATTTCCATTAGTTTGGCTATATAACTGTTATTGGATTTCCCGATGAAAATTTCTTCGGAAATATCACATGAAATCAATACGGTCTATGGAAAACATTAGGAAATCACATAGCTTCTATTGGAAAATCACATAAATTCGCAAAATCTATGTGATATTCCCATAAAATTCAATGGACACGCGTATGAAAACAGTCCATGTGAAAATCAGATGAAAACAATACGAAAACTTTTTCCAGTGTTGACTTATTAAGCTCAGAGCACCGGGCCGGGTCAACAATTTAATAAATTGGACTCCCCATCATTACCTACTGCCCCAGTCAGTACGTTCTATCTCTATAACTTATAAGAGTCGATAAAAGGAAAAATCGATTTTAAATTTTGGCAACATTGTATCAATTTTTTTTCTGGATTCCACTGCCAATTTTCTTCAAAAAAGCCGGAAGTGTATATGTTACATGCAGTGCTGAAAAATTCATTTCGTCATATCTGAATTCAATCACCTACAGCTCATTTTAGAAGCTGAACCTGAGAATATGATATATGGAAAACTTGTGCGGCTCGACCAATTCTGCAAGAAAGTCACGGAAAAACCGCAATTTTTCGAATATTTAAGGTAAATGTCACGGACTACCTTTGAAAAATGCCAAATGATATTCACCGTGAATATCATTTGCATTTTTCAAAGGTAGTCCATGACATTTACCTTAAATATTCGAAAAATATATTTTTTTCCGTGACTTTCTTGCAGAACTGGTCTAGCCGCACAAGTTTTTCATATATCATATTCTCAGGTTCAGCTTCTAAAATGAGCTGTAGGTGATTGAATTCAGATATGACGAAATGAATTTTTCAGCACTGGTTACATGTTATAGTTTCAAAGCTATAAATTAAGAAAAGGAAGGAAAAACTTGGATTTTTCTTGTATTGGCAAATACGACGGTTTCTGCCACGGGCCGATCGGCATCAAAATTTGGACTTTTTTCTTCCTCCATTTGAACAATTATTCCATCAAAATTTGATTAAAATCCGCGATGATCGATAACATGTTTCCACTTTTTCTAGGTCACTTCATATGGAATGACCCATATTTGTATTAAAAGTGATTCATAATAGCGTCAAACAATTAGTTCTTGGGTCACATTATGGATCGCTATTGAAAGTCACATTATTTTACTATTTTAATCCCAGAATCAAGCAAAACTTCGCTGAATAGATACAGTGTATAAAAAATCGATGGATTCCGACACTTTTCGAGCTTACCACTGCGGGAGTAGCTTCTTATGGAATTCGGCTATTTTCTGGCAGTTGTGAGAAGACAACTCTATTGCTGCATTATGTTGGAGGGTTAGCAAGAACTTCAATAGAATTATAATCACAGTAGGCTGAGAATTGAATTATATCAGTGTTTACCATATATCCGTCCAAGCGAGTTGTAAGAATAAAGATCAGATCATTCGACAAAACCTGCTATTTCATTGAATAGTTCAACACATTATACATTTGATTTACAGATTAAGTTCTTGTAAATTACATTTCCTTTTTGAGAATAAATAGGATCATGCTATAAGAATGAAAATATATGTTTAGAGCATGTTATGCAACTTTACCCCTAATATTATGTTAGGGTCAATATGACCCAGACAGGTACGCTGAACGTGTACTACGCCTTCGTGGTGCGAAAAACCTAACATCTTAGGAGGGTTAAATATCAAAGTGATCCGTAACTGTGTATAGACGGTGTACATACTACATAGCTTGCTTTTGGATAGAATGGATTTTAAAGCATAGATTTACTAATGGCACTGTGACCCTATTAATGTAATTATGTGCGGTTATCCGTAATAAATCGTAACTTTGTGACAGTGGAACTATGAGATAATTAAGCTCTATGTATAAATAATCAAATTTATCACGAAAAAGGATGGGATGAGCCCAAATGTTACGAAATCATATCAGTGAAAGTTGACCTCCTATGACACAGTGAACAGCGTGTAATGCAATGGCAGCCACTCACCATATACCGATAAAGCGGCTTATAACACAGCGCAACATTTTTTTGTCTCAAAAGCAAACTTATGTGTCTCCGAAGGATTTTGAGCCGCTGAACCCGAATCCGGGCTCAGATTTGCTCCAACACGTCACAATTTTGAACTATACCTCAATTTATAGGGCAAAATATGCGATTCTGGGCTTTTTTGACTGCAAGCCATTGAGCATGGAAATATTTTTTTTATGCAATCAAAAGGTTAATTGGTCAATTAACATCTAAATTTACGACTCATGCAAAATATTTCGTTTTACCTAATCAAATTTCATAGATTTAAGCATTTTACGTTAGTATGAAAACTTGCATGCAACTTTTGGAGGGTGACTTGTATGGGAAATATCGTACCTAACATAAATCGCTTAAAACTATCAAATTTGATTTGGTAAAACGAAATATTTTGCATGAGTCGGTAATTTAGATGTTAATTGACCATTTAACCTTTTGGTTGTTAAAAAAAATAGTTCCATGCTTAATAACTTGCAGTCAAAGAAGCCCAAAATCGCATATTTTGCCCTATAAATTGAGGTATAGCTCAAAATTGTGACGTGTTGGAGCAAATCTGAGCCCAGATTCGGATTCAGTGGCCCAAAATCTGTCAGAGACACATAAGTTTGCTCTTGAGACAGACCAAAAGCTATTTTTTGTTACGCTGTGTAATTAATTTCCAGAATCCCAATCTATCTGCTTATATTGCTTCCGTGGAAATAACTATGGAGGATAACCCCAGGACTAATTGATTACGACCCAATTTATCTCCAAATAGGCATCACAAGAGCGCAAATCATAATTGGACAGTTTCCAATAAATTCCCAATCGCCATATTCGCTTGATTGGCAACGCTATAGATGACTTACTAAGCTCAGAGCACCGGGTCAACAATTTAATAAATTGGTCTCTTTATGATTACCTACTGCCCCAGTACGTTCTAGCTCTATAACTTATAAGAGTCGGTAAAATGAACGGGTGTTTGATACTCACATTGTACGCCCTGAATCGATACAGATGATCGGAGGTGACGAGATAGAGCACCGTGAACGGGATGACCGAGAGGGTGGCGAAAAACAAAAACAAGCGCCTAACGATGCGACATTTGGTCCTGTTGAGTCCTTTCATCTAGAACAGCTAGAATAGTGGTAGGTTTGTCACCAACGACGACGACGATGATGGTGATGACGGAGATGGTTCGGTGCGGTCGATTGGTTGATCCATCAATAACCTTGGCTCCGGAGCTGGGATGGGCTCTTCGGGGTCGTTTCCGGGTATAGAAGGTTGAACAGGCTTCTGCGAGCGAGCTGTTGCTATCAGTAGATATTTCTTCCGAGCCGTTCCGAGAAGACACTATTCCCCGCCCTGGTCACACTTTGGCTGTAATTGGCTTCAATTGGCGTGTAGCACTGAATTAAATATGTATATCACAAAACACACTGACTGACACACTGCGCGTGAACTTGGCCCGATATTCGCTGCTGGTTGCCCCTTCTTCAGCAAGAACTCGGACGATGATCGCGTCGCGTCGGATGGTTGGTTGGGAGGAAGATAGGTGGGTTACAGCTGGGCTTGGTTGGTGATATTTTGCATCTATAAAACAACAAACCGGCTAACTGGCGGACGATTCGGTGGCAACACGTCGCTGTCGCTGATGCACTTCTAGCTCAACCGCGATGAGTTCGACACAATCGTTTCGCGGGGAGCTGAGCTTGGCCTACGATGTGAGTGCATGTGAACATTTGCGGCAGCACGTACGATGATTGTTCTGTTCTGAAAGTAGATAGAGGGAGACGGAGGTTGATATGCTGTTAGCTATACCTAGTTTAGTGTTGCGATTTGTTTTGTTCACATCAATTGAGATGGGTAGTTTAAAACACATTACACTGAATCTGAGCCGCGCGTCCCCGTGATTCATTATGCGTCGTCATTGGGGAAGAGGCGGACGTTTCAGAAGTCATAAAACACGAGTGTTCCGAGTCACGTTCCGTCATTGCCTTGACGAGGAATTGCTTTTTGGTCAACTGTAGATTTGATTGCAGATGTATTCTGATGTATCGTAACTGACTTTGCTTACTTCCTTTCGCAGAAACTTTTTCGAAATAGTAACTCTGTTCCTGAGAATTTAGCAGGTCAAACGTAGTTACATCATTCCTTGATGAATTCCTTGGGCATGTACATGATATACACATGTAAAATGGTCATTGGCAGAGGAAGCTTCCAGTTAATAATTGTGGAAGTGCCCATGGCACATTAGCTGAGAAGCAGGCTTTATCACAATTGAAACGTTACGCCATTAAAGAAGAAGAAGAACATAACGATATATCTCAGTACTTGCTATGTGAGAAGCCAGATTATCACTCCACGTACTATTCGTTTACACCGTTACATGATTTATAGTGTGCTAATGAGTACAGCTTCTTAGAAGAACTCACTGTCTGTTTAGATGTTTGTATGAAGATTAAAAATGCATGCAACTGGCGGTTCTTAAGTCGATTGGACTGAAAACTTTGTTCTGTACTGCGCGAACACGTCGCACAAATTAACTATTCGGGGTATCATTTCCGAACTGCGCGCACTTGTTTTTGATAGCACATTGTTAGGGGCTGTCCATTTATTACGTAAGGGAATTTTTACGATTTTTCGACACCCCCACCCCCCCCTTGTAAGATTTTTTGTATGAGAGCCCAAAAATTTTTGTATGGGTCGTAAGATTTTTCAAACCCCCCCTCCCCCCATAAACCCTTACGTAATTAATGGACAGCCCCTTACCGTGAGCAGGCAGACACTTCCGCTCGACGATGGAGTAATTTGTATGTACCTAATTTCAAGTGCGCATTAATGTGTGACGCGATATCTTTCACTTTAAATTAATGTGCGATTAGTTTCATTGTGGCTCGTTATCGAAGTTGAAATAAAAAATTTCCACACCATGGTTTTACTGTGGGAAATACGGTTATGGCCACATGTAAGGCTTACTGATATGTTCGCATTAGCATACCACACTGATAAACGCGCAGCCCCAATAAATTCATCCATTCGACATGTCGAATAGAGCGCACTATTTATTGGTTTTGTATGTATGTAAATTGTTTGTGACACTACAAGTACATCCTATAGGCCTGATGAGCTACACGTGTTCCAACTTTTGTAATAAAATGGTCACCGCTTACGGGCAATATGATTGATGATATATGATGTTGTGGTTGCATCTCTATTGCATCGTATGTGGAAACAGCATTTCATACATTTTTACGGAGAAACAGCGGAGAAATTTTTTCCCAATGATTCAAAGATTAGTACCAATAGAACCTTATAAGAGGAAGAATGCCGCTGGAGTCGCTGCTGTATTTTCTATTGCTTGTGGAGATAGGCCGAAACAAGTGCTAATGAGAAAAAGCATGCACTGTGACAGATAGATATCGAGAATAAAAAGGAAAACCTGCAATATTTGTTCTTTATTACTTGGAGTTTTTTCGGCTTCCAGTCACAGAAAAAGCGTTGATTATTTCAATTCATAGCCTATATTTCGATCCTGTGGTTGAGATCTTCATCATCTCAACCAGGGTGCTGGTTGGTTCAATGTTATAAGTGCGGTGCTCTACCCTAAGGAAAACGACAATCCTCTGTGTTCAAAATGATCTTCACAATTTGATTCATATCGAGCCCTGATGAAGATCCCAACAACAGACAGAATCAAACGTAGGCAATGATTTGTTGAATTTCTTAAGCAGGATCCCTCAAGAGTCCCTTGAACAACTTAAGAGAAAATGTATCGAGAAATATTTCATGATTTTATGGAAAGACATCCAAAACACTATCTGTAAGAATTCCCTAAAAAATATTTGGTGATATCCCACAACAAATACCAGGAAAACAAAATAAAGGGTGTCTTCGATAAAATTGGCACACAGAAAATATTGTATAACTTTTGATTGCGTTCGTCAAAATAGCTATTTTTTCGACCATGAGTAGTATATTATGTGTAGCTAATACCATCCAATTTTCATTAAAATCGGTTTAGTATTGGCGCAGATATTGTCGATATCATAAAATGAGATTCTAGAAAATTTGGGCACCCATTTCAAAAAAATTCTTAGGCTATAACTTTTTTGTTACCTCATCAAAATGTTTAAAAATTTGACTCGACATTCTTAACATAGTATCAATTAAGTGGTAAAAATTTGATCGAAATCGGTTCAGTACTTTTTCTAGTAAATATCCAAAGCTCAAATCGCTTCAAGGTAAATTTTAGGTACTTTATTACCATTTCCAGTTCCGCGTGCACTATTTTGACTGTTGAACTGATAATACTGTCCCGATTTTTATAAAACTTTGAAATTGTTGTGTTCAACTGTTTACAGTGAAAATTTCAGCCATTTTTGTTGAGTACTATACCAAAAACCACATCTGCTTATTGTGACATAGTGCGACATATATGGCTATAACTTTTTAACGGTATGATCAAATTGAACGAAATTTTGACAAATTACTTCTACATACATACTTGACGTACATAAATTTTCATTGATATCGGTTCAGTGTTTTTGGCACCAGAGTTTAAACGGCAAAAAAGTGATGTTTTCCAAAATGTTTGTTTGCACAAGATTCTCAAGTGGCAATTTCCTTGATTCAACGATATCTCCGCCTATACTCAACCGATTTTAATGAAAATTTTATGGTATTAGCTACACATAATATACTATTCAGCTAATTTGACGAACGCAATCAAAAGTTATACAATATTTTCTGTGTGCCAAATTTATCGAAGACACCCTTTACACTTAGGTATTCCAGGAGAAATTCCCAAAGAAATCCCTAAAGAAACTTTCAAAATAAATGAAGGAGTATCCGATTGAATTCGTGGGTGAATTCTTGAGGGATAAGCTCCGTAAGAAATCTCTGGCAGAATATCTGCAAGAATATCTGATAACATTTACAACGACACCCCTGCGAAGTTCTTCTAGGTTTCCTTAGAAATATAATTCGGAAAATACCAAAATAGTTTCCCGAATATGTTAAGGTAATCCTGATGGCGCCATTAGGTGAATTCCGCAATAAAGTACTTTGATGAATTCCCCGTAGCATCCATTTAGAAATATCTAATGATTTTCTGAATTGCCAAACCGAAAAAAGCCTGGATGACTTCCGAAAGGAGATCTCTGGAGGTATTATCCTGTGAATCACTAAAGAAAACAAGTAATTACTGTAAAACTTCTGTAAAGAATACTTGAAAAAATATCGGTGAAATACCTGGAGAAGTTCACAAAAGAACTATTGTATGAATTTCTGAACAAATCTTATGCAAAATTATTCTGCAGAATACTTTAAAAAATCCTAGGATTCATAGAAAAATTTTACAAAGAATCCAAAAAAAAATTGAAATTCCTGAAGAAATGTCCGATGGAATTTCATTCAAATATTTTCCAATTAATGTCTGGGAGAATTAACCCTCGAGCAGTCGCGTCTTTGACTACCTGCAGCGACGCCGCACTCACGCTGTGTTCCACAAGCGTGCATTTTTCATGGTGTGTGTACTCAGTACACGACACGACCGCTCCCGGGTTAATCGCCAAATTTCTGGAAGAATCAATAAAGGAATTCTGCAAAGAATCATTAAAAGAATTACCCAAAGATAATGTCTCAACAAATTCCAGGACAAATTCTAGTATGAATACCTGAAGGAACCTAATGGAACCCGTAGATGAATTCCTGGAGAAACCTATGAAATAATTCTTAAATGAGTTTTTCAATAAATTTCTGCAGAAGTTTCGCCAAAGAATCTTTAAGTAATGAAAATCCTTGATGGAATCCCGCTAGGAGGATGCTTTGGAGAAACTCTACATTTTCATTAAAATGGATTTCTGGAGTATTTTGCTATGATTTTCTGTAAAGATTTCCAAAAGAATGCCTGGAGGAAATTTCCGAAAGAATTCTTAGGAGAAGTCCCATGAGAATAACTGGAGCTTTCTCAAAAAATCCCTGCCAAAATTCATCAGGAATCCCTAAATGAAGTCTTTGTAGAAATTTCGGCTGATATTGTGATAAATCAAAATGAATTCCTGAAATCATGTCTGCATGAATTCTCCAATAAATTCCTGCAGAAGTTTCCCAAGGATTTCTAAAAGAATTCTTCAAAGAAAGTCCTTAATGAAAGTTCCTGAAAGATTTTTTTTAAATAGTTGATGAATATCACCTGAATGTACTCCTGAAAAAAAAAAATACAGGAACTATACTCTTACTAATGTGTTTACTATGAAAACTGACCAATCAATCCTATAAATGAATCCCCAGTGAATCTTTGAAGAAGTTCTGGATAGAATTCTTGGAAGAATGAACCAAAAAATTTCTTGGAGGAATCCCTCTAAGACTCATTGGAAAAAAACAATGAAATACTTTGAGAAAGTTTCGATGGAATCCCTAGTCGAAGTCCCCAAGCATTGTCAGAAAAAAAAATCAACAAATCCTTTGGAAATATAACAAGGAATCCTTGTAGTGGTTCTTAAAAAAATTACAAATAGTCCTGGAGAAAATTTCAATGATTTTCTGGAGGTATTATCGGAATTATTTTTAGAATTCTGAAGAAACTCATGGAGGAATTTCTTAAGAAAACCTTGATGGAAGGCCCGAAGAGTTCCCCCAGGAATGCTTACATTAAGTTTCGATTTCTCACGGAATTCCCGAAAAAATCTCTGAAGAAATCCCCAAAGGAGTCCCTGAGAATACCTAGAGGAATTTCTAAGGGAACCATTGATTTAAATTATTGTTTACGTCTACGCGATGTGACATTTTGCTACATTTTTTTCATTAGATAACCCCAACTTCCAACTACTTGTGGAACTATTGATAAACAATCAAAAAACGATAGATTTACAACTAATATTCTTTCGTTGATCTCGAAAAATTTAGTCAATTTGCAATAACTTATGTTCAACCTCTTTTTTGTAAACGTTTTCTCGGTATAGAAATAGTTGTTCAAAGTTGTGGGAAAGAAAGGATTAATAAGCTTAGCCGAAAGACAGATGGAATTGTGAAAATAGGAATGTTTATGTTAACTTTTATGTTTTTTTTTTTTTTTTTTTTATTCAGCAACAATTACAATTACAACTATAACATACACACAAACTTAAAACTATTGGCTCTCCCGGTGTAAAACCATAACTGAGCCGTGATTCGACTTGTTTAAATTTTCATCTTTTTTTTTTAATTTTTTTAAATTTTTTTTTGTTTTTTTTATATTTTTTTTATTTTTTTTCTTAAAGCTAAAACATAAATGAGGTTCTCCGGATTGGATCTACAGTTGTCTTCGGGATTTGCGTTGTCCAGATTTTCTGCAAATGTAGATTACATTTTTAGTTGATCAAATTCTTATCTTATTTTCCGAGATAAACACGTGGATTAGTTGTAGCATTTTGAAGTCCTTGCACCCCAAAATGTCTCTTATTGTCGGGTGTTCATTTTTTCCCATGTTTCGTAAATCGTTTTTGAGTTTTTCTCTTTTTTTCAGCGTACCGTTCGCATGACCATAACACGTGGTCAAAATCTTCATATGAAACTCCACACTCACACATATTAGAATCAGTTAGGTTTATACGATACAGATGACTCTTTAAGCCATAGTGATTAGACATTATTCTTGAGAACGTTTTAATAAACATTCTATTTCCAAGTTCTGTTTCCAAGTTCTTGAACCAAGGATTTTTAGATACTCGAGGTATAATAGAATAGCACCAACGTCCCATGTCACTTCTGTCCCACGAAAGTTGCCAATCTTCAGTGATATGTTCCCGTATGAAATATGTATATTCTCTGATTTCTGTTCCATGTTGGAATACCATTCCTCTCCTAGTCCCAAGCTTTGCTAAATTATCCGCTTGATCATTACCGTATATATTGCTGTGTGCTGGTATCCAAAGAAGTTTAATTCCAAATCCTTGAGCGATCAAGGATATGATTACTTCCTTTATTAGTAATACTGTTTGGTTCGTACTACCACGAATCTGATTTAACTGTAGTGCTCTTAAGGCACTAAGGCTATCAGAACATATAGTGTACTTCGCAGGAGGAAGTTTCTGGATTAGCTTTAATGTGAATAGTATGGCAGTAATTTCCGCGGAAAACACTGTGCATGGTTCTTGCATGCCGAAAAAATAGCTGATATTCTCATTATATACCCCAAATCCCGCCGTTCCATCTATACGAGAACCATCCGTGTAGAAGATGCTTTGTTTATTTTCCGTAGCAATTTTATGTTGAAAGATATTCTGAGCCACCCTATTTAGATGATGCGTTGGAATGTTTTTAAGCTCTGTTAACAGCGATTCGTCTATATCAGGTTTAAAAGAGTGAGTTTCGATACCAAAAGAGAAATTTTTTGTTGGCGGAGGATTTTTTATATCTATTGTGATACAATGACGGTAGGCAGATAATAATCTACTGGACGGGTTGATTTCAAAAAGATCATCCAAGATATCAACTACCGGGTGCTTCTCTGCTATGGTCTTAATCAAGAATCGGCAATTGAGTTCAAAAAATCGGGTCTGTAGAGACACTATTCCAGCTATGACTTCTACTGATTTTGTATGTGTAGAGTGCATTAAACCTATGCTTATTCTCAAACATCGATATTGTATTTTCTCCAATTTATGCAGATGTGTATTACACGCGGATCCAAAGGTAAAGCATCCGTACTCCAGAACAGATAGTATGGTTGTTTTATAAAGCATTAGCATGTCATTTGGGTGTGCACCCCACCACGTTCCAGTTATGGTTCTCAAAAAGTTAATTCTCTTCGAACAAACTTTTTGGAGGTATGTTATCTGAGCCTTCCAGGTCATTTTGTAGTCGAACCAAATACCTAAGTATTTATGTTCAGTTACGTTTTCAATCTTTTCGCCATACAAAGATAGTTCAAGATTAGGCGGGTTGCGTTTATTTGTAAATAGTATAGATTTAGTTTTCTCCACGGAAAAAGTAAGTCCGTTTTCGGATGCCCAATCCTCAATACGGTTGAGTGATTGTTGCATAAAATGCTCGATTACAGCTCTATCTTTTCCTGAAATACTTAACACCGCGTCATCAGCAAATTGATATAAAACACAACCATTGGGTAAAACTCGATCAATATCATTTGTGTAAATGTTATATAGAAAAGGACTTAAACAGGATCCCTGCGGAATCCCGAAGTAGCTGTAGCGGACTGTTTGTAAAGAATTTTTGTTGTAAAATTTCATTACTTTGAAGGACAAAAGATTACTCAAAAAGTTAACTAGTTTGGTGGGCAAACCAAGTTTATCCATCTTATCAACTAGAATGTTAACAACGATGGAATCGTATGCCCCAGAAATATCAAGAAAAACTGAAGCACACTCCTGTTTTTTGTTGATGCTTAATTGTGCATTCGATGCAAGTAAAGCCAAGCAATCCCTGGTTCCTCTTCCTTTACGAAATCCGTACTGCGTTTCCGAGAAAACGTTTTGTTTTTCGGCCCACAGCTCGAGCCGGTTCAACAGCATTCTTTCCAACAGTTTTCGAATACACGATAGTAAACAAATCGGGCGGTAAGACTCAGGTAAAGATGGATTCTTTCCTGGTTTTTGTATGCTGACAACTTTTATTTGCCTCCAGTCGTCTGGGCAAACGTTTTGTTCTAATAGATCATTAAAAATTTGTAGTAGAGCTTCTCTTGCAACTTCCGGTAGATTTTTAAGGACAGCCATTTTGATTTTATCCAAGCCAGGAGCAGTATTGTTGGACGAAGATAGTGCCATATCAAATTCATATAAACTCAACGGTGTACCCAGATTCCCGAATATTTCGGCTCGACTATTAGAAAAATATTTAACATTTGTTGGGACGTACGGTGGGCAAACTTTTTCCACAAACTGATCAATCCATTGTTCTGAATACTCTGTCATAGATTCAGTACGGGTTTTGCAATTTCTCATCTTTCTGGCAACTGACCAGAGTGTAGAAAGTGATACATCTTTGTCTAAAGATTCGACAAAGTTCTTCCAATAGTTACGTTTTTTACTCTTGGTCGTTCTTGTGAAAGCCGCTTCAGTTTTCTTGTATTCAAAATAATGTTCTCTTAAACCCGTGGAACGGAATATTTTGAACGCGTTGGATTTCTCTTCGAGTTTTTGCGAACATTCTCTGTCCCACCAAAATGTAGGATCACGAATCTTATTTTTCCCCGATTTAAATCGTTTAGTCTGAGACTGCATCAGGCATCGTATAAGGGCGTTGGAAAAGTTTTCGTATCTGGTTTTCACGGGATCAAGATTTTTCTGTGAAGATAGTTCTACTGATAACAAGTCTCTAAATTTATTCCAGTCGATATTTTTTGTCATGTCGAAAATGAAATCTTCTGTGAGAGTATCCGTAGCAATTGTTGGAGTGTATTCTGTAATTATTGGCAGATGGTCGCTATCATTGGGATCATCCACCACCTTCCAAGAGCAATACAAAGCCAGGGAGTTAGAACATAGGGATATATCAACGCAACTTGACACATTTGGTGGGCACGCTATTCTGGTATGTGACCCGTCATTCAAAATAGACATCTGGTATTCGTCAATTATATCATATAAAATATTAGCTCTTGCATTGTCTCTGAGACTTCCCCATGAAATTCCATGTGCATTCAAGTCGCCCAACAAAAAACATGGTTCTTTAATTTGCGAAAGACTGTTCTGCAAATCTGCAAGAGTACACCGACCATTCGGAGGGATGTATGTCGACAAAATAGCAACAAATTTATCATTAACTTTCACGGAAACTCCTACACACTCTACACTACCTGACGTAGGAACGCTGATCGATTTGAATTCAATACCGTTTCGTATTCCAATCATGACTCCGCCATAAGGCTGCTGGCGGTCTTTTCGTAGTATGTTATAAAAAGGTACTCTGAAAAATTTTTCCTCAACCAACCAAGTTTCGCAAATGCAAAATATATCTATGTTGTTTTTTGACAACAGGGCTTTTAGACGATCTAACTTCGGGATGACACTGTGCGCGTTCCACTGTAGAATTTTCAAAGATTTTGAGGAAGTACTACTAGAGTCCATTAGTTCTGCGCAGGGGTTTCAAGGGGCGTCGATGAGGGAGAGAATTTGTTCCAGAGGGCAGTCAATAAAGGGACTAACTTTTCGATCATATCTATCCAGAACTGATCGATGTTCAGAAACTTGCATATGGTTTTAATCAATTCTGAAATGTTTTGTCCAGAAACACGTGGCAATTGCTCAATGTTTTGAGTTTCAATTCTTCGGAACCCTGGAATATCTGATCCGCGTGGTAGAGGGGGGAACGGATCATGTGAGCTATGTGCTTGCTGATGACCGGCTGTACTCGGTGGTTCAGTTCGCTTGTCTTTCCTAGTCATATCGCTTTTCGGAGAATCTGGCTTCCCTTTGAAATCTCTCTTTCTCTTTCTCATCGGCGGTCGAAAACTTCCGAAGGAGCTTTCCCCATCTCCATGTTCATCATCTTTCTGATGGCACAGTGGTTCGAAAACATTTTCTGACTCAAACCGAGGACTAACCTGTTGGACCAACGCTTCATACGACGATTTGCTACGGTTTTGTAGAATTTTCTTATGTTCCTTCCTCTTCGCTTGATAATTTTGGCAGTTTTTGATGGAATCGTGTATTTCGTTACAAAGAAGGCATTTCTGGGCAGTGTTGTTTGCTTTTTCACAAGCAGACACGTCATGCTGATCTCCACATTGCACGCAACGGGGTTTCGAAGAGCAATACTTACTGGTGTGGCCAAGTCGACCACACTTTCGGCATAACATGACCTTCGGTGAGTAAAGACGGACATTGAGCAGAGCTCCGTTTATGCAGAGTAGATCAGGTAAAGCTGTACCTGCAAAAGTTACTCGCATAGCGTTCGATGGTGTAAAAGAGGCTTCATTAGATGCTACTTCTTCGCGCATAGCGAGTCTTTCGCATTCCAACACAGGAAGCATCGGAAGCTGAGGATTAATGAACTTTCCCTGGCCATATTGCAAAACTTCCTCAGGAGAGATCATTTCGTCGTAGACAACACCGTCAATTTCAACTTCCGCGGACGGAATGTAAACTCTGTACAGCCCTCTGAAACGAGGAAGAATAACCACTTCGTTTGCTTCGTTACGATCGGACATTGTAACGCGAATTTTGCGAAGCTCAACTTGCTTGATTTCTTTAACCGTTTTGAACCTTTGGTGCAATTCGGCTGAAATTAGCAGAAGGTTAAGAGGCTTGTCGATTTTTCGAAAGAAAACCGTGTATGGTCCTCTGGCACTTTCAGGGTATACCCTTACTCGCGGTGCCTCTGGAGTGCTGCGCATATTGTCCACTCCATGCGGGAGTTTGTCAGTATGGGCCACTTCCATCTTATCAAGCGCGTCCCCTGGTGGATCCGGAGGATCACCGGTTCCATCCATTTTGGATGGAGGGCTTTGCAAGTACAAATTGAAAAAACCTACCTCTGGTCGCGTGTTAGTTCCAACCTCAAAACAAAAAAAAAAAACAAAAGGGGCTACTTATCTTTTCACCAATCGAACAAAAAACCTTTGTATATAGCACTAGTACTCAATAATAGAGCTCACAGCACGGAGAAACAGAAACGAACGTCTGCCTGCGTCGACCGATGAACTGCGAATGTAACTTTTATGTTCGGCTATCTCAGTCATACTCTTAATTAGACGTTATATGTTTATTTTACCCGACGTTTCGGCCATTGGGTGTGGCCTTTTTCAAGGGAAAAATGGTTTCTCGTCTTCGTCTTAAAGATTTTGCGAAGACGAGAAACCATTTTTCCCTTGAAAAAGGCCACACCCAATGGCCGAAACGTCGGGTAAAATAAACATATAATGTGAACGTCTAATTAAGGCGAAACTGGAAGCATTTTCTCATTTTTTTGGTTTTTGATTTTTTATTAAATAACGAGGCAATATTTTCAAAATCGGTTTTCGTGCACATGTAGAGTATGGATCAAGGTATCTTCAGGATTTTTTTTAGGTGGAAAATGTTTTCCATTTTTGCAGAAACCATTTTTTGTGAAATTTTGTTCAAAAATGGTTTCTGCAGAAACGAAAAACATTTTCCACTACAAAAAAATCAAAAGATACCTTGATACATGCTCTACATGTGCACGAAAACCGATTTTGGAAATATTGCTTCGTTATTTATTAAAAAATCAAAAACCAAAAAGTGAGGAAATGCTTCCAGTTTCGCCTTAAGTGTATGACTGAGATAGCCGAACATAAAAGTTAACATCAAGTTCCAGTCGCAACTATCATCGGAATGTTTATGGTGTGGGCTCGGAGTCAGTTGGGCTTTCTATTCCGCAGAGTCGTTACCTGTTCTGTGGCTTAGTTGTTTAAAGCACCGGTGTAACGAATACGGAGTCGTGGGTTCGGATCCCACCAGAATACGATTTTTTCACAACTTCATCTCTCAATTTGCCAATTCATCAACATTCTGTGTCTTTCAATTTTCAAGTTTTTGGAGCAATGGAAAAATTGTTTTACTGGTCATATATACTTTTGTCCCTTTCAATAACAGTACTTTTTCGTTGGCTACTCTTTGCTGTGAACATTCTTTAATATTGATCGAAATGCAAAAATATTTTCCTCTGCAAAAGTTTAGCCAGTCGAACTTTAACGCTCTCGGGTTTGTTTTTTCATTCATTTACGAGCTACATAAAAAAAAACCCGATTTAACCTTCACAGTACCAGGTGCCAACATCAAAAGTTTAAAAATCTGTAACTTTGTCAAATTTCCTCCGATTTTGATGAAAATTTTACAGAAAATCACAAATGAGTTGAATTTTAGACATATGCTATGGAACCATAAAAGTTCACCGTTGTTCCGGATTTAGGCCGGAAAAACCTGGGGTACCCTAGGTACCAAAACAGGAACTTATTGAGAAAAACACTCGAAAACGTGTTGAAATTCGCAACAAATCAATTAATTTTAAATCTTTATTCAAGCACACCTGTACATGCACGGTTCTGCGACAGTAGAACATGTTCCGGCCGCGTAGCAGGCCGGAACCGGTTCCGGTAGGGACCCAAAGGGGACACTTTCTGAATTTCACAGAACCACATCGTTCGACCGCTCAAAATTCATGATTTTTCATGTGGTTCTCAATAGGCATAGTGCCGATGTCCAACAAAGGATCTGGTCACTTCCGGATATTCCGGAACCGGTTCCGGTAGGGACCCAAAGCGGACACTTTCTGAATTTCACAGATCCACATCGTTCGACGGCTTAAATTTCATGATTTTTTTTTATCTAGAAGCCAGTAGCCATAGTGCCAATGATCAAAAAAAAATGTTGGCCACTTCCGGATATTCCGGAACCGGTTCCGGTAAGAATCTAAAGGGGACACTTTCTGAATTTCAAAGAACAACATCGTTCGACGGTTCAAAATTCATGATTTTTCATCTGGATGTCAATAGACATGGTAACAATGGCCAATAATTAACCTGGCCACATCCTGGATATTCTGGAACCGGTTCCGCTAGGGACCCAAAGGGGACACTTTCTGAGTTTCACAGAACCACATCGTTCGACGGCTCAAAATTCATGATTTTTTATCTGGATGTCAATAGGCATAGTGCCGATGTTCGACAATGGTTCTGGCCACTTCCGGATATTCCGGAACTGGTTCCGGTAGGGACCCAAAGGGGACACTTTCTGAGTTTCACAGAACCACATCGTTCGACGAGTCAAAATTCATGATTTTTTATCTGGATGTCAATAGGCATAGTGCCGATGTTCGACAATGGTTCTGGCCACTTCCGGATATTCCGGAACTGGTTCCGGTAGGGACCCAAAGGGGACACTTTCTGAGTTTCACAGAACCACATCGTTCGACGGCTCAAAATTCATGATTTTTTATCTGGATGTCAATAGGCATAGTGCCGATGTTCGACAATGGTTCTGGCCACTTCCGGATATTCCGGAACTGGTTCCGGTAGGGACCCAAAGGGGACACTTTCTGAGTTTCACAGAACCACATCGTTCGACGGCTCAAAATTCATGATTTTTTATCTGGATGTCAATAGGCATAGTGCCGATGTTCGACAATGGTTCTGGCCACTTCCGGATATTCCGGAACTGGTTCCGGTAGGGACCCAAAGGGGACACTTTCTGAATTTCACAGAACCACATCGTTCGACGGCTCAAATTTCATGATTTTTTTTTATCTAGAAGCCAATAGTCTTGGTTCTGGTCACTTCCAGATATCCCGGAACCGGTTCCGGTAGGGCCCCAAAAGCTACACTTTCTGTATTTCACAGAACCACATCGTTCGACTCAAAGTTCATGATTTTTCATCTGGATATCAATATGCATAGTGCCGACTGCGGACAATGGATCTGGCCACTTCCGGATATTCCAGGAACGGTTTCGGTAGGAACCTAAAGAGGACACTATCAAAATTTCACGTAAGCCAGTCGTAGAGCCAATGATCAAACATTGTTTTGGCTACTACCGGATTTTCCAGAACCGATGCCAGTAGGGATCCAAAAGGAACACTTTCAGATTTTTACGTAACCTCATCATTCAACGGATCAAAATTCATAATTTCTCATCTGAGCACCAATAGGCATAGCATAGTACGATGGCCAATAATTGATTTGACCCCTTCCGAATATTCCAGAAACTAAGTCAAACTCAAACGAATCTGAAGGGGATTTCCAGCAAGAATACGAAGCGATATTCATAGAAGGAGCTTTAGAGAAATTCTGAAGGAATCCCTATAAAAAATCTCAGCCTGAATTTCTATTGGAATTCATAGTTACAGTAGAGACTGCTGCATGAATCCCATATAATATATAACATGAATTCCAGCCAGAATTTTAAGGGATAAACTCTAAGAGGAATTCCTGGAGGAATTCTTGGGAAAATCTCTGCAGGTATCACATGAGGGTTTTTAGGAGTAGAAGGCAGACATTCTTGCGATTTTCCAAGCGGAATTGGTGTTGAAATTTTTTGGAAAATGTCTGTAAAAATCACAGAAAGAACTTTCCTAGAAGAAATACTGAAGGCATTCTTATAGAAATCCGTGAAGAAATGCCAAGGAGATCTCTTGAAGGAATCCATGGAAAAATCTTTAAAAAAATCCACTTGATGTGTCTCCATAAATGCCTGATGGGAGGAGATTCTTTATGAGAGTGCTTCTCCAGAGGCTTCTCTAAATATTCCTATACAAATCCGTACTGTGATTGTAAAATTGTTCCTGTGATTGTTCCCAAAGAATTCTATCAGGTCATCCAAGTGCATTCCACCAGAAATTCCTGAATAAATACCAGCAGCATTCCTGCAGAAATTTGCCATGATAATTTCCGCAAGAATACTTAATTATCAAGTGGTTCACTAATCAAGCTAGATTCTAAAATTTAAAAAAAATCTGGATAATACTTATTTCAATTTTTTTAATATCTGCAGGAATCACAGGATGCTTTTTTTTGTAGGAATCTCATCTATAATTACATGGGGAATTACAGCAACAATATCTGGAGGAGTTCTAGTATCGCTCAAGGAATTTGTCCAATATTTCTCATGTGTTTCCAGGGATTTATCAAAGGACTCCGCCAGGAAATCTTGTTGGGATTTCTCCATACTGAGATGCAGGCTCTGTTCCACTTAGAGCGCTATTCCAATAAGAAAAAACAACAGAAGGAGGTAAATTTCATCACAAAGAATAACATAGTAGAACGCATGAAAATTCCTAAAAAAATCCCTAGGAAATGGTATAACAAAAAAATAATAATTTCAAGGCATCATCCACAAAAAACGACACAATTCTGGAAATTGAGCACTCGGTGGCCATATCCAATAACTCCTAAACGGTTTAAAACTGTTGATAATCAGTGTAAGATGGCGGAGGAGTAAATTTTAATGGAAATAGAGTGAATTTAATTGCGAATGTATATGGAAAATACGCTGTGTACCAAAAAAAAACAACAACCATTTTTATAAGAATCTGACCCAGTGACCCACCGGAATAACTCCGGCCACAGGGACCATTTCGACGTTCTCTGTTCACTTTCATAAACTAGAAATATGTACGAGTAAACTGTAGAAAAAATATTCAAATTCGTTGAGTATTTACTAAAAGTATAAGTTCGTTTGCGCTGACTCAGGCCGTTACGGTTTAAAGCCATAAACACATGTAAAATATTATCAGCAGTGGTGATTATCTAACCTCAGATGTAGCTGTTCTACGAGTACTTATTTTTAAATTTTATGAATAAATGAGCTGTAGTAGGTTTAGATTGATGTTAAATAATGATTTCAATTATTTTCGTTTTGTTATTGATCATAGATTCACCGGAATGACTGATCTCTAAATCGTAGCACAGGTAAAAAGTGAGGTTACGAGACTCCTGATTATCAGTACCTGGTACAGTTTCAGCATAATCCATACAGTAGAACTACCGAATTATTGAACGATTTGTCATATTTATTGTAAACAAAAATACTTTCGCATTATAGGGTTTAAGATTCTTCAAATAAAGGATCTTATTTTGAGCACTTTCTGCTATAACTAAGTCAATTTCAAAAACTGCGCTGCGTGGCTCTTCTGTGACACATGTGCTGCTTAGGATGACTTATGAATGGAAGAAAAGTCATACATTTTGAGCTGTTGCACGATGGGGTTACGTAAAGTTCTGAAAGTGTCCTCTTGGATCTCTAGCGGAACTGATTTCGCAACATCCGGAAGTGGCCAGAACCATATTTGATCATTGGCTCTACGACTACGACGAAAATCATGAATTTTGATTAAACGAACGAGGGGGTTACGTGAATTTTTGATAGTGTTCTATTTGGGCTCTTATTGGAATCCCGGAATATTCTGATGTGCCCAGATCTATTGTCCGCCATTGCCACTATATTTATTAACATCAAGATGAATAATCATGAATTTTGAGCCGTCGAACGATGTGGTTTTGTGAAATACAGAAAATGCCCCCTTTGAGTCCCTACCGAAACCGGTTCCGGAATATGCGGAAGTGGTCCGAAACATATTTGATCATTGGCGCTATGACTATTGGTTTCTAGATATAACATCACGAAATTTGAGCCGTCGAACGATGTGGCTCTGTGGAACTCAGAAAGTGTCCCCTTTGGGTCCCTACCGGAACCGGTTCCGGAATATCCGGAAGTGGCCAGATCAATTATTGGCCATCGGCACTATGGCTATTGACATCCAGATGAAAAATCATGAATTTTGAATCGTCGAACGATGTGGTTCTTTGAAATTCAGAAAGTGTCCTCTTTGGGTCCCTGCCGGATCCTGTTCCGGAACACCCGGAAGTGGCCAAAACATTTTTCGATCATTGGTACTATGGCTGTTGGCTTCAAGATAAAAAATCATGAAATTTAAGCCGTCGAACGATGTGGATCTGTGAAATTCAGAAAGTGTCCTCTTTGGGTCCCTACCGGAACCGGTTCCGGAATATCCGGAAGTGGCCAGAACCATTGTCGAACATCGGCACTATGCCTATTGACATCCAGATGAAAAATCATGAATTTTGAGCCGTCGAACGATGTTGTTCTGTGAAACTCATAAAGTGTCCCCTTTGGGTCCCTACCGGAACCGGTTCCGGAATATCCGGAAGGGGCCAGATCAATTATTGGCCATCGGCACTATGGCTATTGACATCCAGATGAAAAATCATGAATTTTGAACCGTCGAACGATGTTGTTCTTTGAAATTCAGAAAGTGTCCTCTTTTGGTTCTTACCGGAACCGGTTCCGGAATATCCGGAAGTGGCCAAAACTTGTTTTGATCATTGGCACTATGGCTATTGGCTTCAAGATAAAAAATCATGAAATTTAAGCCGTCGAACGATGTGGATCTGTGAAATTCAGAAAGTGTCCGCTTTGGGTCCCTACCGGAACCGGTTCCGGAATATCCGGAAGTGACCAGATCCTTTGTTGGACATCGGCACTATGCCTATTGAGAACCACATGAAAAATCATGAATTTTGAGCCGTCGAACGATGTGGTCCTGTGAAATTCAGAAAGTGTCCCCTGTGGGTCCCTACCGGAACCGGTTCCGATCTGCTACGCAGCCGGAACATGTTCTACTGTCGCAGAACCGTGCATGTACAGGTGTGCTTGAATAAAGATTTGAAATTAATTGATTTGTTGCGAATTTCAACACGCTTTCGAGTGTTTTTCTCAAAAAGTTCCTGTTTTGGTACCTAGGGTACCCCAGGTTTTTTCGGCCTAAATCCGGAACAACGGTGAACTTTTATGGTTACATAGCATATGCCTAAAATTCAACTCATTTGTGATTTTCTGTAAAATTTTCATCAAAATCGGATGAAATTTGACAAAGTTACAGATTTTTAAACTTTTGACGTTGGCACCTGGTACTGTGAAGGTTAATCTACCTATGGTGAACAGAACCCTTCTTACACTCATTAAACTTATTGTTGTATTATTTGTATTTATCATATTTATTTTGTGTAATTGACCAAAAGTTCTAGAAAATATTGTGGATTTGGCATCTAGTGGATTGGTTTCCAAAATAGCATCATGGACCATGGACTTAACTACCAGAAATGCCAGACATCTCCTAGAATCTTGTATGGAATGTTTAAAAAATAGCTTACATATTCTGGAATATTGTATCTTTTGTTAACTGCCAAAAGATCTTGAATCGATTAACAAATGGATAAGAAAATCATTTATTATGGTATCCTTGGTCAAAAATCTCTCAAAAAGTTAACCTGTATTATTCCCAAGTACTCTTTGAAAGATTTCTCGGTAACCAAATGTCCAATCCTAATGAAATTGTATAGGGTTCTACTAGAATGTTGTAGCTTTCATTTGGTGCCAGAAGAACCGAAATCGGTTGACAGACGGCTGAGATATTTATTATGATACACTTGGTCAAAAATCTCAAAAGGTTTAGTTGTATAAATCCTAACTCTTCGAAAGATATCTCTGTAACCAAATGTCCAATCGAAATAAAATTTCTGGGCGATCTACTAGGATGCTGTAGCTATCATTTGGTGCCAAGAGAACCCAAATCGATTGACAAACGGCCGAAAAATTTATTTTGATACAGTTGGTCAAAAATCTTAAAAATTTTAGATATATTTATGACTCATAAATTCTATTCGAGAGATATCTCGGTAACCAAACGTCCATTCGAAAAAAAAATCAATAGCGTTCTTCTAGGATGTAGTAGCTTTCATTTGCTTCCAAGAGAACTCAAATCGGTTGACAGACGGCTGAGAAACGTGCGTGACTTTTTTTGGTAACGCACATACACACACACATACACACACACACACACACACACACACACACACACACACACACACACACACACACACACACACACACACACACACACACACACACACACACACACACACACACACACACACACACACACACACACACACACACACACACACACACACACACACACACACACACACACAAACATCGGTATCGGGAGAACTTCCACCGCCGGGGTTTTTCTCCGTCGGAGTAGGCTAGGGCCACCGCCGGGGACTAGACCGAGTCTATCGCGAAGAAGCACCGGAATTTGGTCGTCGGGGCGCCTGTGAACCGGAAGCCAGTCTCCAACCGGAATCGCAGGAGAGACCTCGGCACCTGTCTGGGAAGAAACGGTTTCGGAAGATGTTCCACTGCCGGGGAACTCTTTGTCGGCGTAGGGTAGATCCACCGTCGGGGACTACACGAGTCGTGCGCGGAAAGCTGGAGTGCTAAATGACGCAACGGCGGCACGGGGAGGACACCGTTCGGAGCAAGTTAGTAGGATCCGAATGCCTTGCGTGGTATTAGAATAACAAATTGTGTGTATGTTGTACCTATGTGTCGCTGAATGGCGATGTTAGGTACTAACATTAGAACGTGTAGAATAACAAATTTGAAACTAAGCATGTTGTCCGCTTAATGGCGAGCCAACACCAACCGGAGTAAGCAAAATACGAGACGTGTATGAGTATAGATTAGGAGCGACAAAAAGTGCATGAGCACAGTAGCAGAAGAGCGCATGAGCGCATTGCCCCCCCTGAAGCAGTCGCATATCAGTGGTACCAGGGGGATCGAGGCATCAAGGTGTAGCAGAGTTTTTCCAATCGGTTTTCTCTGCTGGGGAGGTTGGGAGGAAAAAAAAAACACACACACACACACACACACACACACAAATACATACATTTGCTCAGTTCGTCGAGCTGAGTTCATTGGTATATTAGACTCGGCCCTCCGGGCCTTGGATCGAAAGTCGGTTTTTCGAGCGATATTTATAGTCCTTCTTATGGGTGTAAGAAGGGTAAAAACATAAGGTATTTAATACCTGTACCCGAGGATGCTACCACAAGGTTGACGGTAGCCCTAATTGGCTTCTTTAGTGGTGTTGAGATAATTCCATATTCACAATCTACATGCCAAACTGAGCCGAAATCCAAATTTTCATTAACTTTGGTGCCCGGGAACCTATTTAAAAATCGATTTAAAGTTTGTATGGGAGCGATTTGTCGAATCACCCCTCGCCGCATTTCGTACTGGGCGGAGCTGTCAAGCAGTTGCCCAGCTGTCAAAAGGTGATTTCAAAAAATCTTTTTGTAATTGAATTTAGGTATCAAAATAAAGTTTAAAAAATCTGAAAAAAATCATACTGGCTTAAAAAAAGGTGCTCTTTCGAATAAAACAAAAAAAATCAATATATTATTCTTAATTTAAAAACCCAATTATTGACGCGAAAACATACTTTTGTACTTTCTCCTCGGTCTCGGAGACTCTTCATGTCAGCCAACCTAGCAGTAAAAACTCCCCAAAAACAGTCCATCAACCGCAGACATGTGTCAATCAACTTGGCTCAAATTTAAACCTCGTTAGAATGACACTGGATTAGACGCGTGACTGAACCAGACGCAAGTAATTAATTATACGCAGATAGAGGCCACTCCAAAGTCCAGTCCTTGTCGCAAATGCTAATGACCCTTTCGGACTTGGTTTGGTTTGGCGCAGAACGACGACGACAATGACGGCTTGAGCGGAAGGAAAAACAAATCACCTCCCCAGTCCAAATTTCGTTTTTTGCCAACCGGAGCTCACCTACGCACGATTTTCGGGGACGGAAGGAGAATTCTAAATGGCTCACTTAAATGTCATTTCCATGCTTCCGACACCAACGCACAGCAGAATTCGTTAATTTTCTGGGGAAAACTTTCTGCATAGTAATGCATAGCGTGACTTGTACCATATCGGTCTCAGTCATCAATGATGATGTCGCGTGGTCGTAAAAAACGACCTCGGCTATGCATTAGCAGAAGAGCAAAGTTTTCGTGCAATGTACCTACGCACCTGAACTGATTCTTTGGTTTTGAAGTTAATAAACCACCAACAAACGGAGAGCTAGGTGCCCGGATAAAAACTAACCATAGGGTGTATGGTGAAAACCATTCCTGCACCATACATTGTACCAGCTACAATAAAGTGTATTGTAATGAAATGGTTCGCTATACTATACATTTACATTGGATTTTTATGTACCAATATATTATACTGTTTTTCTTACGTTTGAACCATTCACTTTTCCGAAACATAATTTTTCCGTGAGTTTTTAATTATTTATTCAGTTTAAGATTTTTTCCGTGCTTTGTTTTGTTGATGTTTGTGACTTTTTTGATGCAAAGGAAAGGAAAGAGAAAAAAGTGATTAAGTTGAAACCACGCAGAACAGTCGTCTATCTTCGCTTTCTGCCTTATGTAAAACTTTGTAACGGTCATATCAGAGTATGTGGTTATGCTCCCGTTGCGCGGCGCTAGCGTCTCATCACTTACATTGTTGTGTTTGCTCGTCGTTTTTGGCCGTTTGGCGCTCGTGTCGCTTTGTGGGCTAGTGTATTTTAACGATGAACACTGCCATCGTGGGGTCAAACCGACTTTATGTGTGGGGCAGTCCCCGTTGGTGGCATTGAGGTACACTTAAATCCTTTACACACGATTTCGACGTATTCTTGTTCGAGCTTAAATGTCTGTTCTCTGTGTTGAAACATCAATTTAAAATCAATAACATGCCCAAGTAACCACAGTGCTGAAGCCTTATTGCATGCAGATATACGGTGTATTTAGTGCAATCATTGCTTTACATGCAAACTTAAGGTTGATTTAAAGTGGAAGTGGGCAATTATAGAATCAAATTAAGATTATACTGGTATAATCTTGAAGCAGTCGCATAATTGGTTACTTGGGTGTTTAAATCAGTGGTAAACCAGATGTCATAAGAAGTGCAGATCCAAGCAGGGGTCCAAGAGATATGGCGGGCTAGGTGTGTAGAGTGCGATGAGAGAAATACGAATGTAGGCCAACCCGGAAAGATGCAGGTCAGATCTCGGGTCAGATTACCGTAAATCAGTGAATGAGTACAACACTATTCTTTCTGTATTTGCATTTAGGGGAGTTTTCTCCTCTTCTCTCATGTGAACTTGCCTTCGACCACAATCGAATCAAATGCGATTGACAAACTTTATCTTTGACGTAGAACCATCTTTAATGTTCGTCTGTGGGTTCGCTTTTTAACCTAACTTATATTTGAATCAAACTTGACAGTTATTTCATGAGTTGTTATGTATTTCAAACTTTAGTCAAACTGGTGTCTCAATATTGCAATAACGGTTAAGCACGCTGTAATGATACTTATGTATCTCGTCACCCACTTCGTGCAACTACATTAGTGGTCTAATAACACTTAGCGCGCTCGGCATAGTTCCATCATGCCGCTCAAAGTGTTGCCACAAATAATGCTTAGTTTGCAAAACCCGGTTATCTGGCTGGGAGACCAAGCTTCAACTGTTAATGCAATCAGAGACTACTCAGGAGGAAAATGTCAAGATAATATAACAATATATGGTATATGTAATGTAAAACAATACAACATAACAAAAGAGAACCATTCCAAAACCATTTGATTAAATGTATAATCAGTAGTGAAATTACAATTAAAAACAATTTATTTACGGTACGTTTTATTGTTTGAAACCATTCATGTACCATACAATGTACGGTATATTTAAACCCACGTATCAGTATTTTGAACAATTCATTAACAATAAAATGTATGGTTTTGCAAAAAAATATATATGGAGAAAAATATTTTTTTATATTGTTACGATATTTAACAACCCGTATAGTATATTGTAAAAATCTTATTTACAATTCACGGTATGGGTGTCTACATTACATCTTATTGTTTTTGTATTTTTATTTTTACAGTGGTGTCTATTGTAAAAATATGGTTCTAAATAGTACTGTTACAATACAACGTTCGGTTTTTCTACTGTATTTTTTATTCGGGTGGTGTAGCTCGTTGCCGAGGTGATTATTTGACTTGTTGTTCGGAGGTTTTAAAACGGTGTTTATTCACACATCGTGAAACAGATTAACTTCTTCCATTGATGGAGGCGCCACGTCGTCTGCCGCGGTGGTTGCGATTATTTATATAAAGCTGCACTTCTTGAGCAAGGGGAGCTCTGAAGTGCATGCGTGCTCAGCCCATGGCCTGTCTGAAGAAGTATACGGAAGCAGTAAAATAAACGAATCGTACAGTGTAGTAGTACTTACGGCACCCATCCCAGTCAGTGGTGTTTTATGTCTGGGGGACGTCTAGGAAGAAGCACGAGTTCTATATTTACCAGGAGCGTGGTTTTATCTGATGCGTTCGGCATGAAATGTACGCTTGGAACTGGGTTGATGGATTGTATTTTTTTGAGTAAAAAAGAAAGATTTAGATGAAGTGCTACGATATTGAAACCGAAGTTTAAAATGTTATCAAAACCTGCAAAATACTGTCCAAACAGGCGAACTTATTCATAAAACTACTAGTGTACAGCCTCATGAGATTGTTCAAATTGGTGACGTAGGACTACGGTTTCTTGAGTCAATTGTGTTGATATTGTAGCTACATAGCACCAACAAAATCATTAAATTTAGGACGAACTGCAAAATGAGCTCCATCGTATGATATAAATTTATGTGTGATCTTGACGTTCGCGCACCTATTTGATCCAAAAACTGCACTGTGCTCCCGCTATATATGACGAGCGAGGTTTTTTTGGTAGTGTTGTGCTTTTTACAATAGCGCGCGTCCTGAAAAGTTAAAATTACAAAGTGCTATTTATAGTGCTGACTTTTTGGTGAAAATTTAAAAAGGTTTCATGCGAGAATCGAATTTGATATGTAAGCATATAAACGATCAATTCTCAGTCCATTTGATGCAGTAGAACTCGATATTTACAACTTCAAAGTTTGAGACCAATGATTGATGATTCTGAAAACTTGAAGCGAACATGTCTCAAAATCTGTTAACTATACGCACGATTGACACGGCAAAATGCTGTTTTTTTTAGTTTCTATCATAATTTTCAGTCAGTCTTGAATTTACTTATGTTATGTTAAATTTTCCTGTGTTGTTATGATTTTTATTTGATTGTTTTATGATATATGTACCTCTATAATGAAGGGGAGAGGTTAAGTTCATTTAGAAGTTCGGTTTATGGATTAGCGATCTATATTTTGAGCTGGGACTGCCCTTGATAGCTAATCCAGTATTATCAGATTAGCTACACTCAAACATGGAACCAATAAGCTTAGGACTAACAGGCAACTTCAGTTTGTGAGTGCTGGTTCTATTTTCAGGCGTGAATGGTGCCTGCTATGTCAGATTGCTGGTTAATGTGGGGAATGGGATGGAAGTGATGTTTGCAATCGCTTGCCCACGGCAGATCGTTAGGTCCCTCTGCTTCTGCACAACTTTATGTTAGGATGTCGGAGTACTATTTTTGGAAAGGCTGTGTTGCAGAGGGTTCACGCATTGGTGCATGGATGTTAGGTGATAGATTGTTTGTTGATTATTCTGAAGGTTATTTAGCATAGTTCGCAGGGTTGTACAATTCTTTGGAAAGAGGGAAACGACTTTTTAACGGCTTCTAGTTCCAGCAATGGCTGAGTTTATGTAGTTTTTGAACGGTTTTTGATATTTATCCATGTTGAAACCATTTTTAATGGAACAGTTCATCCACAACATTCTTAGGCAACAAAAATATTTTCAAAAGCACGTTAGCAGATTTGATTTTTTTTATTATCTGTATTAACGAGATTTTTAGCCCTAGGCTAGTTCATCTCGGGACCCACGCTTTACTTCCCTTCCGAAGGAATAACCCACATTTTGTGAGTTTGTCGGGATTGGGATTCGATCCCAGGTCCTCGGCGTGATGGTCAAGTGTTCTAACCATCACACCAGATCCGCTCCACAGATTTGAAATTGATCAAGCGGGTAAAACATTATTGGGCTCTAAAGCTTTTTTTTTGCGAAAAGAAGAAAAAAT
Source organism: Aedes albopictus (assembly GCF_035046485.1). Lineage (NCBI taxonomy): Eukaryota > Metazoa > Arthropoda > Insecta > Diptera > Culicidae > Aedes > Aedes albopictus. Next base: position 511,160,234 of record NC_085137.1, on the reverse strand, counting down.
GAAAGAAATCTTTCAAAATTTATATTTTGCGTGACTTGCGAACTGCGAAAATTTATGGCTTTAAAAGTTTTTTTTTTCAAAAATCGATTCGAAAGAGATTAATAAACAAGGATTAAAAATCAGTTTAAAATTGAAAAAAGTTATGACGCTTAAAGAGAGAGGATCTGTTTATTACTCAAAAATTCAACTTTGTGGCGTTTGCACCATAAATATTTTTGGTTCATACTTATAACGCGTTGACAAAATCAGGTTACACTGAATTCTTTTTTTACACGACTTTTTTTTACGCGATTTTTTTTGCACGACTTTTTTTACGCAATTTTCTCGAAGTTACGCGATTTTTTTTACGCGATTTTGGTCATTTGCGGAGAACAAATCGCGTAAAAAAAATTTCCTTTGGATTTTTTTTGCGCGATTTCTCGAAGTTACGCGAACTTTTTTTACACGATCTTTTTTTGCGCGAACGCATCAATCGCGTAAAAACAGAATTTAGTGTAATTGATTTTTAACTAGGGTAATTCGTCAATTGTTGAACACTACCCAAATGTTGAACAGTTTTTGAAAATGTTATTATAAATTGAACTTAATTTCCGTAATTTTCGTAATTTTCCATCAACGTAAACGTATGATCTAGATGCGTATACATGTGTCATGATATTGCTCCAATAAAGTTATAAAATTATACATATTTTACCTCAAAAATATCGATTGAAAGTTTTGTAGCGCTGATGACACGAAAACTGCACTATTCTTAAGATTAATTTTAAGAAATTGCTGTTACGAAATAAGCTTTGCTGGCAAATCGACCACATATATCAAAGTCACACCATAGTTACAATAACTGGAAGGATGTCCTTAACAGTTTAACATTGTTTAAAATCACATTTTCATTGTAATTTCATTTGAAAAAAATATTTTTCTTATCACACTATCATTATGCAGCTAAGATCCAATTGTTGAACACTAGCATAACCTTCGAGCATGCCAGATATTTTTTTTCACTTCACCTTTTTCAGGAGCGATCCACGGGTTTTCAAAGTATTTCAGGGTCATTCCAGGGGTATTCTAGGGAGTTGACTGGATCCCATGGGTTTCCAGGGGTATTTCAGGGGCTTTCGAAGGCGTTTTTTTCTTCTGTCATTTTCGCTTCTAGTCAAATCTTTTCAGCCATTTTTTGCATTTGGTTCTGTTCAAAACGATTTTCAGTCCACTAGAGCTTTCTTCAAATGGGAAGAGATTCCTTGGGAACGTCCATAAATTACGTCATGCTTTGAGGGGGGAGAGGTGAGAGGAGCTCAGCAAAGTGTGACGACCCGTACAAAAAATCAGAGGTCCCATACAAAAAGTGTGATTGCGTGACGTATTTTATGAACGCTCCCTCACTTGAATGGATTGTCACTCAAATGATTAACTGGGCGCAAAATACGAAAAAACCCGGAAAAAATTCCGCCAGAGTGAAAAATATTGGCTGTCGGATCAAAGTCGGATCAAATTTTATCAAATGTTGGAACACTTTTGGACCCACATCGGATAACTGTTGAGTCTATGTTGGGTTTGGTGCCCAAAATAAAAACAAGTGAATGATAGGTTGATGTCGGGTTATACGTCATCAATTACGAACAAAGCTTCAACCGTTCAACAATTAGCGAAAACCGTCCAACATTAGGATGAGCAAGCTTAAGGAAGCATTCAACATTTGGGTTACATACTTCCCATACAAATGTTCTATTTTCTCTTAGAAAATGAAATTTAAAGGAATACAAATCCAATGGGCAGTATAAGGAATAAGTAGATCTAGACGTTCACTGGATATTTTTCAACTAATGTGGAATTATTCACGGAAAAACAAACGAAAACAAAAATGTCAGTACTAACCGTTCAACAATTGGCGAATTACCCTATGAGCAACCTTAGGGAAGATCGGGTAACCAACCCCGGTGGGAACTTTGATCGTTGGCTGACAGGGAAGGGGAGAGGGGGGGGGGGTCTGCTTCGGCAAACCTGAGCGACTATTCTTCAGGAGGAGCGGCTCACAGCGTCTGATCACCATGTTGGGGGCGGCTGATCTACGTCCGAGTGCCAGGGAAGGACTCTAAGCTCAACTGCGCACTATGGTCCTCCGGAAAGTAGGGGGTTGGTGTCAGGCCCTACGAGCCAGTCGTAAAAAACCATTGTAACGGAAAATCAGCAGCAGAATAATACGAACCGAGACCAACGGCAACGACCCCAGTTAACAAAAAGGACTTGCGATTCGAAACTCGGTACGTGGAACTGCCGATCTCTCAACTTCATTGGGAGCACCCGCATACTCGCCGATCTACTGAAGGACCGCGGGTTCGGCATCGTAGCGCTGCAGGAGGTGTGTTGGACAGGATCTACAGGGTGCGGCAGGAAAAAATGCAAAAAGTTCAAGGCACTATTACACGCTAAATGTGGGATATGTATGACTATTTTTTCATGACAGTGTATCAGTCAATGTCTATATTCTAGCACTGAAAAATAAAAATGAACTTATTTGATGTTTCACATGTGATAATGTAGGCCTAATAAGCGGATATCAAAAAACTGCGCGCCCAATGGTCATTAAACAAAATGACTATAACAGTAACAAAATTAGCTCAAATTCGATGTACAACCAGACCACACTGATCCAGAATCATGTAGTTTCACATACCAGATGAAATAAGTACATATATTTGATGATATTGTAGAGAAAATCAAAAATTTTGTTTCGTCAGATGCGAAATTTAGCGACCTGTGCGATTTTCTGCGGTTTGAAAATTCTGGTTGTCTTCATCTTCAGGCGCCGCCCTGTAAAGGTTAGTGACCAAAATGGGAAATTTTTTAATTAACTTTTCAGAAAACTAGCCTATTATAGATCATGGAACGTTGAAACATAGATTGGTTAATGTCAAATGGACGAAAATGAGGTTTGAAGTTGAAAAACACTTTCGCATTTTTTCCTGCCGCATACTGTATGGTGCGAACGTTTAGAGGTCATCATACCATCTACCAGAGCTGCGGCAACACACGCGAGCTGGGAACAGCTTTCATCGTGATGGGTGATATGCAGAGGCGCGTGATCGGTTGGTGGCCGATCGACGAAAGAATGTGCAGGTTGAGAATCAAGGGCCGATTCTTCAACTTCAGCATAATAAACGTGCACAGCCCACACTCCGGAAGTACTGATGATGACAAGGACGCATTTTACGCGCAGCTCGAACGCGAGTACGATCGCTGCCCAAGCCACGACGTCAAGATCATCATAGGAGATTTGAACGCTCAGGTAGGCCAGGAGGAGGAATTCAGACCGACGATTAGTAAGTTCAGCGCCCACCAGCAGACGAACGAAAATGGCCTACGACTCATTGATTTCACCACCTCCAAAAATATGGCCATACGTAGCACCTTTTTCCAACACAGCCTCCCTTATCGTTACACCTGGAGATCACCACAGCAGACGGAATCTCAAATCGACCACGTTCTAATTGATGGACGGCACTTCTCCAACATTATCGACGTCAGGACCTATCGTGGCGCCAACATCGACTCCGACCACTATCTGATGATGGTCAAACTGCGCCCAAAACTCTCCGTCATCAACAATGTACGGTACCGGCGACCGCCACGGTACAACCTAGAGCGACTGAAACAATTGAATGTTGCCTCAGCATACACGAAGAATCTCGAGGCCACGTTGCCAGACGAGGGCAAGCTCGATGAGGCCCCTCTAGAGGACTGCTGGAGTACAGTGAAGGCAGCCATCAATGACGCAGCCGAGAGCACCATCGGGTACGTGGAACGGAATCGACGAAGAGTGCAGTATGGTTTTGGAGGAGAAGAACGCAGCGAGGGCGGTAATGCTGCAGCAAGGGACTTGACAGAACATGGAACGTTACAAACAGAAACGGAGACAGCAGACCCGCCTTTTTCGGGAGAAAAAGCGCCGTCTGGAAGAAGCGGAGTGTGAAGAAATGGAACTGCTGTGCCGTTCCCAAGAAACACGGAAGTTCTATCAGAAGCTCAACGCATCCTGCAACGGCTTCGTGCCGCGAGTCGAAATGTGCAAGATAGACACGGAGGCCTCTTGACGGACGGACGTGAGGGGATTCAAAGGTGGAAGCAGCACTTCGATCAGCACCTGAACGGCGTGGAGAACGTTCAAGATGGGCCCAGAAAAGTTGGCCACCTGTCTGCATCGGCTGATAGTCAGGATCTGGGAAACCGAACAGCTACCGGAGGAGTGGAAGGAAGGGGTAATCTGCCACCTTCACACGAAAGGCGACCATTTGGAATGTGAGAAATTCAGGGCGATCACTATTTTGAATGCTGCCTACAAAGTGCTATCCCAGATCATCTTCCGTTGTCTGTCACCTAAAACGAATGAGTTCGTGGGAAGTTATCAAGCCGGCTTCATCGACGGCCGGTCGACAATGGACCAGATCTTTACCGTACGGCAAATCCTCCAGAAATGCCGTGAATACCAGGTCCCAACGCATCACCTGTTCATCGACTTCAAAGCGGCATAAGACAGTATCGACCGCGCAGAGCTATGGAGAACCATGGACGAAAACGGCTTTCCTGGAAAGCTGACTAGACTGATTAAAGCAACGATGGACGGTGTGCAAAACTGCGTAAGGGTTTCGGTTGAACTATCTAGTTCATTCGAATCCCGCCGGGGACTGCGACAAGGTGATGGACTCTCATGCCTACTCTTCAACAGCGCTCTGGAAGGTGTGATGTGACGAGCCGAGCTCAACAGCCGGGGAACGATTTTCACGAAATCCGGTCAATTTGTGTGCTTTGCGGACGACATGTACGAGCCTTTAGAACTGCGGCAGAGCTATGCGCCCGCCTGAAACGCGAAGCAGCAAAAGTTGGACTGGGGGTAATTGCCTCAGAAACAAAGTACATGCTGGTAGGCGGAATCGAACACTACCGGATCCGTCTGGGTAGTAATGTTACGATAGACGGGGATACCTTCGAGGTTGTGGAGAAATTCGTCTACCTCGGATCCTTACTGACGGCTGACAACAACGTGAGCCGTGAAATTCGGAGGCGCATCATCCAGAAGAAGCTAGGTCTAAAAAGATTCATCCACGCACCAAATGCACCTTGTACAAAACGCTGATAAGACCGGTGGTCCTCTACGAACACGAGACATAGGCCATGCTCGAGAAGGACCTGTAAGCACTCGGAGTTTTCGAGCGACGCGTGCTAAGGACGATCTTCGGCGGTGCAGGATAACGGTGTGTGGCGAAGAAGGATGAACCATGAGCTGCTGCACTTTACGGCGAACCCAGTATCTAGAAGATGGCGAAAGCCGGAAGGATACGATGGGCAGGACATGTTGCAAGAATGCCGGACAACAACCCTGCAAAGTTGGTATTGACGACAGATCCGATAGTTGGCACAAGAAGACGTGGAGCGCAGAGAGGACGATGGGCGGATCAGGTGGAGCGTGACTTCGCGAGCATCGGGCGTAACCGAGGATGGAGAACGGCAGCCACGAACCGTGTATTATGGAGAGATATTGTTTATTCAGTTTTGTCTTGAATCTGATGTAATTACTATATAAATGAAACGAAAATGAAAATAACCATTTGTAGGCGTGATATTATAAAGTTAGAAGGAAGAGAAACGGCTTTTCAGCGACTTCTAGTTGTAGTCATAGTTGAGTTTATGTAGAGAAGAGGAAGAATTGTATAAAAAGAAATGAAGTAGGAGGAATGGAACGGGACAGAAATTAAACATAGGACATACAAATCAGAAGCGGTAGCCACTAAGCTCGTCCGAGCCAGTTTCAAAGTTAATCGTTGAATCAGGAAGTGCGTTTGCAGTATGCACATATGCGGTGCTGTTGTAAGTGTTCTAGCCGTTCTGAAAGGTTTCTAAGGTCTTCTGTTCTTCATAAAATAGTAAACTTCGAATCTATAAAATTTTATAAGATTTGTTCGTGTTTTCATATGTAGATGGAGATTTCATGGAGAGTACACCCAATAAGAATATACAGACGTGTTCCTACGTCAAAATGTAATCGATGGTAAACCAGTTTCGATTGATTTTGATTTTTTAAAACATAAATTTCTTAGGAAAGGATTACCTTAGACCTGCCATCTGCAAACGTTGGTTTAAAATATTTTTCTTTCATTTTGTTTGATTTGCCTTTGTAATAGAAAAGCATAAAACGTACATTCAGTAAGAATTTATTGCTGTGATAAATTCTCAACTATAATCCCCGTTAGGCCTCTGTATTGCTGACGACGGCAGTTACAATTTTCTTTCATTCCCCTGCCCTGTTAAACACATGCCATTCCGTAGTAAAACATTCTCTCGCAGCATGGCATAAATATGATTTTCGCTCAGTCCATTTAGCATTACTTTAAGAATGTATTTAATATGTACCAATTAATTTAGTTGTTGAATATGCAAAAAATGTAAAAACGATTCCACGATCGGCATTAATTGGGTCGGATCCTTCCGAGAAGAATGTTTCTCAAAATCCAACCCATGAGCTGTAGAAACATTGTGGACATGATTTATGCATAGGAGGATGCTTCGCGTCAATTTCAATCTGTTTTCGTTTCTCATCCGTGAAGCGTTGTTTTTCCTACTCCCAGGCATTTCCAAGTGAATCAGTGGTGCTATTTTTCACTTCCTCCTACTAGTATCCCATCGCGGAGTTCCACCCGCCTAGGCGAAATCACTACAACTCGAAATAACGCGGCTGTCACTTCGGCCAGCTTGATGCCCAAGTTGATGTGAGCTGAGCGAGCGACGGACGGATGGCACTAATGTTTACGTCGTCGTCGTTACTTCCATTTCGCATTTAACATCCATTCGGGGCCACCCACCTTGCGGTACCTTTTGTGCATGAATTAGGTAGGTACCTGCCTACTTACTAGGTTCACGTAACAAGCTGAAACGTCGAATGAGACACGTTCTGCGGGGTTAGTGGTGCTGATGCCTTTCCTTTACTTAATGGGGCAGCATGGTGGTTATTTTTACACCGTCGCGGTTCCGCTTTTTGGTCGATTTCTGCCTGGTAAAATGCTATGTATATGCTATCGGTGATGTGATGATCATGATTGTAAGATATTTTGTAATAAGTTCATGGTGCTTTTGAGTTTGTTTGTACTAGGTATAACCGGAAAAAAGTTGTTCTAATACATCGATTATTAACTTTTTAATTATTACATATCATATTATTTCTGTTTATATTTTATTAATTTTAAATGTTTTTAATCTTTACTAACGAGATTTTAAGAACTAGTTAATCACAAGGCCCATAGTTTTGTATTCTTTTTCGATAGAGCGGGATTCGGTTGTAGGTCTTCGGCGTAAAAGTCACGTACTTTAACCATCACCTAGGCTCACTCAATTTTTGATAATATTCTTGGAAGATTATTATGGTAATGTTAGCATAAATTTGCAAAACTTCTTCGTACGGCGGCTCATCCAAGTGAGGAAACGCAGTGATTCTCAAACTCTTTTGAAACATAGAATTATGTAGTATTAATTTAATAACTGATCAATCCCAGAAGAAATACATCTTTTGTCTCACATTATTTGTACAATCTGGTCAATCGTAATAGGGAAAATTGTGTATTTTCGGCAGTTTTGTTCTCTTCGACAAGAGTTTTTTTTAAAGCTGTTGAATTCAGAGTTGGCCTCAAATCCTTCCCAATCAAGTTGAATTATATGTCTAAGTTTTAGGAAAGTTGGTCGACAAAAACCCTTCATGACGAAGAGAACAACCTGTCGATAATACCCATCGTCACTCTACTATGAAGTTCAAATTTGTTGGTACATTATAATCGGTTCTCAAAGCAAAAGTGCCGATAACAAAAACTCCAATACCACAAACCCATGATAAACTTTTCGTTCTTTTGTTCTCCTTCTATACAACGTAATCTCTTCATTTTGCCATTAGATTCATTCATATCCAAACGGGTATCGATTTCGAACGTTTTTTTTTGTTGCTGAGTTCGAACGATATGCTGCCACTGAACTAATGGCGCTCAAGCTGTACTTTTATCATCGATAAACAACTTAGTGTCTAATGATAAACAAACTATGTAGGTACATACCTACCTACAAACGGAAAAATGAATGGAAGTGGAAATGGCTTTTTGCACATATACTTTTGGTGAGTGGGCTTGCTTGCGCCTTCATTGTTGATGGGAGAAAACGACTCGCGTGGAGATTACGGCGACAGCAGGACAGAATATCGAGAGCGATTTGAGTGTTTACGCGCTACTTGAGAGGATAAGTGAGATTGAGATACTGTGGGTGTACATTAATTTTGTGTGAAACTTTTTAATTTGTATCAATTCTGTAAAAATAATCAAAAAATATTTTCCGGTGGTATTGAGCCAGCAGTATCTTCTAGAGAAATTTCATAAGGAATCCCCAAAGAAACATTTCTGAGAAATGGCTGAAAAAATCGAGATATTTACGAAGGAATTTGTATAAAATAACCCTTGATAAAATTTGATAAAATATTGAGAGGATCATCCTATGGGTAGCTCTCGCTGAGAACGTCCCACTATTTACATCATGTCTTTAAAAGTATTTAAGGTGCGCAAAAGTGTCTTAATTTACAAAAGTGCAGATAACTTTTGATAGGAAAAAGATACATATCTTTTTTTTTATTATGTTGTATAAAAATGTCCCAACTTTCGATTGACGCAATACGCGAAATTTTGAAAATTGGTGGTTGCCAACATGGTGAAAACAAAGTTTTGGTATATAAATTCAAGATGGCGGCCTAGATAATGGCTGAAATCAATATGGCTGACTAAACATTTTATAATTGAGTAATTCTCACTGAGATCTGCTCACTATTTACACATTCATTCATTCATTTATTTAGTTAACATCAAATTCATGATAATAGTGAATCAACAATTTGCTGCCATAATACTCGATTTGCAGCTGCAGCTATCCAACGTCGGTCACGCCCAACACTCGCCAGATCACGCTCCACCTGGTCCGCCCATCGTGCTCTCTGCGCTCCACGCCTTCTTGTACCAACCGGATGGTTAGCAAACACCAACTTTGCAGGGTTGTTGTCCGGCATTCTTGCAACATGCCCTGCCCACCGTACCTGTCCAGCTTTAACCACTTTCAGGATGTTGGGTTCACCGTAGAGTGCAGCGAGCTCGTGGTTCATCCTTCTCCGCCACACACCGTTCTTCTGCACGCCGCCGAAGATCGTCCTTAGCACCCGTCGCTCGAAAACTCCGAGTGCTTCCAAATCCTCCCCGAGCATCGTCCGTAGAGAATCACCGGTCTTATTAACGTCTTGTACATGGTAGATTTGGTGCGGGGGTGAATCTTTTTTGACCGCAGTTTCTTCTGGAGCCCATAGTAGGCACGACTTCCACTGATGATGCGCCTTCGTATTTCACGGCTCACGTTATTGTCAGCCGTTAGCAAGGAACCGAGGTAGACGAATTCTTCTACCACCTCGAAAGTATCCCGGTCTATCGTAACATTGCTGCCAAGGCTTGTCCTGTCTCGCTCAGTCCCACCTACCAGCATGTACTTTGTCTTAGCCGCATTCACCACCAGTCCGACCTTTGCTGCTTCGCTTTTCAGGCGCGTGTACAGTTCTGCCACCATTCTAAATGTTCTAGCAATAATATCCATGTCATCCGCAAAACAGACAAATTGACCGGATTTCGTAAAGATCGTACCCCGGCTGTTGAGCCCGGCTCGTCGCATAACACCTTCCAGGGCGATGTTGAATAGTAGGCGGGAAAGTCCATCACCTTGTCGTAGTCCCCGTCGAGATTCGAATGAACTGGATAGTTCACCCGAAATCCTTACGCTGTTCTGCACCCCGTTCATCGTTGCTCTTATCAGTCTGGTTAGCTTCCCGAGAAAGCTGTTCTCGTCCATGATTTTCCATAGCTCTGTGCGGTCGATACTGTCGTATGCCGCTTTGAAATCGATGAACAGGTGGTGCGTTGGGACCTGGTATTCACGGCATTTCTGGAGGATTTGCCATACGATAAAGATCTGGTCCGTTGTCGATCGGCCGTCGATGAAACCGGCTTGATAACTTCCCACGAACTCAATTACTTTAGGTTAAAGACGACGGAAGATGATCTGGGATAGCACTTTGTAGGCGGCATTCAAAATAGTGATCGCTCGAAGTTCTCACACATTAACTTGTTGCCTTTCTTGTGGATGGGGCAGATTATCCCTTCCTTCCACTCGTCCAGTAGCTGTTCGGTTTCCCAGATCTTGACTACTAACTGGTGCAGACAGGTGGCCAACTTTTCCGGGCCCATCTTGATGAGTTCTGCTGCGATATCGTCCTTACCAGCCGCTTTGTTGTTTTTGAGCTGGTGGATAGCATCCTTAACTTCCCTCAGCGTGGGAGTTGGTTCGTTCCCGTCCTCTGCTGCAGCAACATATTCATATCCTCCGCTGCCTTGGTCCTCCGTGCCTACATTCTCTTCGTCATTCAGGTGCTCGTCGAAGTGCTGCTTCCACCTTTCGATCACATCACGTTTGTCCGTCAGGAGGCTGCCGTCCTTATCCCTGCAGATTTCGGCTTGCGGCACGTAGCCTTTGCGGGATGCGTTGTGATTCTGGTAGAACTTACGCGTTTCTTGTGAACGGCACAGCAGTTCCTTTTCCTCGCACTCCGCTTCTTCCAGGCGGCGCTTTTTCTCCCGGAAGAGACGGGTCTGCTGCTTCCGCTTCTGTCTGTATCGCTCCACATTCTGTCGGGTTCCATGCTGCAGCATTACCGCCCGCGCTGCATCCTTCTGTTCCAGAACCGCTCTGCACAAATCGTCGAACCAATCGTTTCGTCGACTCCGTTCTACGTACCCGATAGTGCTCTCGGCTGCGTTGTTGATGGCTGCTCTGACTCTACTCCAGCAGTCCTCTAGAGGGGCCACATCGAGCACACCCTCGTCCGGCAACGCTGCCTCGAGATTCTACGCGTATGCGGTGGCGACATCCGGTTGCTTCAGTCGCTCTAGATCGTACCGGTCCTGTACATTGTTAATAACGGAGAGTTTTGGGCGCAGTTTAACCATCACCAGGTAGTGATCAGAGTCGATATTAGCGCCACGATAGGTCCTGACGTCGATAATGTTGGAGAAGTGCCGTCCATCTATCAGAACGTGGTCGATTTGCGATTCCGTTTGTTGTGGTGGTGCTGGAAGAAGGTGCTACGAATGGCCATGTTCTTGGAGGCGGCGAAATTGATGAGGCGTAGGTCATTTTCGTTCGTCAGCTGGTGGGCGCTGAACTTTCCAATCGTCGGTCTGAATTCCTCCTCCTGGCCTACCTGAGCGTGGAGATCCCCTATGATGATCTTGACGTCGTGGTTTCGGCAGCGGTCGTACTCGCGATTAAGAAGTTACGGTAAGAGTCCATCTTTAAAAAATTTTTACAGTTGACTGCAGAGATCATACATTTTGTTTCATATACTCTGAAATTCTCTGAGTTTACCAGGTTTCTTTCGGATGAAATTAAATGTCCTCAAAATTCCAGGTTACTCACAAGTAGTAGTTAAGCTATGGAAATGTCAAAGCATCAAATTATTAAAAAAAATGTGGGGGTTAATTGATGTTATCGTTTTTTAACATTTTTTTGTATAAAACTGTCGGGGTCTGGTCAAGTACTTTGTACATCAAAGTAATGAATTAGTGATTTTCGAAGCCAGCCGAACTCTCCCAATTCATTCACATGTAGTGGACATTCTGTTCTAACTTTTTGATTTTATTCAATATTCTAAAAACATTCAAACAAATTGATTTTGTGTTGAACACTGCAAACTGTTGACAATAAAGTCTGGAATGACTGCGGGCCTGTATTCAAAATTTAATTCTGGCTCGCGAAAGTAGGCTGAAGAACAATGCAGTATAAATTTGTATGTAATAGCTCTTGATGAAATCTTTGATAAAACATTGAAAGGAGCATTTTTACCTCAAGCTGAATATGTTTTCAATGTTATTTGTTCTGTAATATTCTTCACATCACTTTTGAAAGGGCGTATAAAAAAACGATTATTTTTTTTCCAAAATTGTAACTCGAAAATGGTTTGTTAGATTGAAACGATGTCTTCGAAGATGTTTGAGGATATTTGAAGGATTTTTGAAAAAAAAAATACGCTGAGAGTAATATTCATCTATGTCTGATGTATAATTTAAATTTTCCAAAAAAAACCTTACTCTTCGATTTTTTAGTATTTGTTTTTAAGAATTGTTCCCTTTTGCTTGTTTTCAAAATCGATAAAAACATATATTCTAAAAAAAATAGTTGGAAGCAGCATGAGCTACTGGCAAATCTTGAGGCTAGAAATCAGCCTTCTACAAAAAATTAAACAAATCTTATGGTATGGTTTTCGGAAAAATAAAGTTATATCACAGAGAACAGACGTCCAAGCTCACGAAGTGCAGTTGTGTAAAGTATTGCAACGGCTGTTTCGAAATAACTGGGAGTGTGGCCATAACGCGGCGCTGTCACATTTCAAATAGCAGTGCAAATTCGCCGATGTTTTATCTTGTGGCGCTCGTGTCGCCAAGTGTGCACTTCAATATAGCTCCACCAAGAGAATGTGTTGGATTTACTAGGAAAACAATAATTGTATTTTTGTTCAACTCTAATTGAAAGTAGTGAAACTAATTATAAATGGATTGCTCAAATTTTGATTTTGAATTAGTGAAAGAATCATACATCTTGTTATTTGAGCAAAAACAGCTCAGTCTCTGAGTAGCAAAATTTAAAAGTGCGCTAGTTAAATGTTTCTTTAGTAAGCATCGCGACGAGTTTTTAGGTGGGAAAGTCATCGTCGATGTCGCCACTGCGCTTGTTTTTTCTTAACACAAGATTTTCAAGCAATTTTGTTCGAGCATGTTCGGTCTGTTCTCTGTGGTTATATGACATCTAACTAACATAGATCCGCAATGAATATAACTCTCAGTGTAATTTTTCCTAAAGTCTTTCAAGTTTCCTTAACATCTTCGAAGACATCATTGCAATCCAACAAACCGTTATCGAGTTATTAATTTTTGACGAAGAAAATGACGAATTTATTATATTAGCTTTTTCAAAAGTTAGGTGCAGAACATTGCAAAACATGGCGCCTACGCGATTCGTGCGTTGAGTTGAAATGCTCAATAGGAAACTGGTTTCCTTTTAAGTTCTTTTATACTAGGGTGCGTGTATCAGTTATCGCACTACTTTATTACTTCCTACACTATGGAAAACTATTTCTACAAACATAAGTAGAAGACCGACGAATGTCCTGAATATGTCAAATGATTGATTAGTTTCCATACTTTACAGATATAACACAGAAACGGAGCCAAAACTACTTTTATTATTTAATACGGCGTGTGCCAATGATAGGAACCTTGTATCAGTTATGGACACATTTTTTAATTTCGATTCCATTTCGCACTATTTACATGTATTCCTTATGAAATTAGCCATAACTGGTACACTATGGCGAAATAGGGTGCAAGAAAGCCGAAATTTTAAGGCAATTGATTTATTTCTATCATAACTTGAGAAAATTGTGAAGTTTTAATGAGTGCAATCATCTTTTGTGAACGTGACCTTTTGTTCACAATTTTTTTCTTGTTCATTTATATCGTTAAAGGTTGAAAATCATCTATGGTGAATTTGAGGTATTACATATAGCCATTACTGGTACACTGGGCCTACGGTGTTCTTACAATTGTTGTTTTTTAAATTTGTTTTGATGTATGTCTTAAATAGTTTTAGCTGTTTATGTTCTGATTTCTTGAATATGTGATGTCCGTAAATTGTTCGTGTTAATCGTTTCAATGTTGAGTGTTGAAGCTGGTGTAGAGTGTATTACATTTAAGTCCATTGTTGAGAAGGGTCGACTGTGTCATTCCTCAAGGGAGTGTAACGAATGCGAGGTCGAGCACTCGACACTGTAGTAGAATGTAAGTAACAGTCGAAATAGGCCTATCTGTCCGAAGAAAAGCACAGTAGTGGAATTAAAAGGAATTTGCTCGTCCTTTCAGTTATTCATTTTGAATTCTTCTTTTAAAAAAGTGATCATCTCGATTGTGAGTCGAATTACATTCCGTCGAATGCGTTTGGTTCAATGGATAGTTTATACCAAAGCTGGTTTTATGATGATGTTAAGGAGAAACTTCAAAGAACACAAACATGGCTGCCACAATAGGCGACTTGGTCCTCTACTCGCGTTTTCAAGAGCACCAATCTTGAAAATTCGTAAACAAATGCGCTCGATTTGGAAAAGCTGCCTCTTTTTGCAAGTGAGCAAAGCCAGGATAAACAAGTGCGGCTTGGTTTAATGCTTCTTTCGTCAGATTTGTGCCTCTAAAGTTTGTATGCAAAATCGCAAAGGGATTTCTTGATGTTTCACCTTAAGTAGTTTCTTAGTAGCGCATTTTTTTTTTGGTTAGATGCTGGTTTTTGGTGTTGCCCTGTTATTGTTGTTCAAGATTTTTTTAAATCTAACGTTATTAAAGCTTTTCCAATCTGTATTAGCGTCCAAATCAACGGTGTAAAATTTGGAAGCGATTGGTTGCGTCCTCGTATTCTGCATTGCGATTGAAATTTGTATGGAAGTTAGTATGAGAAAACATTTTTTTTTGTATTTTACTCACAAGTTGATTTTTTTGTCTAATACCATGTTACCAATGACGTTATTCGCTTGGTAACTTAGGCCAAAAATTGAGATTTTTTTATTGATGTTCCTTTACATGTTAAATGTTAAGCACCACCGGTCAATCTGTACGTTATAACTTTTGTCGTTATAACTTAAGTGTCGGATCACTTTGCGATCTTCGGCAAAGTTTTTCGGCATATTCTGGGCTATACTTTAACGTCGTTGGTTACATGATACTAGACAAAAAAAATTAACTTATGAGTAATACAGGTTGGACTCGATGATTATCCGGGGGTTCAGTTAACCGGGGCCCCGATTATCCGGGGCTCGATTGTCCGGCAAAAATGGCTCGATTATCCGGGGAAAAATCTGTTTTTGCTTTGTTTACAATTTTTTTATGTAAACAAATGTGATAAATATCACATTCCACACCTGTAAATAGAATTTAGCCCATTTGAAATTTGTTTTTTTATTTTTTCACATTTTTCAGCTAAAATATCATTTTTAAAAACCATGATTATAATAATACCAGACGTTAAGTTTAAGCACTACAACGTCATGTTAGCTTATGTGTTTAACGAGCAGTTTTGATTGAAGAATATCAAAAATAAAAGAAAAGATGCATGGCTCGATTATCCGGGTGATTCGATTATCCGGGGTGATATAATTTTGGAGTCACCCGGATAATCGAGTCCGACCTGTAATGCAAAAAAGAACGTTTTCCCATACAAACTTCCAAACAAATTTCAATCGGAACGCGGAATACGGGGATGCAACCAATCATTCCCATATTTTGCACAGTTATTTAAGACGCAAAAAGGAACCGAAAAAGTTTTGTTCCCAAAAATCGACTTTGTTGACGCAGTCTAATGAGCGTACTGGTATTGACGGGTTGGATTTCCGGTCGTTCCAGGAAATTTTCGAAACTGAAATTTCCTTGCGCATAGAGTATGCATGCCTGCCGCACGATATACACATGCAAAATGGTCTTTGGCAGAGAAAGCTCTCAGTTAATAACTGTGGAAGTACTCATAGAACACTGAGCTGAGAAGCAGGCTTTGTCCCAGTAGGGATGTTACGCCACGAAAAAGAAAAAAAGAAACGGATACGGTAATGTGAATCTTTTGGAAATATCGAAATGTTATCTCAATACATCTGAGAGAAAGAATTCGGTCAATCTGTTTTGTTCACTCTTAAAAATTTAATATTCTTGCCTGGCCCACAGTAGGTTACAAGTGGTGAAGGCCAGATGGTGTATTGCATCCTCATTCCCGAGAATCATTGCCAAATTTTCCGCAATACAAACAATTCTGTACTTTCTTGCTTCATTTTTGCACTTTTGATACTCTCCGTCAGAGATCATTGGTACTCATTCCAATATCATTCATCTCGTTGACCATCCATCCCCCAACTCCACACTTCGATTCACCGAAGCCACCACGCCTCCCTTTCTGAGAACAACTTAAATTTTCGGCTACCAAATGTATAATCCTACCACGCTCAATCAGAATCTCTCCTTTAAGTTTTCATTCAGCGTTATGCTATATCGTTCGTTGTATTGGTTTTTCATTCTCTCTGTTTAGTCGGTCATTGATTGATTTTTTTCACCTTTTCACGGTAAATTTCCCACGAAGAATGTATGCTGCATTCTCTCAAGGAGCGATGATTCTGCTGCGGCTGCTGCTTCTGAGCAGACAACAAATCACTTCTGCTGATGCTTCATCGAGTGCCGAAAAATTGTCTAGGCTTCTTCCCTCACTATTAAAAATAGAACATCACAAAACAGCAGCAGATTCCCGGTGACAATCTTTCACATGAGCTCGTTCGGCTTTCTTTTATGTTCGCATCCGGTAGTAAACTAAAGTGACTGAACTAGCATTCTTTTCCTTCAAACAAACACCGAAAAGATCCGATATATTACTGCAAGGATTCGCGAAAGGAACTGCAAGGAAATGTAAAGATTCAGAGTAGTGGAATGGATGGTGTGGCGGTACGTTTTGGGGCAGGCGCGCGCGCGAGTATGCTCTTCCCTTTCGGTTGGCTTTTCCTGCCTTGGAGCGAGTGTGGGAAAGCGATGTGGCCCGCACGGTGTTCTCTGCGAAACTGAGCCGTTGTTGCTCGAACACCATACGGTTAGAATGTTTACTAACGGTGAAGTGGTTCTCTGCTTGCAATCGTTTGTGAGAGTGAGTTACTGCTCAAACGGACGACGACGCTTGCTTGTGGGTTTTTGGTTGATTGGTGTGGGATTATGCAGCATTTTCCGCGTGCGCTTTCCTTTGAGTTACCTAATCAGATGGTTCGATGGGTGGTTGTAGTAAAGGATTGTCGAGTTGGGAAAAACGGGAGAAAGCAAGACAAGAAAGCAAGGTGGTGATGGAAAATGAGAATGAGATTGGAAATAGAGTCGACAAAGGATGCATTATTGGAACGATTGCACCACGCGATAAGTGTGACTAGGGTAACATCAGAAAACATTGGAAAGAGTAGTAATGGAAGAAATGAAATTCAATAGTCTCGGAAAATGCTTTAGAGATACTTTTGGATTGGCAGCGATTAATTTTACTGATTACTGTTTTCACTTTTCTGCCTCAGGTCATTCACATTTGTCCATAAAAGTGCTCATTCCACCTAACATTCCACATTTCAATCGCATTACATTCATTCATTCAGGTCGTTCATAATTATTTCGATCCGTTAAAAAGCTTGTGGACAATTCATTTTTGACCCTTGACGAGTTCATCTCGGGACCCTCGTTTAACTTCCCTTCCGAAGGAAGAACTCAAATTTTGACAGTTTGTCGGGAGTGGGATTCGATCCCGAGTCCTCGGCGTGATAGTCACGTGCTTTAACCATCACGCCAGGTCCGCTCGTCAAGAGACTTGAAGTATTTAAAAAACAAACAAAAATAGCGAAACGAAACGTTGCAAACTTCACTTGAAAGAGTCTTGTCATGAAATCTTCAGAGGGAATACTCGTAAACCCTATTGTATACGATAAAATTTCTAAGAGATATTTCCAAGTGTCTCGACAGTAGTTTAACAAATACGATGCGATGTGTTGTGAATCCAGGGGCTAAACATGCAAACATCGCTGATTTCTGTTTAATTTAGGGCTCAACCTAGACGACAAACATTAGTTCATTCACATATGTTCATGTTCGGCAAATGACGTTTTAAGGAAATGTGATGAAAATGGATTTTGTAAAAATGCATTGGAAATATTAATATAAGAAAGTGCAGTCCTCTATCATCAAAAATAAACTGTATGGTAGTACCAGCTTTTCCTGAAGCGGGTTTATTTTGATATACTAGCCCTGAAAAATCACTCACAAGATAGAAGATGTTTATTTTTCTAACCAGGAGTAGAATTCATAAGATTTTTCGCAATTTAACAGCGATAAAACATAGCTTATCAATGAAACTAGGAATTGTTTCCACCCTAGTGGATATAAAGAAATCGCCTGGGATATTTTCGATATGTTTGCGCCCAGATAAATAATAAGAAAAAACTGCCCTCTAATTGTTTTTGTTCTCTCATACTTGAATGAATAATTTCTAGGACATTTTTCTTACGCTCTGATAAATTTTGGGAAATTAAGTATGCGATTTTAGATTTAAACTTGTAAGGGCGTATAGTTTCAGAAAAAATATATTTGTGAATATTTCCACAACAACTTCCAGAATAATGGAAGATTTTTCCAGAAATCCCTCTATGAGTTTCAACAGAAATTCAATAATGATTCTTTCAGAAGTTCTTTGAGAGATGACTCAAGAAGTTCATCCATGGATATCTTCAGAACTTGCTTCATCGATTCCGTAAATCCTCTAGGTATTTTTCGTCTAGCGTTTTTTTAAGAAAATCCTCCAGAGATTTTTTTGAATTTTTGAAATTTTACCAGTTATACCTTTGGATATTTCTTTTGGATTTCTCCAGGGATTCCTTTAAAAAAATTATAGTTTTCTCTAAAGTTTTCTAGAGGTTATCGAAGAAATTAATGTAGGAACTCTTCTAAGGGGGTTTACCTTGAATTTCTTTCAAAATTGCCCCGTGGATTGCTTTAGAGAATACTTCTTTCGTTTCAGAAAGTTTTCCACGGATTTCTTTCAAAAGTTCTTTTAGAAGATCTTCCATGGATTGCATGAATATTTTTTCTAGAATTTCCTTCAAGACTTCCATTAGAGGATGATCTTCTAGAAATTTTCTCAAGAATTCTTCTAGAAAAGCTTCCATGGGTTTCCTCCAGTGCTTCAGAAGAAAGGTTACATTCAGAAATTTCTCTAAGGATTTCTTAAGAAAATCTTCAATCGACTCCTTCAAAACTTGTTTCAAAGTTACCTTTAGAAATTCTTCCAGGGATTGCTTAAGAAATTTCCCTGGAGATTCCTGCAACAAATTTTTATGAGATTACTTTATTAATTTGCCCAAGGATTATTGGGATAAGGATATTCCAACATCTTATCTAGGCGTTCCTACAGACATTTTGTCAGAAATACGCCCACAGATTGCTCCAGGAAAACTTCCAGAAAATCCTCCTAGAGTTGTGAAAGGATTTTTCCAAGAATTTTCCTACATATTCAGAGATTATTCAAGAGTGCTTTCTTAGATTTATTATTTATTCAGTAGTTTTACTGAAAATTTCTTTAGAAATTCTTCTAGTCCAGGGATCTCCAGAGACTTCTCCAGAATTTCAGAGTTTTCATCGGAAATTTCAGCAATAAATTTGTCAAAACTTCTTCTATAGAGTTTAGAATTTGCTCCTACAGTGCCGTAAGAAATGTGCTTGGGATTCCTTCACAGATTCTTGCAGGAATTGTTTCAGATATTCTTTCAGGGATTTTTTTTATAATAACTGGCCAAATTCTAGTTGTCCCGTGTTCTAAATATGGGAATCCCTATTAACATGGGAAAACTATACACCAAACGGCAGTGAAGGAATTACTGAAGAAATCCCTGGAGGATTGTTCAAAGAAGATAAGCAGATAAGCCAAGGTCGCCAGGGTCCGTGGCGCAATTGGTCACACGTTTGCTTCATAAGCAGATGGTCATGGGTTCGATCCCAGCCCCGGCACTTTCGTCAGTTGTTCTTTTTCCCTGAAAGCAGCTGACACTACCCCCTTTTCTGAGCCCATGGCTCAAATGGACCCGGATACTTGGACATCGGCGAATGGCACTCATAATGGACTCTCAATCGCAGTGCTTGAATTTGAGTGAATATGAATGATACGCTCAAAACTTGTTAAAAATAATCAATTTATCCATAAGAGTATGATGTACGTGACTATTATAATCGATTTAATTCGAGTTTATGTCATTTGCACTGTAATAACGAGATAAAAATCAAGTATATTCATTGCCACTTATATTTTTTATTGCTCCCGCTCCCACTTGCTTCTGAAGAATGTTGGCCAATGAAGGCATATTGCTACTGCTTTGGGTTGAAAAGCGCCGGTCAAAGAAGAGCAAATTTTGATTCGTCTGAGGTAAAACGCTTCAATTTTCAAGCGCTGCTCAATCGGAATGGATAACGGAATACATCAACATCCTCATGCTCATCATTCTACCATGATAGGGTATAAAGTGAAAGCAGCGTAACGGCAACAAGTTCGATATAGTAGAATTAGAATAGAATACATTTACGCGCTGTACAAAGTGTAAGTACAGCTTCCAATTGGAATCGCTCACGCAGTGCCCTAGTGGACAAAAGAGCTGTAAATTAGGTTGAGTGATAAAAGCATAAAAAAAGCTTCTGGTGGTAAAGGTATTTTGGAGAATCCTGGAAAAATCTCGGAATTTTCCAAAGTGCTTACTGGACATAAATACTTGAATTTTTAGAGGTATCCCTGAAAGATTTCCAGATTGAGAGCCTGGAATAATACCGAAAGGAACTCTTCGATATATCTCATTAATTCCAAGAAAAAAAAAACACGAGAAACTTCTGGTGGAACTCTGGAAGTAATTCCAAAGAAAAAAAGCTTAGAAATTTTTGGAAAGATTCCTGGAGAAATCTGTAGAAGAATTTCTGCAGGAATCTCTTAAAAATGTTTGTAGATATTACAAGTGCTGCTGGCAGCACTGCCCAGTAGCCGAATGATCACATCAGGAAGAACAAAATGTCAGGAGAAGAGAAATGTCACATTGAATAGAGAAGATTTAGGTGCCAACTCATGCAGGTGAAAATTATATGAATTGCTGCTAAATTATTGAATTGTTCCTAAATTTCTAAGTCTATTTACAGCCTATAATTAAAATGATGTGATGTCTAAATGACAAATTATTCAAAAGTGTTATTATTATAACTATCATCGAGCACAGTAAGTACTATACGTTTTAAGCAAAACAAAAGTATAACCTTAAATCTACTATCACAGATGTATTACCACAATGTTACGGACGATCATGCAACTATTCTAATTAGAGCTTAAATCGAATTATGTAAGTGTTTTCTACCTAAATGATTATAATTTACATAATTAACCTAATGAATTAGTAAATTCCAACTTAATGGCTAGTTTCCACCTCGTACGTACTGTGCAAAAAGATAGGACAAGTAATGGTCAAGTAATGATTCCACTTCAAAATTACTTGTGCAGTTCGCAGATGGCAAGTAAGGAAAAAAGTGTAACACTCGTAACGCCTCCCGTGCGTATCAAATGGAGCTGTCACTTTTCCTTGCGGAAGAATAGTCCGCGCTATTATTCCGTAAGGAAAAGTGACGTTTCTCCCCATACTGGATCAGTTGTCAAAATTACTTGCGGAAAAAGGTGGAATTTTACTTGAGCGCTCTACTTGGCAACAAGAAACTAAGCTTAAAGCTGTTTTCGCACCCAACATACGGAGTCTGCGATCTACTAAATAGAATTCGGCTAACAGCCTCAAGAAACCCCATTTATCGCCGTAACAACAAGCAAGGGTACTGGTGGAATCCTTGAAAAAATCGCTTAATATATTTCTGAGGAATCCCTAAAGGATTTTCTGAAGGAATCTTTGGAGTAGAGTGTCCATCCCGGGACGTCCCGGGACAAGAATTCCCGGGATTTAGGGAATTTCGGGATTTCCCGTATCCCGGGATTTAATATTTGATTTCCCGGAGTTCCCGGGAATCCCGGAATGCATGATTTTATGCCCATTATTGGCGTTAAATTTTAAAAATTCTTGATGGAGCCTGCAAGAGGTTTTTGTTAACAACACATTCTCTTGACGACTTCTATAATTGCATCACATAATCACGAAATCCTCTGTAACAATCAAGTAAACAAAAATTTTACTCACTCGATAATTATTGAACTTTGTGTGGGCATGTATTGTTTGGTTATCCAAATCATCGAGACAATACCTAGTTTACAGAAACATGTTCGCTTCTTTAGAAGCTCAGTCAAGAGCTATATCAAACAATATCTACATATGCTAAAAGAATTTTGGGCAAATTGCATTCATATTTTGCAACTAATCAAAAAAGTACTGCTAGCTCTCCAGCAGCAATTTAGTTGGGGGTCCCTATTATTTATAGGATTTCTGAAACTAATAAAGCTGTTTTTATGAGTGACTACTGTAATAATAATTCCCCTCCATATTCAACAAAATGGATAGACAATAGCTGACAAATGGTGTTTTATTTGAAATTCATCTCAATTTCCACTGAAATCTGTATTTCCTTAAAATCCCGGGATTCCGGGATTTCCCGGGATATGCTACAATTTTTATCCCGAATCCCGGGACAAGAAAAATGCCCGGGAAATGGACACTCTACTTTGGAGGAACTAGGATACTAGGAACTGGAGATACATCTGGAGGAATTCTTAGAAGACTTTCTTAGACATGAGCATGAGCAGAGCATGAGCATTGGTGACTTTACATTTCGTAGTTGCTACTCCGTGATTGACTAGAACTAGCGGAATTGTACAGAGAACCAATAGATGGGGCTTGGGATTAGCACATCTTCTTCAATGTACACATTCCGAGAACTATAACTTTATTGGTTCAATAACGGCGCCGGCCACGTCCTTACGGTCAACCGGGGAAGGGAAGGAATGTTAGTTGGACAACCGTGTCTACTAGAGGATGTATGTATATACTACTGTGCCCTCCACAGTTGTCACGGGAAGGAGTTTTTGTTAGTTGGGAGGGATTGGTAGTTACTTAAATCAGGATTCACTTTGGTAAGCATTTCAATCTATGTAACCATAAGCATACACAAAACATATATTTACAGAATTGGGCTACCAATTCTTACAAGACTTTCTTAGACAATGCTTTAAAATTTTTAAAAGAAATTCTGCAGAAACAAAATAAATCTTTAAAAAAAATCTTTAGAGAACGATTGAAAATATCCACACGCAAAAAAATCCGTTCCGATATACGTGCACACTCAGTCACGGCAACGGGAACTATGCATAGCAACGATAACAACAATGTACACCGTGAACTAGATGTCACGGTTACTAGAACGCCCATACTGACAGCTGGAACTAGTTCCAGTTCACGGTGTATATTTGCTTGTTCTCATTTTTGCGTTTGTTTGTTCACGTTCATCAGAATGGATTTTTTCGCGTGTATAAAAAGAAAAACCGGAGAACCTCCTGCTGGCAGTGCAAGCAGAATTTATTGGAAAACACTTTTAAAAATGCTAATAGATTCTGGCGTAGTTTCTACAGGACTTTCTGAATGAGTCTTCGGGATTCCGGAAAAAGATCATAATAAATCCCAATAAACCTCTGGAGGAACTTACAGAAAAATCTCTTCAGTATATTCCAGAGGATTTTCTGAACAAATGCCTGAAAAAAAAACCCTGAATATGTGGAGTAATACCTGAAGAAACCTTTGAAGAAAATTCAACAGAAAAAAAAATCTTCCGTGAAAAAAATATTCTGGAATTGCATTTTTTTGAAGAAATATTTCGAGGAATTCTTGAAGAAATCTCTGGAGAAATTCCTAGATAAGATTCTTTCAGAAATGTTAGAAGGAAAACATGCACGAACTGTTGTAGCAATCCTTGCAGAAATTTCCCAAAGTATCCCAGAAGGAAACCAAGGAAGAATTTCTGAAGAAAACCGTGGACTAGATTCAAGATGAATCTTTTGAAAAGCTTTTTTAGTAACTCCTGAAAAGAAATCAAGAAAAAATCCTGGAGGAATTCCTGAAAGAATCTCTGGAGAAACTTTCACAGAAACAAATGGGCATGCATTTTAAAGGAATACTTTGAGGAATCTTTAGAAGAGTTCTTACCGAAATCATTGTAGGAAGTCCTGTAAAAATCTTTTTTCTATAAACATTCCGGAAACATTTTGAAAATCCCCTTAAAGAATTCTAGCGGTGTACTTGGAGATAATCGTGGAAAAAAAAATCTCAAGAAGGCATACATTCTGAAAGATATCTCGGAGGAACCATTAGATGAATTCTTGCCGAATTCATAAAAGTAATTATATAAATATTTTGTGCAATAACACTTCATGCAGCGCTTTCTTCTGAATCATTCTTAATTATGTGCAAAATTGAAGTCATTTCCAAGGACCAAATACAGGTGGCCCTAAAATTTGGAAACTTTGAGTAACCAACTTTACCCTATGAGAACAACAATTAGTGCGTCTAGTGTTAATTTTTGTTTAGTCCGTACAGCCTCTTTCAGAAGACAGTGTCCGTGTCTTTTCTTCCTTAAAATAAAAATGTATGTATAGTGGAGTTACAAAAAAAGCGTACTAATGGAATTAAAACGATCATAAAAAGCGATTTTCACTTTCAGTATGCAATCTACGAATTACTCCGTTACAACGCAACGCAACGCAACGCAACGCATAAAAAGCGATTTTCAAATTTTGTTGCCTTAAAATAGGAATTTGTTATCCATTTGGGTATACAGGGGGTGGAAAAAAATGTTTGGGATAGGCAACTTTTTTTTCTCTCACAAAAATGTTCAATATGCCGTAACATTTCATAGAGTGCTCCAAAAATTCTAAAATTTTTACTGTTTGTCAACCTATTATATGTGCACCATTGGTACAAATTTGAGCTCGATTGATATTTGTATGTAAATCAGATTATGACGAAATAACATAACAAATTGACACGTACAGCAAGCAACATATACAGGCAACTTCTCTCATAAAAAAATTCAACATGCTGTAACTTTTAACAGAGTGCACCAAAAATTCTCAAATTTTGACTGTGTGCATCATTGGTACAAATTTGAGCTCGATTGGTTAATCTTTCGCGAAGCTAGAACCGTTCGGGTAAAACACTATTTTATAGACAACTAAATTTTGAGCTGTCATATCTCGGAGACTACTGAACCGAATTGAATGAAATTTTAAACGTTTATCAACAATATATCAATGCTTGAAAATTCTTTAAAACATAGGTACTTTTCACACGTTGAAAAAAACAATGATGCAAAATATCACCTCACGAATGCTCAATCAACTTATCAATTGTATTTTAATCGCTTGCGATTGAACTGCACACTGCTCAGTGATGACCATAGGCAAAGAGGTGGCAAAACGAACATGATGTAACTCACAAACGAGTTTGCACACATCTGTCGGTGCCGTCACATGCTCACCCGAACAGCCGAACAACACCGAATGGGTTGGTTTTAGAAGTTACGGCACGAACACTCGACACGCACACAGAAGCAACATTCGCATGTACCGACACCACACCAGTAACGTTTCCAGCCTACGATGCTTCGCGATAAGCTGATCGAAAAGCATCGAAAGCGATGAAAAGACAGGCTTGGCTGGAACGCAACAGCTCAACGGCGAAAAGGAGCAGCCAACAATGCTGATCAGCATCGAGTCTGTTCGTGTGCTATTCGTACGGGAGGTTGATTTGATAAAGCGAGGAAGGCTGAAAACGTATTCGTTTCGAAGCGAACCGAATTATTTCGCGAATGCTTTCACCAATTAGGATCTTTCTCGAAAAAATATTAATTTTTCACATCTTTGACTTTAAATTTTATTTTTGATATCCAAAGATTTTCTTCTTCTGTTCTTAAGATATCTATTATAAGATATATTAGAGCCCATTTAGATTAAAGGAAGAACACATTTACTATTTTTTGTGCGGTATTGTAAATTTGACTCATTTTTTCTCTATATGGGTGAACATGTCAAATCATCATAACTTTTTTCCACGTTCAAAAAGTACTTATCTTTTGAAGAATTTTCAACCTTCAATATATTGTTATTATTATTAATATTGTCTTTATTAATGAGGTTTTCAAAAATAATAATATATTGTTGATAATCGCTCAAAATTTCATTCAATTCGGTTCACTGGTCTCCGAAATATGACAGCTCACAATTTAGTTGTCTTAAAAATAGTGTTTTACGAGAACGGTTCTAGCTTCGCGAAAGATTAACCAATCGAGCTCAAATTTGTACCAATGATGCACACAGTCAAAATTTGAGAATTTTTGGTGCACTCTATTAAAAGTTACAGCATGTTGAACTTTTTTATGAGAGAAAAAAGAGTTGCCTATCCCAAACATTTTGGCCACTCCCTGTATGTGTTGCTTGCTGTACGTGTCAATTTGTTATGTTATTTTGTCATAATCTGATTTGCATGAGTTTTATATGTTGAGACGAGGAAGAAAGTATAGGAGAACTTACGTATTTTCAGCAGTTTTGGTCTCTTCGTCCTGTTGAAACCAGTAGAACTCAAAATTGGCATCAAATCTTTCCTAGCTCAACTAAACTCTACGACTCAGCTTCAGGCAATTTGGCAAATTTGGCAAAAACCCCCATGACGATAAATCTGCCAATAATAACAAAAGTCTCCCTATATGAGATAATGCAAAATTAAAAGAAAGTCGAGCCGGGAATTGGTAGAGTAGAGAAGCGTTATTCAGTTTACTCACAGTTCACGGTTCACACATTGATTGGCTCTAATCAAATCATAATTCATAGCCAATGCTTCGATAAATACAAGATATCTTCATCTTTACTCTTTCAGATGCCTCACCCTTACAAATTTAAAGTTGTTCGTCAAGAGCTTGACGCAACAACAACCATTCGAGTACAGCTGCAAATACTACCAACTGAAGGACGATGACTTCAATTTCAAAAACTTGGAGCAAATCTTGGAAGCCGAAGACATCATCTCCGATGTTCCACTCTTTCAGCAGGAATGGGAACAGCCGAAGGTGAAATTCAGGCAGGAGATTCCTAACTACGTGATAATAACTTACCTCCGTTTGTTTAAGGTCAACGCTCTGCACTCAGGTCAAACAGGAATTCTGGTAGCCACTACCAAGCTTTCCAGCTTAGATACTCTGCAGCTAGCCACCGTTTTCGAATGCTTTGTATCGTACGACGTGGCGACAACCGGACAAGACTCCTGCCCGCGTCTCCAACTGTTTGTGGGCCTAGTGGAAGTCAAACGAACCGA
This sequence comes from Aedes albopictus, assembly GCF_035046485.1. Classification (NCBI taxonomy): domain Eukaryota; kingdom Metazoa; phylum Arthropoda; class Insecta; order Diptera; family Culicidae; genus Aedes; species Aedes albopictus. Next base: position 511,133,209 of record NC_085137.1, on the reverse strand, counting down.
TTTGTACAGTACCAATCTTGCAGCTGGTTTCAGCGGACGCGACACTTTCAAAGACTTGCTGTCGGTTACGGCCACTTCGCAGTTTCTGGCGCTGGAAATCGCATTCCAAAAGGTACCGATACGCGGTTTCGATAGGTTTTGCCTCGAGACACTCAAGTTCAGATCGGTCAATTTGGGCTCTGCTGCCGTGGAACTGCACCAACAGGTAGGCTATTTTTGTTGATTTGTGTTATTTATCGCCAGACGCGACGCTCGATAACGGCCGGTGACGAATGAATGCGTGTTCGTCTTATTGCAGGAACTTCCCAATATTCTCTATTATGATGATAACGGATACTGGCGGTCGATGTTGATAAGATTGGATGAGTTAAAGCAGACGCGACAAAAAATAAAAATATACTGCACGTAAGATGGAAATTAAACTGCAGCATTCCTTCCATGTAGCGCGCTAATTGATACTGTGTAGATCTAAATCTATAGTTCTTCGACTGGCTTGTTCATGTATTCAGCAACAATTACTAATGTTTTCACAATTTTTAAATGCTAAGTTATTGAAAATTTTTGAAGAGTACATTCTGTACTCAGAGTTGGTCGAAAAACCACCTAATTCCATCTAACAGAATAAAAAAAAAACTGTTTATTGTGCACTCCAAATATGCAATAATAGATTGAAGGTGTCCTACATGGAAGGATTACTGTAATTAACAATCAACCCCGATACTGATTCACCACTCTATTTTTTTAAAGGAATTCCCATCAGATTTTGGCACTGCTACATGCTATTTACTCCGATTACGAGGAGAAATGTTCAATCAATTTGATTGAGGATCAATCAACCAATGTGATGGACTTCAAGGAAAGCCTTCTGAATGAGTTGACTGCCAAAATCGAAAATCCTTCGGACGTACGAAGTATTCTACTACAAGAACTGAAAACTGATTCGCTTTATTCAAAATCAACCATCTAAGTACAACATTATCTGTCTTTCTTTCAGTTACATTGGTAAATTCACAAGCCCATCCCCATTTCCGTTGCCGCGGTTATCGATGCCCACGTGGATGTTAACAAACTTTCCAATTCGGTTGTCTCGTTCTTCGTCGACTTCTTCCTCCACGTCCTCGGATGTTTCCGTTTCTTCCGCCGCTGCTAGAACCCGCTTCTTCATCGACTGTTTCGGTGACTCCGCGGCGGCTTCAGCTTCCTCGTATGGTTCCGGATCGGTTTCGCCGTCTCCGTCGTGCAGGATATCAACGAAAATGGACACTAGCGGGTCGTCATCCGGAATATGGTGGGCACTGCTGGATAATACGTACCGTGGGTCCGCTTCGTTGATTTCGGCCTTGACGTCCTTGCCCGCTAGTGGGGCTGCGTGGATGCAAGCAATGCAGCCGATCACTGTCAAAAGAAGGGTTAGTCTCATGATTTATTATGTGTTTGTCGGCTATTGGATACGAAATGAAAGAAATCTTCGGTCAACTTTGAGTGTCGGTCTTTTATAATTTGTTTTCGGTTGTATAGATTGGTCAGGATTGTTGGCCATTTGGTTTATGAGCTATCTGTTACGGTATTACTCAAGAGATAAAAAAGGTGGGGATTGCAAGGCAAGGTGACCAGTCCGTTTCTGAAGAGATATGATTTAATTTCATAAAGAAAAAGTTTGCATGTTATACCATACAACAGATATAATAATATTGGATGATATCTGGGGATGTCAAAAGATTATGGCAGTATATCCATGAAACAGTGGTAACAACAGCCCAGTGATAGGGTTTATATCTGATTCCCGTCTAACTAAGCACTGACCAATAATGATCGAGTTTATTCTTGCGCTTCGCATAATGCCTCTTGGTCAATTTGGTATCAATTGCTAATTTATAAATTAGCATCTATATCATGTCAAAAAATATTGTGAAAGAGCTAAAATTTCCCTAAAATAATAAAACGCAATCATTCAGTTCCTCGAATTCTGCTCCCGTCTAGTCCACATCTATTTCAGGCACAACCTTAATTCAATTCCCGGCACACCTTCTACGTGACACTACGGTACATAGGATGGTCACAAATTATGATTAGAGCGTACGTGTTTGTTTATTTTAAAAGTAGGTGAAATTCTTCGCAATTCAAACCAAATCATGTGTTTAAAGTACGATTGAGCAGAAAGTGCACAGTGCAACGAAGAAATCTTTGTATGTGGCTGTGAAATACGATGCTTCATATGCAGAGAATCATCGCAAACATTTGCGTGCATCCTTCCTAGACGAAGACAACTTGTTGTTTACATTTTACTCACGAAAAAAAACAAGAGATTTACAGTAGACTTTTGATAACTGCATCATGTTTACGTCGAAGGTAAAATTCATTCGACTGTTTCAGCTTATGTGAGGTGAAATTGAAACGTATTTTTTTAATTTCTTGTTATATATTAATTTAAAAACTTAGTGCTCATTCTTCAAAAAATTAAAACGTGAAATTTCTGGTATTTATTCGATTTTCAGTACTATATATATATATTTATTTGTTCAACATCATTAAGACAAGACATAATCAACAATAGTACGCCACAATACTCGGTTTGTGGCTGCCGCTCTCCATCCTCGGTCGCGCCCAATGCTCGCCAAGTCACGCTCCACCTGGTCCGCCCATCGTGCTCTCTGCGCTCCACGCCTTCTTGTGCCAACCGGATCCGTTGCAAACACCAGCTTTGCAGGGTTGTTGTCCGGCATTCTTGCAACATGCCCTGCCCACCGTATCCTTCCGGCTTTGGCCACCTTCTGGATGCTGGGTTCGCCGTAAAGTGCAGCGAGCTCGTGGTTCATCCTTCTCCGCCACACACCGTTCTCCTGCACACCGCCGAAGATCGTTCTTAGCACGCGTCGCTCGAAAACTCCGAGTGCTTGAAGGTCCTCCTCGAGCATGGTCCATGTCTCGTGCCCGTAGAGGATCACCGGTCTTATTAGCGTTTTGTACATGGTGCATTTGGTGCGTGGGTGAATCTTTTTCGACCGCAGTTTCTTCTGGAGCCCGTAGTAGGCCCGACTTCCGCTGATGATGCGCCTCCGAATTTCACGGCTCACGTTATTGTCAGCCGTTAGCAAGGATCCGAGGTAGACGAATTCCTCCACCACCTCGAAAGTATCCCCGTCTATCGTAACATTACTACCCAGACGGATCCGGTCGTGTTCGGTTCCGCCTACCAGCATGTACTTTGTTTTTGAGGCATTCACCACCAGTCCGACCTTTGCTGCTTCGCGTTTCAGGCGGGTGTACAGTTCTGCCACCGTTCCAAATGTTCTAGCGATAATGTCCATGTCATCCGCAAAGCACACAAATTGGCCGGATTTTGTGAAAATCGTTCCCCGGCTGTTGAGCCCGGCTCGTCGCATCACACCTTCCAGCGCGATGTTGAAGAGTAGACATGAGAGTCCGTCACCTTGTCGCAGTCCCCGGCGAGATACGAATGAACTGGATAGTTCACCCGAAACCCTTACGCAGTTTTGCACACCGTCCATCGTTGCTTTAATCAGTCTAGTCAGCTTCCCAGGAAAGCCGTTTTCGTCCATGATTCTCCATAGCTCTGTGCGGTCGATACCGTCGTATGCCGCTTTGAAGTCGATGAACAGGTGATGCGTTGGGACCTGGTATTCACGGCATTTCTGGAGGATTTGCCGTACGGTAAAGATCTGGTCCGTTGTCGACCGGCCGTCGATGAAGCCGGCTTGATAACTTCCCACGAACTCATTTGTTTTAGGTGACAGACGACGGAAGATGATCTGGGATAGCACTTTGTAGGCAGCATTCAAAATAGTGATCGCCCTGAAGTTCTCACATTCCAAATGGTCGCCTTTCTTGTGAATGGGGCAGATTACCCCTTCCTTCCACTCCTCCGGTAGCTGTTCGGTTTCCCAGATCCTGACTATCAGCCGATGCAGACAGGTGGCCAACTTTTCTGGGCCCATCTTGATGAGTTCAGCTGCGATACCATCCTTACCAGCTGCTTTGTTGGTTTTGAGCTGGTGAATGGCATCCTTAACTTCCCTCAGCGTGGGAGTTGGTTCAGTTCCGTCCTCCGCTGCACTGGCGTCGTCGTTCCTTCCGTTGCCGTGGGCTCCCGTGCCTACGTTCTCCACGCCGTTCAGGTGCTGATCGAAGTGCTGCTTCCACCTATCGATCACCTCACGTCCGTCCGTCAAGAGGCCTCCGTCTTTATCCCTGCATATTTCGGCTCGCGGCACGAAGCCGTTGCGGGATGCGTTGAGCTTCTGATAGAACTTCCGTGTTTCTTGGGAACGGCACAGCAGTTCCATTTCTTCACACTCCGCTTCTTCCAGGCGGCGCTTTTTCTCCCGAAAGAGGCGGGTCTGCTGTTTCCGCTTCTGTTTGTAACGTTCCACGTTCTGTCGAGTCCCTTGCTGCAGCATTACCGCCCTCGCTGCGTTCTTCTCCTCCAAAACCGTTCTGCACTCTTGGTCGAACCATTCGTTTCGTCGATTCCGTTCCACGTACCCGATGGTGCTCTCGGCTGCGTCGTTGATGGCTGCTTTCACTGTACTCCAGCAGTCCTCTAGAGGGGCCTCATCGAGCTCGCCCTCGTCTGGCAAAGCGGCTTCGAGATTCTGCGCGTATGCTGAGGCGACATCTGGTTGCTTCAGTCGCTCTAGGTTGTACCGTGGCGGTCGTCGGTACCGTACATTGTTGATGACGGAGAGTTTTGGGCGCAGTTTGACCATCACCAGATAGTGGTCGGAGTCGATGTTGGCGCCACGATAGGTCCTGACGTCGATAATGTCGGAGAAGTGCCGTCCGTCAATCAGAACGTGGTCGATTTGAGATTCCGTCTGCTGTGGTGATCTCCAGGTGTAACGATAAGGGAGGCTGTGTTGGAAAAAGGTGCTACGTATGGCCATATTTTTGGAGGCGGCGAAATCAATGAGTCGTAGGCCGTTTTCGTTCGTTTGCTGGTGGGCGCTAAACTTACCAATCGTCGGTCTGAATTCCTCCTCCTGGCCTACCTGAGCGTTCAAATCTCCTATGATGATCTTGACGTCGTGGCTTGGGCAGCGGTCGTACTCGCGTTCGAGCTGCGCGTAAAATGCGTCCTTGTCATCATCAGTACTTCCGGAGTGTGGGCTGTGCACGTTTATTATGCTGAAGTTGAAGAATCGGCCCTTGATCCTCAACCTGCACATTCTTTCGTCGATCGGCCACCAACCGATCACGCGCCTCTGCATATCACCCATCACGATGAAAGCTGTTCCCAGCTCGCGTGTGTTGCCGCAGCTCTGGTAGATGGTATGATTACCTCTAAACGTTCGCACCATGGATCCTGTCCAACACACCTCCTGCAGCGCTACGATGCCGAACCCGCGGTCCTTCAGTAGATCGGCGAGTATGCGGGTGCTCCCAATGAAGTTGAGAGATCGGCAGTTCCACGTACCGAGTTTCCAATCGCAAGTCCTTTTTGTTCGCTGGGGTCGTTGCCGTTGGTCTCGGTTCGTATTATTCTGTTGCTGATTTTCCGTTACAATGGTTTTTTACGGCTGGCTCGTAGGGCCTGACACCAACCCCCTACTTTCCGGAGGACCATAGTGCACAGTTGAGCTTAGAGTCCTTCCCTGGCACTCGGACGTAGATCAGCCGCCCCTAACATGGGGATCAGACGCTCCTCCTGGAGAACAGACGCTCAGGTTTGCCGAAGCAAACCCCCCCTTCCCTGTCAGCCTACGACCAAAGTTCCCACCGGGGTTGGTTACCCGATCTTCCCTAAGGTTGCTCATAGTTTCCGGCCGGTACCGCGTGGAGGTAGGGATAGGAGTTGCTGGGCAGAGGCTAGTGGATCACAATGGGATCTGAATTGCGCAGCATACCCAGCCTTTACCGTGCCATTTTCAGTACTATAGGGGCTGGTTATTGATACTCTACATTATTGGTTTGCTTCCATCTGATGAGCGATTGGCAAAGATAAGTTGGAATACCTGTAGCTACTCACTATTTTCCGTCTAATATGACGGGAATTAGCGCATATGACGAATCAGATTTCTATTCTTGGTACCCCTTAGCGGCTCCAACTTAATGATACGAGGTGGTTGGTACTTCATAGAGGTTGGTACTCCAACTTCTAGGTACGAGGTGTGTCAACGAGCGAAGAACAATAAGAATGCCAATGATCGGTACCCGGCAAGCAGAAGCGAAACGAATCCACTGCAGCAAGCAACGGCAGCAGGAAAAGAGTGGGATTACTGAAGTGCAGGAAAGCATGGATCGGAACGATATGCGAAGCATCGTACCAAATATGAATAGTAGGCAGATGAAAATGTTTTGTTCTCGTACATTTTTTGGGTTATACTTTTGGTCTCATATTAACTGTGCAAAATTTCAAATCGATTGGAGAAACTATATTTTAACCCTCTAATACCCAAATTTTTGAATTTGATCTAAATTACATTTTTCATCATCTAAAATCGATTTAATCATGTTTTGGAAGATGATTCATTTTAATTCTCGATTTCGAGAATTTCAGTTTTTGGTTTTTCTAATTTTTATTTTTGAACATCCCCACACTTTTATATTTTTCCTGGAAGCCTATTTGGGGTACGGATTTTTTGAGATGAAGACATTTTGAGATTTTATGATAATTGTTGAAATATTTTTATTTTAATTTTTTTTCATAGAAAATTTTATTTTCCGTGTAATTTTAAGGAAAATAACTTTAGAGTGTATTCGATTCCCTTAAACTATTAAACTAGGGTAGAATGATTTGGGAAAAATTTAAAATATGTTAATTGTAGCGATTCAATGCAAAATAAACAATGACTTCTAAAAGGTGACTAAAACATCAATTTTTCAATGATTTAAAAAAAATGAAAATACGCTTTAAAAAACATCAAAAAATATTTTGAGATATACTAAACAGTCCTCAATATCGGCCAAAAATATAAAAATTTTGATTTTTCTCGAAACAAAAATTATAAAAATGCTCAAACTATACCCCGTCTAAATGCGGGGTTGGGTATTAGAGGGTTAACGCCCGTCATTCTAAGTTTCCATACAAAAATAAGTAGATGAATGGTTTCTATTGGAAATTGAAATTGCATAATAATTTCGTGGAACAAATTCATGAAAAAATCGGTTTCGGTTTCAAATTTTACCAGTACTCCCGTCAAACAAATTTTAGAAATTTGGCGGGAAATTATGTAAGAATTTCCATCATGAACTCATAATGAATGTTCGTTTTATTTCCGTTAGAATTAGATAGAACCCAAATCAACTTAAATGTATTGTATAATGAAAATTCATTGCATGAAATTTTGAATGCGACTCGTTGCAAAACTGGTTTTTTCAGCTATCTTCGTATTTACCCTCGGAAAGTCGGACTATACTTTTTCATAATTTATCTATTTTTACATGACATATGAAATTAGAAATGTTCTTCTAGTCGTTTTTAAGCGGTATTTTTTTTGAAAATTTCAAGTTTTGTGTTCATATGCGTATGGAATGGATTGACTATGCGTCTCCATCATTTTAAAAATGATGTTAATTTTATTTATATTTTTTTTACTTTTTGTTTTTCTCGTACACTAAGTGTACTGGAAAGGCTGTTCACATAAAATCGATTTTTTGTAAAAAGGCTCGGAGGATCATATTTCATATACCAATCAACTCAGTTCGACGAATTGAGATGATGTCTGTATGTGTGTATGTATGTACGTCTGTGAGCAAAATAAGTTCACTCACTTTTAAGGCACTTCCCTTTGGCCGATGTTTGTAACCTTTAGGATAGTTGACGAATTTTGGGCGGAAATCATCCGTGGTGGCCAGATTTCGGCCCAAAATTCAAGGTGGCAGCCTTATATTCAAGATGGCGACTTAAAATTCAAGATGGCGGCAGTTTAATAGAGTTCCAGGCTCTAAAACCATGTAATATGGGGTATATTTGGTATGCGGAAGATGTTCGGAGTCCAAAAATGGCGACCAGAATAATCGAGATGGTGGTCTAAAATCCAATGTGGTGGCTCCAAATACAAGATTGTGTCGTTTAATTGCATTTTAGGCTCTAAAACCATGTAATATGGGTATATTTTGTATGGGGAAGATGTCTGGACTCGAAAATGGCTACCTGAGTATTAAAGATGGCGGTCTAATATCCAAGATGTCAGAATTCAAAATGGCGGCTGTTCAATGATGTTTTAGGCTCTAAAACCATGCATTATGGGTATATTTGGCATGGGGAAGATGTCCGGAGTCCAAAAGTGGCGATCAGATTGAATACTCTGGCGATCTAAAATCCAAGATGACGGCTCTAAATTCGAGATAGTGGATGTTTAATTGTGTTTTTGTCCCTAACACCATGAAATATGGGTATATATTTTTAGGAAGATGTCTGGACTCCAAAAATAGCGACCCTAGTATTAGTGATGGCAGTCTAAATCACAAATGGCGGCTCCAAATTCAAGGTGGCAGCTGTTTAATGGTGTTTTAGGCTCTAAAACCATTCAATATGAGCATATGTGATATAGCGAAGATGTCTAGACTTCAAAAATGACGACCAGAATATCCAGGATGGTGGTCTAATATCCAAGGTGGCGGTTCCAAATACAAGATAGCTACTATTAATGGAGTTTTAGGCCCTAAACCACGCAATATGGTATAGGAAGGATTTCCGGAGTCCAAAAAAAGCAACCAGAATAACCAAGATGGCGGCTGTACAATCGAGTTTTAGGCTCTAAAACTATTTAATATGGGTATATCTGGAATGAGGAAGAAGTCTGAAGTCCAACACTAACGACCAGAATTTCAAAGATGGCGAACTTAAATACAAAATAGCGGCTCAAAATTCAAGATTACGTTTATTTTAAACTTAAAGCTCAAATATCAAAAGCCAGATAAACGATGTGATTTCTGATGCCATGAAATGGAATTCTGTTAAACGTATGAAAGTGCAATATTTATCAACATGTCACTTGAGTTTTATTAAAATGGGTTTTCGATGGCACGAGAAAGGCGTCATCACCGCAAGGTGAATTAATTAGGGTTTTAATATGTACACATGGGCCACTGAATGAACCTCAATTAGTAAAAGTTACCAGCGAATTCGCCTGCTGCAGTCTGATAATTAATGCCTTCTGATTTTCCTACGGGAGTTTCTTCTCGCATTCCCCCTAGAGTTCTTTCTATGATTCATTCAGGATCTTCTTCTGGACTTCTTGCAGGAGTGCCTTCTGAGATTGATCTTAGAATTCTTTCTAAGGTTCCTTCAATAGACCCCCTGGAGTTCCTGCTGTAAATACTTCAGCAGTTCTTCTAGTGTTCCTCCAGGAATTAATTTTGGAAATTCACAAGAAGTATTTTCTTGGATTTGACAAGAAGTTCCTTTTTTTGAGAATTCCTACAACAATGCCAAAAGTTTCTTATGTGATTTTTCAAGGAGTTCGTTCTCAGAGATTCCTCAAGAAGTTAGTTTGAGTCTTTCTTGGATTCCTGCAGAAGCTCCTTCGAGGATTCCCTCAGGAGTTCCTTTATGAATACCCTGGAGTTCCTTCTGGGATTCCTCCTAGATTTGACAAAATTGACCACAAGTTATTTCTAGGATCCAAGAGTTCTTCTTTCAGAAAATTGGGAATTCTTCAACCCAGAAGGTACTGCTGGTGTTATTCTCAAAAAAGGAAATCCTAAAAAACTTCTAGACAAATCCAAAAAAACATCTTGTGGATTCCAGAAATACAGTATCGGACAATAAAAATGCACCAAAGCCGTTTTCCCATACAAACTAGTCAACTTTAGATTGCCATATCTCAGTAATTTATCAACCGATTGTTTTCATTTTTCTGTGGCGAACTACAAAACATTTCAATTTTCAAAAACTGTTGAAAAAGTTCAGTGATAACTATTGTTACAAAAGTTACAGATAGGTTGAATTTTGACAATAAAAATGCACCAAGCCAAAAAATGTTATAGCAAAAAATGCTTTCGTCATATCATAATGGTGCTTTCGCCAAATATGTTTCTTGTGTGATGACAAATAAGTTTGCTGTAGAGACCAACATGATTTGACTTCAACATTTTTTGCTACACAATTTTTTGTGTTGGTGCATTTTTAATGTCAAAATTCAAACTATCTGTAACTTTTATTGCAATAGTTATCGCTGAACTTTTTCAATAGTTTTTGAAAATTGAAATGTTTTGTAGTTCGTCACAGAAAAATGAAAACAATCGGTTGAGAAATAACTGAGATATGCCAAGCTAAAGTTGACTAGTTTGTATGGAAAAACGGCTTTGGTGCATATTTATTGTCCGATACTGTAACTGCTGGAGAAGTTTTAGTAGGAACTCCTGGATTCCCTCGAAGGAACCTCTGCAGAAGTTTTTTTTTTATCTGTATTTGAAAGAACTCTTAGATGAATCTCTGAAGTACTCCTGAAAGAATTTCAGAAGGAGCTTCTGAATGAATTTTAGAAAAAAAAAACTCTAGGAGGAATATGAGAAAAAAATGTAAGAAAATTAGAAGAAATTTATGGAAGAATTCAGAAGGAACTATTGAAGGAATGCCTGAAGTAATTCATAGAGGATCACTCTGCAGTAGGCAAATTTTCTGGCATTTTTACTAGCTGAAGTTCACTCAGTAGCCCATGCTGTATGTATACATGAAAATGGAAAATACAAGGAAATTTTAAAATGATGGAGACCAGTGAATCAAAATTCAACCATCGCGCAACAATAATGACAATGTCGCAACCTGTATTTGTTGCGTCAATCCACCCAATGCGACATAAGTTTGTCCCAATTTGAAAATAATATGATTAACATCGTACACCACGAGTTTAGAGATTTTTAAGCCTTGCATTACGATTTTCAAACGGTAACTTTGGGTCGATAAACACTGCAACTCTGGTGAAGCTCGATCATCAAACAGTTTTGACTTTGGGTTAGTAATAATTGATTACTCATGAGTTGAAAAGTACGCAACAAATTCAGCTTCCGTTTTGTCTGCAACAAAAAAAACGAGATCATGTCATTATCTGTTACCAGTAGGGATAAAGAGTAATCATCGCGCCTTCTTTGTTGCTTGTTTTGTGCCTTTTTTTGTCTGACAATTCTCTTCACTGATGGAGACGCATGGTCATTCCATACATATATGACCACCAAATTTGAAGTTAAAAAATGCTGCTCAAAAACGACTAGAAGTTCGAGGTAGTTTTTCTTAAATCTCGTACCAATAATATGTATTTCATCGTGAAAAAAAAAATACAAATCGGTCGATTGGTTCAAAAGTTATGACGACTCCAAAATATAAAAAATGAGAAATGTTTTTTGGATTTTCAAAATTTTTGCTGAAGATCATTCCTACCTGAGCAATATAGGAGCATTTTTATTATCAAGTCTATTCTTTTTTCATGGAATGCCTTTACATATTATGTAAGATTCGATTTGTAAAAAAAAACTATTTTTTTCAACTCGTTGCATTAATAGCTATTTCTATTACGTCGTTTGGCACCATGTTGTTTACTATAATTTTTTTCATTACCATAACCCGTAATCCATTCATAATAGGCAACATGTTTTATGTGCTAAAATGGATATAGTACTTGCAATCTAGCTTTATTCAGCTATGGGAGCTGAAAATGGTAAGAGCAAAATTTAATTATTTAAAGGGTCATAGCATTAAATCTATAAATAAAGTCGCTTTTGACAAAATGTGAATAAGTAGTAATGGTTATAATTTAACCAGTTTCTTATAAGAATCGCTTTGCGTGTTTTCAAACTCTCTTTGCAATAGCTTTGTCAGTCGAAGTAGCGTTAGCAACCAGCTATGTCAGTTTTGACGTATCCATTTTATATGCCTTGTTGTTTCCATGTGTTCGTGTCACTACCAGCTACGAAATTGACACAGCCAGAACAGACCGATAGATAAGCCGACAGACGACCTCGCGAGAGACAGTGCAGTAAACAAAATTATTCTATCTTTTGCGTAAGGCAAAACTCTTCCATTAGTTAGATATCGAATTCAAGCAAACGCAGCGAAGTTGATTTAGTTCAATTAAACAATCACAATCGAATACTACGATCATTCCAACCTAGAACAATCTAGTCATTCGTCGTCGTGCAATATACACATAAGCTGATAAGAATAGCCCACCGACTGTATTAGGTTCTAGGTGCTACTGTTGGTTCAGAGAGTTTCTTAGGAGTCTTTTGTAATCACATTCAGAGATAGGACATCCATCGAAGATGACTGCCGATTTGGAGCTAATCAAGAAACACATAGGAGAGTACCCCGACTTTCCCAAGAAGGGAATTCTGTTCAAGTGAGTTTTCAAAATTTCCTGCCTTCAAGTTAAAGTTTAAAAAAAAAACTAATTCCCTATCACAGGGACATCTTCACCGCCCTGCGGAGTGGTCCGGTATGTCAAGCTCTCAAACGCATGATAATCGCACACATCCGCTCGACCTGCCCGGATGTCGAGGTGGTGGTAGGCCTCGAAGCTCGAGGGTTCCTCTTCAGTTTGATGATTGCGGCTGAGTTGGGAATCGCGTGCGTTCCGATTCGTAAGAAAGGAAAATTACCTGGCGAGTGTGTGAAGTACGAGTACAAACTAGAGTATGGAACGGTGAGGAATTTTGTTTAAATGCTATTGCATTGAAGTGAAGTGAATGAAGTAAAATTTTCTTTCAGGATGTGTTCGAGATCCAACAGGGTAGTATATTGCCAGGTCAGAAGGTGCTAATCATTGATGACCTGCTCGCAACGGGAGGAACGATGGACGCTGCAAATAAACTGGTGCAGCAGATTGGTGGCGTGGTCGAGCAGAATTTGGTCATCATTGAGCTGACAACGTTGGGAGGGCGCAAGAAATTGCAAGCTTCCGGGTTTAATGTACATTCCTTTATCCACTATGACGATGTCGAATAGCATATAAGCCGTGACATAGGAGTTTTGCCACTAGAAACTTCTGCCATGGGGTTTTACCTTTAATGTTCAATCCACATGTTCTGTTATTTTGTTCAATTTTATTGTTGAATCGATGGTTTTTTATGTTGAAATAAAATTGTATCTACTATATTTGTTTTGAACATCAATTATTTGTATGCACTTTACGAGATCCACAAATAGTTCGAACAGTTATTTAGACTTGATTCGAAAACGTTATTCACATGACACGCGACTTTTCCATTTTTGTTTTACTAAAAGTGACAACACCCCTGGGCAAAGACACAACCTTGTGATCAGCTTGATTGCTGTCAGGTCTCGGGACTTAAATATATCTTCATTCTACAGAGAAAGATGCACACTCGTGGTGCCAACAAGAATCGATACTTTTTGTGATCAAACAAAGAAACGTCACGGTCCTTTTTTGTTGTTTTTGATATATTTGATTTCTATTTGCAGAATGGAAGTTTATACACAATTTGTCCTTCTATTTTTTGAAATTATTATTAACCAAGCTTCCAATATTGAAGACACAAGAACAAGAATCACAACCACAAGAAGAACTAGCATAAACGGTTCACTGAAATCAATCACCATTTCATCAAACTTGTTCGTTTTGTGTGAAAATATGCAAAGGTGAATAACGTTGACCAATTAATTAACAACACATTCTTTCACAGCTCAATACGCAAAATCAATCTCCCATCTTTCCTCATCCTTAAGGCCACGTAAAACTTAAAAGCCGCATGGCTAAAGAGGTTGCAATGCCTACTCCGAAACTCCACGGTGTATTATAGACGATGTGAGTTCTTGGACTTGCCTTGGAGACTTGGCCCTATGACCCCCTTGTGCATTAATAAAATAAAATACTAAAAGTGACAAAGATCGGGATACTAGTCTAGTCTAGTCTACACATACCCAGCCATTCATTGAAAGAATCCTGGAAAATGATAGAATCGACTAATTCTACCATTTTTCTTGTCATTATTAATGCTTGCAGTACATCGGAAATGCATTACAAGCATTAAAATGGCCAGGCCTACTGTGCAGCGTTATTGAGTTTACAATAAAGCCATTGAGTGGGGACATCTCGTAACAACCGCTCAGCTTTTTAGAAAGCAAAGAATGTGAAAATCGATGGGGGTGACGATGCTAAGAAGGTTAATGTCACCCCTTGGTCCTTAGCTTCCTGGGATGGAACACAGGTATTTGGTCCGTGTCCTGGCCTTTATGCCTAAGCTTAAGGACAGACTTGTTAGAATCCCAAAATGGCCGCCAGAATGGCCGACTTTGGCCCCTACTCACGATTTTGAAAGCACAAATCTCTCCATAAACAAAACCAGCGCACCTGAGCTTCTTATTTCAAGCTTATTACAAGTGAGCAAGAACAGAATAATAAAATGCACTGTTGTTTGAAGCTTGCTTCTTGAGATTTGTGCATCTGAAGTTCTGATGCACTGTTGAAGCGGGTTTTGAAGACGTTTGTCCTTAAGCGCCTTTATTCGCTCTCTGAAATGAAACAAACTGAATGCGAGGGAAACCTTGCGTAACGAAAAATTAGTATTCGAAGGTAGGTAAATGCCACCTTAACCCCTTCGGGACGACTTCTTTCGCCAACCTCGCCATTGTAGAACGCATCAGCGAGGTCCAAATGACCCAACCGTCCTGAAAGTGGTTAAGGAAAGAGAGAAAATGTAGGTTGAAACAATCTCACCAATTCTTGAAATTGTTGTTCCTCAATGTTAACGAAGATTCCTCAACGCTACCAGGACGATTGAATTTATGCAGTTTGTTCACAGTTGTATCCAGTCCATGCTGCTGCTTCTTCGTATCCATTTCGTATCAGCTCTTCCTTTTCATCGCTATTTCACGCGAACACCAGTTTTTTGTTAACAGAAAAACTGCCCACATGCGGACACTACTCGAGTAATTGGAATAGTCTCATCACGGTGTGCCAAAAACCGTTATTAACAAATAAAAATGTCCACCCAAGTGCCACCCGGCATTCGAAAGATATACTATTCTAGTATCTCCTCTGAAAATTTGAAAATCTTTAATCGAGGGAAACTGAAGTTTTTGTGATTTAAAGATTTTGAGCCATTTCTATAGGATTTTCTTATATGAGTAAATATGCACGCACGGTGTGCCTGATACCACTATTAACAAACAAAAATGTACTCCAAACTCACACCCGGCGTTCGAAAGATATACTATTCTAGTATCTCCTCCGAAAATTTGAAAATGATTTATCAAGGGAAACCAAAGTTTTCACTGTTTGAAGATTTCCCTATATTTTCATAGAATTAGCTCATATATGGGAATATGCGGTGTTCTTCATATCTTAAACAAATAATAACACTGATAAACAAAATTTAAAAAAAAAATCGTATTATGAGATGAGAAAAAAAGAACAGGGTTTTGGAACCCTAGAAGTGTCATAGTGAAAGAATTTTCGAAAAAATATTGGACTTCACAGTTAAAGACCGAAGTTTGAATTGAAAACTTGGGGTGTTCAACTGATATACGCATTAGAGTTTCTAGGGTTCCAAACCACTATTTTTTTCTCATCCCATGACGCGAACTAGTGTTGAACGGCGTCATGAGTTTCACAAATTCCAAAAGTACAATAAATATTCAAGCAACTTCTCTGAAAATTTGGCAACATTTTGTTTTATCTGTAATAACGAGATTTTTAGCCCTAGGCTAGTTCATCTCGGGACCCACGCTTTACTTCCCTTCCGAAGAAAGAACTCAAATTTTGTGAGTTTGTCGGGAGTGGGATTCGATCCCAGGTCTTCGGCGTGATAGTCAAGTGTTCTAACCATCACACCAGGTCCGCTCCACATTTGGCAACATTTCATTGAGAGGAATGTCAATTACCGTAGTTGATTATTTCATAGTTCTACCTGCTACTCGAATAGAAATAAAAATGTGGCACGCAGTGAGCTTTGATTACATAAACTATCTAAGTGTTTGGCACCGGTTTTTTTTGTTTTTAAGCACGTTATAAATATATTGGTATCTTGTCGGTGAATTTGAAAACGTTTCATGGTGAAACGAGAGTTAAACATGGTGATTTAAGTCTATGGTTAAACTGAATTAACAGCCCAATGTTTTGGTATTCCTAGGAAGCTTTGTCTATCGTTGGTATAATTTTTAAGATATTGAAGCTTTTAAAGTAAACCTAAATGCTAATCGTTTTACTACCCAGCTTTTATACGTCATGTTACTAACGTCTCTTCCGTGAATTTATAAATTTTACATTTGAATGGTCATCAGTAACAACAATTTTAAGCTTTCAGGTTCAATTTCATTGGAGATATGCATACTACCGCTTTATCTATAAACCCGTTAAAAACACTTACTGAGTTTTGTAATAGTATCGCTTACAAATATATATTCATTGCGAGGAATGATTAACACGAGAAATTGAAATAATATTCTGAAGTTACCACATTTTCATTACACTTTATCAAGATATGATATGATATTTTCAAAACCACTGTAATTTGCGAGCGTTTCAATGAAATGTTGTCAAATTTTCAGAGAAGTTGTTTGAATGTTGTATCTTCGGAATGGTGTTTGTGAAACTTATTAATATGTATTTGTTTATGATTTGAAGAGCCAATGAAACATCCTATGACAATATTACCATATATGAACTTTGAACTTATTCTATGAAAATAGAGGAAAATCTTTAAACAGTAAAAACGTTGGTTTCCCTCGATAAAACGTTTTCAAATTTTCGGAGGAGATACTAGAATAGTATATCTTTCAAACGCCGGGTGTGAGTTTGGAGTACATTTTTATTTGTTAATAGTGGTATCAGGCACACCGTGTGTGCATATTTACTCATATAAGAAAATCCTATAGAAATGGCTCAAAATCTTCAAATCACAAAAAACTTAAGTTTCCCTCGATTAAAGATTTTCAAATTTTCAGAGGAGATACTAGAATAGCATATCTTTCGAATGCCGGGTGCCACTTGGGTGGACATTTTTATTTGTTAATAACGGTTTTTGGCACACCGTGGCTCATTGATTCCACTAGCATCAGCATCCACTTGCGCAAATCTTAAGCAGTTCGTAGCTTGACGGCTAAATCCCCGGTAGATTGAGAACTTTTACACAGCATTTTCTCTCACTTTTTGAGCACATAATACGCAAAATTTAGGATGTGAACTATTGGCTGGTGTAATATCGGCTTTACGGAACGAATTATCCGGGAGAAACGCAACCAAAAACACTAAAATACGTTCCCGGCGAATTCTACTCAAATCGAACCACTTCATATTCGTATATTTTCTCACATTTCCCACATTTGAATAATTGTGCCGAAAGACATGACAATAGGTCTCTTGCAGTATCGCGAAAAATATTATTTTCCCAGTACTATCACAGCTATCGCTCGGCTTCACTGGCGTTTGAATGCACCGAGGGCACCCGCTTGGATGTAATAATCTGAGTCACTCACTTGTTACACTTAATTACAGTGAACAATGTACCACCTCAGCACTGGAAATCTAACAATCATCCGATGGCGTAGAACTAGCCGAATCACCGACGGAATCGCGAGAAACGGAAGCTTGAAAAAATAAGTGACAAACACACCAAAAACTAGACCGTTCAAAAGTGACAAAGATCGGGATACTATTCATAAATATGTATACACCAAAACCACTTGGACTACACCTTTTTGCATAAGTCTATAAAGATTTGTCGTTGCTGTTTTTTATGCTGAACTATCCTAATCGTAGTCAATACTCAAACTGGGCAAAATTAGACTCTACGCAGTATCAGCACGTAACAGAACAGCGACGGTAAAACTGCCGTTCTACGCATAATTGTCCCATATAACATGGGGCAATGGGGGGTAGAACGGCAGAAATCCAAATAGTGCGTGCGTGCGTGTATACGTTAACGCATGATATGGTGTATTAACCCTCGAGTGTGAGACTTAAGATTATTAGCTGATTAGTTTGGGCTAAAACAAAGGTTAGCTGCTACATTGCGCCGATTAGCGTAATACTATGGACGACGCTCAGATACTTTCGTTCCTAGACAGAGGTGTGACCAGTCGTTCAAAGAGAATGCCCTTGCGGCTCGCTTCTAGTCTTCGCAGCCTGAGAAAATTTCAAAATTAGTTTTGTTTTTGTTTATTTCCTAAATGGAATTAACAGAAAATCTACTCTTTCCTCTGAAATGACTGGAATTTGATAGACATTAAAAATACATGTAATTCTTAGTACTGTGTCAAAATTTTAGCTCAATCGGTTCATAGACACCAAAGATACAGAACTCTAAACATGACTATTTTCTATGGTAATCCGCAAATGTTTAATTTTTCTTTCCAATGCAATTGGAAATAGTCATCAAGATTTCCAAATTTAATCCTAAAAATGATTAGGAAAGTGGAACCATCTCGGCAAGGCTTTTATTTTGGGCACTTTTCTGATATAACTCTGTCAATTTTGAACCAATTGATACAATTTTGGAACGCAGTGAAATACGTGTAGTATCTAGCCGTGTACAAAATTTCAAGTCGATTGGTTTTTATCTGATTGAGTTATAGCGATAAACTGCCCCAAATTCACTTCTTAAAAAGATTTTTTTTTGGATTCTTAAGGCAAATAATCAAAAACCACAACCGTGGTAGTCAGTCATCCCGTCCCTAAAGTGCATCCGTGTTGGCAGAACCGTAGAAGGAACAGCAGCAGTCTTCGCAGTAGAGCAGTCGTCGAACTTCGTCATCGAGTTGACAGCCGTTAACTTCAACAGAAGAAGAGCAGTCGTCGGTTTCGTACCGCCGGCGTCATCGTGTTGTTGGGTAGCAGCAGTCAGTGTAGCATAAGATTTAGTCTAGGCAATGGTTTTTTTGAAATCGCTTAGATTCCAAGGTGAGCGGTATGTTTATATGCAAATGAATTGTATCACCCTAAGCAGCATACGTTCCACATGAGCATGAGCATGAGCATAGATGACCGCACAATTCGTAGTTGCTACTCCGTGATTGACCAGAGCAATCAAAATTGCACAAGGAACCAATAAATAGGGCTTGGGACTAGCTTACTATTCTCAATGTACACAGGTCGAGAGCTCTCAACTTTAATAAGGTCAATAACAGCGCCGGCCACGTCCTTACGGTCATCGAGGATGGAAGGGAATGTTAGTAAGACAAACGTTGTTATAAAGACCGCGAATCGCTGCATCCCCACGTTTGTCTCAGGAAGGATTTTTTTGTTAGTAGGGTAAGGTACATTGTCAGTCCGGGAGTCACCTATGGTTGGTGATATGATTTGACAATGGATCAATATACACAAACCGCCGTTAACAACCGACCACTTTTCGACGCAAGAACTAGCCAAAAAGAAAATTCTATCGCGCGTCTCCACTCCACTAGGGAGCAGAAACCTTTAGTCTATTCCACACAGAAATACACTGAACGCGACTCACTTGTCGGCGCCCGGATTTTTTCTCGACCGGCGAACCCGAAGTAACATTTTTCACTCTTTTGTGTAAATGCAAAAAATGAAAGAAAATATTTCAGGCCAAACATGTCTAAAGGTCCAATCTGCAGAAGAGAGTCTCTCTTTGGTTTCCCTCTCTTTCGTTAATATCTCAGCTGTTTCTTTGTATTATGATTGTCTCCTTGCATTGAACGATAGTCAAAACAATCGTCTTTTGATTTGTACTGCAAAAATAGTTAAAAAGTGTGCCATTACATTGCAATAATTGAAAGAGAAAATGAACAAAGAGAGCCTCTCAAATGCAGATAGGACCTATTGAAATGTTTGGCCTGATTTATTATCAACTAAAAGTGTATTGGAAACTAGCGCCGAAGGGAAGCGAAAAATTCGGAACCGACTCGAACCACGGCGCGCGCACACTCGTCCCGTCTTCGGAGCCCCGCAGAGAGAAGGGGAAAGAAAATCGCAAAAATCTAGCAAAGCGAGCGCGCGAAACTTTGCTGCTGCCGAACTACCGCACACTACTGACTGCTTGGCGTCCCGTCGTCGGAGCCCCGCAGAGGGAAGAGGGAAAGAAAATCGCAAAAATCTAGCAAAGCGAGCGCGCGAAACTTTGCTGCTGCCGAACTACCGCACACTACTGACTGCTTGGCGTCCCGTCGTCGGAGCCCCGCAGAGGGAAGAGGAAAAAAAATCGCAAAAATCTAGCAAAGCGAGCGCGCGAAACTTTGCTGCTGCCGAACTACCGCACACTACTGACTGCTTGGCGTCCCTAAGCAGCATACGTTCCACATGAGAGAAACTCTTCAACCATCTCTTTACTCTCCATCAGCTTGGGCATAGTAGATGTAGATACTCGCAATAGATTGTAAGCCAATATAGCAGTTAGTTATCCACAGATCCACCGTCGACCGTCCTACCGCGACCGCTTTGAAGAATAAATTGAATTCGATTGTATAAGCCAGTTTTTTCGATCACAATAAAAGTGTTTTTAATGCCGCGGGTCGAGTTCGCCGTATCCGAAATCCGGTTCCAGTGTGATCCCGTGAGAACACAATCATTGAACTCAATCTGAAATTCTTGGAGGAAACCCCTTCAGGTTTTAATAAGGAATTACAAAATACTCAGAAAAAAATCTGTTGAACATTGAAGGTATAACTTTTTGCAAAAGGACATTGATAAAATTAGAACAAGAGCATTTTTTGTGAAGCAAATATAGACAAACTGGCTCAAAATTTTCTCCTTGAATAAATGAGGAGACAAAACATTATTGGCATAATTCTGAAGAGAAAAGATACAATGCTTTGGCAATAAGGGAAAACTATGTCAAACGTACCTGGGCGTACAGCAATGCTCTTCTAGTAATGGTACTCATGGAAGGTGCTCGGATTCACCGCATAGTTCGCAGGAGGTAATCATCGTCCTTCAAAACTCCTTCTTGATGAGAAAACTACGAGATCTCTGGATGCAACGCGGAAATCTGTTTGTTACACTAAACCCAACATTTCGCGGAAGTGGTCGTGTTTCTGCGGTCCAGTGGCTTGGTCAACATTGTCCATATTGATTGTTTGTCCTTATGAAAAGTTCACCGAATTGAAATGTTTGGTGGTGTCGGCACCTCAAAAGGAACTCCTGGAGGAATCTCGGAAACTATAATGAAGGAATCTAAAAACAAATCCCTGGAGGTTACCCGGGTTTCGTGGAGGAATCTGGGTATGAGTTCTTTGAGAAATCCTGGAGAAAATTACTGAAGAAATCCCGTACAGTTCCTGAATGACTTTCGGAAATAATTGAAGGAATTCCAGATGGAACAGCTTTAGAAATCCCAGAAGACTCCTGAATAAACCCCTGAAAGAAAAAAACTCCTGGAGAACTCCTGGAAAAAAATCTGAATAAAAACACGTTACAAATTGCTGGTGCAACCTCTAAAATCCTAGAGAAGTTTTTCAAAATTCTTTTTATTCGTGAGTTTTACCTAAAGCTAATTCTTCATGAAATCCTAGAGTAGTTCCAGATGAGATTCCTAGAGACTTCCGGAATGAACTCCTGGAAGAATTCCAGATGAAACTTTTTCTTAATCAAACTTCTTGAATAATTATATAGATATATAATAGATTATAATCTTATAAGGAGCTATTTGAGGAATCTCATTAGAAACTCTTGGAGGAATGCTGGAAGAAATTCCTTTAAAAATCCAGGGAAGAGTTCCTCAAGAAATCAAGCAATTTGAGCAGTGTCGGCTTCCTGGCAGACCTCGTTGGAGTCGCCATATTTCGTCTCCATTGACGAAAGAGTTTCGCTGGATTGCCCTAGATTTGTCCACGAAATCATTCCGTCATAAAACATGAACGCAAATTCGGATGACAGCGTCGGAACAACCTTGCAATTCCTGAACTTCTTCGCCCTTGAGATACCTCAAAACTCTCCTCGCCGCTACCCAATCTCGCTCCGTGGGTGCTATGTCTGGACCTGTCTGGACGAGCTACCACAACGAGATAGAGAAGACATCCTTGGAGAAGACTTCCGACGACACTTCAGTATTTAGAGGCATCCTCTAGCAACTCGCTGTCATCTTGTCGTAATCCCAATCCTTCGGCATATTCACTGATATCGCATTCGTCGAGCAGTTGACTGATGTAGGTCTACAACTCGCTCCTTCTTCATGACGTACAGTCGAGTCTCCATTAGACGCTGCCACCCACTTTACGCCTTCCGCAATTTCTCAGCTGTCTTGCATCCAATCTAGATGATTTTTTTAGCGCAGTTAGTGCTTGCTATAGAATCATCATATACAAAAAATGAGCTACATATATTGGTTAGAAGACAGCGTGGAAAACGCGGTGGGCGTCAAGTGGGTGACAGCGTATTTCCATGCCTATGTCGTAAGCATAGGTACAAGTCGAGAACGTATTCATCAAGCTTTCGTGTTTGTCTGCCATGCGTGTGACTCTCAATCGTCATCCTCGGACTTTGCTTCTTCTCTGATTCAAGATTCTCTTCCTCAGCCTATCTTCTCTGTTGTCCGTTGGCTTTAACCTTCAACTCGTCGCAGCAGACGGTGATGTGATCTGTCTTGCAATACAAAAAAAATGCTAGGCTTCGAATAGCCCGCCAATGTCGTATTTCTGATTAAGGACGTGAAGGTATAAGTCTCTGTATGTAATAATACGAAGGTAAGCCGACCCTAGGGGTTGGAGATTTTGGGAACACTTCTCGACAGTACATGATTTTGCTAATATGTAGGTAGCGGTCAGTACTGCCTCACCTCAGTAGCGCCTATCCGTGCCGGAGTCTATGAGCTGAGCATACATGTGGCCATCTCCGCGTTGGACCGATTTTTGGGTGTTCACCTGCGGCAGTCACGATGTCTTCTCCTTCACCAGCAATCCAACAGCCTTCATTATCGCAATACACTGCAAGCTTATTTTCTACCAATTTGGCACTGATACCAGGCTATACCAGACATGTCGTCAGCCCAAGCACGAACTTCATATTCTCCATGTCAATCTTCACCGGGTTTCCGGAATCATCTACATCGGTAATCACTTCACTGTGCTCTCCGAGGATCTTAGTTCTCTGACCGTTCGCGAGCGTGATCCTCACGTTGGCGAATGCACTCAGCGTTTCAACATAGTCAGAAATGTGGGTCCTATGAGTACTAGCACCTTCTTTTATTCTGAACCCGTTGTGGTAAGTAGTTATAGGCTTACTTTATGCTTTATGCGTTTTTACTGTGCCCTTTTCAAGTTTCCAAAGTGGAGGATAACGTGCCTCTGGAGCCGACCTACTGATACCTGATACTAGCCCCACTATGCCGACGATTGAGCACTTTTAGCAAAGGTTGGTCAACTCCACCACGGATTTCAAATTTACAAATTCGGCTTTTATTTTTTTTTTGAATGAGTGTTATCAGTTTTGTACATTTTAATCCCACCCTCAAACGCTTAAACCCAAGTAAAATGCTTTAGTCGAATAGACTAGTAGAGGTTCTCAAAATCATGATGCTACAAAACTAAAAGATATGAGGTTTTATGACGGTTCTGAAAACCTCTACAAGACTAATCAAAATATTACTTAGGAATGTTTGTCCTTTGACTACCACTTGCAGTGAATCAAAATTCGACCATAGCGCAACAACAACGACAATGCCGCAACCTGAACTTGTTGCGACATTCTCCCAATGCGATATAAATTTGTCCCAACTCGAACCGAATTGGTGATTTGATGTTGCATGAAGAAGAAGAAGAATAACGATGGTGTTTAAAAAAATCCTATCTCCACAACACAGGGGAAGATTTTAAAATGCCTCTATAAAATCTAAAACAAAATCTAATTAAAAGCGGTTTGATGTACGGTGTTAGACTTTGGACGGACTACATATTGAACGTATAAATTAAAATTTAACATTTTTTTCTTGATAAGGTACTTAATTTGTAGTCCGTTCAAAGTCTAACACCGTACATCAAACCGTTTTTAATTAGATTTTGTTTTAGATGTTATAGAGGCATTTTAAAAACTTCCCCTGTGTTGTAGAGATAGGATTTTTTCAAAACACCATCGTTCTTCTTCTTCTTCTTCATGCAACACCAAATCACCAATAGGACAAAGATCGTGCACTACGAGTTTGAAGATTTTTAAGCTTTGCATTGTGATTTTCGAGCAACAACCTCGAGTCGGTAAACCTTGCAACGCTGCTGAATATGTATCATCGAAAAGTTTCGATTTTGGGTTAGAAATAATTGATTATTCACGAGTTGAAAAGTACGCAACAAATTCAGCTTCCGTTTTGTCTGCAACAAAAGTTTTCGAGATCATGTCATTATATGTTACCAGTTGGGATAAAGAGTAATCGCCACGTCTTCTTTGTTGTCTGTTTTATGCCTCTTTTGTCTGACAATTCTCTTCACTGACCACTTGTAAACTTCATGAGCGTCAGTTATCCACTGAGAAAGATTATTAAGAGGTACCAAACTGATTACACTCTTTCTTGGTTTTACAAAACAATGCAACTTCTTATAACAGTTTCATTGATGGATGCAGCTTTATGAAGATCTTTTTTTTTTTTGTCTGTATTAACGAGATTTTTAACCCATCTCGGGACCCACGTTTTTACTTCCCTTCCTAAGGAAGAACCCACATTTTGTGAGTATGTCGGGAGTGGGATTCGATCCCAGGTCCTCAGCGTGATAGTCAAGTGTTCTAACCACCACACCAGGTCCGCTAAAGATCTCTTCAGTACATATTTTGCACATTGTACATGATTTTTGCTAGTTTGCTTGATGTGACTAAATGATGAAAGTGATCAACTTCTTCCGATTTACGGTATGAGTTTATGTCGGTCATTTTTAGATTTTCTGGATATATTTTTAATATGTTTAGGAATAAAAAACATCCTAAATTGTTAATCTCTCTGCTTAAATCTAAACCGTAGTTTTATGTTTGGAATTTTTTTTTTGTTTTCCTGCTAACATTACTTAAATACATATATTATATTGTTTATGTTTTATTCTTTAAGTCGGGTTATCCTCTCATTATGCTCTTTCTCAGCGCTGAGCTTGCAGCATACCACATTGCATTGTTCATACCACAACAACGCTGTATGTATCAAGGGGTCCACCTATGGTGCTGAGAAGATCACATTGAGCAGAATTATTCATTTCTCTAATAAATATTAGGTATATGATCACAAATCAATGCTCTTGAAAATTCAAGAATCTTACTATAACTTTGTGATGTTCCAAACACGTGAACCCCTTGGTTAATCTTCTGTAAGCTTACAGGTTTTGTCCGCGGAGAGATGGTTCAATTCAGCTCATACGAGACTCTCCATCACTTCAACAAAGCCCAAACCCAGAGCTACCATGGATCGCGACAGCGATCGTTCTCTCAGTTTGGAGCAGAAGCTCAAGCGCGTTGGACGTCGAACACCTTCTTTCGCGTTGGTCATTCGCCACAGAAACGGACGAACGGATGGTGGTAGCTCGAGTTTTTATTTCATTTGTCATATACAAGATAGTCGTAAAGAGACCTTTTGCTCTTTGGAATCCGGGTATTCAAAGCGTTTTACCTTTAGGTTTGTTTCTTCGATCTTGTGGTTGTGCATGTGTATGCGGGTCTTTGGAGGCTTTTTTGTTTTCTCAGTGGAGTGACATTGTGGAAGGAAATTCCGTTTTTTTGATTGAGTTCGACAGGAAGTTTCGGATTGGGGGTCCAATTGTGCGCCAAGATCGTGTAATAACAGTGCTCAGGTGAAACTTCCTTCAACCTTGACGAAGCTGTGCGATTGTTTGTGAAAAGAATAAGCAAGAAGATCGCGCCTTGCATTTAGAGGGTGTGCTTGTAACGGTGATCGTGTGAGTGTGTAGCGTGATAAAGAAAAACAACCCACTGCAAAGCATAGAGGGTAGAGAGCAGACTCAGAAAAGTCTCGTGCATTTAGGAATTGTGTGCGCGCGCGTTAAAGGCCAGCCAGCAGCTTGAAGGAAACTTTAAGCCAAGACGTGTGAGAGCCAACTGAGTCGAGGCAAAACGTAGACACAAAAGCGACATAAAGAAGGGAAAAATAAGCGGCGGCAGAAACGAGCAAAGAATGGGAAATAAACATTTTTTCGTGTGAAATTTACAACTTAAAAAGTGGTACAACCAAACGGAGGTTGGATTCCAGATTGAAGTGGAAGCTGTTTGTGGTGTTTGTTGGTAGTTTAGAAGGCGAATGGATTCTTTGAAATGATTCAATGGAATGATACATACATATCCCGTGGTGAAATTGCTGTTGCGACTTGGGTGACAAGTGACGAACCTTATTTTGTGATGGTGAAAGAAGAAGCTCTAGCATGGCGACGGAGCTCCTGCGTATGAGGTCTAGGCCAAAGTTGAAAGGTTTGCAGTTATGATAATGGTCGCATAAAACTTTGAACGCGAATGCGTGTGAATATGACATAGGATGATGCTTTTGCTATTTTTCTTCTAGTAAGATGTCTAAACTAAAAGCGGTTTTTATTAGTCATAAAATTTATCTGAGTTTCATAATTGGGGAATGTGGGTATACTTTTCAACAACGTTGGTTAATATATTTTTTATATCAGAGCCTTGTCCCTTTTCACTGCCAGGCGTACTTTTCGAGACCCTCCAAGAACAGACGACCTAAAACAGTCTAGAATAGCAAATCGTTCTTTTCTAATTACACTAGTTTACAAAATAAAATGAAGCCGTAAACTTCTGTCAACGACCAAGAAGCACAATTTAGCACTGATTTTGAAACCGCGCTTCGAAAATTTTTAAGTAGAACAGTTTTTGCGTTTTTGCCCAATATCGAGTTTTACAACTTTTTAAAATAAGGAATTTACTAAAATTCAAATATCGTTTTGTTCAACCAATTTGAAATATTTTTCTATAAATTAAAAGCTGAATATAATACCCATCGAACATCTAAATGCAGGTTGTGCGTCAGATTGATGAAATTCAAGATATTGGCAAGTTTTAGGGATGATCTCCTTAAATTTTAGCAAAATTTCCAAAAATATATGAAGTTATGTATTTTTCCAATAAGAAAACAAAACATTCAAAAAAATATTTCTCAACGTTTATTTGGCATATCATATGTAGACGAGTTACAATAAAAAAACAGCTCAATCGGAGCATTGATTACGGAGAATGAGATGTGTGAAGTGAGCGACTTTGCTTAAAAATAGAACAAAAATCGATTCCAAATCTAGTTCCAAATCATCAATCTTGTATGGAAAGTCGAGAAAAATTCCGCTCTACTGTTATTTTTTTATCCTTCGCGTTTTCGAACTCAGTGCATGATTCTACACCAAAAATGATCATCAGCTTACCCAGTTTAAAAATGCTGTAAACTAGTGTTATAGTACATATAGTAATACATGTTGCTTGGTTGCGTACTTAACAACCACCCTTCTCGATTAGCCTACTTCTACTTCTTTTCCTTTTTTGCATGCCGTCTCCACTGGGACAAAGCCTGCTTCTCAGCTAAGGATGCTGAACACTTCCTTAGTTATTAACTGATGGAGCTCCCTCTGCCAATTTTGCATGTGTGTATCGTGTGGAAAGCACTCTATGTCCAAGGAAGTCAAGGAAATTTCGTTTACAAAAACTTCTTCGCCTTCGTACGGTGTTGCAACACTCTCGCCAATACTGTATAGCTCACTGCTATTGGTTTAATCTTATCAAGAGCTAAATGTGATACGATGATAACACTATAGGTGTTAATTTGAGATATTCCCAGGTAACCACTAGGCACTATTATTCACCTCACGTGCTAATACAGTGCTGTCTTTGAACCAACATGTTCTACATATAGTGTATAGTAATAGTAGTTTAAGCCCAAAAAGGCAAAATATAGTACATACTAATGGTTACTTGGGTTATGTACAGTAGTTTTACCTGTTATCTCATGCAAACCAATATACATATCATAAGTATAGACTCACAAAAAGCATTGCATCACCCTGGCTCACTTCGATATCTCTAAACCAGAATACATACAAAAATGCCGCCTTCAGAAAAGATGTTGCTAATGGGCTTCTGAAAACTTTGCTGATGAAAACATCTTTGTAAGTCTTCAGGTTTTGGAGTTATAGAGGTGAGTCAGAGTGATGCAATATTGTTGCAATACTTTTTGTGAGTTAATACTAGGGCAGTTCAATTTACCCTATGACTTCATCTATGTGTAAGTAAATGCTCTACAGCGCAGAGAACCTTTTTTTTGAAAATTCTCCATACTTATTCCCTTAACCTATTTTGCTTTTGTGCCACCTTTGAATCATAACCGAAATGGCTGAAAATTTGACAGGACTCTAGTTTTACACCAAGCATTGTAATGAACACATGGGAGCTTTTAATTTTTGACAATCTGAACTGCCCTAGTCTATACTTATGACGGGTAGTGTAACTGTTTTGTTTTTATTCGAGGAAGGGATCACTCTATATTTTTTTTTCGTACAGAGATTAATGACGCTTAAGTCTAGGCTTTGGAGCCTGCAGAGGGTTAAATTCTTTCTTCCCATCCCAGGAGGAAGAGCATCAATGGAGCGACATTAACCGAGTAAAGTCAAGTCACTCCCAACGTATTTACTTCACATTCATACTAATGCGAAGATATGACGAAGCCACACTTCAAGAGCACAAATCTGAAGAACCGAATGTCATTTTGCGCTGAAAAGTTGGTCCTTTGGCTACCACCAACCAACCAACAGCGCAAACCGACATTTGATTCTTCAAATTTGTGCTTTCGTCATATATTCACCCTAACATACTATGCTGGTTGGTACGAGATGTCCCGTTCTATAGCTTTGATGCCACAATATCAATATCCACAACAAGACGCTGCACAGTAGGTACTGGCCGCTTTCTTGTACTGTATCTCCGATGTGCTGCAAGCATTGATACTTACAAGAAAAATGAGTGTAAGAAGAGAAGAACGCAGAACGTGGAACGATACAAAGGAACGCGGAAGCAGCATACCCGCCTCTTATGTGAGAAAAAGTGCCACTTGAAAGAAGCGGAGTTCGAACAACTGCTGTGCCGTTCACAAGAAACGGAAGTTCTAGTCTAATCTTCTAAACATACATAGCCATTCATTAGGCGCTGTCCATAAACTACGTAGACTCAATTCTGGTAATCTCAGACCCACCCTCCCCCCTCGTAGACTTTCGTCCATACAAAATTTTCGAAATTTGTATGGAGCGTAGACTTTGAACCCCCCCCCCCCCCATTCGGAATTTACGTAGTTAATGGACAGGCTCTTTAAAGAATCCTGGAAAATGATAGAACTGAATACTTATAATAGTAATCTACTACTTCTATAACATGGGGCATTTATGCGTAGAACGGCAGTATATTTAAGTAGGCTCAGTGTACCAGTTATGGCTATAGGACCTCAATTTCGCCATAGTTGATTTTCAATCTTTAAAGATGCAAATCAACAAGAAAAACGAAAAACAACAAAAAAAAAAAAAACGGAACACGTTCACAAAAGATGATTGCAATCATTCAAACTTCACAATTTGCTCAAATTATGATAGAAATAAATCATTTTCCTTAACTTTTCGGCCTCCTTGCATCCTATTCCGCTATAGTGTACCAGTTATGGCAAATCCCATAAAAATGCATGCAAATAGTACGAACTGGAACCCAAATTAACAAATGTGTCCATCTGGTACAGGGTTCCTATCATTGGCACTCGCCGTAATAAATACTAAAAGTAGTTTTGGCTCCGTTTCTATATTTTTCCTGTAAAGTATGAAAACTAATGACATATAGATAACATTCGTCGGTCTTCTTCTTATTTTTGTAGAAAAGTTTTCCTTAGGAAGTGTGATAACTGGTACAGGCACCCTAGTCGATTCTATTATTTTCCAGGATTCTATATATGAATGACTGTGTATGTGTAGACTAGACTAAACTAGAACTTCCGTGTTTCTCGTGAGCGGCACAGCAGATCCATTTGTTCGCACTCCGTATGCTCCAGTATCTTGCTCCCGCGTTATTTTGTATCGTTCCACGTTCTGTCGAGTACTGTGCTGCAGCATGGTCGACTTCGCTGCCTTATTCTCTTCCAAAATTCCTATACAATCATCGTCGAACGAAGGAACGATTACTTCGGCTCCGTTCCACATACCCAACGTTGGTTTTAGCAGCGTTGTTGATGGTTGCTATTATCGCACTCTAGTAGCCATCTAGAGGTTCTGCGGGTGTGCGGTGGCGACAGTTGCTTCAGCTGCTCCATATTATAGTGAGTTGGCCGTCGGACCGTGCGTTGTTAATCTTGGAGAGTTTTGTCGCGTTTTTACCATCACCCAGGTAGTGGCCAGAGTTGATGTTAGCGCCACCTTAAATAGGTTCTAACGTCGAAGATGGCGTAGGAGTGATCAATGTTGATTCCGTATGATGTCTCCATCTCCAGGTGTAACGAAGAGGGATGCTGTGTTTTAAGAAGATGCTACGTATGGCCATGTTTGTTCGTTCGTCTGATGGTGGGCGCTAAACGAGCGTTTAGGAGTTCTATGATGATCTTGACAGCCAGCGGGCGTGCTTGTGTTCGAGCTGCGCGTAGAGTACGTCCTTATTGTTATCAGTGCTTCCGGAGAATCGGCCCTTGATCCTCAGCCTGCACATTCTTTCGTCTATTGGCTGCCAACCGATCATGCGCCTGTGCATCAAACCTCACTGTGAAAGATGTTTCCAGCTCGCGTGTGTTGCCGCAGCTCTGGTAGATGGTATGATTACCTCTAAACGTTCGCACCATGGAGCCCGTCCAACACACCTGCCGCAATGCTACAATGCCGAATCCGCGATCCTTAAGAAAATAGGCGAGTATGCCGATACTCCCTATGTAGTTGAGAGATCGGCAGTTCCGTGTTTTAATCGCAAGTCGTGTTTCGTCGCTAAATTATTTGTCGTTGGTCTCAGATCGTATTATTCAGTTGTTAGTACCTGATGGCACAAATTTCCCAAATGAAGGAGAACGTGCCTCTTGAGCCGACCTACTGATAGTACCTAGGCGCAGTTGAGCCTAGAGTCCTGCCCTAGTACTAGGACGTCTATCAGTCGCCCCTATCATGGGGAACAGACGCTGTTGTGAGCCACTCTTACTTTGCAATAATGGTGCCTACCTACTTTTTCAAATGCAATCAGACAAGAGGTCTTGAATCTAACACTGTGCAATGCTGCAATCTTTGACAAGATCGCCAACTGGCACGTGTCAGATGAGATTTCTCTATCTGATCATAAACACACAATCTTCAATTGGAGCGGTGAAGATTATTCGAGATCCGCATTTAGAAATTCCAGGAAGACAAACTGGGATCAATATGTAGAATTGTTGAATTCGCATTCATTTACAATGGGAGGAACTATCGATTCAACCCAAAAGTTGGAATCATTTTCTCAAAGAGTAAATGAAACTATGTATCATTAATTCCTTTAACAGCAGTTGTCCCACAATACAATCGTCTTCTACTAGAGACGTGCCATGATGGAACTTTAACCTGGATCGCCATAGAAAATTTTCTCGTAAAATGTATAGAGCGAAACAAACGGGAGATTGGACTCAGTACAGGAAAGCCCTGACTGAGTACAACAACGAAATACGAAAATCTAAAAGAATATCTTGGTTGCTAACATGTGAAAACATAAACAATGCTCCTGTAGTTGCTAGACTACAAAAAACACTTGCAAAATATCATGCAAATGAATTGGGAAATCTGAAGCGTTACGTTCCAAAGAAAACTCCTCGTGAATCTTTGGATTTCATGATGGAAACCCATTTTCCAGGTTCGGTTCTAAGTGTGGATTCCAATGATACTATATCTGAGGAAGGTGAAGGATGTCCTAGTATAAACTCATCGGAGTCGACTAGTACAATAAACACCATCTCAGATTTAGCTGATGAAATCTTCACGAAGGCCAGAATGGAAAATGCGATTAGATCTTTTCAGCCTTTTAAATCTGCAGGAGTTGATAAAATATTTCCAGCACTGTTTCAAAGCGGAGAAGCGGTATTGGTTCCATGAGATGTTCAAGGCTAGTGAGATTGAATTACATTCTATTAAAATAGAGACTTGTAACAGTTCTATTTATACCAAAAAAGGGAAGCGAGACAAGACGAATCCGAAAGCATATAGACCAATTACTCTTCCCTCAGTTTTGTTGAAGACTATGGAAAAGTTTTTGAAGGATTTTATCAACTCTTCTTACATAAAAGAGCATCCCCTATATGACTTCCAGTTTGCTTATTAATCTTGTAAGTCAACAGTTACGGCACTTCGATCGCTAGTAACAAAGGTGGAGAAAACGTTTTCAGCAAAAGAAAAAGCTCTATGCGCCTTTTTAGATATAGAAGGAGCATTTGATATGTCAGCATTGACAATGTCAATGCATTCACAAGCTAATATCTATCGCATGTGAATAATTGTGACCAGTTTTATTCATCTAATTACTAGCTAGATGTCAACGTGAAAAAAATCTTAAACTTTCCATTATTCATTGTTAAAATTTCAAAAGTTTGCTGAAAACTACAGTGGCGCTTACGTCAACTATGCGAATATGGGCAGCGCAGCACTCCATCAAAAGTTTTAGATGCGATTCTTAATCTGCTGCCTCTGCACGAGTACGTGCAATTAGAAGCAGAAAAGGAATTGCTGCAACTTAAACGAGTTGGAAAGTTTATGCCAAGTGATCTTGTTGGTAACCTGAGCATTTCACAATACTTCTAAAATAGGCCAGTAATGAAAATTATTAAATACTGGATTACACTTGTGGAGAACCATGTTGTTCCCTACAAGTTGCACGAAACAGCTCGCGTAGATTGGGAAAGGCGGAGGTCCCACTGTTCGTCAAAGATCAATCAAATTCTTTACAGATGGCTCGAAAGTTGGAATAAAAACGAGAGTAGACATCTACGGCCCTGGAATACAAATTTCAAAGGCGATGGGACTCTATCCTACGGTGTTTCAAGCAGAGATTCTTGCTATTTTGAAATGCGCAAATATCTGCCTTGAGAGAAAATACAGATGTGCAAATATTGGTTGATGATGATTAACCTGGGCCTTACATTTGGGAAATATTTGTGTTTTCTCAGATAGTCAAGCTGCACTAAAAGCATTGTGTGCTTACAAATGCACTTCACAGCTTGTCTGGACATGCATTCTTTCACTGCGCAGGTTATGCCAAGGGAACTCAGTAAACTTATACTGGGTTCCAGGTCACTGTGGCATTGAAGGGAATGAAATGGCAGACGAGCTTGCTTAAAGTGCTTCCAATTTACAGTTTGCTGGCCCAGAACCATTCTGCGGTATATCAAACTGCACAATGAAAATGAACCTAAAATGCTGGGCTGAGCAGAGGGTGATATCCAATTGGATGAAAAATTTCAATCAGTCAAAACGATTTATAACATCAAATGCCAAAAAAAACTCTTAGAGCTCAACAAGAGAGCTCTATGTATGTACACTGGCTTAGTAGCTGGACACTGCCAGTTATCACTTCAAAAATATTGGCCAGATTAAGAGTGATATCTGTCGTTTCTGTAATACGGAACGTGAAACTGCTTTGCAGTTGTGGTGCTTTTGCTTTATACACGCGCAGGCAAAGATATCTAAACAGTGGTTGCTTGAAACCCAGTGAGATCTGGTCTACAGAACCTGGGAAGGTCTTGGGGTTTATTAATTCCATTGCACCTCACTGGGAGACGACGCGTCGCGGCAGAAGCTGATTTCTTGACTCATGGTAATTAACTAGCTAGATGCGAATATCAAAAAGGTAAATGCCACAAAAGTTCAGCTTATTGGACGCAGTGGCTTAGTTTCCCCAACAGGGAAGGAAAAAATAGCCACTCCTCATGGAGCACAGATGCTAAGTTTTGCAGAAGAAACACCCCCTCCCCCCTCTGTCAGCCTACGACTAACCCAGACAACCAGTAATCGTATAAGTTGTTGCATAAGATAATAAAGTGGAGGCCATATGCGTGCATGCCTCCATTTAGGCGCATGTGAAATATACGCATATCGCCTCCACTTTAACATTTTTAACATACGATCATTGGTTGACTGGTAAAGTTCCCACCTTGCTTGGTTACCCGATCTTCCCTAAGGTTGTTCGCAGTTTACGGGATGTACTACGGGAAGGTAGAGATGTCAATTGCTGGGAAGAAACTATGTGCATGAGCTTTGAATTACAAATCACCAAGTCCTTACCGTGCTCGGTTGTTTTGTTAATCTACTAATTATTAATGCACTCTAAGCAGAATACCCTCTTCGAATGAGTGTAATCAGTTTCGTGCCTTTTAATTCCGCCCTATTTTGCTTATCCTTTGACAGATACACATATTTCGACTACCAATTGTAATCTTCCTCAGTGTAAGTTATCCAGTGGCTAATTATTAATGCACGCAGAACGTCGAAGATGTTGTAAATCATAGAGATTGATACCACCCGGTGTCAACATATTGAGGGAGCTCTGAGATACCAAAAACTGAGTTCACCAAAAACAACTAGAAAAGTAGTGAACGCGCAATCGGCGCAAGGTTGCCGATACCGTGTAAAACTAGCGAGGTTGTAATCCCAGTAATCAATCAATATTAGAGCCTAAAGCGGGTTGTTGCAAATTTGCATGGAGCCAAGCTTTCTTATGTATCGTGCTAATTTTTCCGCTGTGCACCAATCGTTTATATTAATACCTACATCGTTGCCCCAATTTGACCTCCTTCAGTGAGAGTAATGACCATCAATCAAGGGTTGGTCAACTCCAAGCTAATCATAATGATCACGAGTTGGCAAATTCCTTAATTCGTACGTCACTGCTGCTCGTGATCAACGCGTATCACAATTGACCGAAAAAAACCTCTATACTTTACTATGCTTGCACTTCATTGGCCAATCTCCACTGCTGTGGAGCGTGAAATGGAGTGATGTGTGAACGATTGGATTTCTGTAAACCCATCTTGCTCGGCTCATTTTCGGTGCATTATAGGTATCTCCCATGGCAAAACAATCAACTAAACAAAAACAACCATCGCCCGGCATCTCAACCAACCAGGAGTGCGTTGAGAAATGCACCAACATTATGCAAGGCACACAGCAAAAGAAAAATCATACGAAGCGAGAAAGATTGCTCTTTCTGCTCGTTGAAAGGGGAAAAATGCCATTCATACCTTCTTGTGTTGGCATCGCCTTTGCGTTGGCCTACAAAGCAGGAAGCCAACAATGGACCGCGCATAAACCGCGCGAGAGAGATGTTTTAGCAAATTTCGCTCCACGTTGCTCCAACTTCGATTAAGGGGGGAATAAACAACGAAACTGGCGCGCATGCGGCCACCCTGTCTGTCTCTCTGGTCGTGGTCGGGTTCAATCAGCAGGCTCAAAAGCTCAGCCGGTTCGCGGTTTTGGCTGTGACGATTCAGTGACTGACTGGTTGGTTGGTTGGTATATTGCAACAGCAGTAGTCAGTGGCAGCAGAGAGTTGCTTTTCTATTTGTAAGCAAAAGCAAATATTGCTCGGTGGATTTGTGCGTTGTTCGATGCCAGTTAAGAAACCAGATCGCATAACTTCCTTCTTGCTGTTGGTTGTAAGACAAATACGAGAAAGACGACGACGACGATGTGGTACAGATAATGCATGTGAAATTAGTGGTATTGTTTTGAATTAGACCTACGAGAGTGCGGCAGTCGTCTTTGTGGTTGTTTTTCTTGAACAAGTCTGAGGAATGTGATTGATTTACATAAGTAGAAGATGAAAGACTTCTACAGCTTTGAAGATTCAAGTAGGTTAGTGGACTGTGATTAAATTGTAAGCAGTTTATTACATTACAGTTTTAGTTTATTCTGAGCTTCTGAAACTCATTCAAAATATAGATTTTTTTTTTAAATTCAGTACAATTTACAAAACTCCAATTAAAATTTCTGCAAAGCATTCTTTACCCAAGATTCCTAATAAGATGATTATTCATTCATATTGAAATGTTTTTAGAAATACTTTCTTGAATTCTACCGATTTTTATCTGCAATTATTCTGAGAAATAATGTTTTGCAATTCCTACGATACATTATAACGTTTTACATTATAACGATAAGTGTTTCTGACTACAAAATAGTCTGAAAAACACGAATCGGTTTATGAATCAAAAAGCATTCGTACGAGTTTTGAGGAGAATGGAATTTTTGTTCAAATTTTATATGAAAATGTGATGGTGGAAACGCTTCTTTCAGGATTCGTCTAGAGATTTCTCCTGAAATTTCTTGAAGGATCATATTCTGATTTATTGACCGTATTCTATTTATAACTTAATCATTTTATGGCTATATCGGTCTTTTTGTACTCGGAGTGTAAGGAAGTAGAGATGAAAGTGGATAATGAAATGATAGATATGATAGTGCTTGCTAGGTTGCGAACAAGTGTGAAAATTTATAGAAGGTGCACAGTTCATATGGAACCTAAATGGAATAAAAAAGTGGACTGGAACGAGAAGTTGATGTTTTTCCCATACTATTACATAGGCGCGTGACCGCTTGGCGATTGACGAAAGAATGTGCAGATTAAGTATCAAAGATAGATTCTACAACTCACAGCTATACTTCCTTGAGGCACTTATGGTGACTAAGACGCATTCTATACGCAGCTCGTACGCGAGTACGATCGCTGCCCAAACCGTCGTGATTAACATCATTTTAGGAGATCTAATCACTCAAGTAGACCAGGAGGTGAAACTCAGATCGAAAATTGGAAAGTTTAACACCCACCAGCTGACGAACAAAAACGGTCTACGTCTCATCGATTCGATGTCGATGCTTCCAAGACAATGACCATTCGTAGCACTTGCTTCCAACACAGCCTCCTTTATCGTTACAACTACAGATGATTACAACAATCGGCATCGCAAATCGACCACGCTCTGGAACTTCTCCGTCCGACAATCGTTAGGATCTATCGTAGCACTGAAATCGACTCTGATCACTACCTGGTGTTGGTCAAGCTCAGTGAATCAAAATTCAACCATCGCGCAACAATAATGACAATGTAGCAATCTGTATTTGATGTGACAACCCACCCAATGCGACATAAGTTTGTCCAAACCTGAAAATAATAGGATAAACATCGTACATCACAAATTTAGAAATTTTTAAGCCTTGCATTGAGATTTTTGAACAGTAACTTCAAGCCAGTAAACACTGCAACTCTGCTGAAGATCTATCATCAAACAGTTTTGATTTTGGGTTAGTAATAATTGATTATTCACGAGTTGAAAAGTACAAATCCAGCTTCCGTTTTGTCTGCAACAAAATTATTCGAGATCATGTCATTATCTGTTACCAGTAGAGGTAAAGAGCCGTGCCTTCTTTGTTGCTTGTTTTATGCCTCTTTCGTCTGACAATTCTCTTCACTGGTCAAGCTACGCCCAAAACTCTCCGTCATCAATAATGAACGGTACTTACGACCGTCATAGTACAACCGTGAGCGACCGAAGCAAATGTCGTCTCAGCATACGCTCAGAATCTCGAAGCAGCGCAGCTTTGTCGGACGAGGGTTAGCTCAATGTGGCCCGTAATAAAGTCCTGGAGGATTTACATTAAGAATA
The DNA here is from genome assembly GCF_035046485.1 of Aedes albopictus. Lineage (NCBI taxonomy): Eukaryota > Metazoa > Arthropoda > Insecta > Diptera > Culicidae > Aedes > Aedes albopictus. The sequence continues at coordinate 511,095,730 of NC_085137.1, read as the reverse complement.
TGTGAGAGAATTCCAGAATCAACTTCCGGAGGAATTCAAGAAAACTCTGCGGACATTGCAGAAGGACCTCCTGGAAAAATCAAAGAAGGAACTTCTTGAAGAATTCAGGTTTTTTCCAGGATTTTCTTCTGTAAACCCAATCTCCTGCAGAATTCATCCAAAATTTCTCCAGAAGTTGGTTCTAGGATTTCCCCAAGAATTCTGTGTAAGCTTCATCCTGAAAATCCATGCTGGATTCCTCTAGGTGTTTCTTCTGTGGTTATTCTAGGAGTTCCTTCTGGAATTTCTCCTTTTGAGAGTTCTTCTAAGTTTCTGAGGGCTTTTTTCAGGAGTTCTTTCATGAGTTCCTTCCAGATTTTCTCGTGGGTGTCTTCTAAAATAAACAAGCAGTTTCTTCTAGAATTCTTCCAAGAGGCCTTTATTGGATTCCTCAGAGTTTATGTTGTCCGTCAAGAAGTTACTTTCTCGGTTCCTCTTGGAGCTCCTTCTGAGATTTTTCCAGGAGTTCTTTCTCTGATTCGTCCAGTATTTTCTTCTGTAACTAATCCAGGTGCTCCATCTGGGATTCCTACAGGAATTGTTTTTTGGGATTCTTTTCTGGTGGATTATTCCTTGGAATTCCTCTAGATGTTCTTTCTGTGATTTCCCCAGGAATTTCAACCATGATTTCTTCCGGGACACCTTCTGAAGTTCTTTCTGATATTTCTTTAACAACTTTTTGGAGATTCTTTGGGATATTGCTTGTATTGGCTCGGCAGTCTTATACAAACAATAGGCAAACTACAATTCTCTCGTTTCGATGTTTCAGTCTTGGTTTGGAGCGGAAAAGTTCGCTTTGTATTTGTACTAGACTGCCGAGTCAATGTGCTAAGCCAGTTGAAATTTTCATCTTATTACTTTCAAGATTGATTCAGGTACTTCTTCCGAGTCACTGTGGCCTCTTTCCTCTGGATTCCTCTGAGAATTCTGTATAAGATTCCTCCAGGAGGTCCTTCTGGGAATTCTCTAGGAATTCATTAAGTAATTCAATCGAGTAATCCTTCCGGAGTTCCTCCAAAACATCCTTGCGGAATTCCTCAAGAATTTCTTGTGAGGTGCCTTCATGAACTCCTTTCAGAATTCCTTATTCTTTCCGGAAATTCCTCCAGCACTCTGCAGATTCTTCTCAGATATTCTTAATCCATATAGGAGTTTATTACTGAGTTTTTTTTTCATAGAATTAAATGCTTATAGAATTCCTCCTGGAGTTCTATCTGTGAATACTATCTGGGTATTCCAGATGTGGGCTTCGTGGCCGTGCGGTTAGGGGCGTCAGTCGTCTAACCGTTTCGTAAGCCCCGGGGTGTGGGTTCGATTCCCGCTCCAGTCGGTGAAAAATTTTCGTAAAACGGAAAATTCTCCACTGGAGCACTGGATGTTTCGTGTGTTGTCCGTTGTCTCATGTTAGTGATCGTTCAGTCTGTGCAACCTCTGGTTGAAGATGTCTTTTTATGAATCAAAAGACTTGCAAATGTTCCAATAGAAGGAATTATAGATAAAAATCCTAAATAAATGAATTTAGGATCTTCTAGAGGAATTTCAGAAGTCCTGGTGGAATCTTTGAGAGAATTTCCGGAACTCCTTGAGGAACCCCGTAAGGCAGTCCTAAAAAATCCCGAAAATAATCTCTGAAGAAATCTCGCAAGAACATATGGAAGAATCCCAGAAATCCCAGAACGTTCCCAAATTATGTTCATCATAAGAACCTTTAATCATTATCCTAGTCCGAAACACGCCGGCATCCACCATCAATCTGGACAAAGGCAATGCGTTAACAACAAGGGCACGAAACGTAAAAGAAAATATTCTCAGCAACCGCGGCGAGCAGTGCGCCATAGATGTTACAGGGAAATTACTGGGGAGTATATTCGGTGTGAATAGAATGGAATATCAAATAAGTATCATACTTGAGGAACACGCTTGAGGTCTTGTCAAGGGGTAGCCTTGTCTTGGTTGATTTTGTAGAAAATTCACATACATTTTGGAAGGCCTATAGTATACTTCTAATGTATACCATTAGAAAACACAAATTAGTTCCCAAAATATGGTTTTCCCACACATTGTCTTCCTGAAAGGATTAAGGAGTATCTGGGAGTATCAGGGGTAGTCCCCGGTGGTTACAGGATATTTTAGAAGAGTGTCATAGGGCCGGCCTAAGAAGGGTTCCCTTGGAAGATTGAGGGGGATTTCAGAGGCGTTTTCGGTTATACAGAGGATACAGACGATTTCAACGAGGTGTCATGGTGGTTTCAGAGCGATTTCCAAGTGGTTAGAAGGAAGTTCTTCTTTCGGGAGGATTCGAGAGTTCCTGAAGACTTCAGGGATCTTTAGCAATGGTTTCAGGGGGTTTCGGGGAAATTTTAGGAGCGTTGCAGTGGGTTCCAGGGGATTTCGGTGCCATAAAAATTCTAGGGTTTCAGGAGAATTTAGGGGTTTGAAAGCAGTTTTCAGTTTCTAGGGGAGTCGGGATTTAGCTTTAGAGGATTATAGGAGGTGTCAGGTGAACTTCAGTTCATGAGGAATTTCAGTGTGGTTTTTAGGCTATTCGGGGATATTTCAAGAAAGTTTCAGAGAGGGCTTTACTGGGGTTTCAGAGGCATTTCAAGATGATACAAAAGGTTTTAGGGGGTTTAATGGAGATTCGAGTGTTAAGGGAGTTTCAGGGGGGGGGGGGGGGTGTCAGATCGGCTTCAGGAGAGTTTCAGTGTCCTACCAGAAGAGTTCCATGGTGTTGCAAAGAAATTGCAGGGGCCCTCAGAGGAGTTCAGGGATATTGAAGGGAGTTTACAAAAAGTTTTCAGGAGATTTTGAGCTCTTTTCATGAGGTTTCAAGGGGTTTTGAGGATCATGTCAGGTTATTCTTGGATATCAAGTTAAAGATGTCTCGCGATGAGCACTTTGAGCGACTTGACTGCAAGACGTCCGTTCAATTGTGACAAAGAAACCAGTGATCGTGTGCTATTCGTACGGGTAGTTGCCTTGACAATATGGTGGAAATAGAGAGAAACCTAAAACCAATTAACCCTCTAATAGCACAGCGTAACAAAAAATAACTTTTTGTCTGTCTCAAGAGCAAACTTGTGTGTCTCCGAAGGGTTTTGGGCCGCTGAATCCGAATCCGGGCTAAGATTTGCTCTGACACGTCACAATTTTGAGCTATACCTCAATTTATAGGGCAAAATATGCGATTTTGGGCTTTTTTGACTGCAAGCCTTTAAGCAAGGAAGTATTTTTTTTAAGAAATCAAAAGGTTAATTGGTCAATTAACATCTAAATTAAAGACTCATGCAAAATATTTTGTTTTACCAAATCGAATTTGATAGTTTTAAGCGATTTATGATAGGTACGATATTTCCCATACAAGTCATCCTCCAAAAGTTGCATGCAAGTTTTCATACTAACGTAAAATGCTTAAATCTATCAAATTTGATTAGGTAAAACGAAATATTTTGCATGAGTCGTTAATTTAGATGTTAATTGACCAATTAACCTTTTGATTGCTTTAAAAAATATTTCTAAGCTTAATGGCTTGCAGTCAAAAAAGCCCAAAATCGCATATTTTGCCCTATAAATTGAGGTATAGCTCAAAATTGTGACGTGTTAGAGCAAATCTGAGCCCAGATTCGGATTCAGCGGCCCAAAATCCTTCGGAGACACATAAGTTTGCTCTTGAGACAAAAAAATGTTGCGCTGTGTAGCCAATCCCGCCTTTAGACGGGGTATAGTTTGAGAATTTTTGTAATTTCTGTTTCGTGGAAAATCAATTTTTTTATATTTTTGGCTGATATTTAGGACTATTCTGTATATCTCAAAATGTTTTTCGTTGTATTTTTAAGCGTATTTACATTTTTTAAAAATCATTGAAAAATTGATGTTTTAGTCACCTTTTAAAAATCATTGTTTATTTTGTATTGAATCGCTACAATTAACATATTTTAAATTTTTCCCAAATTATTTTATCCTTGTATAATAGTTTAAGGGAATCGAATACACTCTTAAATTATTTTCCTTAAAATTACTCGGAAAATAAAATTTTCTGCGAACAAAATTTAAAATAATGATATTTCAACTATAATCATAAAATCTCAAAATGTTTTCATCTCAAAAAATCCGTTCCTCAAATTGGCTTCCAGAAAAAATATAAAAGTGTGGGCATGTTCTAAAATAAAAATTAGAAAAATCAAAAACTGAAATTTACGAAATCGAGAATTGAAAAGAATCATCTTCCAAAACATGTTTAAATCGATTTTAGATGACGAAAAATGATATTTAGATCAAAATCAAAAATTTGGGTATTAGAGGGTTAATGATATCATAATTCCTAATTTCTAAACACATTCAAAACTAAATCTTGTTGAGCATACGTGATTTTTTACTTTGTATCTATGTCTTTTTAGGAAGTTCTTATGTGACATGTAAAAAATGCCTAAAAATTCAAATTTCACCAAATAGTAAATCGTGAATAACTCAAAAACGGATAGAAAAAATGCCATGCTGTCTTCGGCAAAGTTTTTCCTCATAAAGTTTCCTATCTTTTTATGGAAATTGTTTTAAATTAGCATGAAATTATGATGAAATACTTTTTATGATGGGTAAAATGCAAAGTATATAAAAATGGCATATTTTAGTAAATTTAAAAATTCAAAAAGTTACCTACAAAACATGTCGTTAATTATTTTTCTCAAGTATTTTGGATCTATATCAAGCTGTTAAAAATATAAAAATGATGGATGTTGTCAGTTTTTGTACGGTAAAAAATATTTGAATGAAATTTATTACGAAAAATGTCTATTTTTCAATAATCTCACCGGGACGACCTATAAACGTATTTCTGAAAGTTTCCGTCATACAAAAGTTTGTTTCTAACACCCTTCATTTGCATAGTGAGCCCCAAGATTTTTGACTATGTGCAATTTTGGGACACGCTACTACTTACCTATAACATCAGAGAATGGCTAGCTTGATTTCAAGCAGACTTTAAGGGGGCTTCAGCAGGGTTCATGTGGTGTTTCTGGGAGTTTAATGGGTATTTCAGAATGTTTTACCCGCCGTAATCCCTCCTTAAACCTTACCCCAAGTCTTCTAATTGATTTGTAGGCAATTGAATTTGTTTTAAGAAAGGCTAAGTACTATGCGATTCATTTACTCATACTGAAAAATTGCAATAAGAAGGCACAGAATGTTGTGAATTGAAAAAAATCATAGAATAATTTGTGATAAAAATCGCGATCTAGTAGGATTTGAACCCACGGCTCTGTATTTCTTGGACCAACGCTTTACCCAACTTAGCCACCTAACAGGAGTCAAGATGAGTAAATTTATGGCTTCGAAACTGTTTTGAAATCTCCACAAAAATAAACATGTTTCTTGGGCATCGTCAGTGAAAAATATGTTTTTTTTTAACAAAAAGATACCTCTCCAGACCACTGCGCTTTCCACACTTTGACTTACCTTTGTGAACTGATGGTAAAGGTTCAAATTTTGAAACATATTCTAAAACAATCCAACAAAACAACAACAATTGGCTGTTGATCATCCAAATTAGGATAAAATCGTTTTATTTTCCAAAATTCCATTTTGATGAAACTTTGAAGCGATATCCTCTCGTGTAAATGCAAGACAAATGGTTCTTAGAAAGATATTATATAATCAATCGTATTGCGATGATAATTTAGTCTTTTGATGCCTTCGCAGCTCCAATTTTTACAGACCTTGGAGAGCTTTAAGATTTATTTTAATGCTTACGGGTCGGCCCAGAGATATTCGAAACAGTCGTGACTCAGATGGCTCAATCTTCTCCAGCACAGAAAGTCAGTGCAGTGCTTTCCGGAGAGTGCTTAAATCGTACTTCAAACAGTCATCATGCAAACGACGACCTACTCGGACGTACTCGGAAAGCTTCCTCTAAGTCAATTCGCTCAGTTTTCTAGGTGGTATTTCAACGAGCAAAGCACCCGTTGTAGCGCTGCAGCGAACCAGGTGCGGCGAGAGACACCACCGCTCGGGGTGAGATTATTAAAGTTTAAGCACACAATTTACGCGATTCGGCAACAACCATCGACGAAGCCACGCTTGTAGAATCGTGTAGCTTTATGAGAATGAGTCACAGCGGTGCGGTGCGATCGGTGATCGCACGCTATTCACCGAAGACAGGTGACTTGTTTCAGCTTCTGCTCGCCTGGTATTTTTAAGCTCGATCGTGGCGCTCCGACTCTTTGGGGATTTGAAAGTATGTCCACCGCCGGGTCTGGACCGACGATCTGGAGATAGACGATCGAGCTACGTCGGGGAGAAGTGAACGATCTCTGTCGATCGAAAGGGAAAGTTTTTTTTTCGGGCTGCTGATCGGGTTTGTCGTTTGGTTATCGAGGACTAGTTTTGGTAGGTTTTGATAAATATGTTAAGTATGCGTATCTGATTCGGTGGGGTTCATGTTGAGAAAGAGAATAACCACGAATAACCCAACAAAAAGAAACAAAGTTCACTTGCAGAACGGGTACCCATCGATGACGGGTGTGCGGTTGATACATATTTCAAATTTACGTAACTCGTTCGGATTGATTGTGACCAATTTCTAATTATGATTGGATTAACCGCAGCATTTTCGATTTCGTTACATTTCTTTCATGGTCGAAGTCGTGCTGATCGATGTGAGAAATGTCGAAAAGGTAGCGCTCTGGCCGTATGTGTTGTTGTGAAATTGTGGGAGCAGCTTGATACCGATTGAAGATCACGTTGGTCACGCCGCGCCGGTTTGAAGAGAACAACGGTTGCGATAGTTTTGCTATGGTTCGCGGTTTGAGGAATTTTTGCAAGTCTCACCAGGGTTGCCAACAGATTTCTATATGTATCCATAGTCGTTCACAATATCAAAATTTTTCCAAAATTGATGCATGTCTCTATATTTGGCAACCCTGCCTTTTAACAAACATTACAACATATTCCGTTGCACTCACGCCGTTCAGAAACCTTCAACTCTGGCAGCAGAGGAGGAATCTAGATCGTCATCATTTTAACTCGCCGTCATGCTCAGGTTGCTTAGCAAGTGATCATCACCGCTGCTGCTCAGTCACCTTCGCCACCTTCTATAAACCGCGATGCGATCACCATCATCTGCGCTGTGTGCATCCTGTGAATTTAATTGCTTTTAGGTCTTAACCGTATCGCTTACTCACACCAGCACATCCGCCACCCCCATGGACAGGCAGGCTGCGGTCACAACCATTTGAGATGGCATTTTGCAAGAAAAACTCAGCACATCGCAGTTCCCCCCGAACAGAAGACAACCTTCATGGAAGAGTAGCATCTTTTCTTTAGAAACGAACGCTCTATGCCACGAGTACTGGTACACACCGTGCCGCCGCCGCCGCTAGTTCTCTCCCTTTATTTGCTGTGAAAAAGTGTCATTTTTTGTGCTGAGCACCTGAAGCTTTTGCTCGCGGATGATCGTCTAGGTCTAGGAGACCAGAGGTGGTGCATAGCGCTTCACGCTCATACAGTGCTTGACTTGCAATTAATGGATGATCGGGCTTCAGGGCGTCGAGTTCAACTATCTGTTTGTAATGTTTGCAGCAAATCATCCAGGTGAATAGTGTGCATAGTTTAAACAAACAGTGTATGGGTAAACGATCAACCGCCATAGAAGAACAAAAAGAGAAGATCATCATCAGTGTACTCGCCTAAAGTGATTGCGAAATACCCCCTGTGGTACCACCTCAGAAGAAGATTGAGTGCTAAAGTTCTGCTGGTTCACCAGTCAGCGTCAGACAGAAAAAAAACCATGGGAACGAAGATAGAATACGTCGACTCGAGTCACATGTACGCGACCAACTACATCAGAAACTCGAAGGCGATCGCAGTGCTGTGGGCAATTTTTAGCATTTGCTACGCGATCATCAGTGTTGTGGCGTTTGTCACACCCGGTAAGTACCTCACCACCATGCATATATGTAGCCTTTTACGGAGTTGGGTAGATGTTTTGTACCGTCTATGGGTATGTGCGCGATTTGTTTGTTTGTTTTAACAGCTGACTTTCGTGGTTGTTCTTTTACAGGTGGTGTTATATGGGTTGCAAAGTGGCATTTCAAAACCTATTATACAATCGTTACAAGTTGACAAACAGAGTCCACTTGCGAACGTAAGGGTTGTTCACCATTTGTGTGGGTCAATTTGAAATGTGTATCATAGAGTTGAACGTTGTGGGTTTAAACACAGGTCATCGGTAGCTAACCCGACCAGAATGAAATAACACAATATTGACATTCTTTTGGGGATACGACTGAGGTTATGTACACCCGATTCTTTTTTTTGCACGGGTCTGGTTTTTGCTGTAACTCAGTCAATTTTTAACCGATTTTCATGAAATTTTGTACACATGTAGGCACGGTTAGTACTATTAGTGCATGGTTTTAGAGCCTAAAATACCTCAAACCAGTCGCCATATTGAGTTTTTGGCCGCCGTCTTGAATATTCTGTGTGCCTTTTTTTGGACCTCGGTTTTAGAGCCCAAAACTTCTTAAAACAGTCGCCATATTGGATGGTAGGCAACCATCTTGGATTTTGGGCTGCCATCTTGGATATTCTGGATACCTTTTGTGGAAACTGGAAAACTTTCTCATTCCAAATATACCAATATGACATGGTTTTAGATCCTAAAATAACTTAAAATTGCCACCATTTTGAATGGGGCACGTTCGGTGTAGTACTAGGTTTGTAGGGCCTGTCCATAAACTACGTAGACTCATTTTGGGCATTCTCAGACCCCCCCCCTCCCCCTCCGTAGACTTCTGTTCATACAAAATTTTCGAAATTTGTATGGAGCGTAGACTTTGGCCAGACCCCCCCGTCCCCCCCTAAGAGTCTACGTAGTTTATGGACAGGCCCTAATGAGCTGAATTAGTATGGTGAGAAGGTCAGTTCTCTGTTTCTGCAATGAAATGATACAAAAAGTGTAGGTATTATGATTCCTTGCCTAATTTGATGCTGTTTGAGCAAAACTTTGGATAACTATGTTGTTTATGTTGCAAGAAATGGAGAAAACAACAACATTGTTGCCCAAAGTTTTGCTCAAACAGCATCAAATTAGGCAAGGAATCATAATACCCACACTTTTTGCACAATTTAATTGCAGAAACGGAGAATTGACCTTCTCATCATACTAAAATTCAGCTCATTACTACAAATCTAGTACTTCACCGATCTGTCCTATTGTGGAACGCCATTTTGAATTTTGGGCCGCCATCTTGTGTACTCTGGTTCCCAGTTTTGTACTCCGGGCATCTTCTCCCTACCAAATATACAAACATTGCATTGTTTGGAGCCTCAAGCTCCTTTAATCAGTCGCCATCTTGAATTGTGGACCACCATGTTCGATTTGGGGCCGCCATCTAGAATATTCTGGTCGCCATTTCTCGACTCCAGACATCTTCATACTCACTCTATGCATATTAGTATGGGAGACGCTTGTATGGAAAAAATAAATCCTCGCTCCAGTCGACTTTTTAGATCCCATTCAGGTCCCATATGAACCGTACAAAATTTCAGCGCAATCGGTGAAACTATAATTTAGCGCAAGCGGTTTAAAGTTTGCATAGGATTTACTATGGGAAAAGTTGCACTTTCAAACAAAAAATCCCAGAGATCGCCCTCTATCGCCTTAATTCAAATCGATCATTGCTTCTTGTAGAAAAATCATTTATGAAACTTTCCTTCGAAGACCGCAAAACGATTGGATGCTTATGGAAAAAGTTATTGATTTATTACCGATTAGTGATCCAACGAACGGATTTTTGTTTTGCTTTATCAGCAGCACTGCTGCTGCCGTTGTTGCTTGGGGTGGCGGGAGGCATCACCACCCCCAGAAACAGCAGCATCCAAGGCAGCAGCTACAGTGCTGCTAATAATACAAAACAAAAAGCCATTCGTTGGATCACTAATCGGTAATAAATCAATAACTTTTTCCACAAGCATCCAATCGTGTTGCGGTCTTCGAAGGAAAGTTTCATAAATGATTTTTCTACAAGAAATGTCGATTTGAATTAAGGAGACAAGGGGCGACCTCTCGGATTTTTTATCTGAAAGTGTAACTTTTCCCATAGTAAATCCTATGAAAACTTTGAACCGCTTGCGCTAAATTATAGTTTCACCGATTGCGCTGAAATTTTGCACAGTTCATCTGGGACCTAAATGGAATCAAAAATGTCGACTGGAGCGAGAATTTGATGTGTGTCCCATACTAATGCATATTCCATGGTTTTAGAGCCTAAAACTCCTTAAAATAGCCGCCATCTTGAATTGTGAGCCGTCACATAGAATTTTGGTTCACCATCTGGTTCCCGTTTTTGGAATCCGAAAATCTTCTCCATACACTGAAAGACAGCTTGCGGTAATCATCAGCATAAAAATGTTTTCAAATTTACCATGGCAAAGCGTGATCATCGACCCACAAACGCTTCTTGTGTGCGTTTTGTTTCCTCTCGTATCAACCGATTCGATAGCCTAGTGGTAGCGTGCGAGCCTGGTGATCTCAAGGTTCTTGGTTCGAATCCGGTTGCCAACAGAAACTTTTTTTTAATTGTAAATCGGGTTCATGGTGAAATTGAAAACATTAATCTGTTGAAATGAAAGGAAATTCAGTCTGCAAACAATTAGTTGCGTTGTGTATTTAATAATTTACCCTCAGAATAGAGTTGTCCACCGCAAGCCGTCTTTCAGTGTATCAAATATAGTCATCCATATTGTACAGATTAAGAGCGTTTAACGCACCTTAAAACAGCCACCTTTTAAAAATTGTGTGCCGCCATTTTGAATTATAGGTCGCCAAGTCAAAAAATCGTCAACCTTGCTGACCTTGATTACAAAAATCGGCATAATTTGATGTGTCGCATGATGGGGTTTGGTTCAGTTTTATTATATGACCAGTTCCACCGGTGCTAGTCCGGATCATTAAAACGGTCATAACTCCGGAACGCCTTGTTCGATCCGGACCATTTTAATAGCAAACAATGCGGTATAATTTTGGTTCGATTCTTGTTTAAATCCGTGGAGTCGACGAATGGGAAGTGTCTTAAAAATGAGTGAACTTTTTTTGCGCACAGACAAACATACATACACACATACATACATCATCTTAATTCGTCGAACTGAGTTGATTGGTACATGTGACTTGATCATCCGAGCTTTTCATCGAAAAATCGATTTTGGAGTGAACATGTAGCCTTTCCAAGACACAGTGTTCGAGAAAGACAAAAAAGGACCATCGATTTCGAATGGAAATGCTCAGAAGAAGGATGTTTCTATAGGATTTGAAGTGCAGTGGTTTGTCGATTTTATCACTAGTCGCTTTAATCACTACACACCCAAATACACGGTTTTCATTTCGAATGCGTGATTCTCTAAAACATTAAAATCAATCTAAAATAGCACAGAACATGAAATTGTAGTTTTTCAACTACATATTATGTAAAAATACGGTTAATAAATTCTACAGGTTACCGATTAAAACAAAAACATTATTTTTAGTTTTATCAATTTTACAGTTTTATTTTATTCACGGTGAAATTTCTTTTGACTTCGATAAAACCTAAAAACTACGAATTCTTCAAAAAAAAACCCGTATAGTAAAAAAGTTGTATTTTCGATTCGACACTTACCACGAAACCCGGGTAGACGTGAATATCATAATCATATCTCAAAACGATCAAATTTTTACGTCATACCTTAATTTGATAATGGTGAGATATTCAAAAAGTTGCCAAATATCTGCTCAATATCTCATCGTGATATAATTTCAAAATTAGTACTTAATTTGATCTTCAGAAAGTATTGTGCAACCCTAGGTACAACCCGCTGTATAAATGTCGAAATTTCTCAGCATTGCGCATGAATACTAACTTTCGTGTATATTTTCGTTATAAACCGTCCCCAAAGTATGCAACACTTCAGGGGATAGGGAATTTATAAATTACGTAACGCTTCAGAGGAATAGGGAAACAGCCTAGCGTTATGACCCAAACAAACAAGTTGAGGTTTTCATAAAAAAAACGCATTATGGATGCCCCCAGATCCTAATAAACCAACCACTGCCAACAACCGTGTTCAAAATGCTTATGTTGCACGAAATGGTGAAAACAATAACACAGTTACCCAAGTGGACCCGAGTGGATAACTGACACTGAGGAAGATTACAAGTGGTAGTCGAAATACGCGTATCTGTCAAAGGATAAGAAAAATAGGGCGGAATTAAAAGGTACGAAACTGAATTACACTCATTCGAAGAGGGTATTCTGCTTAGAGGGTTCGAAAAGTCGGTACAAAACCCAAATTTTTTGCTAAAACGGCATTGAATTAGGCAAGACATCATGATAGCCACGCTTTTTGAATCATTTCATTGCAGAAATGGAGAATTTACCTTCTTATTATACAAAAATTCAGCTCATTACTCTGTTTGTCCCTATTCGTTTTTTTTCGAGAGTGACAAATATTTTTGTTTGCTCGGTACACCTTTTGACATGTCAAAAGTGCACTGAAAGACGGCTTGCGGTTGAAATTGCTATTCTGAGGGTCAATTTAAATACACAAGGCCACTAAATTTGTGCAGACTGAGTTTAATTTTTCAATTTTACCATGGATCCGATTTACAATTAAAAATAGTTTCTGTTGGCAACCGAATTCGAACCAAGAACCTTGAGATCACCAGGCTCGCACGCTACCACTCGGCTATCGAACCGGTTGACATGGGATGAAGCAAAACGCACACAAGAAGCGTTTGTTGGTCGATGATCACGTTTTGCCATGGTAAATTTGAAAACATTTTTATGCTGGTCATTACCACAAGCCGTCTTTCAGTGTGGTCAAATATTTGGCATTGGTCAAAGAGTGTCATACTAGCTTCAGTTTGCAACTTTTGGGTTGAAACTGTATTAATATTCTGCAACCGAACATTTATTATTGAAAAATTTGAAAAATACTACTTAAGATCAAAATTGGCTCTTCACATTTCCATGTGCAACATCCACAAATCTGAAAATTACTGCTCAAGATCAAAATCAGTTCTTTCACACATTTATCTATAGCATCCGAAAATTGTAAGATCTGAAAACTACTATTAAAGATCAAAATTTGCTCTTTCACACACTCATCTACAACATGGCGCGATCAAACCAACACAACTACCATTAGCCGCAAACACCTTGGAAAACGTAGAGCTTGATGCTCTTGTTACCTACTATTTTCAGATATGAGTCGTAGTGCAGTGGTAATGTCACTGATCATAAACCACAAGGTCACAAGTTCGATTCTGGTCGCCTTTCCTTTGTTTTTTTTTTAACTCTAATCCATCTGTCAGATCATGTTTTGATATTGGTTTCATGTTTTACAGCCCAGATCTGCCCAGATATTAGTTTGATCTTATAATATCTAAATGAGATTTTATTGTGTTCTTCCCCATACTAATTTTTGATCTTATTTTTGATCTTTTATCTCTTATGTCAAACAAACCCATAGCTAAATATGATCTTGAGTACTTCTCTGAGTAACATCAAATGATGATATTGATATGATTTTATCTTCTTCTCGGGAACCCTTACATTTAATTGCCTGTGAGTAATGAAAATGATGTTTTTTTTTCGATGCGAAAGTTGATTTTAAATATGGTAATTTGGCATTCATTTTAAAATTTCTCAGGCAATCCTAATGAGAATTGAGATTTGAGCTTGAGCTTGATTGATCGCCCGTGGATGCTACACCAGTATTGTCAGACCAGCTACACTCACACAAGGAACCAATGAGATATCTGCCGGGACTAAGCAGACATCCTCGTTGTGTTAGTGTTATCTTCTATTTTTAGGCGTCAATGGCACTTTCCATGCAACGTCAGGTTGCCGTCTAATGTGGAGAAGGGGAAGGAACTGATGATGGGAATCGTTTGTATCTGCGACAGACGCAATATACCTCTGCATCTGCACAAATTCACGCGGATTTTTGAGTTTAGGTGGGATATGGTTGGCAGAGGGTTCACACATTTGGTGCGTGGATACCAGGCGTAGAATTAGTGTGTTCATTACACTGAAGATGATGCGGCACAGTTCGCTCGGCTGCATAACTCGTAAGTGTTGTCTGATGAATTCTGTACTGTGAAAGTTGAAAGGACAGGAAGCAGCTTTTCAAGCCGTTTCTGTAATACCGATGGCAATGGACATACATGAGTTGTAAATGTAGAGAGGAAGGAGAAAGAATATAGAAAGATACAAAGTAGGAGGAAAGGGGCGGACCAGGGATTGAACCCTGGACTTATTGCATACGGTAGCAACTAGACCACTAAGCCTGTCTCTATTCAGAAATTCCCAATTGAAATTGCTCAAGAGATACACATCAAAATTTAAAAAAAAAAATACAGAATTGCGCTTTTGAAATTACCGAAGTATTTGCAATTGAAAGTACCGAGTAATTCTCAATTTTTGAAAGAAAAACCCGTAAACATTTCTGAAAAACTGCCCGAGAAATTCTCGAAAGATGTGACGAAGGAATTTCATTGGAGTTTCATCAAATGTTAGTTACAATCAAAAAAAAAATCGAATGAAATTGCCAAAAGAACTCTTGATGCAATTGTGATCAGTCAATAAAAAATGAAAATATTCTAAAGGGATGAAGACATTTTTATGAAAATTTCCTAAGGACTTAGCATATTTTGCTGTGTTGAAATAATTCCATATTCTTAATCTGCATGCCAAACTGAGCCGAAATCCAAATTTTCATGAATTTTGGTGCCCGGGAACCTATACCAAATACCAAAATAAAGTTCTAAACATCTGATAAAAATCACAGTGGCTCAGAAAAAGGTGCTCTTTCGTGTGAAATGAAAAAATCTATACATTTGTGAAAATTTAAAAATCCAATTCTCAAAAAATATGACAAAGAAATTTCGGCAAAAATACCCAAAAAATGCTATAGGAATTGCAAAAGGAATTACCGAACGATTTTCGAAGCACAATGAAGGAATTACAAAATAAGTTTCTAAAAGAGTTGCATGAGAAATTCTTCAAAGGAAACACTGATGAGATTCCTAAACAGTTTTTCGAAGCAAGTGACAAAGGAATAGCCGAAGATGATCTCTAAGAAACTTCAGCAGGAATTCCAGAGATCATCACCCATGAATTCACGAATAAATAGTCCAAAGAATTCACATAGGAATTACAGAAGGAATTGACAAAAGTACTACTGTGGGAGTTTTTAAAGAAATTGCCGAAGAAATTCCGAAAGGGGTTGAAAAAGAAATTCTCAAAGTGGTTACCGAAGAAAGACCCTAAATATTCTGAAGGAATTCCAAAGGAATAGTCGTGTCATTGGCAAGGAGGCATTGTGAGGTATTCCTAGAGCTGAAATAGATACCAAAGGCATTACCGAAGCAATAAAAAATAGATTAAGCAACCAAAAGAACTAAGCTGGTGGTTTGGAAAAAACCAAAAGAGCTGGTGTAGTAATTTCCTTAAAAGCTTGAGAAATTTCTAATGACAAAGAAACTTAAAAAAATCCGAATAAATTTATAAAAAAATATACCAGCAGTTCCCAAAGTATTATTTCAAACGTATTACCGAAGAAACTCCTAAAAGGCCGCTTAAATTTCCAAAGTGATTACTAAATAATTACCGAAAGGAATTGCCAGAGAAATGCAAAAGAATTTCCAATGAAATTGTTGAGAAAACTTCCTTAGTAATTTCCAAAATAAAGTTCCCAACAATTTCCTGAAATTTCTGTCCCGTGCGTGAAAAGATGATTTAGAATCGCGCATCAGTTTGCTTCACAAAGCTTGTGTATAGGGATTTATTGGAATCCTAGCTATCTGCTCCTTTTGACTATTTAGTTCAGGGGTTTTCAGATCGTGCACCGCGGTGCACTTGGTGCACCGCATAGCTTTGACAAGTGCACCGCGGCACCTAATAAATTCAACCTCCACTTTAATATTTATTACAGGTCGGGCTCGATTATCCAGAGTCAGGTTCATAAGCTCCCCCGTTCTGAAGAACGCAACGCTCTACAAATCTGAAATTTTGGCTGATTACTAAACAAGGTTGGTCGTCCAAATTTCAGCTTTATGCACCATTCCGTTCCCCAGATATATATTTGGAAAGCTTCAGAACCCGACACCTGATATTTGGGTCCGACCTGTATTTTGCTTTTCAATACACTTGATGATTGCTAAAAAAATCAATGGAAGAAATCTGATAAAGAACATGGAAGTCACACGGCAATACCATTGACAGGTATTCCATGTGATCGTGAAAAAGTCATCATAAAATTGGCAAAAAGCTGTAAAAAAAATTTACCAAAAAATGTCAGAAATACCAGAACGATTTTTTTTTCGAGGATTCGTGGGAATCCATAACAACAGACATTCTACAAGAAATCTGCAATGTATCTTGAACATATTCAACAAAAATCTAACAATAAATCCATGTTTTCCATGCTTTCAACTAAAAACTTATGATTCTCAAAAGAGATTTCTCCCGATCTCCTTTAGTTCGCTAAAATATCTGGAAGAAATCTATCAGAAATCTTATTAGTATTGTGCCAAAGTTCTGACAATATACTTTCCATTGATCTCAACTGGATTTTGCTCTCCACAAACAAAAACCTAGTGATTGTCTCAGGGGCCAGAGTCTAACATAAACACACTAAATTTCATTTAGAAGCTAACTCAAACCCACGATTGATCCATGATTCTTGTAAGGAATACACAGACATTTATATTTATTTTGGCAATAATTTCAATTAAAAAACAAACTAGCTATCTCACTCAATATTTTGAAAGAACCCAGTATTATCTCTGCAAGAAAATATACAAAGTTGGACAACCTTGTCACCCAAAGCTTGGACAAATAACGAAAAAATTAAGTCAGTGTAATAATCGTACTATTGTTAGAAAATAAATCATCGACGAATGTATGCCTTTGGAGTTAATTTCAAAAATACTACTGCATTTTTATAAACTTAAAATTGCATGTTTTGACAGAAATGAATAGGTGCACCGAAAAGTAAATAATTTCTTAAAAGTGCACCGCGAGCCAAAAGTCGTGATTTAGTTGAATTGTACATCTTTGATCAATAATTAGACATTTTACGAAGTGTATGAACATACTTATGACAGGGAATGAATGAACAAAGAGAAGCATTCAGCTGACAATGAATGCGGTGAAAATCGAATGAAAAATTGAGAATGTCAATCTTCACTTCGGATCTTCGAATTTGATACACTCTGTTCGGTTTACACTCCCATAGGGATTGTCACAACTCGCGTTGATATTAACCTTCCGTAACTCGCGCGGTTGACCACCACCTTCAGCACCACGCTAACGTTGAGTAAAAAAAGCGAGATTTTTTCAACGTGTTGTACAAAATTTAACAGCGCGATCGCTCGAGAGTTAAGTTTGAAACTAAAATAAAGACTGGACTCGAAAAAAATGAGACACACAAAATAATGTATAACTTTTGATTGCGTTCATAAAAAAAGATGATTTTTTTAACCAGGAATAGCATATGGTGTGTAGTTAATACCCTAAAAATTTCATCAAAATCGGTTCAGTATTGGCGCAAATATTGGCGATACAATAAAATAAGATTTTGGAAATTTTGGGCGTCCATTTTAAAAATTGTTTAGGCTGTAACTTTGTTGTTAGCTCATCAAAACGTCTAACAATATGACTGTAAGTTCTCCGAGTAAGGCATAATAAGTGGTGAAAATTTCGTCATAATCGGTTCAGTACTTTTTTTTAACCATTCAAACAAAAAAACGGGTTTTTCAAATTTTGGGCACTTTTTAACATTTTAAAATCAGTGTGCACTATTTTGACTGTAGAATTGGCAACACTGTCTCGATTTTTATGAAATTTTGACAGTGTAAAATTGTTGTGTTAAACTGTTTTCAGTGAAAATTTCAGCCATTTTTGTTGAACACTTTAAAAGTTAGAGCATTTTGAATGTCACTATATCAAAAACCACATATGCTTATTGCGACATAGTGCTACATATATGGCTCTAACTTTATAACGGTTAGATCAAATTGAATGAAATTTTGTCACAATACTACTACATATATACTAATAGTACATAAAAATTTTCATTGAAATCGGCTCAGTATTTTTGGCTCTACAGTTTTAGGTAAAAAAGTGATATTTTTTAAATTGTTTGTTCGCCCAAGATTCTCAAATGGTAAGTCTCTTGTTTCGACGATATCTCCACCAACACTTAACCGATTTTGATGAAATTTTTACGGTATTAGCTACGCATAATGTACTATTCCTGGTCAAAAAATCTGCGATTTTTGTGCACGCAATCAAAAGTTATACATTGTTCTTTGTGTCTCATTTTTTTCGAGTCCACTGCCGTGTGCAGCATAGTTGTCCCATGTTCTATGGGAATCCCTATTAACATGGGACAACTATGCTGCACACGGCAGTCCAGTCTTTACTAACTTTCTTTATTATACAGTAGTTAAAAGGAATGAAATTCTTACAATTGTCTTGGGAAACTATTCATGTGTACTCATGATTGTTTTAATGCAATATAACAAATCGTCTTTTACGAAAATTCCAATATTCAATTAAAAAATCGAAGGAATTGCAATTGCCGCAAATTGATGGAGGTGAAAAATGGTCTAGTTTTGATTGGTCTAATCAAATAATTAATTTGATTTTTTTCTCAGCCGCAATAATGGTAGCATACAAAACAAACGATAACAAAGCGAGAAAAATGTGTAAACCGCACCGATATGCCGGATTACACTGAACCAATTTATTCATTACCCTATTACTTCACCATCTGGCGGAACCTTCGCTGCCGCAACCCCAGCAATGGTGGACTGTGGGAGATTGCACTTTGAAATTTATTCAAAATTTTTTGGGCATGTTGTAGTCTTGATTTATGTTTTAAGGGATTAACGTATAGGTCATAGTACATTCTGGCTAGGGCCTATTAACACTATTTTTGTACCTTCAGTTTTGACTACCTAATGCAATTTGACTTCTACGTTGTACCACTGTGCACCGGCCGATGATAATAATTCTGGAGCTCGATTTGAATAGGTCGTATGTGCTTCTGTCGATAAAAAATTCGATCAGTTTATTTTAGTTATTGTAGCAATATGGAAGATATTTTTGAGACTTTTAATGATGGAGCGGAAAGCTTATTTTGTGAGGATTCTGCTGTATGTATCAACTTTGTTCAATTTCAACGGTTTTCGCTACAATAAGCGAATTAAACTGATCGAATTTTTAATCGACAAGAGCACATACGACCTATTCAAATCGAGCTCCAGAATTCTCCTGGCAAATTATCGTCTATTTCATTGGCGTGAACAAAAAAGAGTTTCTTGTTTTGTTTTTGTCGATTTGAGATGATGGATTCGCTCGTTTTTCACCACCTCTCACCTCTGTGCTCGCATTGCATTGAGATTTGAAACGGGGGTCAAACACACACGATACACATGTGCCTGATGCTGCCCATCCTTCCCAGCCTATTCGCGTTTGGACGTAAATTTCGACACATGTTGAGAAGTTGCACAATAGAAGTGGCCTCACCACAACTGGGGCATCTACTTGTTGAAAGGTTCAATTCGACTAGGTACCGACAGCCGGAGAAGTCATTCCATTCATGCGGAAGACGGGCAATTTGCTTCTTGTCTTCACTTCGAGGCACGGTAGTTGATCGTCGCTATGTTCGAGCAATGTAAGTGTTGTATTTTTTTCCTTCTGTTTTGGCGTTTTTTATGCAACGATAAATTAAAGTGTTTGAACCAAAACGGGGCCTGTTTTTCTTCTCTTTAGAGTTATGCCAATTTGCTAGTATTTTTCCGCCTGACTGAGAGAGAAAGAGGAAAAAATGTGTAATTTAGGTGTTAGTCCATTCATTGATTGGCGCAGTCACTACTCGGCAGTAGGCAATGCGCGGTGGACGACACAAGTGGTGAAAAGTGTATCGGCGTAATCAAAACTGTGGCGCCGCTAGTCAGTCACTCTGTTGGACTTCACGCCTAGAGAGACAGGAAAAAAGCGTAATCGTTCGAGGCCAATGATTTGGTACGCGTTGCATAACTTCGATTCTAACATCGAAAGTCCAAAATGGAGCATAAGCTGGCAGGTTCAGACGAACTGTTTTAACATTAGATGGTGGTCTACCAGAGTTTAGTGATATTTTGCTGCACGACAGGTTAAGATCATATTTACGCTTCCTAATACATTTTTATGAGCTTTTACGCTTACTTGGCTTACCGGTCAGACTGAAGCCTGAGTGTCCTTTGCTGTACGTAAGAGTCGTCTGCATTCTACTCGGCCCATGGCTATGCGTCTCCAGTTTCGCAAATCGTCCTCCACTTGATCGATCCACCTAGCTCGCTGCGCACCATGCCTTCTTGTACCGGTCGGAGGCTGCCCTCGAGAACCAATTTAGTCGGGTTGCTATCCGACATCCTGATGACGTAACCGGGTGGGTCACCGTAGTCTCAAGGGTGCGTTGGTCCTGCACGTAGAGTTCATATTTTGTGCCCATAGAGGACTAATCAGCGTTTTGTAGATAGTTAACTTCGTGTTACGGCGAATTTTATTCCATCGTGGAGTTCTGCAGAGTCCAAAGTAAGCTCGATTTCCTGACACAATGCGTCTCTGAATTTCTCTGCTGGTGTCGTTATCGGTGGTCACCAGTGAGCCCAAGTACACAAATTACTTGTACTTTGTTTTTTTTTTTTAATTTTTATTTCTGTGTATTTTAACTTAAGCTAATTCTACACTTACTTGTACTTTGTCTTCGACACATTAAAGTCGAGAACCAGACTACCAGACGGTGCACATGGTCAAAATTTTTAAAATATTAATTATTGGGTTTCTTATTGATGTTTAGACTACTGTGATAATTTGAGAATCCACTAAATCATCATTTCCCAGCGCTGGCAGCGTTTTGTTTAGGGGAATTGTGGGTAAAATGAACAGGGTGTTGTTTTACAGTTATTAACGTATTTCTGCATGTTTCAACGATTTGATTCTGTGTGATAACTTAAATCATTATACTTCTGCTGATCTTGAACTTTTGAATTAAATAAACTACTTGATTATGACGAAAATATCAAAAGCCATGCAAAAAATATGCTCTGATGTAAAATTGAGCTTATTTGAATTAAGGTCAATTCGTATGTTTTTCGCAAATTATGACATGTGTGATCCCATATGCCAATAATGTACTTCCAAAAGATAATATTCAGTTAAAAAAAAAAAGGTTACGCTTTCCATAAAATTTTTAGAACAACTTAAAACCAGAACTACTTGGGGGTAAAATGAACAGCTGGTTTAAACTTCATCCATTTTTTTATAAAACTTTGTGCAAACTCGGTATATTGAAATCTGTAACACATATTTTGACACAACTAGTGCAATAATTTTATAAAAAAACAACCCTGAAAAACACACGGTTTACAGTTCATTATTTCTTCACAATAAAGACATTCTACCTACTGTAAATGATTGTAAGATGTAGGAAACAAGTTAAAGTTGTAAGACAACTGATAATATGTTAAGTTTTACTCTGTTATACAGGCCTAAAGTACTCATTTGCTTAGGGTGTCCATTATGCCCCTAATACCCCTACATTAGTACACTATATTCAGATATCGTAAAAATATAATTTTCATCTCACTGCTAGTTGAATTGATCACGAAAGTACTACTTTCAAAAGTAGGGCTCTCATCTATAAAACCACTTCTTCTGACAAACTAAGCTTGTAAAATAATTCTTTTTTTAAGGTGGAATAATGTATAAAAGGCGGATTACTGCTACTTTTAAACATTAATGATAAATTAATTCAAAAAATCTTCAAATAACATTTCACTGTATTTAAAACAGTGAAAACATTTTTTTAATCATGCAGAATAACTTTACACGCTATCTACACTTATGAAAAAAAAAAACGAATTTTACTACCAATTCTAGGTGGATTACTAGGTGGATTACATTAGTGATAGAGTAAAGTGGGGCAAAAGTTCGAGTGGGGCAAGAGTTTCTTTTGAAGTTTTTGAGCGCAATTCCAATTATTTTTTTCGGGTGTCAAGGTTGTTCGAAACCTTTTTAAAGAAGAGTCTTTCACTCAAAAAATTATGAAAATTGATCAGTGTTTTGAAAAGTTATGACAAAATGTTGGTTTTTGATCGAAAAAATGTAATTTGCGATGGTCCTTCCAACGCATGGATTGGATTTGTAATGAAATCGAACTCGGTATTTTATTTTGGGGCGTAACTAGGTATATTTTGAAGATGCTTTAGCATGTATAACTTTTTGCAAAAAAGATTTGGAAATCATATTTAACACATAATGGGGCAAAAGTTCGAGTCATGTGGCAACTTCAGGTAAAAACCTATTGTGTAAAATGTATATATCATCTCTAAAAATAATGGAAGTAGTGAGAAAATGCGATCAAAGTCGAAAAAATGTGTTGTTTTATCTGAATTTGGCGGAAAACTACTAATTTTTGGTGTAGTAAATTTAACCCTGGTTTGGGTAAAATCCAGATCGAACTTTAAAGTGTATTCCAGTTCCAACATCAAATATTAATTGGTTTCAGGTATTTCTATTATCAAAGTGTCAACATAGTGTGCTACGGTTAGCGAAATTCCACAAACACTAGATTCGAACTTTTGCCCCAGTGGTGGGGCAAGAGTTCGAATAAGACGCATACATACAAAAGGTGTTGTAACTCAAAATTGAAAAGATATTTGGCGTAACTTTGTTCAGCAAAATTTTAGCTCATGGATGGTAGAATCACCACACGGTATTCATTTATTTTTATTTGCATCGATTTTTTTCAAAAAATTGAATTTTCAACTAGGGTCGAACTTTTGCCCCACCTTACTCTACCTAAAAAGAGGGCTCTAGCATACCATATAACTTATTCAAAGATATCACACCAAGGACCTGGGATCGAATCCCAACTCCCGACAAACTCACAACATGAGAGTTCTTCCTTCGGAAGGGAAGTAAAGCGCAGGTCCCGAGATGAACAAATCTCGTTAAAACAGATAGAAAAAAAATATTCAGAGACACTAATCCTTCAAAATCAACTTTAAAGGTCCAACATTATTATGATCAGGAATTTGGGGTGGAAGGGAGTTTCCTGGAGGTCACAAGCAGGCATGGAATCCTCCTCAGAGCAAAACAAGAGAACAAAAAATCTACTCCGTGCTCCCGCATTCAAAGCTAGAGCGTTTTTTCTCGTTCTGTTTCCCCTTCCTGCTTGTAGCTTGTGACTCCGAAAAACGTGCGGATTGATTGCTCAAAAACGTGCGGTTCCTCAAAATTGAGGCACTTTGTGCACGCCGGGAGTGAACATGAATATGTTTGTGATAACAAATCATTTATTAACAATTTCGCAAGTCTTTATGTGTGCAATTATGTGATACCGCCCGATCGGCGAGCTCATACTGTGAACAACGCCATAGAAATTGTCACCAACTTACCGGGTTCCTCAAAATTGAGGTACAAAAAAATTACACTTTGTGTTGATTCTAGTGGCTCAACGTTTCTCTTTGTCTCGCTCCCGTTTTCTCTTTGTGTATCGCTCCCGCACCAACGACTTCGGTAGGAACGCACAAGGATAAAAAGAGCAAAAACGTTCATTTGAGGCACATTGTGGGAGCAAATAACAAGCCTGGTCACAAGGGCATTTCAACGGATCTCAGGGGGTACAAGGAAATCTCAATGGTGTCTCAAAGTAGTTTAGGGGGATACCAGGGCGTCTCAGTTGCGTTTCAGGGGATCTCAGTATAGGATTCAGAGGACTCTGGGGCATTTTAGGGGGTCTCAGGGCCGTTTCAAGATGCCCCGGCGGGTTTCAGGGAGTACAATGAGGTCTCAGGGGGTTCCAAGGGTCTTACACACTTAAATTAAATCGCCGACCTCAGCAAATGGATTGCCTACCCGGGTAGAGGAAAAGAGCTCAATAATAGCATATTTTGATATCGATATCAAAAAGAGATATTTAAGTAAAAAGAAAATCGTGTTAAGTACTGTTCCTTTTAATTCCACTAAGAATTTGCATCCTTTGACAGATACGTATTTCGATCTCAACTGTAAGGTCGTTTTCAGTGTCTTGTACTTGACTCGACTCGACTGACAAGGCACTGAAGACGACCTTACAGTTGAGGTCGAAATACGTATCTATCAAAGGATGCAAATTCTTAGTGGAATTAAAAGGAACAGTACTTACGATTTTCTTTTTACTTACAGGTATTCCACTAACAAGCCCAGTGATGTTGGTTTGATTGATATAAGAAATAAAAGATCTTAAAAATAATATCAAATATTTTCACTCGTGGAATATCATCATCATATCATATTTAGAACTTATTTCGGTAAAAGTTCCATCATGATGCCGTCCAAACTTTGCCAATATTTCGGTAAGGTAGCATCCATTTATTACGTAAATTGTCATTTTTTTACACCCTCTTCTCCCTGCGTAACGCTTTTTTGTATAAAAATCTTGAAATTTTTATATGGACCGTAACGCTTGGCCGTACTCCATCCTGCCCTAGAGTGTTATGTAATTTGTGGACGATGTCCAAGCCAACTTTATATTGAGATCTAGGCAAAGTTCACCGAGGCTCGGTAATGGTTTACTGAAATCTCGGTTTACCGAGAATCAGTAAATATTTTCCCAAGATTAATTTCTGAATTGAAGTATGCACGGGGCGCTTCAGGTTGTCTCAGGAGCGTTTCAAGGTGTCCCACGGGCATTTCAGTGGGTCACAGGAGGCTTTATAGGGGTTCCCGGAGGGCGTTTGAGGTGAATTTTGAGACTACCAGGAGATCTTAGGGGCGTTTCGGGGTATCACAGGGGTTTTAAGAGGGGTTTCAGTGAGGTTAAAAGTGATATCAGGGGAGCTTCAGAGGCCTCAGGGGCATTTCAGGGTCTTAGGGTGGTCGCCGGGTTGTCGCCGGGGCTTTTGTAGGAGTTCTCCGAGGGGTTCTAAGTGACATTTTAGGGAGTCCCAATGGAGTTCCAGAGGGTGTCAAGGGTGTGTCAAACGGCCTTAAAGAGTGTCAAGGGTGCTCCAGGGTATGTCAGGGGCATCTCATGCGGTCTCAGGGGGTTTCCGGGGCCTCAGCGGGTTCTGTGGAGGTTTCAGGGGGTCTCAGGAGCACTTTGAGGTTTTTCATGGAGGTTTCAAGCACGGCCCTGAAGCTCCATGAATCCTCTTTAAGCCTATTGCAATGCCTCTGAACGGGAATTAATTCCCCTTAAACAAATCTCAAACCCCCCTGAAACCCTTTGAAATCCTCTCCAAAGCGCACCTACAACTACTTGAAACCATCTTAAGCCCTCCTGTAGCCCGCCAAAACATCCCTGAAAGCTCCTGGATTCTTCTCCTCATAGGCCCCTCTGAACCCCAGGGAAGCTCCTTGGCTTAATCTCAAAACCTCCAAGAGATCTATAGAATTGTTTCGTTCAATTAAAATGCTGACTTAATTTATGAACAAAATTCCCTCCTTTTATGCCCTGTTTTAATTTATGTTCATTTTTGTGTTATGCACTCTCATTTCATTGCATAAAAAGAGGTTCCTGTGTTCCGCTCTGCGTCAAGATCCGACTTCTACGTTTGTCACCTTTGGGGGTGGAAGCTCAGGTAAAATATTATCTCCTGGGCGCCCATTAAAAACACCACCCCCGGCGAAGACTGGCGCTCGAGCCTAGCTATTTAGCACTGTAGTTGGAGGAAATGCCAATGCAGAACCCGTAGCTTCCGGGAAGGTAGGCCCAGCTCCCTGGGTTAGTGGGTTGGTGTCAGGCCCTGCGAGCCAGCCGTAAAAAAGACTAGCACCGGAAAATCAACAAGAGAAGAATGCGAACCGATACCAATGGCGACGACCACAGCGACGAAAAGGGACTTGCGATTGGAAGCTCGGTACGTGGAACTGCAGATCTCTCAACTTCATCGGGAGCACCCGCATACTCGCCGATATACTGAAGGACCGCGGGTTCGGAATCGTAGCGCTTTTTTTTTTTTTTTTTTCTTTATTATAGTGTTTTTTAACTTACGCTAGTTCAACACTTTGTCAAGTTATGGGTCACCAGAAGGGTGCCTCAACAAGGGAGCGCCAGAGGGGCGTCTCCGAAGAAGTAAAGGTGATCCTGAGGGGAAAACCTTCCGAGCCCAACCACGGGGTCTCGCCGATAACATTTAGGGGGCACTAGGACATCTACAAATTTGTTATTATATACACAGTTAACAGTAATGAAAGGCACTTGTACAACGTATAGGAACAGCAAAAAAGGTGGGTTAAAAGTAATAATTCTGGAATCTCCAAAATGCCAGAATGGCAAGAGAGGAAGCGCTGGTCCGTGGGGTGGTGTGATGAGTTTTCTCTTGGAAATCCAACTACTTCTTGTTCGATGATTCGGTGAGACTGCTGCGGATATTGCACTTTCGAATTAAATCTGGTCGTACAGACCAGCATCTTTTAGAAAGCATATGAGTGATGCCAAAGCCGCTTTATCATTTCCTAAAGCGTCACGGATACTGCCAGAGATCCCATGGATATTCCGGGGAAACTCGTACAACGGGCAAACGCAGATTACGTGCTCCACGGTGTTGCGTATATCACAATACGTACATATTCGGCGAAAAGGGCCATCACCACTCATACTATGCGAGAAACGCGAATGCCCAGTCCTTAGACGCGATACTATTCTTTGCTCCTTTAGTAAGGGGAGGTCTTCCCAGCGGTCGGTTGAAGGCTTAATCTTTCGCAAGTACGGTGAGTTCTGTTGGGCCCATTCGGTGTTCCAGGATTCCCTGAAGATTTTCGCTAGCCATCTTTTTACATCGTCGAACGGAACACTTTCGTTGTAGCGAGGCAATGAGTGGCCGGAACCTGCGAGATGATCAGCGGTTGTATTTCCGGGGATACCACAGTGCCCGGGAATCCACGCAAGGGTAGTACCGGGCAGAGCGTCGAGCAATATGCCTTGAATCCAAGGGTGCGTAGGTTTCTCCGACTGCAAAGCGGACACAACGCTTGCCGAGTCCGTTAGGATAATTATTGGACGGTTAGATGGTTTGGTGGCGGCTATATACACGGCTGCAGCTTCCGCTGAGAAAACCGAGCAGAGTGGTGAAAGACTCTGGCTGATGGACATATTGGGACCGCAGACCCCGATGCCGACGCCAGCGACAGACAGCGATCCGTCGGTGTAGCGGTGATCATGGTAAGGGTAATTGGAGCGTAGCCAATCTAAAACGGTCGCTCGAAGTGCGATTGTGTTGTCCCCTGCACGGAACTGGTTTGCGATCGTGTTGTCTGTGTTTGGTTTGGGCGAGTGCCAACAACTATCTCCGTTCCAGTGGATCCTGGCCACTGCGGGGAGATCTACATTGGCGACCGTACGGAGGATACTGTTCCCCTCATTGAGGAGGCAGATCCTTTCATCTCCGGTTGTTTTTTCGATGATAGCTGCAGCTTTTTTGCATATTGCTGCGGATATAAAGAAGCGGAAAGGAAGGAGACCAGCTTCCGCACAAGCAGAGTCGGCAGGCGTGGAAGGGAGAAGTCCAGATATGGTGCGAATGTATCCATGGTACACGGGTGCGAGGGTTGTTATTAGACGGTTCTTGGCAGGACTCGTAAGTTCAAGACCGTATGTTAACCGACTGTCGATAATCGCATGCGCAACGCGAAACCGGATATTTCGGTTGTTCGACCGATGGGGACGGGAGATAGTACGGATTAAATTGAGCCGTGTACGACAGTTCTGCTTGACCGAGTCAAAGTGCTGCCGGAAGGTGAGCCCACGATCGATGATTACACCAATCACTTTTACCGTTTTTTTGGTGGGAATAAGCTGCCCGTCAACGGTGATAGGCACGGAAACACGATGGTTTGAGGGGCAGACGTGGCATCGTACACTTTTGGAGGCAGATAACTCAAATCCTACTGTGGATGCCCATTTGAAAACGGCGTTAACAGCCGCTTGCGCTTTGATCCGGACCCGAGTTGGTGTTTTGCCAGATACTACGATAAGTATGTCATCTGCGTATACGAATACGTAAATTCCTTTCGGCAAGTTGTTGAAGATACTGTTCATGGCAATTAAGAAGAGTGTGACAGCTATCACCGACCCCTGCGGTACGCCGGTTTCTTCGGAGAAGGATTCGGATGAAGTATCTCCAACAGCAACTCGGAAGGAGCGTCCAGACAGGAAGTTCTGAACGAATCGAACTATATGACCGCATAGCTTCCATTCAACTAGTTGGCGTAGAACTAGTGGTGTCCAAGTCCGGTTGAAAGCTTTGGACAAGTCCAGTGAAACGATTTCAGTGTGTAAGCCGTTCGATTGTGCTGAGTGAAGGACTTCTCCGAGCTGGGTAAAATAGGTGCTTGTTCCATGGCCAGCACGGAAAGCATGCTGTCGATGATCCAGTAGGTCATGGGATTCCAGAAATTGTTTCAGCCTTCGGTTTGCCATCCTCTCCATCACCTTGGAAATGCAGCAGGTCAGGGCGATTGGTCGGTATTTGGAAGGATCGCGAGTATCCGTATTTATCTTAGGAATAGGAACGACAAGGCTCTCACTCCATTCCGAGGGGAGGGTGTCGGTGGTCCATGATTTGTTAATAAGCTCCAGTAGGTGTAACTTTCCCGAAGGGGGGAGGTTTTTAAGGAGGGGATAGCCGATGCCGTCCGGGCCAGCGGATTTTTCACTGGAACACTTCAGCGCGAAAAGGAGCTCACCGAGAGAAAAAGGTTGATTTATCTGCGTATTGTCTGGATCTTCGGGGACGATATAGGATGTTACTGAGTTGATAGTAGGTTGTGTACGACGCTTGAAAGATTCGTTGTAGTTACTGATGCTTGACAGACTGGCAAAGTATTCACCAAGGGCCTTGGCTACTGCAGGGGGGTCTGAGATGGGTGTGTTTTGAAGACAAAGGGTCAGCGGTTTTGTCTGTCGTTTCCCACTGATGGAGTTTATCCGGCTCCAGAGATCAGCTGAGGTCTGCGATGCGTTCATACTTTCTAGAAACATCTCCCAGCTCGTATATTTTGCATCTGCAATTACCTTCTTGCATTCAAGATGCGAAAGTCGGTATATACGCAGAGCTTCCTCTCTGTTTGGGTGGCCCGTAGGGATGCGCTTAACGGCACGCAATGCTTTCCGTCTAGCTTTAACAGCCCTCCGAGTTTCGTCCGTCCACCAATTTAGGGCCCTACGACCTGGTTGGTTATTTGTGCGAGGAATGGATGACTTGGCAGCTTCATTGATTGTATTGGCAAAGACTGTCCAATTTGTTGGCTCTTGATTCCGGGCTAGGTCACGAAATGTTCGTTGATAATTGTCCCAATCGGCCTTCTCGTAAATCCACCTTGGGCGTCGAGTGATCGCCGGCGGGGTAGCCATGGTAGTTATCTGTATGGGGAAATGGTCACTACCGTAGAGATCGGGATTGACATTCCATTGAAAGCGGTTGACGTGCGACCGACTCACCGCTGTCACATCAATGGCCGATGAAGCGTGGTTGTTGAAAAAGGTGTTGGATCCATCGTTGAGAACGATGAGATCATGTTCTTCGAAAAAGTGCAGTAGCGAAGTTCCTCTGGCGTATCTGGCGAATCGTAGCGCTGCAGGAGGTGTGTTGGACAGGATCTATGGTGCGAACGTTTAGAGGTAATCATACCATCTACCAGAGTTGCGGCAACACACGTGAGCTGGGAACAGCTTTTATAGTGATGGGCGACATGCAGAGGCGCGTGATCGGTTGGTGGCCGATCGACGAAAGAATGTGCAGGTTGAGGATCAAGGGCCGATTCTTCAACATTAGCATAATAAACGTGCACAGCCCTCACTCCGGAAGCACTGATGATGACAAAGACGCATTTTACGCGCAGCTCGAACGCGAGTACGACCGCTGCCCAAACCACGACGTCAAGATCATCATAGGGGATCTAAACGCTCAGGTAGGCCAGGAGGAGGAATTCAGACCGACGATTGGAAAGTTCAGCGCCCACCAGCTGACGAACGAAAATGGCCTACGCCTCATCGATTTCGCCGCCTCCAAGAACATGGCCATTCGTAGCACCTTCTTCCAGCACAGCCTCCCGTATCGTTACACCTGGAGATCACCACAACAAACGGAATCGCAAATCGACCACGTTCTGATTGATGGACGGCACTTCTCCGACATTATCGACGTCAGGACCTATCGTGGCGCTAATATCGACTCCGATCACTACCTGGTGATGGTTAAACTGCGCCCAAAACTCTCCGTTATTAACAACGTACATTACCGGCGGCCGCCCCGGTACGATCTAGAGCGGCTGAAGCAACCGAATGTCGCCACCGCATACGCGCAGAATCTCGAGGCAGCGTTGCCGGACGAGGGTGTGCTCGATGTGGCCCCTCTAGAGGACTGCTGGAGTACAATCAAAGCAGCCATCAACAACGCAGCTGAGAGGTACGTAGAACGGAGTCGACGAAACGATTGGTTCGACGAGGAGTGCAGAGCGGTTCTGGAGGAGAAGGATGCAGCGCGGGCGATAATGCTGCAGCATGGAACCCGACAGAATGTGGAGCGATACAGACAGAAGCGGAAGCAGCAGACCCGTCTCTTCCGGGAGAAAAAGCGCCGCCTGGAAGAAGCGGAGTGTGAGGAAATGGAACTGCTGTGCCGTTCACAGGAAACACGCAAGTTCTACCAGAAGCTCAACGCATCCCGCAAAGGCTACGTGCCGCAAGCCGAAATCTGCAGGGATAAGGACGGGAGCCTCCTGATGGACAAACGTGAGGTGATCGAAAGGTGGAAGCAGCACTTCGACGAGCACCTGAATGGCGAAGAGAATGTAGGCACGGAGGATCAAGGCAGCGGAGGAAATTACTATGTTGGTGCAGCAGAGGACGGGAATGAACCAACTCCCACGCTGAGGGAAGTTAAGGATGCCATCCACCAGCTCAAAAACAACAAAGCGGCTGGTAAGGACGGTATCGCAGCGGAACTCATCAAGATGGGCCCGGAAAAGTTGGCCACCTGTCTGCACCAGTTAGTAGTCAAGATCTGGGAAACCGAACAGCTACCGGAGGAGTGGAAGGAAGGGATAATCTGTCCCATCCACAAGAAAGGCGACAAGTTAATGTGTGAGAACTTTCGAGCGATCACCATTTTGAATGCCGCCTACAAAGTGCTATCCCAGATCATCTTCCGTCGTCTTTCACCTAAAGTAAATGAGTTCGTGGGAAGTTACCAAGCCGGTTTCATCGACGGCCGGTCGACAACGGACCAGATCTTCACCGTACGACAAATCCTCCAGAAATGCCGTGAATACCAGGTCCCAACGCATCACCTGTTCATCGACTTCAAAGCGGCATACGACAGTATCGACCGCACAGAGCTATGGAAAATTATGGACGAGAACAGCTTTCCCGGGAAGCTGACTAGACTGATAAGAGCAACGATGGACGGTGTGCAAAACAGCGTAAGGATTTCGGGTGAACTATCCAGTTCATTTGAATCTCGACGGGGACTACGGCAAGGTGATGGACTTTCCTGCCTACTATTCAACATCGCCCTGGAAGGTGTTATGCGACGAGCCGGGCTCAACAGCCGGGGTACGATCTTCACGAAATCCAGCCAATTTGTATGTTTTGCGGATGACATGGATATTATTACTAGGACATTTGGAACGGTGGCAGAACAGTACACCCGCCTGAAACGTGAAGCAGCAAAGGTCGGACTGGTGGTGAATGCGGCTAAGACAAAGTACATGCTGGTAGGTGGGACTGAGCGAGACAGGACAAGCTTTGGCAGCAATGTTACGATAGACGGGGATACTTTCGAGGTGGTAGAAGAATTCGACTACCTCGGTTCCTTGCTAACGGCTGACAATAACGTGAGCCGTGAAATACGAAGGCGCATCATCAGTGGAAGTCGTGCCTATTATGGGCTCCAGAAGAAACTGCGGTCAAAAAAGATTCACCCCCGCACCAAATGTACCATGTACAAGACGTTAATAAGACCGGTGGTTCTCTACGGGCACGAGACGTGGACGATGCTCGAGGAGGACATGCAAGCACTCGGAGTTTTCGAGCGACGGGTGCTAAGGACGATTTTCGGCGGCGTGCAGGAGAACGGTGTGTGGCGGAGAAAGATGAACCACGAGCTCGCTGCACTTTATGGCGAACCCAGCATCCAGAAGGTAGCCAAAGCCGGAAGGATACGGTGGGCAGGGCATGTTGCAAGAATGCCGGACAACAACCCTGCAAAGTTGGTGTTTGCTAATCATCCGGTTGGTACAAGAAGGCGTGGAGCGCAGAGAGCACGATGGGCGGAACAGGTGGAGCGTGATCTGGCGAGTGTTGGGCGTGACCGACGTTGGAGAGCTGCAGCTGCAAATCGAGTATTATGGCGGCAAATTGTTGATTCAGTATTATCATGAATTTGATGTTAACTAAATAAATGAAAAATGAATGTTTGTCACCTTTCTGGACTCCCATCAAACCATTTCTGGATCATGTGTGAGCGGGTACATATATGTACCTTCTCACTTCCAGCGCTGCAGTACTCACTGCTCCGTTGATTAATGTCTATAGACACGAAAAGGCTTTTGGAGGACCATCTAAGCAGGATTTCTATTTTGGGCATTTCTATTGGTGCCCAAAATAGCAGCCACAGTCCAAGTGATTCGGCACCCTATGAGTTATGTTTCCAAATTAAAAAAATAATTAAAACACCCAATTGCCTCAATTTATTCAAACTAACTTTAAGCTAACATCACAACATTAAATTAAATTGCTGATTAAATTATACCTATTTTTGCCCGAATAATGTTGTACTTCCCCATGAATCTCTAGTATATAATTATTGCAATAAATTAATCGAAATCACTTCCACTTCCCCCAAAATAACACCCAATCATTCCGCACTTAATAATCTTTCAATTTCCCATCTCTCACCTCCTGTTTCCAGAATGGGTCGGCGATTCGGACTCGGACGCCGGCGGGCGGCTCGGCCTGTGGCAAATCTGCCAGAAAGATGACCTCAACGACAGCTGCAGCGGCAAACTCGAAGACCTGCTGGCGATGCAGTCCATAGCTTTCCAGGTTGGTTCTATTTGGTGCTGTGTTGTTTTACGTGTGTTTTCACCTCATTTTGTGCGCGAAATAAATCAGCACCGACGCGTTGAGTTGTTGGTCGGTCGGGCTGTCGGGGGAAGTAGGTTAAGTAGTCCGCTGCGTGCCGCTCGGCGGTTCGAATTTTAAGTAGAATAGTAGCATGGTTTTGTTTCTTTGCTTGGGGCTTCCGTTAGCGCCTATGGGACAAGCAATCCGTTACTCACCTGATGATGGGAGTTTATTACGGTCGCTCTATCAATGGCAAATAAAGTGTCGAATTGCTGGGAGAATAGGGTCAAAAAGAGAATTATATTACTTGACTACTTTTTCTCATTCTTAGGTGGCCACTGTGTTCTGCGGTTTGGCCGTCGCTACATCGGTTCTAGCGATCTGCTGTCTGCTGTTGATGGTGCTCATGAAATCGACCACAGTTTTTCACATTTGCGGTTGGATGCAAATGCTGTCCGGTAAGTTTTTTTTCTATCAATTTCTAATAATGTATTGTTTTGTTAGTTTATGTGTTATACATTCTTTAGATCAGTGGTTCTCAAATTATGCATCGTGAAGCCTCACTTCAAAGGCTTCAAATATATAATTGATAAAATACAAAAAAGTGGTCAGTGCACTAATTAATTTACCATATAGTTCTCGCGAGGTAATAGGTCTTAAAACCTCTGTTGGATAGTTTGTTTTTTTGTCTTAAATTTTTACAATTTTGACTACCAAACCACTACATTTTTACTGCTCAATGATCATCATTTCTGGACTAATGTTATCTCCATCAATGATCTACAGAGAACAACTCGAGTCACCTGCATTAACCAGTCAGCACTGTCTGCGGTTTGCTCTAGTTTCGCTTCCTTTGTTTGATCGTGGCGTAATCACCAAGCGGCTTCTTTAGAGCTTCAGAAGTCAGCGAGGTGTGGAACGCTCTAATGGGGTGGAAGAAATAGCAGCGACCATCTTGTTGGCCTCGGCTAACCGTGAACTGACGTGACTGACGACCACACCATGCACTCTTTCAATTATAATTTATCTCCAAGCAGTGCACTTCCGCAATTCTTTCCCTGAGAACGTGAGACTTTCCAATGGTTTCATACAGCCTTGCGCAGAAACTTCGGTTTTTTCTTCTCTAATGCGTTGCGTTGCTACCGGTTCGCGTTGCTGTAGGCTCAGATCCAGTAGTGGCGCGCTAATAAGTGAAAGGAAGAGTAGCATCGGTAATTTACCAATTACAGCAGGTAATTGCTCCGCGAGAGCACCACTGCCATCTCTAGCTTTTAGCTTAGAGCCACCGAACTGGAAGCGAACTGGTTTCAATGTGGTTTTCTTGGAAGCGTTCACCGTGCAGGTGGGGAGCAATTTAGTAAGTGACGGTGGCGAAGTTCTTCGGTAATACCTTTGGGTAACGCCTTGCAAGCTGTTTGAGGGCATGCTGTAATGACACAAGTTGCCTACCGTGAAGGGAAGTTTTCTTTGCAGATTTACCTTGGCTGATGATGCAATAATGAATTAGAGGAGTTTTGAAGGTATGACAATTTGTTTTGAATCTTGAAAATCAAATTGCTGTTGATTGCTCTGTTTCTAACCAATCAATTTCCAAGGAGTCGTATATGATTTCTACTTTTAATCTATATATCTATATATATAAAAATGAATTTCTGTCTGTCTGTCTGTCTGACCGCTATGCATTCGGAAACTACTGAACCGATCGGTGTGAAATTTTGTATGTGGGTACTTTTGGGTCCGGGGAAGGTTCTTAGTAGAGATGAGAAAACTGATTCAATTTTGAGAGTGAATCGCACCCGATTCACTCTCAAAAAAGAGTCGTCTCTTTTGATCGATTCAGTAACTCATTTCCGGGATTTGAAAAAAATGTAAATTTTCGATGTGAGCCGACTCCTTTTCGTACAAATCTACCCAGTTTTCGAGAAAATTCACTTGCATGGTACGGATGTTGACGGTCTGCACAAACATCTGAGAATAAAGTGCAGGAAATGCAGGATTCGCAGGTTTTCGTTAATTCCACCGAAGAATCGAATCACTACTGGTGCGAGCCGACCACATAATATAAGTATGAAACCCATATTAATTGAAAAAATTGCGATGTTTTGCGTCGAATCATCATTAGGTGCGCAGTCATACTATTTGTTTTTGCAATCGTTATGAACGTCAACGAATCGTAGCTCTTTTGAAAAGAGTCATGGCTCACTCAATTGGTTTCGCGAATCGATTCTTCGAGTCGATTCGAGAGTGAGTTACCCATCTCTAGTTCTTAGCATAGCGTGAAAACCCTCCCCCCACTGAAAAGGGGGGCTCCCAGACAAATGAAACAGAAATGAGCTGAGAGAGAAGCGCAAAACTCAAAAGCAACAAAACCAATCTAGAGTGCGGTGCTCCAGTGACCTCAACAATCGTCAAATTTGAATTTCCAAGAAGACAATGTTGTTGACGTGTGATTTCAGAGATTGACGAGAAGTACACGGTATCGGCCGCTTCAACCCAGAAAGGGACACGGGAACTTTGACGTGTGTCCTAAATCTATCGTTTGTACAGATAAATACCGTTGCTAACTGTTGGTGCGGGGTTCGTTGGCCGACAAAGCGTCACCAGTCGAGCTGTGCGGCCAGAAATCTCGCTGAGGAAGGGGGGGTGGTGGTGGAAGAGGCAGGCTTCTTCCATCGTATGCAATTGGTCGGTGGTGGACTAACCACCTTGGGAAAAGCTCCCTTACGTTTAGGGCCTTCGTCCCGAGCTATTGCCCTCCTATGAGTACTCACGGTCATTTATAGTTAGGCGCGAGAACCGTTCCCGGTTCCACAGGTCGAGGCGTGTGCTGGACGGAGACCTATTAAAAGGTCTAAACAAAGAGGACCTATTGGATGGTACATTTTAAAAACTGTCTCCAGCTATAGTGCAGAGTATTCAAATTGACATGCGCAGTTCTCTTCACCATAGCACAGCCTAGGTCCTGCTAGGAAAGGGGAGAGGGGTTCTTGAACCGAATTTATAAGGTCGATAAAACTAAACGCATGCTATTATAGAAATGATTATATGCATGATTAAATGTACAAAACCATTTTTGTTTAAAAGAACACTCAAAAATTTAGGTGGCAAAATTCTTAAAACTGTCCATTGGGGCACTTTTATTCTTAAGACTGCGACAAACAGCCTGAAAAAAGATTTCGAAGTGGAAGATTAAACCCATTAATTTAGCTCATGTAAACCTGTAATTTGATTTTTCCTAAAATTTTAACAAAATCATTGGTTTTACAGTAAGTTTGAGCTTATTTTTTTAGTGAAATTTTACCGTTTTCAGTCAACAAACAGTTCCTAAATTGTGATTATAGCTTAGTTCAGAACCAAAAACATACGTATGAGTGAACCGAAAAAGAATTACGATAGCTTATGTTGTTATCAAGCAGAAAAAATAAATAAATAAAAATTATAGGTGGCAATATAGTTGCTACTGCCTTATAAAGGGTTAGAACATCCACATCACACGGACGTCTTTTAGTAATAGTTGCCGATTAAAGGCGATGGCCGCTAAAATTCAAATTTTGTCCCTTTCCCGTCATTTGTTATTTCGTTGCCGCTCATATCTACAGCCATGTTGCATAATTAATTTCACTTCTGTGATATTTTCCTACTGTTGAAACACAAGAAACGTTAAGGGTCCGACACTCAACATACAATACAAAACAAAAACCAACAATTTGTAACCCAACGGTTACAAAGCAGTAAAAAAAAGCGAAAAAAGCAAAAGTAACTCTATTTGACATGGAGGTTTACGAAGGCTGGAAATGTCAATAATATTGTGAGTTCCAAACATGAAAAGGCTAAAGACCATTAGGCCAAACGTTTTGCAGCCGAATAAACAATATCCCGAATTAGGCCTAAACCAGGACATTAGGCAGAAGGTCATTGAACCAAATTCCATTAGGCAGAATGATCATCATTCCCGCATTGTCACACTGCTAAATAGTTTATCTGAGATTTTTCCATCTTTTTAAAATAGGTAATTCTTTCGCATTAAATACATTGTGGGCGTTCTAGGAAGAAAAGATCGACAAAAGATAACATTTATTCAGACAATTCAACACAAACTGTGTATTTCCCAGTTAAGAAAGTTGAACTTCTTCTTAGTCAGAAATGTGGAGGTTTGTGAAGACCAGAAATGTTTCTAAGGTGGTAGGTAAAGGTAAAGCCTCTCATACAGATAAAACATGACTCACACAGATAAAAATAATGAGATTTTTTGTTTGTTTTTATTAATGTGTATTTTAACATTATAAGGATAATTCCACACTTAAAATAATAAGATTTACACGTCATGTAATGTGGCTGGCAAGGTTGGTGTCGATAGCCACCGAGAAAAGGTTGTGGTTTCTAACTCCCGTGGTGTGCCGACTTCTTCCCGAGAAAACAAGCCCGGGAGGACCGGACAATTGGCTTGAGAGGGCTGCCACCAACCGGAAGGTTTCTGAGGAAACGATTTTCTAGGAATTAGCGGAACATTCATTAGGGAATCCATAACTTCTCAATGGAAGACTTATGGAAGACTCTATGTAATCAGAATCAGAAAGTATGCATATTAGAATGTTTGAGGAAATCCTGATCAACATATCTAAAAAGTCTCCGGGGGAATTGCCCCGGATGTTAACTGGGGCCATTTTTATGTTAATTGGGTTTGTCTTACACTAAGCGAACACTCATATTTTCCTTTAGGAGTCCATTCAATTGTTCCTCAAATTATTCGTCTAGAAATTATTTTAGACATGGATTTATTCAAAATTTTATTAACCAGCGATTTCTACAGAAATTGTTCCAGGAATTCGCTTAAAAACTTTCCACTGATTCCCTAAGGAATTCCTCATGGGGTTTCTTTAGAAATTCACCCGGGAATTCCTTCTGTAATTTTTTCAGGAATAACTTTCGGAATTATTTTAAAAATGACTTCAAGAATTCTTCTAGGCATTCATCCAGAAATTCCGTCAGGAGCTGTTTCAGGATTCCTCTGTGAATTCCTTCAGGGATTTGACTAAAAAATCCTACAGGGATTCGCCTTGGAATTCCTCTATAAAGCCCGCAAGAGATTCCTCTAGAAATTCCTCCAGGCATTCCCCTATGTAGATTCCTCTAGCGATTCCACCAGGGGTTCATCCAGGAACTCATCCAGGAATTCTTCCCAAAGATTCTTCCAGAAAGTTCTTCAAGAAAATCCTCCAGAAATTCTTCTAGGGAATACTCTGGAGATTCCTCCAGGAGTTCCTTAGAAGATAGCTCAAGGATATACCCTAGAGATTTCTCCATAAATTCTCTCATGTATGTCTACTGGAATTCCTGCAGGAGTTCCTCCAGGCATTCCTCAGGAGTTCCTCTAGGGATTGCTCTTGGAATTCCTCCACGAATTCTTTTGGGAATTCCTCCTGGAATTCTTTTAGAAATACCCAGACATTCCTCCAAGGATTTTTATGGGGATTCCTCCAGGGATTCATCCAGGCATTCCTTCAGGATTTAATTCTGGGACTCCTCCAGGAATACCTTCAAAAATTTCACCAGGAATTACCCCAGGAAATCCTGCAGAACTTACCTCAGGGATTCTGGATTTCATCCAGGCCTTTCTTTCAGGACTGCTACCAAGTATACCTCCAGGAGTTACCCCAAGAATAGATCCAGAAAATCCTCCAGGGATTCCTTTTTGAAATTCTTTCAAGAATTTCTTCAGTAATTCCTCCATGAGTTTTTCCAGGGATTTCTCCGGGAATTTATCCAGGGTTTCCTTGAGGTTTTTTTTCAGAAATCTCTCCTCCAGGTATTACTCTAAGGATTCCTCCAGTGATTTCTCCAGGAATTAGTTCAAGGGATCCCTCCAGGAATCCCACCAGCATTTCCTCCAGGAATTCCTTCAGGAATTGGTCCAGATATTTACCTGAAATTCTTTCAGGGAATCCTCTAAAGATTCTTCCAGAGAATTCTCTAGGTGTTCCTATGAAGATTACTCCAATTATTCATCCAGATATTCCTCCAAGATTTTTTCCTGGAATTCCTCCAGAATTTCCTAATGGCATTTCTGCAGGGATTCCTCCAGGAGTTTCTCTGGAGATTTCTTAAGGATTCCTCGAGGAATTTCTCCAGGTTTTTTTTTCTCTAGAGATACCTCATGAAAATCCACTAGGGATACCTCGAGGAATATCTCCAGAAATTCTTCCTCCAGGGATTCTACCTGAAAGTTTTCCAGCGATTTTTCAAGAAAATC
The DNA here is from genome assembly GCF_035046485.1 of Aedes albopictus. Classification (NCBI taxonomy): domain Eukaryota; kingdom Metazoa; phylum Arthropoda; class Insecta; order Diptera; family Culicidae; genus Aedes; species Aedes albopictus. The sequence continues at coordinate 511,056,300 of NC_085137.1, read as the reverse complement.
TTTCAGAAATTCCTCCAGGAGTTCCTCTGAAGATTTCTCGAGGAATTTTTCTAGATATTCCTCCAGGAATTCGCACAGGCATGTCTCCAGGCATTCCTTCAGGAGCTTCTCTAGGGAATCCTCTAGGGATCGCTCTAAGAATTTCTCCAGGAATTCTTTTAGGAATATTTCCAGGAATTCCTCCAGGGATTTTCATTGAGATTCCACCAGGGATTCATCCAGGCATTTCTTCAAGTTTAGATTCTGGGGCTCCTCCAGGAATACCTTTGAGAAATTAATCCAGTAAATCGTTCAGGGCATGTGGAGTGTTTTGAAGGCAAGGAATGTTTCAAAAGTTGAGGGTCTGTGACCACTCCTTCATCTGGGAGCAATACCCCACCATCCTTAATTTAGCATGTGGACATCTTTGAAGGCATGGAATGTCTATGATATTGTGAGCCCTTCCAAAGAGTGGTGGGGGCTCTCACGCAAATGAAATAGACATTTTTGCATAACTAGGAAAAAGTGGATGGTCGACGGTTATTACAATTGCTTAAAATTACAACATACCTAAATGTTTCCTTCTTTTTATCGAAGGTTTTTCTTTCGAGTGGCGTTGTTGTTTAGTTTATGGGAGTTGAACTGTCAATTCTATGGTCGATGTGTTCTTTTGAGTTACATTGATAAAGCGTTGGTTAGAAACCAAACCACCAAACAGCGTTCATTATCTGAGATTTTTAATTCTTTTAAAGTAAGCTGTTCTTTTGCACTGTTATGAAAGAGTGGGTCTTCACATGAAAAATCAACCAAAAGTATAAAATAATAATCAATACGAACTACGTGTTTCTCAGATAGGAAGCATGTTCTAATAGAAGTATGAACTTAGTCAAGAATATTGAAGTATGAAAACGGATGGGGAAAAATGCACCAAATGGAAAATAACGTGCCTCTGGATCCGGCATGCATATACATATACAAATGAGTTTACATTCCCTTTGGAGCTAACAACTAATAAATGAATTAAATGATCAACAAGATTTTTAAATGTCCAATTTGTACTCATGGTGGTTATGTACATTGTACGTATGTAGATCAAGTTAAGAAAATTAACGAAAAGATTCGAAAAACTGTGTCGTAGTGCAAGAGCCACAAATAAAATGGGCAATACAAGGTTTGCCGGGTTAGCTAGTAAATCATAAAATTAGCTGGTTATAGAAGCGCATGTAGCTTTTCCGACAATATTACTCAATAGAATATAAAATACCTTTTTGCGTGGGATATTATTCCAGTAAATTGTTTGGGTTCAATTTCAGTCCCATATCAACTGTAGAGAGACTTTATTCTAGCGCTCGCTGTTCTAATTTTGCATATGATTTACCATGGGAAAATGGCTTTTTAAAGAATAAATCATCAGGGATCACCCCTTGATCTATAAAAAAAATATAAAGACATATTATCATCCACAACGTAAATATATGATTTGTCGTTTATCGTTGAAAGGCTTCTCAAGTGTTCTCAGTTTAACAGAACACGCGACACCCATTTTTTATATTTTGAAGACCACGTAGTTTTAAAAAGGTTTATATTGGTTTTATAGGATACCTCAGATCAATTTTCATCGTAAATAAAGGACAACTGCAGTCTTCATTTTTGTAGATTTATGCAAAATAGTGTAGCCCAAGTGGCTTACCTTAATATCATTTCGTAGCGTAACTTCTTGTGAAACCAGTTTTGCTTTTGCATTATACATGAAATGGTGAATTCACATGTCGTGCCTCGAGCATGCTAGACTTCAGGATAACGTCAACAGTAGGTTAAATCTATTCTTCTGGATTTTTTCAAGCAAGTTGTTGCATATAGTTTTCAGCATCTTTTCGTTGATTTTAGGTAGTGCTGCTATCATGATTACATCATCCGAAGTAGATCAAATATTAGTTTGAGCGGTTTCAGTTCGATGAAATATTAAGGTAGTACAGTTCATGGATAGCTTAACATAGAACTGTACATATCCTAACTCTGCTTGAGTAGAATTTGTCATGAGTTGTCGTCAAATGAGAAGTGCCCATTCTTTGCATATTTCAGCTCAACAGACTGGGGAACCTGTACTAATTTAGTTGCGAACACGTCCTATGGATAACTCGCTTTCAATGGTACTCCAAGAGAGTTGGATAGTTTGGTTACTACAACGCGCTCCATTGAGTTATACCGTAACCATTGTTTTAACAGGTGCTTGTCCTCTGCGGTCTGTGATGACTGCAAGAAGTACTCCTGCATGATCGGTGAAGTTCAAAATATATAAACCAGGATAAACCAGTATTTTTATATAGCGGAGCTTACGCATTTTCGGCAGTTTTGTTCTCTTTGTCATGTTTTTTTTTTTTAACTTGTCGGACTCAGAGTTGGCCTCAAATCCTTCCCGACCAGGCGGAGTTATGTGCCCGCAAACTTCCCCCATGACGAAGAGAACAAACCTGCCGATAATGACCTTAGTCACCCTAGTTACGAATCTCTAGCATCCGCTCCGAGTATTGTAGCTGTAGAATCGAATCAGTGGGTACTTAAAAGTTCTGTTTCCTTAAAATCCCCAGTAGCAAATAGAACTTTTACTATTTTTCTTCAGAGGCATTTGAGTATTTCGAACATTTTTTGTACAGGCAGGTCTGTGTTGGTAGGTTTGCTATTGACTAATTTCATGGCGTGGAATTATTCTATAGTTTTATCGGAGCTGTAGCGTGGTTCAATGGCGCCCTTGGCAGGCATCCTGATTGGCGCCCCACGACAATTGAACATTGTTAATTTGCTGAAAATTTGATTTATTTTCTTTTTAAGTTTATTTAGTTGGAATTTGGTGTTTCTAAGAAACAAATTTCCCTCGATTTTTTAAATTTGTGTGTTTTTTACTTGATAATTTTCAGCGACCCTCAAACAATCTATGTTACAAATTTTCGATGATTTATTCAATTTGTTCCATTAACTTTACAAAAGGCCTCTTCTAAAGTTTAATCAAAATATTTCTAAGAAACCCTTCAAGATTTTTTTCAGTTAACATATTAGACGAATCATGGACATGGAGAAATAACAGGAGGAAATCATGAAGATGACTTTGTTGAAATCTCTGGACAAAGTCCTGCTGAATCACTGAATATAATCATGTTAGAATCTCTGTAGTAATTCCTGCAGGAAGATCCGGAGGTATATCTGACAAAAACCCGAGAAACATTTCAGCAAGAATTTCTGATGAAATTCATGGAAAAATTCTTGAAAGACTTCCTGGAGCAGTTTCTGAAGAAATTCCTGAATCCTGTAAAATTGTGGAACCATTGGAAGGTTTTTTGAAGGGAGAATTTTTGAAGGAATCCTTGAAAAAGTTTCTTAAGGAATCTCTGGAGGATTTTCCAAAACAAATCCCCACATGGTTGAAGAAATCCCTGAAAGAATCCAGTGACAGATTTTCTAACGGAATACCTGAAAAAAAAAAACTGAATTTATTCCAAATTCATGGAAGAGTTAAAGAGGATGAAAAGTTTTGTAGAAAAGTTTTAGCAGTAATTTATGGAATAATCTCTAATGAACATGAACCAATTTCGGAAGGGATCAATGGAAGATTTTCTAATATCGACATTTTTTCATTCTAAAGAAATCAGTAGAAGACTTTCTGAAGGAAACTGATCGAATTTCTAAAAGAATCTATAAATGATTTTCTAAAAAAAAATCCTGGAAGAATTTCTGAAGGAATTCTCAGAGAAATTTATAAAGGAATCGCTGGAAAGATTTCTAAACGAATTTCTACAGGGGTTTCTATATTATTATTATTATTTTTCTTTATTATCGAGATTTTCAGCCCTCGGCTGCTTCATCTCGTGAGTTTTTATAAGAATCCATGACAGATCCTTATCCGTAATCCTTAAGTGTATTTTTGCAGGGATTTCTACAAGAATTTGTGAAGAAAATTTTGGAGAATTTTGTTAAGAAATTCATTGAAGATTGTCCAGGAGAAACCCAGGAAAAATAGTGAAGTATTGAGAAATAGATGTATCAACCCATAGAAGAATTTTTGAAGGAATCTTTGGAGGAATTTCTGAAGGTATCCTTAAAGAAAATTGTTGATTTTTTAAAAGAATATCTGCAGAAATTTCTCGCCCAGGTTTATCATCATCAGAAATTTCTTATTTTTTTGTGAAAAATAATCTAATAAAATTCTTGTAGAATCTTAATAAATTCTTAAATAACTTCCTGATAGCCTCCCTGGAGAAATTTCTAAGAGAATCCTTCGAGAAATTTCGTGATAAATCTCCAGAAGAATTTTGAATTTGATTTTCTCAAAGGATTCCGTAAGTATTTCACGAGAAATTCTTTGAGAATTTTTTTAAGAACCCCATAGATGAATTTCTGAAAGAGTTTTTGAAAGATTTTGTGAAAGAAACCTTGCAAGAAATTATCAGATAGAAACTTTCACAAGAATTTCGAAAACATATTGAGTTTCTCAAAATAAAAAAGTAGATAAATTTCCAAAAATGTAAGGAAAATGCATTTGATTACTCAAATCGTTGGACTCCCACTAGAGCCATTGCAGTTTCTGCTGATCCCTCGATTTTGGAAAATGGTGGCCGATTCAAACCGTTATAACTCGAAAGTTTCTTCAAAAACTGTTAGCATGTTAGCAACAACCGATTTTCAAAATTTTTGCATCAATTGAAAGCTAGGACATTTATAAATATCATATCAAAAAATTAGAGATGTTTTTTTCTCCTTTCAAAGGTTAACTGCAGTTTTTCTTACTTTTTTGGCAAGAACTTTCTAAAAATCGCCACATATGTATAGCATTTTTGAAGACAAAGTGTAAATAGTGGGCTGGTTTCAGCGAGAGTTGCTGATCTGGAATACCTATTCATTTGAACTCACATGCCTCCCAATTTGGTATGTCAACGTCACTGACGCTTTCCAGGCCTGCGTACAATCCATAGTTACTGCCACGTGCCGACCACGTCCTTATGGTTATTGCGAATCGCCATAATACGAAGCAAAACCATATAATACGCGCAATCTGATTGGGCTATAGTTCTCAAGAAAGCAATTGATCTTATCAGTTTAACTTATGTCTACAAAACCAACGGGATCGCGATGAAGGATCAACCAAAAACCGTAGTCTGTATACACTTTTTATTATACAAAGCTTTACGTGATTGATTTGAATAGGGGCAGTACGAGAGTCAGTGCATTCACCTTATTGTTGTTCTTGGCAGGGCAAAGAAAAGGCTCTACTTGTAACAGCGAAACATCTAATACTAGTGTGTCAGGTTAGAAAGTAAGTTAACTAATCTACAATTGCAGCAATATATTGCATAGATTATATCTTATTCTCTCAGTTTCATCCGTTCATCCTAATCCTAACCTGAAACACATCAACCTAATCCACAAGCCTAGGAAGCGTGCACCGATTTTCACTTTCCACCGGAATGTATATTTCACTTTCACTCGCTCGGAGGATGCATCCATTCCTTATGGGTTTATCAGAGAACTGGTTTCCTGCACAAATCACTCTCTGGTGCAGAGCGTGCTGGTTATCCGCAGTATAACGCTTGCGAAACTAGGTGAAAACTTCATTTTCCACAAATGGTCGCTAGAGTACCTAGTAGGGTATCGGGATGCTTCGTTGGCATAGTCCCCTCGTTCGGCCTATCTTAACGTTATCCAAAAACTCAAACAAACACGCCGAACTGGATATCGGAAAAGCTTTGCGCCAAACACCTGTAACATTTCGTTTCAATTTTAGCACTTTGGAGTATTAAAATTGTATGAAAATGTCACTTTGTTTAGCTTTTGTAGACGCCATGATTCTTCGGCTTAGTGGGTAGTCTATACACATGATCATAAATGGCATGATTCTGGAATATTTCGAATTGCCTTTTCAATAACTGAACATTTGATGCAACGGTCAAAGATGCTATTTTGAATTTGTATGTTTGTTTTTGACGAATAATAACTATTTTACAAATTACATGTGGGCCGAATATTGAGGACACTTTTTTCACTATGTACCCAAATCTTGGCCCATCAGTAAAGTGACGTCAAAAACACCGATAAAGTGACGCCAACAACATTGCTTGCGTAAGAACCAGAAAGAACGAACAGAAAGATAGATTTTGTGTGCGGTGACTGTAAAAATATAACACAATAATCGGGTTGCATTGTTTTCGTTACTAAAAAAGAAATAACTTAAGTTTAAGTGATTTATTTATAGTTTTTTGAAAATTTGGCTCCGAAAATGTAATTTGAAAGTATGATTGGTGAACAAACAGAGATAATACCTCAGCAGAAATATTGAAAAAATGAGATAATAAGTGGTTCTAGTGCATGGAAAGCAATAGGCCAACGTTGTATCCACTAATAGGCCAATTTATGTACCATAGACCAACGTTGCATACCATCACATCGAATCTTTTCAACTTAGTTAAGTAAATTCTTGAATATTTACGTAAGTTTACTTCCAGTTGGTAAAACATGCATTGCCTAGAGTGCGTAATAGGGTCAACATATTATTTCTAGTGCTATTAATTCATGAGTTATGGTCAAAATTGTCAAGGCGGTTTGCAAATTAGGCCAAGGAATGATCCATATACCCTACCTACCTAACCCGACTGCCGTTTGAAAGGAAAACTCGTTTGTTGATCGTTTTACTCGCTTTAGGCTTGCTGAAAGTAAGTAAAGGTCATTCACTGCTGGTGGTGGAGCAATACTAGTTATAATTGTATTGCACCAGAAAGCTCCCTTCTAGCAAATGAATAGTAGACTGGGTTTTGAAGATAGGAGAATTCAGAAGAATGGTGTGGTGTGGATATTTTTCTACCACAAACGGTACTACTGTATTCTATAGTGCATATTGACCAGGTAAAATGCCAGGTAAAATGTACCAGGTCTGATTAATCGACAGAGTAAATTCATGGATTAGGGGTATTAGGGGCATAATGGACACCCGGGGCGAAATGGACACCCCTGTTTTTGCTGAAACCGTTGACTTTTATGTGAAACTTTTAATGCATAAGTGTAAATGAACAAGTCATGGTTCTGTTTTTCAAAAGTACCAAATATTTTGCTCCAAAATAACCAAAATATTATTCAAATTGAAATGTGTTTTTCATATGGTGAAATTCTTATAATTTTGAAGCAGCATCAAATAAGGTCTTACGAGTGTTGGAGTGTGTCCACCATAAAAACAAGTGAATTGTTTCCTTATCTACATGTATACGAAGATTTAGCAAAGGATGCAGTATTTTATTTTTGATCAGAATTTACTTAAAATAACAATTTTAATGTTGTAGTCGATTCGGGGCGAAATGAACACTGCAATTACGAATGGATGTACGCGCATTGCATACTGTTAGGCGTTTTAGAAAGTTTGCAAAAAATCAATCCGATTATTTTAGCCTAAAGGTTATTTAAATAACTTAGATGTTATGTAAACTCGTCTAACATGGAGTATTATATCTGTGGTATTGATCTCCGTAGGAAAATTACTTAACTGGTCGATGTAACCAAAGAATTAGCATAAAATATGCAGGGGTGTCCATTATGCCCCGATGGGTGTCCATTTCGCCCCGTACCTTCCCTGCCAGCCCCAAAAAACACACGGTTTACAATTCATTATTTCTTCACAATAATGACATTCTACCTGCTGTAAACGATTGAAATACGTAGGAAACAAGTTAAAGTTGTAAGCCAACTGATAATATGTTAAGTTTTTGTCTGTTATACAGGCCTAACCTAGTCATTTGCTTAGGGTGTCCATTATGCCCCTAATCCCCCTACATTTTATTTGTTCCGAGAGATTTTACCCAGGAGGGTTTAGAAGATGCACTCTTCACTTGAATGATAAAACGACTTCTCAAACTCAAGTCTGCTGATATTGACCCACATAACTGTGCAGACTCTAAGGGGCAACCATTCACGAACGCTGGAAACGATGTCCCCAACTTCCTTCCTCTTTTACAACAAGGCAAGCCTCCAGTGAAGCAAACGACGACTGATCAAGCGCAACTCTAGCAGCGTCTGCTTTTGAAGGTGAACGACAGCGACGACATCTCACTTTTACCGCCATGTGTGGTAGAGTAGCAGTAGCAATCCCGACAAAATAGAGTCAGGTAGGTATGTAAAGGAGGAGTTACGTCCGCGACAGTCGTCGCGAGATCTTGCTAAGCACTTTCTTCGATTTTCACCATCTGTCTTCGGGCCGTGTTGTGCACGCTCATAAACATGTGTCAAGAGCAGCAGACAAAAGCAGCACCGGACGAGTCGCTAGTCTATGACCGGCCACTGCACGGCAGCCCAAACCGGTTCTTAGTTTGGTGAAATGCCTCTGAGCCGAAGAGGGGCAAAAGCTTTTTGCAGCATAAAACAACGATCTCTGAAAGGTTGTTTTGCTTTCGTTTGAACGACTGACTTCCGTAGTTGGCGTCTCCTGAGGAAATTGAGATGCTTCCAGGCAGATTAATAAATTCACTAAATTGTTCACAGGTATGTTCCGTTTTTGTCAACATGGACAGCCATTTTCAATTACCAAAAACGTAAAAAATTTCATTCGTAAAACATTTTGCAAAATATTTCCGTTTGCAAAAAAAAACAGTTTTAGTGACAATTCTATTACGCTTTCCAAAATGAAGCACTTCCCTGAATAATTAATCTTTAGAAATGCGATTCTTCGGAAAAAAAAATCCTAAATAAGCATCTTCTGAGAATCCCCAAGGGATTCCTTGGTTCTTATCAGTATCATTTTTTGACTTTTTCGTTAAGGATTCGATTTTGACTGAAAAAGGTGATTAAATTGAAAATGACCAGATACTGTAACAAAACCTTTATCATAATAAAACTTTTCAAAAGTGATAAAGTAACATGACAATCACTATACCATGGACACGGGCTATAACGAGATCTTATATTGGTCGCAGTGATTTATGTCCCGAACAGAGAAAAACAGGTTTTTTTTCAAGGGTTCCTCTGTCAAAGGTATTTTGTGCCAATTTCTTGGAAATCGATGAAAAGTTTTCAAACAAATAGTTTAAACCCCTGGGTTTTTTGTAGGCATTCCTTCTAATCCAGATCTCGTGTTTAGTATCATACAGGCGTATCTAGGGTATTGGTTCCCTTATTAAGCATGTGGCATTTTCAATCTACGAAAAACAAAGGATTGAAGCACTGTTTTTGTTTTGTTTCTTATTTTTGTAGTTTTTGTTGGAAGTGAGCACGCATGTAATCAAAAAGAACAGAATCGATTGGTGCCGTAATCACTTGTTTTCGAATAGGATGAATATTGAATATGGAAGCGTGAGATTACTGATGGCGCTCATACCCTACATTGATTGTTTACTCTTCATCGATTTTTTCTTTGGATTATTTCTTAAAATACGACCAATTTTCGGATAATCTCTCGGTATGTTTCGGTGAAGGACGACTAACAATGAGCATCTGAAACAATAAAAAGAGCCGAAAATAATTTGAATGCCAAGTTATTTACCAAAGAGAAAATCGACGAAGAGAAATCGATCATTGTAGATACGCCCGTATGATACCATGCGCGAGAGATGTCTCTTTTAAAATTCTTGCTGGTGTTTGTACAGGGATTGCTTCACGAGTTCCACCAGGGATCGGCATTACAGTCGACTCTCTATGTCTCGTAATTGAAGACATGCACTCTAGATTGAAAAAAAAAACATCTGTAACTAGGAAAACCTACAACAAACAGTTGTTACTTCGCCTTCCCAGAATGTTTTGTACTTTGGAAACGAGGTCTAAAAACCTGTGAAAATGGTCATTAGAGTGTGTCATCCGTTATATGAAAAAATGGAAAATTTGATGGCATCCCATCAAATCAAAGTTCCATTTCAGGACTGTGTAAAATTTGGGCACAATCGGTTATATCTACGTTTTGTTCATCGCGTTTGAAGTTTATATGGGATTTTACATGGAAAAACATACTTTTTTGCATTTTTCTCACGAGAAACTCTAATTTTTCTACCGATAATGTAAAAACATAGTGTGAACATAGCCTAAGGTGTCCTGAAAAACTTTGTCGAATACCACGAAGTGATCTGATGCCTATAAAAAAAGTTATTGCGTTGGCATTGCTTGCCGAAACAGCATGATTTTGTTGCTATAACTTGAGTATAACTTTGTTTACAAGCATCGGATCGCTTTGTGGTCTTCGACAAAGTTTTTCAGAACATCCTAGGCTACTATTTTACACCATTGGTTAAAAAGCTTCAGACAAACTTTTTCAACTTATGACAAAATTACAAAAAAGTATGTTTTCCCATACAAAACCCCATACAAATTTCAATTGCAATGCGCAAAGTGTAGACGCAACCGATCGTGCCCTAATTTTACACAGTTATTTGGGTCCTGAAGTGGAACCTTAAAAACTTTGATCTGAGAAATCGGTTCCGAAGACACACGCTAATGGTCATATCAATATATAGAGGGAAAATCTTGACCATAATCGAAAAATATCGCATCGAGATAAGAAGATATCGACACATAGAGAGGAAAAATGTATGCAGATTGAAGGGTGACCGGTCCCTCATCGAGATAGGAAGAGATATTGAGATGAAAAATATCGAGACATGGAGAGTCGACTGTACTTTAGCTACTCATTCTGGATTTTAACCAAGAGATCCTCTTGAAAATCTTCCAAGAGTCAGTTTTGAGATTCACCTAGTTGTCTGGAAATCTTTCAGAAGTTCTTTCTAGGTTTTCTTTAGAATTTCCTACATCTTTCGTCTGATGGTTACGATGGTGTCCCCCGGGTGTAGTATGGGAGGTGCGGTTGACTTTCGATTGGAGAAGGCTTTCTCTATTAGTTAGAACGGTATCCGGACTAAGGAGGACTTCGAAAAGTATCCTCCTGAACGGACCGAAGAACTGCCAGAGTCAAGTTCCAGTCAAAGATTGTTTGTATTTCGGTAATCAGTTGGCTTATATAGAGTTACAATATTTGTTCTTAACCTACCCTATGCATAAGGGTGAGCGAGACGCCTGGAGTCATTATAGGAAAAAGGTTCTTGAACGTCGTGTAAGAATTTTGGTGGACTTGTGCAATTTGATGCCACTCGCTTTGAGTGCTTGTTGGTGCGGCCCTTCGACTACACGCGGGGTGGAAAGGAGAAAAGGCAAATAGCACTGATCGGAGCGTGGTCACATATGGTTGCAATTAAATGCTGTTCTATATTTTGGTTACATTGCATTTTTGAGGCGGATGGCCTTTATTGCTGTCTGTTTACGTTAGGTGTGATTGATATGGGTTAACAGGGGTTCTTAAATAAAATACCATTACAGTAGCCAGGAGGGGCCTTCAAAGGGACAAATTTGACCATTAGTAACATTATCTATCAATCCCAAACATCACGAAAATGCCAATTTATTAATTTATTGTAGTAGACATAGGCAGAATAGATATGAATATATAATTTCGTATAAAATTAAAATTGCCTTACTTCTTGCCAGGATGAAAACCGAATGATGTTTTTTTTTAATAGAATAAGATAGAAAAAAAAATCACACTGGCCACGCCTATGGCAAAAGAATTTTGTTGCTATTTTACATGTTTATGTTTGTTTTGTCTGTATCTATTACAATAAATACTAAAAATGGCATTTTCATCAAGTTTGAGATTGTTCAATAATGTTCCATTTGACCAAATTTGCCCCTTTGAGGGCTTTCATGGCTACACCACTGATGTGTCACCCGAAATACTTTGGATTTATTCATATTTTTACCAATAGAATTCAACATAAACAGTTTGGTTGAAATCCCCGGGGAACACCAACGTAACCTTCCCTTGTGAGTTCATGAGTTCCTTTCAGGCTTCACCCAGATATTCTTCGTGGCATTCCTCCAAAAGTTTTTTCGGGATTTCAGCAGTGGTTCCTTCTGGCATTTTTCTATAAAATCCTTCTGGGACTCGTACAAGAACTTTTTGGATTCCTGCAGAAACTCCGCCTGGAACTTCGATCTTGTATTCTTCCAAGAGATTTTGCAGGATTCTCTTCATTCCTGACACTTCCCATCTAGCAGATCCATGAAGGTTTAACTGAAGCCTCTGTCAATGTCTGAGCTCTCCCAGATGACGTGATGAGCATTACACAGAAAAAAATATTCATGTAAAATTCAGCGAGAAATAATGCACATAAAGGGAATGCTAGAGATAGTGCATATTTACATGAGATATCATGTAAAATTACGTTACAATCGTGTAAATTCCCGCTAATAGTCACGTAACCGGTTGGATTCCTTGATGGTTTACACGATGGATGGCGGAAATTTACACGACTGTAATGTAATTTTACATTATATCTCATGTAAAAATGCACTAACTCTAGCATTCCCTTTATGTGCATGATTTCTAGCTGAATTTTAATTACGTTTTTTTTTTTCTTTGTAGCATCACTTTACCGAAAGACTTGTAACTAGACGTACTATTGAGGTTTCCAAACAGAAGCATCAATTGTGATACCACCCAGCCAACAAATTGATTCACATAACTCTGCTACAACTGTGCTAAGTGAACTCTTATCCGTCCAAAACACATTGTATAAGATGCACCAAATATGCTCTATTCGCACAAATTTGGAGGCCATATACGTACATGTTGAGAAAATCACTTTGAGTTATACAATTTCAGGTGAATTCATTTGGCAAGTGATACACTCCCGTGCAAAAGTTTGGGGTCACCCCCTCAAAAACATGGAAATGTTTTTCGGTCATATCTCAGTCATCTTTCATTTAATCCAGTCGTTCTCAGACTCTGTCGAAAGATTTAGAGTTAGATTTGATTCGTAGGTACTTTTCAAAAATTTTATATGAAAATTTTAGTATAAAAAGTTTACCTAAACTTACATGTTTTTCCTAAACCTTTACGAAAAATTGTTTTCCGTGTAATTCAAAATTGGGTCGACCAAATTTTAAAATTAAAGTGGCATTAGAACCCTATTTCTATCCTCTTTGAGAGCCATTCATTAGATTTTAGCGAAAAAAATCAGAACATAATTTAAATTATCGAGTTAGGATTACAAGTCACCGTGCAAAAGTTTGGGGTCACTTTTCAAATGAAGTCTGAGTCGGATTTTTATTCAAATCGTCATTTGTTTTGGTGCAACTGCAATTCCTTCGATGATAGATGAATTCCAAGACACAGAAATGGTTATGAAATGTTCATAAACTAAGTTCTACACTAAGTTAAGGTAGAAAATGGTATATAAAATCCACACTAAATCAGCTAAGTGCGTTATATAAAGTGCGAAAGAGGATGGAGGTGAAATAAAAATGACTGATTCGTTTATTCTACCCTATATAACTGCAAGTATTATAACCACAAACATACAATTACACCAAAATCCATAAGTTTCAGGAATGTTACATATTTTAATTTAAATGGCATTTTCATCAAAAAGTTATCCCTTTGCTTTGCACCAAAACCCGAAATCTCGAATGTATTAGACACATTCCACGCGTTACGTTCTGCGCGAAAATCAAACTTTTGCTTCCAAAAACTGTTATGTTGTTAAATACATGCTAACCAGCATATCAAACGATCAGATTTGAATAGCAGATTCATTTTCTGCTTACTAATTGGGAATTGGATCTTTGTACTTCGAAAAAAATCAATTAATACAGCGTAACGAGACACCATCGCAAAAAATGACGAATTTTGCCCGAACGACAAGAAATTTGCTACTTTTTTGAAGCAGTTTTCAAAGTTTCAGGTACTATTCGAAAAATATAGTTTATTATCTTCATTTTAATGCAAAAAGAATCAAAATCGACAGCAAGAGCTTTGAAATATCGTTCAATGAAGTTCAAAAACCGCGGTGTAGAAGTGCGTGGAATGTGTCATTAGTACATTCAAAGAAATGACTCGTTGTAACGGTTTTTAGGGTAATGGTGTATTTGTGGTTTTAACACTTACAGTTATATAAGGTAGAAATCACGAATCAGTCATTTTTATCTCACTTTTATTCTCTTTTGCATTTTATATAACGAACTTAGCTGATTTAGTATGGATTTTATATACCACTAGCTGACCCGGCAAACCTTGTATTGCCCATTTTAATTGTTGCTCATGCAATACGTCTCAGTTTTTTGTTAATTTTCTGAACTTGTTCTACATATGAACATAGACACCATGAGGACAAATTGAATTGTTCAAAAATCGTGTTGATCATTTCATTCATGAATTAGTTGTATGGTATCAAAGGGTATGTAAATTAATTTGTATATACATTGGAATGCCGGCCCGAGAGGCACGTTATTTTCCATTTGCTACATTTTTCCCCATCCGTTTTAGCTGATTTTTTATGTGAAGGCCCATTCTTTCATAACAGTGCAAAAGAACAGTCTATTTTAAATGAAGGAAAAAAATCCCCAAATAAGAATGCCGTTTGGTGGTTTGATTGCTAATCTAACCAATTCTTTATCAATGTGACTTAAAGGGACAAATCTTATATGACCGTAACAGTTCAACTGCCATAAACTTACTCAACAGTGCCACTCGAAAGAAAAACCTTCGAAGGAAACATTTGAATATGCAGTATATTTTAGCAGTTGGTCCGTAAAGAAAGCGGGACTTGAAAGAACAGCCTATTACTAAAAGAAGGAAAAGCCTGTGATGGAGTGAGCATTATAAGCAGCAGGAAGTCCAACCTGTGTGACAAAGATGGCATGGTGATCATTATGCCTGTGGATTCAATGAACATTCGGCCTGATGTCCATTCGAGCTATTCTTCATTCGACTCTATGAACTTCGGCCTAATAACCGTCGGCCGTACACTTTTTCCTAGTTATGCAAAAATTTATATTTCATTTGTATGAGAACCTCCTCCACCCTCTGGAAGGACTTACAATATCACAGACATTTCATGCCTTCAAAAATGTCCACATGCCAAATTTAGCTCGTTTTGCACATGTAATGCAGACCATTTTGTTTCATTAGGGTGGTGATGTGCTGCTCCCAGATAAAGGAGGGGTCGCAGACCCTAAACTTTTGAAACGTTCCTTATCTTCAAACTCATCCACATGCCAAATTTTGTTTTATTTGCTTGATTATTTTTTGAGTTATGAGTCATGTTTTATCTGTAAGAGAGCCTTTACTTTTACGCGCATCCATAGAAACATTTCTGGTCTTCACTATTGTGCCTTGCAAGATAAATCCGCGAAACGCGTTTGTCTTCTTCTTTTCCATCAAGTTGCCAAATATGCCCGCACCACTACGAGCGACCTGATGGTCAGAAATTCTGCATGCGGCGCTCATATCAAATCCACATGAGGCTGCGGCGATATGGCCGCGAGGAGATGCACGCGATACAGACGCAATGTGGAAATGGAAAAGTTTAAGCCACATCCTCCTGCAGCATCACTAAACCACATCCCGATTATTAAATACAAAGCCGACGAGGTGATGCGTATGCGTATAGTGAAACAATGTCGTGATAAATATTGTTACGATTTCTGGCCACTTGAGATGCCATTGTGCTTACTTTTGTTTTGATATGAACGGCCTGAAGGCTGCTGCGATGCAGCTGGGTGGTTGACAATATCTGTTTGATTTTGACATTGCGTCTGTATCGCGGGAATCTCCTAGCGGCCATATCGCCGCCGCCTAATGTGGATTTATTATAACCGCCGCAATAACCTCCACATTTTGACTAAGAATAAGTTCAAACTTCTATCAGAACATGCGTGTTAGTATTCCTGTTAAATTCCTCGAGGAATTGCTGGTAAATTATTGGTAAATTTCTCGTGGAATTACTGGAGGAATCCTTGGTGGAATCCATGTATTCTTGGAATAACGCGTGTATAATTTTCTTGAGGACGATTTCCTAGAGAAATTCCTGGGTAAATTGCCGTTGCAATTCCTGAACGAATTACTGGATTAATTTCTGCAAGAATTCCTGAGGAAATTTTTGCAGGAGTTCCTGGGATAATTCCTGGTGAAATTCTTAAAGGAATTCCTGGAGGAGTCCAAGAATCAAATTCTGAAGAAACCTGAATGAATCCCTGGAGGAATCGCTGTAAAAATCCCTGGAGGAACTCCTGGAGTAATGCCCGAAGGTATTCCTAAAAGAATTCCTTGAGGAATTTCTTGAGCGATCCCTAGAGGATTCCCTAGAGAAGCTCCTGAAGGAATGCCTGGAGACATGCTTGTGCGAATTCCTGGAGGAATATCTAGAAAAAATACTTGAGAAAACTTCAGAGGAACTCCTGGAGGAATTTCTGGAGGATTTTCTTGAAGAATCGCTGGAAAACTTTCAGGTAGAATCCCTGGAGGAATCCTTTAATGAATTTCTGGGAAAATTCCTCGAGGATTCCCTAGTGGAATTTCTACAGTAATTTCATGAGGTATCTCTAGTGAAATATCTAGAGGAATCATTGACGGAATTCCTCGAGGAATCCTTAAGAAATCTCCAGAGGAACTCCTTATGGAGTCCCTGCAGAAATTCCATTAGGAATTTCCAGAGGAATTTATGGAGGAATTCCTGGAAAAATTCTTGGAGGAATATCTGGATGAACTATTAGAGGAATCATCGGAGGAATTCCTGGAGGAATCTCTGGAAGAATCTTTAGAGGAATTTCTGGTAAATACCTGGGCCTAAAGGAATTCCTTGAGGAAATGCTGGTGGGATCCCTTGAACACATTCCTTGAGAAATCTCTGGAGGAATCCTTGGAGGAATACCTGGAGGAGAAATTTCTGGAAAAATTCTTCAAGGAAACCCTGGAAGAATTCCCGGAGGAATCCCTTGAAAAACTCCTGGAGGAATTACTGAAGAAATTCCTGAAAGAATTTCAAAAAGGAATCCCTGGAGGATTTTGTGGAACAATTCTTGGGATAATTCTTAGAGGTGTTCTTGGTGGCAATCCTGGAGGAAATGCCTGGATGAAATTCAGAATTCCTGAGGTAAATTCTTCAGGAATTCCTGAGTAATATCTGCAGGAATTCCTGGTGGAATTCTTAAAGGTATTCCTGGAGGAGTCCCTGGAGGAATCCCTACAAAAATCCCTGGAGGTAATTCCAAAAGAATTCCTGGAGAAATTCCTAAAAGAATTCGTGAAGGAATTCCTAGAGCAATTCCTAGAGGAACTCCTGAAGGAATGTCTGGGGGAGCTTCTGAAGGAATTCCAGTATACATACCTGAGAGAATTTCTGGGGAAATCTGTAGAGAAATTCCTTGAGCTATCTTCTAAGGAATTCCTGGAGGGATCTCTTGAGCAATCCCTAGAGGAATTTCTGGAAGATTTTCTTGAAGAATTACTGCAGAGAACTTTCAGGTACAATCCCTGGAGAAATTCTTGGACAAATCCCTGAAAGATTTCCTGGAGGAGTTCCTGGATGAAACCCTGGTGGAATCTCTAGAGGAATTGCTTGAGGTATATCTAGAGGAATATCTTTAGTAATTTCTAGAGGAATCTCTAGCGGACTTTATAGAGGAATTTCTGGACGAATCCCTGTAGGACTTTTTAGACGAATCCCTGAAGGAATTCACAGAGGAATCCTGGAACAACTCCTGAAGGAATTTTTGAAAGAATCCCAAGAAAAGTGCTTGAAGTCATTTTTAAAATACTCCCAAAAGTTGTTCCTGAAAAAATCACAGAAGGAATTCCTGGAAAAATTTCTGCAGAAATCGCTGGAGAAAAAATCTGAAGAAATCCATGTCTGCAATAATTTTTAGACGAATTATTGGAGGAACAATTGAATGGACTCCCAAAGGTTTTTTTAACATAATTTTTAACATAATTTTCAAGGATTTTTTGGATCTAAAGATATCAAATCCCCAAAGAAATGTCTGGTATAATCCCTAGATGCATTCTTGAACGAATCTCTGGGAGAATCCAGTCATTTTGATTCTTCAAAACTGCAATCCAGATTTGCATATTCACTTATCGGGCGACTATGCTGCTTAGAAGTCATTTCAAGTCAGGTCCCCTGGCCCACCTCCAGAAAAAAAAAAAAATCATCCGGTTTTTCAGGTCGTAGTATCCTCAGAAATCTGCCGGTTGGTGGCAGTCCTCTCAAGCCCCAGCCCCCAGTCCTTCCGGGCATGTTCCCGGAGGAATCCCTGGAAAAACTTCTAGAGGAATTACTGAAGATATTCTTAAAATAATTTCAAAAAGGAATCCCTGGATGATTTTCTGGATCAATTCCTGGATCAATTCTCGGGGTAATTCCTGAAGATATTCTTGGTGGCAATTTTAGAGGAAATGCCAGGATGAAATCCAGAACTTCTGAGGTAAATTCTGAAGAAATTCCTGAGTTAATATCTGCAGGAACCCCTGGGGTATTTCCTGGTGGAATTCGGTTGGTGGCAGCCCTCTCAAGCCAGTTGCCCAGCTCCCGGTCCTGTTTCCTCGGGAAGAAGTTGGCAAACCACGGGAGTTATAAACCACGGCCTTTCCTCGGTGGCTATCGACGCCAACCTGACCAGCCACCACCGTTGTCGCCTCGCCGTTGTCTTCCCGGCGTTTTTCACCACCCACGCTGCCGCGTCCGGACATTCCGGACTTACTTCTTCGGGACGAAGATGTTGTCGCCCACCAGTGGGTCAGAAACCCCCGGCCATTCATCTGCAGCTATTGGGGCCAACCTGATCAGCCACCGCCGTGTTTGCCCCACCGGTGTCGTCTTAGGCAAACATTCAATTTGTTATTCAAATTTGACAATTGTTGAGGTCACTGTAGCACCGCACGCTAGATTGGTTTTGTTACTTTTGAATTTTGAGCTTTTCTCTAAGCTCATTTCTGTTTCATTTGTATGGGAGCCCCCCTTTCTAGAGGGGGGAGGGGTCTCGGACCAAGCTAAGAACCTTCCCCGGCCCCAAACGCACTTACATACAAAATTTAACACCGATCGGTTCAGTAGTTTCCGAATGCATAGCGGTCAGACAGACAGACAGACAGACAGACAGACAGACAGACAGACAGACAGACAGACAGACAGACAGACAGAAATCCATTTATATATATATAGATTTTCTACCTTAACTTAGTCTGAAACTTAGTTTATGAACATTTCACAACCTTTTATGTGCCTTGCCATTCATCTATTATTGATGGAATTGGAGTTGCACCAAAACAAATGACGATTTGAATATAAATCCGACTCAGACTTCATTTGAAAAGTGACCCCAAACTTTTGCACGATGCAGCATACTAAGGGGTGACCCCAAACTTTTGCACGGTGACTTGTAATCCTAACTCGATAATTTAAATTATGTTCTGAAATTTTCCGCTTAAATCTAATGAATGGCTCTCAAAGAGGATAGAAATAGGGTTCTAATGCCACTTTAATTTTAAAATTTGGTCGACCCAATTTTGAAATACACGGAAAACAATTTTTCATAAAGGTTTAGGAAAAACATGTAAGTTTAGGCAAACTTTTTATACTAAAAATTTCATATAAAATTTTTGAAAAGTACCTACGAATCAAATATAACTCTATATCTTTCGACAGAGTCTGAGAACGACTGGATTAAATGAAAGATGACTGAGATTTGACCGAAAAACATTTCCATGTTTTTGATGGGGTGACCCCAAACTTTTGCACGGGAGTGTATAACTTCGTTTTATGACTTTGCTTGGCAATATATATAATTTCATTTTGGCATGTTTAAATTAAAAAAAAAGTTTTCAGGCCTCGATTTTTCTACCTGCAGCTTATTAATCAGACACCCTACCACTGTGTCAATCACCGACTGTTGTGGAATGTGAAATTTAAGCAATTATAAATAATAAGGCTGGTCTAATTGGGTACAAGTACCAGTATTGGGTGATAAAATTGTGCACTCAAACACAGCCAACAAATTGGTTGATGTTACTTTGTCGCAACTCAGTAATGTGGATATTTATTCGTCCAAAAAAAATGTTTAAAATGCACAGATTTGCTCTATCCGCAGAAATTCAGGAGGCCATACGTACATATTAACAATAGCATTTGGAAATATGTACACAATTCTAGGCGAATTCATTCGGCGTATTACAAAATTTGAAATATAACTTGGTTTGAGCCTTTATATGACTTCGTTTTCACAAAGAATAAAATAACAACAAGTCGTGTCCGACTCTTTGATAAAAGTATAAATATTAGCAAAAATAGTGATAAAAATACAAGCAAAGTGTGAAATATATTTTGATGTTTTCGTAAACTTCTTAATTATGCTGACATCAAGCTGTGCAGCAGAAGCTAGTTGCAAAAATCGTTCAGGGAACGTGAGAAAAATTCCCTAGAACAGCGCAGCTGCTGATCCGCGATTTGCACACACTGCCCTGGAGCTGCCAGCAGGACATTCAGATAGGTGAATGTAATGAACTCGCCTGCATCTGTACTTATGTGATTTAACCCTTTCAGGACGTTTGGGTCATTTACACCTCGCTGGCGCGTTCTACAGCAGCGAGGTTGGTGAAAAAAGTCGTCCCGAAGGGGTTAAACGATGCGCCAAGCGAAAAAGTTCCAAAAACACTGTATTTTCATCATCCATTGGCTCATCAATTACATCCCCTTGCCGTATAATTCCATTTTTACAAATATGAACACATATATAATCTCGCATTTGAGATTACAATAGAGTCGCAACAATTGCATTTGAAGTTGTTGAAGAATGTCAATTTGAAGTTGTATGAATGTTAAGGCAAAGTTGAAGTTACTAATGCTGCCAAATGAAATCGGATAAAATTGTGGGATTCTTATACGATTTTACCAAATTTGATATTGCACCTTATATAATTCTAACTCAATTTGTTCGATAATATAACTTTAGACTAACATCCTTATATGACTACTGGTTTGCTGGGCACATATATCTCTGGTGGTTCTATCGAAACGAGTGTAGCAACGATTGCGTTGTTGACAAGCACACATGCTCGAGGCATAACACGCGAGTTTGCCATTTCATATTTGCTGAAAATAGCAAACGCCGGGTTCACAAGGATTCCTAGATGGAAATTCCGCGTACGAAAGTAAGGATCTTGTACTAAAGTCACTTGGACTGTACCATATTGCATAGATCTGTAAAGATTGATCGGCTCCAGAAGCACGTTCTCCTTCCTCTGAGTCGCTACCCAAACTACACAAGATTAAACCCTTTACAACCACAGTACAACAAAAAACAGTAGCAATTAAACCAGATCGGTATCGATTGGAAAACGTCAAAGGCAATAATACACTGTGTATATCTCATAATGCGAAACCATATAGGTGAAAACTTAAACTAATCAATAACATCTTCATAATTCCACCCTTAATTAGCCTTTAGTTTGTGACTAAAGAAGGGTAGCTGATTGTCTCGGAGAAATATAAGGTCCACTGTATGATTGGCCCTGTTAGCGCAGTAAAGGCAAAATACTGTGAAAACTATTTATTCCTAGGAACGGTAAGCCTATAGCCGCATCGCACCACGAATTAGGGGTCACCTGACTAGTGGACTCTTACCATTAGAACAGGTAAGTCCTTAGTGCTGTTCTTAGTCAGTTGAACCAACCGCTACCGATACTAGCTATCTAGGCTGATCGGAAAAAATATTTAATATTGAAGATCAACTTCACACGGGCCCGAACAGCGAGCATAATAAGTAGGTACACTGAAGTTTTTTTTTACGCGGTTTTTTTTTACGCGGTTTTTTTTTACGCGGTTTTTTTTACGCGGTCCGTCCTAAAAAAAAACCGCGTTATTTCAAGACCCGTCGTAAAAAAAAACCGCGTTATTTCAAAAACCGTCGTAAAAAAAATCCGCGTTTTTTCAAAAACATGCGTAAAATAGTCAGCACCACATCTAACGTGACTTGACTTTTTTTACGACGTTTTTTGAAATAACGCGGTTTTTTTTTACGACGGGTCTTGAAATAACGCGGTTTTTTTTTACGACGGGTCTTGAAATAACGCGGTTTTTTTTTACGCGGTTTTTTTTTACGCGGGACCATTACCGTCGTAAAAAAAAACTTCAGTGTATTTGTGAAACTATTAGATATATCAGATGTCCGGATACAGAAGCATATTATCCGCTATTTGAAAGATTTGATCATCACCATAAAATGGGCCCATTTAAGTATATATTTGCGGAGAAGGAACAAAATCAGGGATGGAGATAGAGATAAGAACAGTTACGGAAATTATGAATATTTTCGATCAAAAATAGTTTTCTTGTTTCTATTGGATTACACATGACATTGAGGGGAATTTGAGGTGTCGCATTATGAGGTTCTTTTAAAATCGTAAAATGGCCATTTCTGCCAAAGAGTCTAAGGTCTCAGAACCTGTCCGTGGCCATATGGCTATATGGAATGATATGTCACTATCAGCGAAAATGAAATACTGTTTTCAAGTCGAGATGGTTATGATATAGTATTACTGTGGATCATTCCACATTTAGATTCGCCTCGCCGAAAAGGGGAATAATTACACAAGTTTACAAAATAAAACGAAAGTCGTGAACTTCTGTCAACGACCAAAGTTTTTGAAGCACAATTTAGTGCTGATTTCGAAACCAACCTTCAAAAAATTTTAAGTAGAACAGTTTTTGAGTTTTAGCTCAATATCGAGTTTTGCAACTTTTCAAAATATGTAATTTACTAAAATTCAAATATATTGCGTTTTGTTTAACCAATTTTAAATCTTTTTCCATAAATTAAAAGCTGAATACAATACCATTCGAACATCTGAATACAGGTTTTGCATCAGATTGATGAAATTCAAGATATTGGCGAGTTTAAGGGATAATCTTCTTAAATTTTAGCAAAATTTCCAAAATTTTTTGAGGAAATGTATTTTTTTCAATAAGAAAAAAACAACTTAAAAATTCTTTCTCGACGTTTATTTGACATATCATATGTAGGCGAGTTACAGTAAAAATTTTAGCTCAATCGGAGCATTGATTACGGAGAATGAGTTGTTTGAAGTGAGCGACTTTGCTTAAAAATAGAACAAAAATCGATTTCAAATCATCAACCTTGTATGGAAAGTCGAAAAAATTTCCGCTCTACTGTAATTTTTTTCCTTCGCGTTTTCGAACTCAGGGCATGATTCTACACCAAAAACGATCATCAGCTTACCGAGTTCAAAAATGCTGTAAACTAGTGTTACAGGAGGACCCCGCCATATCATAGTTTAGATATATGTACTCTTCCCCTTGATTATATAATATTATTAACGTATTTCTATAGTTAAGGTACCCAAAAACATAAAAATGGCTACAGATGACAAAAGATATTTCTATCCGGATGTGTTAGGCCATCCAAAATGTCCTTGAGATTACATCATGATGTCAGCGGGTGTAATAGAAACTTTTTACATTACACAAAGCTGCGATATTGAATCTTCCATGTCCAGTGAATCTTCTGGGACCTTAGAAAACATTCAAACAACAGTTACGATGTTCTAGGTCGTCTAAGTAATCATTAAGTTTGAAAAATAGGATCTACAGCGACTACAGTTTAATTATCGGTTACATATCACTGTCACGTAGGTTTGTTGGGGCTCATAAGAATATAAACAGAATGTGTGAGTTCCTTTTTAGATATTCAGAGCTATCCAAACTGTTCTGCAATTTAGAGAATGGGATGTATCGATAATCCGGAGACGGTGGGTTCGATTCTCATTTCGGTAGGAAAATGTTTCTCAACTCCCTGGGCATAGTGTATCATTGTACTTGCCACACAATGTATAAGTTCATGCAATGGCAGGCAAAGTAAGTCCTTCAATTAATAACTGTGGAAGTTCTCAAAGAACTCTAAGACGAAGAAAGGCAGGCCAAGTTCCAATGCGAGCGTCGTGCCATAAAGAAGAAGAAGTATTAACCTGCTGAATATTCGACATCTGATAGTTGAGCCGGCTGTGATCAGTTAACGCTTTGCTGAGCATGCTGTAACTCCACTTCTACTTAATGAATACATGAAAGTTGTTTTTTTTAAGTTTTTAAGGCCTCTGGATTGCATTGTTTAAGACACTAAAGATCATCTCGAACAAAGTACCATCAGTTAAATCAGAATGTAATATATCATACCTTGTTACATTTTTCGTGCCACAGTAAAGAGCGCAAATTATCACATTGCTCTTAGATCAGTACGAACTAATTTTCATTGAAACCATCCATCTTTAACTGTTTGCCCGAAAATTGCCACAGTTCCAGTCGATATAATTACCGAACGAAACACCAGCTTCCCACGGAGGATCATACCTTGAAGAAAACAAACAACTCACCCATAACGAAACGAATTTCGCAGCTGCCTCGGCAATCCGTTTAGTTGCACAATTGAGCGCGAGCCCCCATCAGGCCGCCGGCCATAATTGAATCTAATGGAAGACCAAATCAAAACACCATTTAATTATTGTTTCCTTACCTTGTGGTTACTTACCCACTGAATTGGGCGAGCTGTGAAGTGCGCTCCGTCCCTTCATCTGTTTGATGGTTGAAAAATAACCACTTCATCCGTAGGGCTACGGTGATTCGGATACCGTTTTTACGGATCGTCGAGAGAAGCTGTGACTTGAACCAATTTTTTATACACGGTTCAAATATCTCCAGTACATACATTTTCAATTAAGGACCTCCTGCGTTGAAGACCTACTGGGCTTGGTAAACCCTAAGATGAGATTGGGTAGACCATTCTTTTAAGTGTGATGCTTGTTAAACTGTGATGCAACTTCAAAGTCATCGTAGATATATTTAGCTAGGTTTATTCACCCAAATTCCTCTACGATTTCGTGTGAACAAAACATGAGTAAAAGTGATGTTGTAAACTGAAGGTCATGACTTCAAGTGACCGGCGCATTAACTCATGAACAAAAACAATCTGGTTTTGTTTCGTATGTGTATGAATGGCGGGACCAGCCAGCAGTGCGAACAAAACCAACTCATCGCGTTGGCGATGATCAGCGGGTCACTTCCTCTGCGTCTCCCAACCCCATACATCAGTAGGCCATGCATAGGTATGGAACGAGCGCATCGCATTTCGTTTTCCAGTGCGTTAGTGGATTTTATGGTTTGTTGACCACAACTTGAATTGTTCCCAACATCGCTACGCATCCATTAACTACTTGTTTAAGCTTGATGTCTATATAAATAAACCATATGTCACTAGATCGCTTTCAACGATGATTTGGTGCACTCAGGCTATAGATTTGAATATTAAACGTACATAAAAAAAAGCATTTGTAAACTCTTTGAGTTGCTTGGTATATTTTATTACTTGTATCTTAAGTAATTTGATGTAACATGTAATAGGTACTATTTATTACTTTTTTCGATTTTTACTGGCTCTCGCAGTCTAGGGGATCAAAACGGATAGTTTTGTTCTGCCCGACGTTTCGGCAATTTGTATTTGGCCTTTTTCAAGGGTATAACTGTCTACCGTTCTACGTTAATGTCGCCTGCTGTTTTGTGTATTTGAAGCTTCTTGTTGTAGAATCGTCCTATGGGAGCTTTGTTCCAATAACTCTCGTGGCCGCAACATGCCACTCAATAACACATCCGTCCGTACAAGGTTCCCGTATTTTCGTCCGTATCTCCGTTCCGCCTTGTTGTTGTTTATTGTTGTTGCCCTCTTCAACAGTTCGATTGTGCATCACTCCTTCACACTGAACCAAATACTCCTTTTTCATTGATTTGCACATATGTAACTCTATACTTGTATGCAGTTTTTAACATTTTTAAATAAATGATTGGTAGTACCGTCATCGATTGATTACACTAGTTTACAGCATTTTTGAACTCGGTTAGCTGATGATCATTTTTGATGTAGAATTATGCCCTGAGTTCGAAAACGCGAAAGAAAAAAATTACAGTAGAGCGGAAATTTTTTCGACTTTCCATACAAGGTTGATGATTTGAAATCGATTTTTGTTCTATTTTTAAGCAAAGTCGCTCACTTCAAACATCTCATTCTCCGTAATCAATGCTCCGATTGAACTGAAATTTTTACTGTAACTCGCCTACATATAATGTGTCAAATAAACGTCGAGAAAGAATTTTTAAGTTGATTTTTTCTTATTGAAAAAAATACATTTCTTCAAAAAAATTTGAGAATTTTGCTAAAATTTAAGGAGATCGTCCCTAAAACTCCCCAATATCTTGAACTTCATCAATCTGACGCAAAACCTGTATTCAGATGATCGAATGGTATTGTATTCAGCTATTAATTTATAGGAAAAGATTTAAAATTGGTTGAACAAAACACAATATATTTGAATTTTAGTAAATTACATATTTTGAAAAATTGCAAAGCTCGATAATGAGCTAAAACTCAAAAACTGTTCTACTTAAAATTTTTTGAAGATCGGTTTCGAAATCAGCACTAAATTGTGCTTCAAAAATTTTGGTCGTTGACAGAAGTTCACGACTTTCGTTTTATTTTGTAAACTTGTGTTATGCTTGTAAATTTGAAGCACTGTGACTGTATTCTGACAATAATTTTGTTTTAACTGATGCTTTACGATTCCCATTATTTACGATTTGTTTGTTTCTCGTTTTCATTTCAGCCCTTTGCATGGTCATTGCGTGCGTGTCATTCCCATTCGGATGGAATTCGGACGAGTTCCGGAAGATTTGCGGCCCGGAGTCCAACCGCTTCGAAGTGGGCCTGTGCGGATTACGGTGGGCCTATCCACTAGCAATCATAGGTATCATGGCTGGTTCCATAGATGGAGAAGACGTTCCCACCAAATTCACCTTCTCGTTTCAGCTTGCATCGATGGATTCATCTTGGCCACTCTTTCGTTTATCCTGGCTACGCGACACGTCCGGTTGCAACCGGAGCCGCAGTATCAGAGCAGCATGTACAAAGGTAACGTGTTATTTTCACTGCTCAGCAAGCGACGTACAAAAGGGGGAAAACCGGATACCGACCCGACCCTGTTCCGCTAGCCGACTTGTGTGCTTTATCTATTTCTGGTTTCTTGAATGTTTTTAAGGTGAAATCAACAACGCCTACGTTACAGATGCCGTTAGTATCGCCGGTTCGCGCAAGTCGTTGAACTTGCAACCGGTCCTGTTGGTAGCACCACCCCATCACCACATGATGACCGGCAACGATACGCTCTCGAGTCGGACAGCCAGCCGTTACGGAGGACCCCGACCGGACTATCACAGCTCGCTGCATCAGTTTCAGCTATAGTAGGCGGACGAACGAGTCCCCGTTGCTGTGGTGACGGGGCTAATGCTTTTGCTGTATAGTAAAGAACGATAGGTTTATAGAAGTTGCTGAATTTTTCCTCGTGCAATGAGAAATTCAAACCGTAAGAGAATTTTTCCGACTCGAAGGTATGAGGTGAAATGTAACTATTATAACGCAACTGACGTTAGCATCGAACAAAGCGGAAACAACGTAACGTTTAGCAAAGATATAACGGTTACTATCCGTTACACCCATTCCAATGGTTACGAAGCGTTACTGTGAGTTGCAAGCAATAGCTTGTGTGCAATTTTAAGTAACAGCTTTCATACCCCCTTGGAGGCAGTGTTGGCAGATGGTATCAATTTATTGCATATTAATTTATTTCTAACTCGAAGTATTTACACTCTCCTTGTGGGATTAGTTTTCCGAAGGTGAACCATTTTCCAAACGCACGGCAAACATTTAAATACTCGTTCCAGATCATGTGCGAAACGAACTGCATAGTATTTCTACTCCTATGAATTGTTATCTAGCATTTTATTGTAGTGTAGGTATTTTAGCGTGAAATATACGAAATTTTAATTTTAATATTGTATACATTGTTGATGACTTCCTTGACATTTTCCCAAGGGGACGGCAACCTATTTTTTCACTATGGAGTTTGACAGGTTGAATTGTACCCCCTTAAGTGGAGCATAAATTTATGCTCCAGCCAAAATATTCACCAACACAGTCGTGAAATTTGAATGTTTACCTTTTTACGAGGGATATTGGTGCAAAACGCTTCTATCACATTAGATCTCATAAAAGTGTTGGTCATGAAAAAGCGGCATATTTAATAATTTTTAATTTGAGAGTGTCAATGTTTAGGTAAAGTTTCTACGGAGAGTGGGAATTGTTTGTGAAAAGACACAGCACCTCTTTTTGCAAACATTATTGTTCGCCAAAGTGCGTTTTTCCTTATTTTCTCCCGCTGCTGTATTGAGTGAATGTTGGTATTAGTGAGCTCTGGTTGCGCATACTTACTTATACCGATCAGGCTAAGGCCGGGGTGGCCTCTGCTGTATTGTACGTGCAGTTGAATCCCGTAATTATTTTCGACTAGCGAAGTTGGATTTTTCTCCAAATCCGTGTGTCGGACCTAACTTCGGAAGTGGTGCGCTGTATAGCGGACCAGGTTTACTATACAGCGCACCACTTCCGAAGTTAGGTCCGAAGCATGGATTTGGAGAAAAATCCAACTTCGCTAGTCGAAAACTCCGATTTTCAATTAAATTGAGAATACATAGTAGCCGCCTCCATTCCACTCGGTCCATGGCTGTTTGTCTCCAGTTCCGCACTCTGCGTAGGGTCCGCAGATCATCCTCCACTTGGTCGACCCACCTAGCTCGCTGCGCTCCACGTCTTCTTGTACCGGTCGGATGACTCTCGAGAACCATTTTAGTCGGGTTGCTATCCGACATCCTGATGACGTGACCCGCCCACCGTAGCCTACCGATATTCGCGGTATTGACGATGGTTGGTTCTCTCAGCAGCTGATGCAGCTCGTGGTTCATTCGCCTTCTCCAAGTCCCGTCTTCCATCTGCACTCCGCCGTAGATGGTACGCAACACCTTCCGTTCGAAAACTCCAAGGGCGTTGGTCCTCTGCACATAGGGTCCATGTTTCGTGCCCATAGAGGACGACCGGTCTAATCAGCGTTTTGTAGATGGTCAACTTCGTGTTACGGCGAACTTCATTCGATCGTAGAGTTTTGCGGAGTCCAAAGTAAGCACGATTTCCTGCCACAATGCGCCTCTGAACTTCTCTGCTGGTGTCGTTGTCGGCGGTCACCAGTGAGCCCAAGTACACGAATTCTTCAACCGCCTCGATTTCATCACCGTCGATATGAATTCGGGGTGGCGGGCGCGGTGATTCCTCCCTGGAGCCCTTTGCCATCATGTACTTTGTCTTCGACACATTAATGACTAATCCGATTCGCCTGGCTTCACTCTTTAGTCGGATGTACGTTTCCACCATCGTCTCAAATTTACGAGCAATAATATCAATATCATCATCAAAACCAAGCAGCTGAACGGACTTCGTGAAGATCGTCCCACTCGTGTTTATCCCCGCTCTCCTGATTACACCCTCTAAAGCAATGTTGAACAGCAAGCACGAAAGACCATCACCTTGCCGTAACCCTCTGCGAGATTCGAAGGGACTCGAGAGTGTCCCTGATACTCGAACTACGCACATCACTCGATCCATCGTCGCCTTGATCAGCCGTATCAGTTTTTCCGGGAATCCGTATTCGTGCATAATCTGCCATAGCTGTTCTCGGTCGATTGTATCATACGCCGATTTGAAATCGATGAACAAGTGATGTGTGGGCACGTTGTATTCGCGGCATTTCTGCAACACCTGGCGGATGGCGAACATCTGGTCCGTTGTAGCGCGTTCACCCATAAATCCAGCCTGATATTGCCCCACGAACTCTCTTGCAATCGGTGATAGTCGGCGGCATAAATTTTGAGAGAGTATCTTGTAGGCAGCGCTCAGTAGTGTGATCGCGCGGTAGTTCCCGCAATCCAACTTGTCGCCCTTTTTTAGATGGGACACACGATACCTTCCATCCATTCCTCCGGTAATACTTCCTCCTCCCAAATCTTGGTAATGACCCAGTGTAGTGCTCTCACCAGTGCTTCTCCACCGTATTTTAGAAGCTCGCTTGGTAGTTGATCTGCTGCAGCGGCTTTGTTGTATTTCAACCGGCCAACCTCCTCCTCAATCTCTTGGAGGTTAAGGGCTGGAAATCTTCCGTCCTGCGCACGTACTCCTAGATCTGTTACCACGCCACATTCGGGGCTTGCAACGTCGCCATTGAGGTGCTCATCGTAATGCTGCCGCCACCTCTCGACCACCGCACGCTCGCTCTCGAGAATACTCCCTTAATTATCTCCCCACATGTCAGCTTGTGGCACAAAGCCTCTGCGCGAGCGGTTCAGCTTCTCGTAGACCTTTCGTGTGTCCTTAGCGCGGTACAGCTCTTCCATCGCTTCGCGATCTCGTTCTTCCTGCTGGCGCTTCTTCATCCGGAAGACTGAGTTCTGCCTGTTCCGTGCCTGTTTGTAACGTGCCTCATTCGCTCTCGTACGGTGTTGCGCCATTCTCGCCCATGCTGCATTCTTCTCGTTTTTCAACTGTTCACATTCGCCGTCGTACTAGTCGTTTCTGTGATTCGGAGTCGCGAAGCCTAGTGCTGTAGCCGAGGTACTACCTATGGCGGATCGGATGTCCCTCCAGCCATCTTCAAGCGTAGCTGCGCCAAGCTGCTCTTCCGTTGGTAGGGCCACTGCTAACTGCTGCGCGTAGTCTTGAGCCACTTCTACGTTACGAAGTTGCTCGATGTTCAGCCGCGGCGTTCGACTTCGACGCGTGGTGATAACTTTCGAAAGTTTTGAGCGCATGCATACAGCGACTAAGTAGTGATCCGAATCTATATTCGCACTGCGGTATGTGCGGACGTTGGTTATATCCGAGAAGAATTTACCGTCGATTAGAACGTGGTCGATTTGGTTTTCTGTTTGATGGTCGGGGGATCTCCAGGTGGCTTTGTGGATATCTTTGCGGGAGAAGAAGGTGCTTTCGGACTACCATACCACGGGAGGCTGCAAAATTTACGCATCGCTGGCCGTTATCAATCGATACGGCGTGCAGGCTGTTTCGCCGATTACCGGTCTGTGCATTTCCTCCCTTCCTACCTGCGCGTTCATGTCGCCGACAACGATTTTCACGTCACGTGGCGAGCAACCATCGTATGTTTGCTCTAACTGCGCGTAGAACGCTTCTTTCTCGTCATTGGGTCTCCCTTCGTGTGGGCAGTGGACGTTAATGATGCTGTACACCGTGTCCAATAAGTTCTCATACAAAATCAAATTGAATTCATTTCACATCTGTGATTGGGATATTTAAAGTGAATTTATTTATTGAAAGGCCAACTAACACTGATCAAATACAGCAAATGTTTTGGAATTAACTGTCCTTTATCCCTCTCTGCTGATCGCTTATGTGTCGTAAGTACATTTCAGATGGCACGCACTTCATTTCATTGGCATTCCGTCTTATTTTAACGAGTAATGGTTTTAAGTTGAAACAAATTAGGTGCGTGTCCTCACCATTGCTAGTAGCAACTATGACCATAAGGGAAAAAAATATGAGACTCTGTTTGGGTGAAGTGCGAAACCTTTTTATTTTGTACAAAATAAATCGTATATGAAACAAACATGTCCATTTACCTGTTTTAATGAGATTTGTTGCATTAAAGAAGCATAGCTGCATCTTATCGTGTCGAATCACACCATTCTCACTTCGAAAACATGCTTGAATCCCTATTGTGGTGAATTTTGTCCAAAATTTACGTTTTATGATGTTTATCTTTAATATAACGGTCATTTTCAACAAAATCAGCCCAAGTTGAGCATACTTGCAAATTTCTTACCATATCATCACTAAAGTTGATTGTTTTATCCTTAGTATATCCATTTGGTACAATACTTGGGATAAAAATTTAATCTTATGGACTCTATTTAGCTACCGTAGAATGAAAAACTTTTCGAACATTTTTCTTGCGTGCCGGAGACAACATATTTCAGAAAATGGAAGCGTACTGCTAGGCTTATAAAAACTAATAGAAAATAAAGTTATTCTAAACCGTATGCTTTATTTAATCAGTATTATGTGGCCCTTCAGTACATGCATTCATTTAGAAAATATGAATCACAGATGTGAAATAAAATTATATTTCCTAAATTTGTATTTTGTATGAGAACTTATTGGACACGGTGTAGTTGAAGAAACGGCTTTTATCTCTCAACATGCACATCCTTGCGTTGATCGGCTGCCACCCGATCACACGTTGTCGCATCTTGCCCAATACTATAAATCCTGTTCCCAGTTCATTGGTGGTGCCACAGCTTTGGTAGAAGGTAGCCGCTCGATGCGCGCTTTTCCAAACTTTCTGTGCAGTCCAACAAAGTTCCTGCAACGCCACGATGTCGAAGTTGCGGGGATGTAGTTCGTCGTAAATTATCATGTAACATCCTGCGAAACCTCGTGACTTGCAATTCCATGTTCCAAGTTTCCAATCGTAGTCCTTATTTCGTCGCGTGGGTCTTTGCCGATTGTATCGAGTCGTATTTTCTCCTATGTTATTCGCAATGGGGATTTTTACGGGTGGCTTATGGGGTCTACGCCAACACTCCTGTCTCGCCGGAGGGCCATCGTGCCAGTTCTGTTTAACGTCTCAACCAACACTGGGACGACCATACTGACGGGGCTACCAGCTTGGATCTAGCTGGGCGTGGTGCAGCGTTTCTTACCCAGCCGCTGGATGCCAGAACAGACGCTGTTTGAGCCGCACCTTCTTGGTGAACAGACGCTCAGGTCGTACCTCCTCAATCTAGCTGAAGTCAGAAGGACAACAGTGCCCAGGCTGCACTACCAGCTTAGCACACAACTCTTAGCTGGCGGTCTTTGTCATCGCTTGACCTATGGAAGCATGAGGTAGGAACTTGTGAGGACCAGAGCTATATTGGGCGCTCTCCTTTTCGACTCACCGTTTTGCAGCCCTGTATCTTTAAACGATTTGTAAATTTGATTACGCTTCAATTAAAGTAAATCGAAATCTAGGAAATAGAACACCCTCTTGAAGCTTTTAAATTCAAATGTATCAAGCATTATATATATTTTTCGCATTCTATGAATTAAATATAATCAATGGCTATTTTGTCACGCAAAACTCTAAACTACATATAGGTTTTTACTACTTCGATCAGGCCAAGAGCCGACAATTAAACGACATCGAAGTAATTTACATATAGGTAGAGCTAAACACTGCCACCGTACTATGTATTACCGTAGAAGCAATATCTACGACCTACACGTCAGCGGATAGGCCCGTCGGTCGTCGTCGTCACGTTGCTACCAGACATACTTGAACTTGATACCACATTCGCCCCAGTCAAGTCATCGGCCGGCATCAACCTGAGTGAACGAGATAAAGTCACTAACCAGACTGCTATTTGGAGCACGCGGCCGGATCCGTGCAATACCGGGAAAAAGGCTCAAAACAACCTGCTAGAGTCGGACCGGTAATTGCCCGCGGTTGCCCCACCCTCTCTCTCTCTCTGCTCGCATTCTATGAAGTTGCGTAATTTCATTAGACACCTCTTCGGCTTGGGGCGGTTCATAGGGTGGATAGGGGCTGAGATTAATTGAGCGTGTTTAGATTTAATAAAGCTATGGAGGAGTGGAGGGGGCGGTAAAGCAACATCATGCAAATGAGCGAAAGGAACACGTGGAAGGTGATCTGTTTTTAATCATAACAAAGTCTGGTCCTTTTGATGTTGTTGATTCATGGTTTGAGGGAGAAAGCGTGGAGCACGAGTCGGGTAAGTTAGAATTTCTTCAGGGGGTCGAAGCATTCAATGACGAATTAATTATCCTGTTGGTGTTGAAGCTTATCAAAATAGCTTCCGTTTAATTTGGCTGTTCGAAATAATTGCTTTTAGTCATCTCGGCATGCTCGTATTGAAAGCAAGAAGAACCTCAAAAATTGTGCCCAATTTTTGTGATTTGGAGCAATAGCAATAGATACAGGATTGTTTTGTTGAAAAACTGTCGAATTAGCGGGGTACGAATTGAAAAGGAAATTGGGCTGCAAAACGGTGCGTCGATAAGGAGAGCGTCCAACATAGCTCTGGTCCTCACAAGTTCCTTCCTCACGTTTCCACCGGTCAAGCGATGACAAAGACCGCCAGCTAAGAGTTGTGTGCTTAGCAAGTAGTGCAGCCTGGGCACTGTTGTCCTTCTGACTTCAGCTAGATTGAAGAGGTACGACCCGAGCGTCTGTTCACCAAGGAGGTGCGGCTCAAATAGCGTCTGTTCTGGCATCCAGCGGCTGAGTAAGAAACGCTGCACCACGCCCAGCTAGATCCAAGGTGGTAGCCCCATCAGCGTGGTCGTCCCAGTGTTGGTTGGGACGTTAAACAGAACTGGCACGATGGCCCTCCGGCGAGACAGGAGTGTTGGCGTAGGCCCAATAAGCCACCCGTAAAAATCCCCATTGCGAATAACATAGGAGAAAATACGACTCGATACAATCGGCAAAGACCCACGCGACGAAATAAGGACTACGATTGGAAACTTGGAATATGGAATTGTAAGTCACTTAGTTTCGCAGGCTGAGAAAGGATAATCTACGACGAACTACATCCCCGCAACTTCGACATCGTGGCGTTGCAGGAACTTTGTTGGACTGAACAGAAAGTGTAGAAAAGCGGGCATCGAGCGGCTACCTTCTACCAAAGCTGTGGCACCACCAATGCACAATGGGTCCAGAGCCGTGTTTACGAAGACAAAAATGTTTGTGCCTAAACCATAAGTTTTAGATACATGGTGTCTTTGGGAAACTTTGTTCTTATTTTTTAACCTTTTTTCTCATTATTGTGAAATTAGGGTGGTCCCTCTAGTTTCGCGGATCCAAACATCTGCTTTTTAATAGTTTTATGTACGTTCACAAAATGTTCTACAAAGTTGTAAAAGAACTTATTTAGAGCAAGTTTGCCGAAGAAACCATTATTCTATCTCTTATGGTTCTTAACTTATATTTTTTTAATAGATTCATGTTAGGGTGATCCATGAATTTCAGTTTTCCTGAAATAACATTTAAATCGTTCGTTTCTCGTAAATACTTTGTTCCGAGCACTTTTAGAACTATCAACGACGCATATTTTTTCCAAAGAGCTCAAAGTTCTAACTCTCATAGTTAAATAGATATTGGCATTTTTCTTCGAAAAATCACTTTTTTTCAAAATGTCATATCTCAAAAAGGAGCAAATGGATTTTCAATCTCCCGATTGCATTGGAAAGATCATACTCTGTTCTATTTATGGTGAAAAAACTGTAGGTACCTTTTTTGTTTAAATCTTTTTATTGAATTTTGAAAATACGTTTTTTACCCTTCTTACACCCATAAGAAGGGTATAAATATCGCTCGAAAAACCGACTTTCGATCCGAGACCCGGAGGGCCGAGTCTCATATACCAATGAACTCAGCTCGACGAACTGAGCAAATGTCTGTATGTGTGTGTGTGTATGTGTGTATGTGTGTATGTGTGTGTGTGTATGTGCGTTACAAAAAAAGTCACGCACGTTTCTCAGCCGTCTGTCAACCGATTTGAGTTCTCTTGGAAGCAAATGAAAGCTACTACATCCTAGTAGAACGCTAATGAATTTTTTTTCGATTGGACGTTTGGTTACCGAGATATTTCTCGAAGAGTGCTTATGAGTCATACTTCTAAACTTTTTAAGATTTTTGACCAAGTGTATCATAATAAATATTTCAACCGTTTGTCAATCGATTTGGGTTCTCTTGGCACCAAATGAAAGCTACAGCATCCTAGTAGATCGCCCAGAAATTTTATTTCGATTAGACATTTGGTTACAGAGATATCTTTCGAAGATTACTTCGGATTTATACAACTAAACCTTTTGAGATTTTTGACCAAAAGTATCATAATAAATATCTTAGCCGTCTGTCAACCGATTTCGGTTATCCTGGCACCAAATGAAGCTACAACATTCTAGTAGAACCCTATACAATTTCATTAGGATTGGACATTTGGTTACCGAGATATCTTTCAA
The DNA here is from genome assembly GCF_035046485.1 of Aedes albopictus. Lineage (NCBI taxonomy): Eukaryota > Metazoa > Arthropoda > Insecta > Diptera > Culicidae > Aedes > Aedes albopictus. The sequence goes on along the minus strand of NC_085137.1, from coordinate 511,020,498 downwards.
AGAGTACTTGGGAGTAATACAGGTTAACTTTTTGAGAGATTTTTGACCAAGGGAACCATAATAAATATCTCAGCCGTCTGTCAACCGATTTGGGTTCTCTAAGCACCAAATGAAAGCTACAATATGCTTGTATACGGCCCTGAAATTTTATTTCGATTCGACATTTGATTACTGAGATATCTTACGAAGAGTATTTCAATAAATTCTTTTTTTTTATTATATTCACTTGTTATCTTGCATTTGTTTTTGACCAGTCTATGGGAAATTATTTTTCAATAAATGATGCTGACCTCATACAAAGTGTATACTAGCAGGTTATTGTTTTCAACAAAATTATAAATAACAAATTACAAATACACAGGAATTTTATGGAAACTAATAATATGTTAAATGAAAGCTTTGGAGAACCAGACAGCCAAAATAACTAGCTAATTCCAAAACTGACTAACTTAGTAGATATATCATTTTTGTCGTTTTTACACCAAAACCATGAATACCAAGTACTTCGGAGCTAATTTAATTGACTGATTTAGACAAAGTGTATCTCGCTGATTTTCTTACCCATTTGTTAATCGATTCAAGATCTTTTAGCAGTTAATAAAAGATACAAAATTCCAGAATATGTAAGCTATTTTTTAAACATTCCATACAAGACTCTAGGAAGTGTCTGGCATTTTTGGTAGTTTAGTCCATGGTCCATGATGCTATTTTGGAAACCAATCCACTAGATGCCAAATCCACAATATTTTCTAGAACTTTTGGTCAATTCCACAAAACAAATATGTTAAATACAAATAATACAACAATAATTTTAATAAGTGTAAGAAGGGTTCTGTTCACCATAGGTGGATTAAATCGGGTTTTTTTCATGGAAAAGCATTTGTAACTTTGAAAATCGATGAGATACAAACTTGGCGTCTTCGACAAAATTGTGAGTTTTTGGCTGCTATAAAAGTGCCCAGAACAAAGTATTGCGAAAAAATCAACACATAAAATTATATTGAGTAAAAACAGATTTTCATATGGAAAGCAGAACAATTTCAGCAAACTCGACTAGTCTTTGTTAGATAGATCGAAGTAACCATGTCGAAAACATTTAAATTTGCTTATAATCCATAATTCGTCAATGAACTCAACTTAAAATGCGATTTTGAGCTGATTTCCATCAATTTAATTTCAATTTCATCACTTCAATGTATGGATAGTGAAAATGTCAATCACTAGTATATGTTTAGGTTAACGTAAAAGCCTATCAAAGTTACATGATTTACAATATCTTATCAACATTGTGCCTAAATGGTGATGACAGTATAAATAAACATTGGTTCTACAATGAAATGGATGACCATTTACCAAGCTACTTTGATCTATCTAACAAAGACGAGTTGAATTTGCTTGAAATGTGTCATTTTTCATATGAAAATCTGTTTTTACTCAATATAATTTTACGTGTTGATTTTTTCGCAATACTTTGTTCTGGGCACTTTTACAGCAGCCAAAAACTCACAATTTTGTCGAAGACGCCAAGTTTGTATCTCATCGATTTTCAAAGCTACAACTGCTTTTCCATGAAAATAATCGTATTTTAAAAATTCAATAAAAAGCTTTAAACAAAAAAGGTACCTACAGTTTTTACACCATAAATAGAACAGAGTACGATCTTTCCAATGCAACCGGGAGATTGAAAATCAATTTGCTCCTTTTTGAGATATGACATTTTGAAAAAAAGTGATTTTTCGAAGAAAAATGCCAATATCTTCTTAACCATGAGAGTTAGAACTTTGAGCTCTTTGGAAAAAATATGCGTCGTTGATAGTTCTAAAAGTGCTAGGAACAAAGTATTTACGAGAAACGAACGATTTAAAATTTATTTCAGGAAAACTGAAATTCATGGATCACCCTAACATGAATCTGTTAAAAAATCATAAGTTAGGAACCATAAGAGATAGAATAATGGTTTCTTCGGCAAACTTGCTCTAAATAAGTTCTTTTACAACTTTGTAGAACATTTTGTGAACGTACATAAAACTATTAAAAAGCAGATGTTTAGATCAGCGAACCAAGAGGGACCACCCTAATTTCACAATAATGAGAAAAAAGGTCGAAAAATAAGAAGAAAGTTTCCCAAAGACACCATGTATCTAAAACTTATGGTTTAGGCACAAACATTTTTGTCTTCGTAAATACGGCTCTGGACCCATTGTGCAATGAACTGGGAACAGGATTTATAGTGTTGGGTAAGATGCGACAACGTGTGATAGCCGATCAACGCAAGGATGTGCGCATGTTGAGAGTTAAGGGCCGTTTCTTCAACTATAACATCATCAACGTCCACTGCCCACATGAAGGGAGACCTGATGACGAGAAAGAAGCGTTCTATGGGCAGTTAGAGCAAACATATGATGGTTGCTCGCCGCGTGACGTGAAAATCGTTGTCGGCGACATGAACGCGCAGGTAGGAAGGGAGGAAATGTACAGACCGGTAATCGGGCGAAACAGCCTGCACCCCGAGCAAAGGCGGATGTCAAAGTAATATCACTTTGATAATTAACTATGTTATTGGTATTATCATTTTGTTATTTTTGTTATTATATTTTCCAATTGATGATAACTAGATGATAACAAATTAAGTTATCCATAATTTTTTTGTATGTATGTATGTTTATTGTAACGGTAACCTATTAGTACAATACTTTATCTTAGGTCAATGTATCTGATTTTAGGAAAATTACATGTAGGAATGAATAAAGCCACAACGTACAAAACAAAAAAAAAACAACTAAACAAATGAAGTAATGGAACTCTTAGCAGGACTATATTGAATAACATACTAAACAAGATTTCTAACTAATGCTTTGAAAGTGGCTAATGTTGGTTTCAGCTTGGCATCATTAGGTAAGCCATTCCAGCAGGTGAGTCCGTAAACCAGTACACTCTTCCCGCTCGAGGTTGTATGCCTTGGGATGATGAAACCGCGAGCTCGCTGCATCTGTCCTCGCTGTAGATGATGTTGGATATAGCTAGGTAGTTCTCCATAGTATGCTTGCCTCATGAAGCAGCAAATTCTCAGTCGACAGTTTGATGGCAGGTCGACACCAAGAATGGAGCTTCGCAGAGTTTCTGTTGATTTACGCCGCCGGAGACCATATACAAAACGTACAGCAGATTTGAAGCAGCGATGCAGTCGTTCCTTGAGCGCCGCTGAAAGTCCCGGATAGTACATGACATCCGTGTATGTGAAGATGGGCATTACAACTGCTTGAACCAATTTACGTCGTGTCTGCATGGAGAGCACAGAGGCAAACCTACGAAAAGTGCGAAGGACATTTAACACTTTAAGAACAACATCATTCACTTGCGACCACTAGAGGTTATGGTCAAGTTTGAGGCCTAGATTCGTGACTTCGTTGGACTACTGTACAATTTTCCCACTGAATGTTATGTCGATTTGCGGTACAACATCCGCCTTGCTAAAGACGATTGCTTGCGTCTTTTTCGGGTTAGGCGCCAGGCAGGTGGCACCTGCCCATGTGACTATAGCCTCAAGGTCCGTATTGATGGCTCATACCAGTCTGTTGATTTCAGATACTGGGCCTGATATGTAGACTTGGAGGTCATCCGCGTAAAGATGATAGTGGCATTTTAGTGACGAGGGCAAGCTGTTGATATATAGGCTGAAAAGCAGCGCACTGAGGCATGATCCCTGAGAAGTACCGTCGAGGACGTCCAGTTCATCAGACACAACATTTCCCAGGCGAACAGACTGCTTCCTATGTTCAAGAATCGATGCCACCAGGTCGCACGCTGTTTGGGAGAAGAAGAATTCGTTCTGCAGCTTGGTTTGAAGAAGTCGGTGGTTCACGCAGTTGAAGCCTAGAGAAAAATCTACAAGGACCATAACGGTGCAGTAAGTTTTGGTATATCGCGATAACATAAAAATACTAAATTGTAACAAAATATGTTATCTGTTTCCAAACCCATATTTCAAAGCTTTCCCGAAACTGAGAGTCTGAAGAACCTCGAATCTAAAAATAGATTTCGCTTTTCACCTTCAATGCGGCTGTAGAACGAAAGCGTAGCCTTTAATTACTCTCACTTTCATTTAGTCCCGTTAGTATAGGGGCTACCGGAAGCGACCGACAAATACTCGATCAGGGTTCGAGACCCGCGTGGGCGGTCTCGGTAAAGTAGATTTTTATTATTTTGGTCGATAAAATAGCCCTGAATGATAACAAAGTCAGTTATGAATCAGCTGTATTTTTTCGTGTTGATAACTAAACGTAATGTTGAACAAAATATCAACTTGAACTCAATGATAACTTAACGTGTTATTATTTTGGAATTCGAGAAGTAAATTTTAGTTATCAGTTTTGTTATGTTGTTTCTTAATTCAACCTAAATGATAACAACATCAATTATCAAACGAATGATAACCAGATGACAGAACTTGTTATCATTTTGTTATCCACCTTTGCTCGGGTGCACCGTATCAAATGATAACGGTCAGCGATGCATAAACTTTGCAGCCTCCCATGGTATGGTAGTTTGAAGCGCCTTCTTCCCCCGCAAAGATATCCACAAAGCCACCTGGAGATCACCCGACCATCAAACAGAAAACCAAATCGACCACGTTCTAATCGACGGTAAATTCTTCTTGGATATGTATAACCAATGTCTGCACATACCGCAGTGCGAATATAGATTCGGATCACTACTTAGTCGCTGTATGCATGCGCTCAAAACTTTCGACAGTTATTACCACGCATCGAAGTCGAACGCCGCGGCTCAACATCAAGCAGCTGCATAACGTAGAAATGGCTCAAGACTACGCGCAGCATCTAGCAGTGGCCCTATCAACGGAAGAGCAGCTTGGCGCAGCTACACTTGAAGATGGCTGGAGGGCCGTCCTATCCACCATAGGTAGTACCTCGGCTACAGCACTATGTTTCGTGACTCCGAACCACAGAAACGAACGGTACGACGGCGAATGTGAACAGTTGAAAAACGAGAAGAATGCTGCAACACCGTACGGGAGCGAATGAAGCACGTTACAGACAGGCGCGGAACAGGCAGAACTCAGTCTTCCGGATGAAGAAGGGCCAGCAGGAAGAACGAGATCGCGAAGCGATGGAAGAGCTGTACCGCGCTAAGGACACACGAAAGTTCTACGAGAAGCTGAACCGCTCGCGCAGAGGCTTCGTGCCACAAGCCGACATGTGCCGAGATAATCACGGGAATATTCTCACGAGCGAGCGTGAGGTGGTCGAGAGGTGGCGGCAGCATTACGATGAGCACCTCAATGGCGACGTTGCAAGTACCGAAGGTGGCGTGGTAACAGATCTAGGAGTATGTGCACAGGACGAAAGACTTCCGGCCCCTGACCTTCAAGAGATTGAGGAGGAGGCTGGCCGGTTGAAAAACAACAAAGCCGCTGGTGCAGATCAACTACCAAGCGAGCTTCTAAAATATAGTGGAGAAGCACTGGTGAGAGCACTAAACTGGGTCATTACCAAGATTTAGAAGGAGGAAGTATTACCGGAGGAATGGATGGAAGGTATCGTATGTCCCATCTGCGCGACAACTTGGATTGCGGGAACTACCGCGCGATCACACTACTGAGTGCTGCCTACAAGATGTTCTCTCAAATTTTATGCCGCCGTCTATCATTGATTGCAAGAGAGTTCGTGGGGCAATATCAGGCTGGATTCATGGATCAACGCGCTACATCGGACCAGATGTTCGCCATCCGCCAGGTGTTGCAGAAATGCCGCGAATACTACGTGCCCACACATCACTTGTTCATCGATTTCAAATCGGCGTATGATACAATCGATCGAGACCAGCAGACTATGCACGAATACGGATTCCCGGATAAAATGAAACGATTGATCGAGGCGACGATGGATCGAGTGATGTGCGTAGTTCGAGTATCAGGGACACTCTCGAGTTCCTTCGAATCTCGCAGTGGGTTACGGCCAGCTGATGGTCTTTCGTGCTTGCTGTTCAACATTACTTTGGAGGGTGTAATAAGGAGAGCGGGGGTAAACACGAGTGGTACGATTTTCACGAAGTCCGTTCAGCTGCTTGGTTTCGCTGAAGAAAATGAAATTATAGCTCGTTAATTTGAGACGATGGCGGAAACGTACATACGACTAAAGAGTGAAGCCAGGCGAATCGGATTAGTCATTAATGTGTCGGAGACAAAGTACATGATTGTAAATTTCCGCACTACAGTTTCGGCCGATTGCCGCAAAATTGCCTCCAGCCTGTTTTGGATGACACGTGCTTGCCGCCCGGTTGCTGCGATGCGAAGGAGCACGATCGTCGGCGGCGCGGTCTCTCCTGACCGACCGGCTCGAGTCTTCGTGTCGCTGACAACCGACGACGTGCGCGTCGCGACGTCACGAAGTCGCGATGTCTGATGGAGCGCGAATATTGTTGTCGCGGTTGGGTCGCGGTATATACGATTGTTTAAAACTAACATAGATATAGAATGAAATTTCTTTATTCATTTCGAAACACACCCCATCGCACACAAAAAATATTGAATTTGTTACCCAGACAAGACCACACTAGCACACTGTGTAAAAAACTTCATGTGAATAGTAATATAAGATACAGAACAATAAATAGTTGAAATCGTATCTCCACCGTGTTCAGATGCATTAAACTGCTTCGCTCGGGTTTTGCAGTATTCAGAAGATCCCGTTTTCCAAGAAGTTGAACCAGAAACGGAAAGAAAGACAATTTCTCCGAGGTCAATTGTATCCCTGACTAACTACAGTAAGAAGAGTTGTGAAGTGCTATAACAACGATGATGCGCGAATGCTGACGATTCGCATCTCTGCGCATAGGGTAAACTGGTATGCCACAATGATGGCAAAGGGCTCCAGGGAGGAATCCTCGCGCTCACCACCCCGAATGTCTATCGACGGTGACGAAATCGAGGCGGTTGAAGAATTCGTGTACTTAGGCTCACGGGTTACCGCCGACAACGACACGAGCAGAGAAATACAGAGGCGCACTGTGACAGGAAATCGTGCTTACTTTGGACTCCGCAGAACTCTACGATCGAATAAAGTTCGCCGAAACACGAAGTTAAATATCTACAAAACGCTTATTAGACCGGTAGTCCTCTATGGGCGCGAAGCATGGACCCTACGTGCAGAGGTCCAACGCGCCCTTAGAGTTTTCGAACGGCAGGTGTTGCATACCATCTACGGCGGAGTGCAGATGGAAGGCGGGACTTGGAGAAGGCGAATGAACCACGAACTGCATTAGCTGATGAGAGAACAAACCATCGTCCACACCGCGTAAATCTGGAGGCTACGGTGGGCGGGTCACGTCATCAGGATGTCGGATAGCAACCCGACTAAAATGGTTATCGAGAGTCATCCGACCGGTACAAAAAGACGTGGAGCGCAGCGAGCTAGGTGGATCGACCAAGTAGAGGACGATCTGCGGACCCTACGCAGAGTGCGGAACTGGAGACAAACAGCAATGTCCACCCAGGCCTTAGCCAGATCGGTAAGGTAAGAATTGAAAAATACGAATTAGCAGGGTAAGACAGTATAGGTATGTTTCTTCAGGTAAAACAAAATGTTGGCGTGTTATGAAATTACATTACGAAACATTCGAATTAATAAGAACTAAGTCGGCCGGTTTTGTGATGAAAATTTTATTTACAAAAAAAAACTGTATGTACATGTAAAACACTTCGAACAATCTTCATAAAATTTCATTAAAAGCTACTTTAACTTACTACACACTCTCATGAAGTAAACGACTTCGACGCCGTTTGGACTTATTTACAATGGTGGGGGAATGCTATTCACTGGATGTTGGTGGTCTGAATGGATGAGTCTTGCCTTAAAACTAGCAATGAGTGTTCTTCATCACGATTGGTTGCTTACTTAGCTTAACTTTTTTTTTTTGAAAATCATTCACTATTCGTAATTTGAGCAATCGGGTCATTTGGGTTGAGCAACTGACGGGCGACTGAGCTATTGACTGGAGTCTGATCGTTTGAGATTTCGATCTTTCAGGAGGGGACTGAATACTAGTGGCTCGTAAGAAGCAATAAACGTAGTAGAGTTAAAAAACACAGTCTCTATCACCGGTTGTCGTTTTTTTATCGTTAAGTTTCGGGCGACAAAAAATTCGCCCATAATCGTTTGATTAGCATGATTTTGTCTAACGGCTAGTTTGAGAAACCCTAAGTGATGACAATTATAAGGTACATGAGTCCCAATCTCGGGGTGCGACGCAAGGTAGATTCACAGGATCTAAGCGGGCGAGTCCTCGTCGCTCAGCAGACTTTGGTCCTTGGGTTGATGGTGGGGAATGTGGGGCATGTGAGGCATGTGCGGTAAATGGAACAGATTGTGATTATGGTGACTGCTGTTGTTGTTGGTATTGACCGTATTGTTGTTCGATGTATGGTGGTAGAGGTTCGCGTCCTCACTGGCCTTCAACAGGATGTAGCTATCCCGTTGCATCAGTATCCTGTGCTGACCGTTGATGATCATGCTGCTTCCGCGGCGAAGCGATCGCCGACCCATTTCCAAGAATTCGGTCGTTGGATCTGACGTGAACACGAAGTTCTTGTACGCTCGCACGAACACGTAGATCAGGGCAAATGTTCCGGTGAGGATCATCCCGTAAGAGACAATCGGTAACGCCATGGGTGCGAAGACTGTGGCAAGGTAGATCCATCGTCGGATTGGAGGGGTTAATTCACTGACACCCTGTGGAACGGATTATATAGTCATCAATTAAAACTACTTTCGGGGCAAAGACTTACCTCTTCCAGCCACATGATGGGAAATACAAAGTCTCTGAAGTTTTTGGTCGCCATCACATTTGGTGCTTCTTCGACTAGCAGATTGAGCTGGACTCTGACCTGTCCTTCAAGTGGAACTCCAAGTTTCTAAAAAAATAACATTAAATGTGTTAGATGCGATTGATTTAGTTTAAAGTCTTTATCAGTACCGGCTGAATCTTGAAGAATGTTTCGTGGGCATCTCGTTGAGGATTAAGTCCCTCTACTGCCTCCAGCAGTTGTGGATCCGATTGGTAGAAATGTGGATTGGAAATGTACACGGGAGCCCCTGTAATCAGATAATAATAATCTCCTAACTCAAACTTTACAACGCTATCGACAGTCTTACCATACTGGCACGGGCTTATGTTCTGAAGACCTCTGTAAGGTTTGTAGTCAGTGTGATCGAAGCATGAGTTGTTTCCATTCGGTGGTCCATACGAATCCTCTGCTAGGGTATAGAGATCAGCTGGAATGCCTGAAAATTGAAAACACTCGACTCGTTAGCCACATTCATCCTGCAATGACTCAGTCATCACGCCCCCCCCTCATCTTACCATCCTTCTCAACGGGATGCCGATAAACCAAAGGCAGCGATCGACAGAGATCCTTGTCGTAGATGTACACCACATCCGAATTGGTGACCTCCCGTGGGGGGAAAAACGATCCCTCCGAGGCTTCGATACTGGAGCAGGGTTCCTTGTCCCAGTGCGGCAAATGGTCCAGCCCGTTCAGCTTGTCAAAGTACCCAAACTTCTCCATCCCTGTGTGGCCGGTGTACATGGTGGCATACTCCGTAAGGGTACCGTTTCGCTGGTTCCGAAAACAGAAAAACAAAAAATTGGGGGGGTTGTTTCGTTGTTTTGTGGTGGGTGTGCCGGAGCGGGTGTTGGAGAGTCGAAATGATTATGGGCAGAATGACGATAAAGAAAGATCGAAGGAAAATAGAAACAAAATATTCTAAAATATAAGAAGATGAAGAGTATTGTAATTAGCTGAAATGGAATCAATACGTTAGTGAAAGTTGGTTTACTCGGTAAAACTACTGGAGCGAAGTGAAAAGGACAAAGTAAAAGGCCATTGACACAAGTGTAAACAGTTTTTGTTCATTGCTACTAACTAAACTACCTCATTATCATCGAGCGAGCTTATTTAGTTTTTGTCAACTTTTCTGAACTGAATTATCGTTATTTATAGACTCTTTGAAAATTGTGCTATAACCGACACCTCACTCAGCTTTTGAGTTGTCCTACTTTTAACGAAAATGTAGGACGAAAAACTCATTTGAAATAGATGTTTTAGGTGTTAAATGTTAACCCGTAAATCCCGGGACGATCTTCTTTTGGTAGAAATGCAATATCTTCTTTGTTTTAAAACATTTTATAGTAAAGGGGAATAGTTGTGCTAAGAAATGCATAGTACCTCCCCCCTTTGCACCCGCCCCCCTTTTGCGGGTAGCCGAAAATACGTGGCTTTTTTGTTTTTTTTATAAATCTGCATGATGATGATTAACCTGGGCAGTTGAGGTCGAAATACGTATCTGTCAAAGGATGCAAATTCTTAGTGGAATTCAAAGGAACCGTACTTAACCCGATTTTCTTTTAATTTACAGATATTCCCCTAACAAGCCCAGGTTAATCATCAAAATCCAACATTCTAAACCAAATTTTATACACGATGAATGGTAACAGTACACCCAAGTAACCACGGTGCTGAAGCCACGGTGCCCCCACAGACCGTTATTATAAAATAAAAATGTCCATCAAAACTAAGTTCAGGGATCGAATCCTGGTGCCATTCTGCACCTCTGGGCAAATTTTTAAAATAATCCCTAGGAGGAATCTCGAGAAATCTCGATTTGATGTGTTATACTAAGAAATTTCAAAGAAATCCATGTTCAGATTGGACAATATCGCTTAACCCTCTAATACCCAAATTTTTGATTTTGATCTTAATATCATTTTTCGTCATCTAAAATCGATTTAAACATGTTTTGGAAGATGATTCTTTTTAATTCTTGATTCCGTGAGTTTCAGTTTTTGATTTTTCTAATTTTTATTTTTGAACATCCCCACATTTTTATATTTTTCCTGGAAGCCTATTTGGGGTACGGATTTTTTGAGATGAAAACATTTTGAGATTTTATGATTATTGTAAACATATTTTTATTTTTTTCACAAAAAAAATATTTTCCGTGTAATTTTTAGGAAAATAATTTAAGAGTGTATTCGATCCCCTTAAACTATAGAACTAGGATAGAATGATTTGGGAAAAATTTAAAATATGTTAATTGTTGCGATTTTATACAAAATTAACAATGACTTCTAGAAGGTGACTAAAACAGCAATTTTTCGATGATTTAAAAAAAATGTAGATACGCTTTAAAATACACCAAAAACCATTTTGAGATACACGAAACAGTCCTAAATATCAGCTAAAAATGTAAAAAAATGATTTTCCACGAAACAAAAATTACAAAAATGCTCAATCTATACCCCGTCTAAAGGCGGGGTTGGGTATAAGAGGGTTAAATACCTACAAAAAAAAAAGTCCCCAAACTATTCAAAGTTGTTTCAAACCCATATTTATTTAATAACGTTACTTCAATTATACATATTGACTACTCATCTAAATCAATTAACAGGAAACTACGACGTATATGTAATAACATGGGACACGGTTTATATGGGAAAATATAAAATATGCAAAAACTCTAGTTCTTGTATACTTTTTGAGTTCCATTTTGGTCCCATATCAACTGTGCAAAATATCAGGTCGATCGGGAAAACTATTTTATGCAATTCAGTATCATAATTTACATTTTATATAACTCATTTTGGTATCATAATGGCCAAGTTTTCCGAACTGGCTCATTATGCAACTGAAATGAGTTGCATAATGAAAAATAGTTGTATAATGTTCATAATGCAACTCATTTGAGTTGCATTATGAACATTATGCAACTCAAATGGGTTGCATTATGAAAAAATCATTGCATAAAATTTTGTATGGAACTCGTTGCAAAAATCGATTTTTTCAGCACTCTTCGTATTTATCCAACTCGGCAAGCCTCGTTGGATAAATGTACGACTCGTGCTAAAAAAATCACCTTTTGGCAACTCGTTACATAAATAACTATTTTGCGCCCGTTATTCTTAGTTTTTCAGACGATGTTATGAGAAAATTTACTTCTTCAATGAAAAATCGCTTGGGGTCACCCCTTGGTCCCTAAAAATAATTCGATGAGTGATTTCTTCACGATGAATTAGACCTCCGAAGACCACAAAGCGATGCGAAGTTCATGGAAAAAAGTTATGAAGCCTTACCCGATCGATAAAATGACGAGATTTGGTTATTTATTGTTATTCCTTACATGTTAAACAACGTTTCCATGCTATTCGGTTTTCAGTCAATAACTTTTTCCACATATCTTAGATCCCTTTGTGGTCTTCGGAGGGTTGGTTCCTCGTAATATAGTAAACATGTTGTAGAATTAAGGAAAATTTTAATGTATAACACTGGGATGTGTAATATGTTCATAAAACAATAGGGAAAAATCGCTTTTGAATGCTTACGTTAAAACCGATGCATGGCTTGGAAAAACATACTTATGTCAGTTAAGTCAGTTAATTGAGTTGGGTGAGTAGTAAATATGTATAATAAAAGTTGCGTTGGTAAATATATACTGGTTTGAAACAACTTTGAATATTTTGGGGACTTTTTTTGTAGGTATTTAAGCGATATTGTTGAATCTGAATATGGATTTCTTTGAAATTTATTAGTATAAAACATCAAATCGAGATTTCTCGAGATTCCTCCTAGGGATTATTTTAAAAATTTGCCCAGAGGTGCAGAATGGCACCAGGATTCGACCACTGAACTTAGTTTTGATGGACATTTTTATTTTATAATAACGGTCTGTGGGGGCACCGTGGAAGCCTTATTGCGTGCAGATATACGGTGTATTTAGAGCAATCATTACTTTACATGCTAACTTAAGGTTGATTTAAAGTGGAAGTGGGCAATTATAGAATCAAATTAAGATTATACTGGTATAATCTTAGATCAGTCGCATAATTACCATTTCCACTTTACATCAACCATGTTCATGTAAAGTAATGATTGCTCTAAAAATACACCTTATATCTGCATGCAATAAGGATTCAGTACCGTGGTTACTTGGGCATAGTCTACGGTACTCAAAAAGCCTCAAAGCACCTCTAGAAAATTCATAAAACTTGAATTGGGTGATCTAGGTCATCCAAACTACCATGGAATTTATTTTCAAAAGATCTACTGGATCTACCGTCATTTGTGTTCACTCTGTTCCAGACATTTATTCACTTTGATGTCCATTAGATCTCGCAATGCTACGAGAACTCGATATTGTGGTAGTTGGACATTCTGTGAAATACAAATGGCATCCAGTTCATTTTGAAGTTTGCGTTAAAGTATCAATACACTGTATCATGCTTTAATTGTAAAAAAATATTCATGGAATGTAAATAGTATATGAAGGAGCCTCAGTGTACAACATAATGCTTTTGGTACATTCATGGGATATTCCAGGCTTTCCAAACTGTTTTCGAATTCAAGCACCTTCAAGATCTACAGGCTCTACTTCTGTTTCTCTTCACTCTATCGGCATAATTCTTTCACGATTATGTCTGCTACACCTCATAATATTACGATCATCTCTAAGTGTTGCTAGTTGGGTGTCCACTGGCATATAAATGGTCCACAATTTTGAGGTATGGGTCGCAGTATCTTTGGATATTTTTACTCTAGCAAATGCTCACAGAGTCTAATATACGCTACTCTTAGAGCCTCAGAGTGCAATTCTGATAACTTAGCAACATTCACTTGGTGATCTAGGTCATCCAAACTATTCTGGATTTAAGATCTTCAAGCTCTACAGCTTTACTCTTGAATCTCTTTATTTTATCGGTGTAAATCTAGGAATTTCTGCAGCAACTCCTCCAAGACTTCTGCCAAGAATTTTCTACAAAACTAATGATTGACCTCAAAAATAATTTAAGGAATTACACCAGGGATTACTCCAGGAATTACTCCCAAAATTTATCTCGGGTTTGCTCCAAGAATTCCTCCGAGGATTTTCTCAGATATTTTTTAGGAAAATTCTCAAGGAAATCCTCCTGAAATTGCTGCAGAAATACTTACAGGAATGCCTCCTGGAATTCCTCCTAGCATTCCTCCAGAAATCTTCCAAGAATTCCTCCAGGAATTCATCCAGGATTCGCTCCAAGAATTTCTCCAAAAGTTCCTCTAAAAATCCTTCAGGAATTCATCAAGAATTCGCCAAAGAATCCCTCCAGGTATTCTTGGAAAAGTTTCTGCCAATAATTCCTCCAGGAGTTCCTCAAGAAATTCCTTGAAAATTCTTCCAGGCATTCCTCTAAGAATTCTTAAAACTCCTGCAATAATCCCTCCAGAAATTTCTCCAGGAATTCTTTCAAGAATTTCAACCTTTTGGCCAAGAAACCTCTAGGTTATCCTCCAAGAATTTTTCCAGGATTTCCTCCAAGAGTTTCTCCAAGAATTCCTCCTAGAATTCATCGAGGAATTTCTCCACAAATCCCTCGTGGAATTTCTCCACAAATTCCTCGAAAAAATCCTTCAGAAAGCTACAAGAAATCACCCAGAAATTCTTTCAAACATTACTCCAGGGATTCCTCTGACATTATTTTTTCTCTTTCAGGCATTCCTCCAGAAAATCCTCTAGGAATTTGTCAAGACATTTTTCAAGGAATTCATACAGAAATGACTTAATGAATTCTTCACGAATTCCTGAAGGAACTTCTGCAGAAATCCCTCGAAGAGTTCTTTCAGGAATTCTACAAGGGATTTTCAAAGACTCTTTTCAAGAAGTCCTTCAGAAATTCCTCTACAAATACCTCCAGGATCCTTTAGGAAACCTCTAGATATTCTTCAAGAAAATACTTCTGGGATAACTCTAAGAAACCGTTCGAGAATTCCTTCAGGGATTTTCTCAGAAATTTCTCAAAAAATGTCTTAGGAAATAACTCTAAAAAATCTTTTTTCGGAATCAGGATTGGCGAAATTATTTGGAATTCCACCAGGAAATCATCTTAAAATTCCCCCCAGAAAATACTCCGGAAATTCCTTCAGAAAATCCTCCAAGTATTCCACCAAGAATCCCTCAATAAATTGGAATTTTTAGTGGAATTTCTTGTTGGTGTTCAATGAAGGAAATTCTGAAGGATTTTTGGATGAATTCTTGAAGGAATTTCTGATGAAATTTCTGAAAAGATTCTTGGAGATAGTTTTAGAGGAACACCTCAAGAGACCCCTGGTGAAATTCTTTGGGAAATATCTGTAGGAATTTCTGGAGGAATTCCTGGTGTGATTCTTGGAGGAATTCTAGGCAGATGTCTTGTAGGAATTACTGGAACAGTCCTTGTAAGAATTTCTGGAGCATTTTCCGGAACAATTCCTAGAGGAATTTCTGTAATAATTCCCGGGGGAATTCGTAGAGTAATTCCTGGAGAAAATCCCTGAGGAATTCATGGAGGAATTCCTGAAGGAATTTCTGGAGTATTTGCTGGAATATATCCTGGAGTATATCCTGGGGGAATTCCTGGATGAATCCCTGAAGAAATTCCTTGAGGAATTCGTGAAGGAATCTGTGGGGGAACTCCGGGAGGAATGACTGATGGAATTCCTGGAAGAATTCCTGGAGGATTTCGTGGGGTAATTCATTAATTAAGGAGTTCGGGAAGAATTCTTAGAGGAATCTCTGAAGCTGGAGCGAAGAACTAATGGAGAAATCTTTGAAGAAATCAGTTGAGGAGTTCCTAAAGGAGTTCCATGAAGAAGCGGAAGCCTTGGAAGAATCCCTTGAGTTTCTTGTGAAATCCCTGAAGGAATTTCTGAATGAATTTGTGATGGAATTCCCAAAGGAATTTCTGGTTGTATCCGTTACGGAATTACGTGAAATACGCAAGTTATTTATTTTGATAAATTAGTGTTGAATTTAAGAAATTCATGTTGATTGTTCTCATTGACATTTGACTCTCTGGTCAAGGGGACCATTTTTTCGAATTTTGAAGGTAAAGCAAATAACTTTTGCATCAGTCTTGTTTGAAAACTTAAGCGCCATGAGGCAGTACTTCAGTGTTAATCAACCGTTAATTTAAATGTCATGATAATTTATTAAGCAAAGTATATCTCGCGTATCGTAATGGACAAACAACCCTATATGGCTATTAATGGAGCATTCAGATCACATACATCATTATAAAGCTATTTCCTCCAATGATTCCACTCTGATTCATCAGGCCAACTCGGAAAAGTCTTTCTCGATATGGTCACGATCTGGCCTTGCACATGGCAGTAAAAAATATAGGTCTCAACCACTTGACCGTAACCGACATCCAGCGTGTAGTTATCCGCCGCCGGTAAACATATCAACGCACCTCAACAGAAGCGAAATGGCAGCGGCCGGCCGGAGACACCACAACAAGCGACCAGAGCTATCAGTGGCAAATTTACCCCGCTAATAGAGCCAGACGTCTTAATCATAGCATCGGAACAATCCATGTGAACCTGTCAATATGGCTCTATGTAGGTATCTGCCGGCATCTTGCCGACAGACGTTATACCGCTCAATCTACCCACGACAAGAAGGCACACAACAGTTTTCAGCGCCATCCAACCGCGGCCGATAAAAAGCCAATCGATTACCGGAGCGAGAGACAAGCTATTATTATTAGCAGCCTATTATCGTATTACTCGCATTAAGAACTCCGGGGAGCCCCCTGCCCAGCTACTGCTGTTGGCGGGAGCTCCCGTTCCAAATTAGGGTCTTGTTCAGCGTGAAAATAGTATAATTTAATAGGTCGTTTGTAGTCCAATAAAGTTGATGGTAATTGGTGATCAATATTTGGAGTTGAAAATTTCTCCCGTTCAACAGGTTCTGCATGAACCAGCCGCGCCACTAGGCAGGACCCGCATCGTCGGCTGGCGCAGGCCACACGGGTCAGTTAAGAGGTCCTTGAACTTTGCTAGCAAATGATGAGTTCCTGCATCTCGCTGAGGCTCAAAACAAATTGCTTTCGGTCGTGGACCACGCCTCTGCTGGTAAAACGATGTAAAAGGACAATTCAGTCATTAGCCGGGCACCCCCTTGAAGCGAATAATTGCCATTTAGTGGGGAACCCACTACTGCGGGCGATAAATATTGCACTGATTGACTGAATGGCTGAGGACTGGTTGGCAGCGACGGCGTAGTGTGATCTGTATCTATCAAGGAAAGCGGCTTTTGAATATTGTGCACCATCATATCGGTAGATGGCTATCAGGATTCTGCCGAGCGAATTTCCCACTACTTTGTTTGTACGAGTTGTGGAGTTGTGTATTTACATAAGGGCAATTAAAATCGGTTCCAGTGGTTTGCAGTACGAGATGAGTGTTCGATTTGTCGAAGGCGATAAACTGTGTTCTAATTGGTTGCATAATTGGGTGCTCATCCGAGCGAGAGGGTGCTAACCCGTGCTTCGTGATCCGGTGCGAAACATTCTAATTGAACGCGGTCTAACGGTTTCTCTGCTTGTTCGTAGTGTGTTCTGGGCAGGTAATTGGAATCGTGCGAAACTATACGTAGACCTGGTGGGAACTATGTTTAGTATCCAGAGTATCTCTGGATGGAAGTGCGTTTCTATGAGTTATGAGTAGGAATATTTGTTTTATAATGACTGCATGTGAAATTGAAATGACTGTAGGAACTTGTCTTTTTGCGTTCTTATGAGCGTAGATCTGGGAAATTCCCCGGTAAGTGATTGTTCTATAATTTGAACAATTTGTTATGTAACAACTACATATACAATACGAATCGTAAATTTATTAAACAAGACTTGTCGGGCGCTTTCACTATGCCTGCAAGTTGAACATCATCCTGTAAGCGGTGTATGCTCAGCCGGCTTGAAGGATGATACCTTTTGTTCTGTAACAGCTTGGTTCTCTCATGCCTCTCGTTCTCGTTGATAATGTTCATACCGGCATTGTCGTAAGACTCGATTTCTTTCAACATGGTTGTTGGGGATTGACTCACCTTCCCACGAATGGTTGTAATTCTCAATTGGCCCCAATTATCACTATTAAATCGACCTAGATTATATACTCTGAGTAGCAATACCGTAGTGCAGGGAACTCATTAGGTTTTATTATAAGTAAATTCAGTTTATACCGAACCGCCATGGGCGGCGGCTACAGGCCGTTTAAACATTGTAAATCGTGTAAATAAAGTGTTGTTCTCTATGTTTTATTAAACCAAAACCACGAGTAGAAGTGTTTCTAATACCGGAAGACGACGGAAGTGGCTTCTACCACCAAGGAGGGCCCAGGGCTCCGGAAATGGAACTATATAGAACTCCCCTGTACATCCCTTCAAACACCCTACTTCTGTTGGTGGTTGGCTAATCCACCGGCTCTACGGTTATCGAAGGAGGTCCAAGGCCAACTACCCAACAAATGGTCCTTCGAGCCGGATCTTGGCCTATTGGATTTGGAATTGGCCAAGAATCAGCATACTGGAAGTGCAAGGAAAATTCGCCATCATCTCTCAATCAACAACGTAATGGCGAATCGGCGCAGTGGCCAACTGGTTGGCAATCGACAAATGGCATCGACGTATGCGGTACAGGAAACCACGTCAACTTCGCAGTATCATTCATCTAACAATGGCATTCGTTGGAACAACCCTCCACCCACAATCATCAAGGAACCTACCCAAACATTTGGAACACTTTACCTGGACTGCTGATTTGCAGCGGATTTTCCAAATCTCCATGATCGGCCTGAAGTCGCTCATAATTCAGCACTCCACGGCCGTGCTGTGCTCCTACAGGCGGTAACCCAATTTTCTCAACCATAACGAGGAAATCGTACACGCAGCAAGGCCACTCAACTGAAGCACAAACAACACTAGGGCGTTCCAAACCAAACATTACTGCATCCAATCAATAATGGCACTACTATTCTTCTCCAACAACTACGTCAGCAGCAAGGGCTGCATTTGTTGCATCGGGCAGCATCACTGGAGAGTCGAGAGGCACTAGGGGTGTCTTTCGCTCAACCCAAACAGGATTCCAAGAGCAGTCAACTGGGATTGCTCAACATTCACGGTACAAAAACACCAGCAGCAAGGGCTGCGGCTGTTGCACAGGGCAACAGTTTTTCATCTCCTTCCAAGTGACTAACGGGGTTAGGCACAGAGCACAATCTCACGGGTCAACTAATAGGCTTACACAAGTCAATAGGATAAGCAAAATATGGATTGTACCGCGTTTTATCACAATTTTTCGTTTCTCTATTCGATCTTCAGTGTTCAGTGTTGGATCACTTTGTTTTGACTTGCTGCATAGTACGTAGGTAGACTGATGTTCGAAATTCCAATACATCTGTAGATAATTAGTACTGGATAACGAATTAGTGTGCACACAATAGGTGCTTGTAGTGTTTGCAGAGACGTTATACACGAGACATGAGTTCGTTGTACCAACTACATACACACTAGGTATCAGAGGGGCTAGACATATGAATGAATTGGGTGAGCTTAGACTGGCACGTTTCATGTTCTGATAGGATTCCATTAGAAATGTTTGATTGAATTTCAAAACGTATGCAATTGTTAGGATAGTTCAGAAATTCCAGGAATTTCAGGGTGGGTGAGTATGTTGGGGATTGACTCACCTTCCCACGAATGGTTGTAATTCTCAATTGGCCCCAATTATCACTATTAAATCGACCTAGATTATATACTCTGAGTAACAATACCGTAGTGCAGGGAACTCATTAGGTTTTATTATAAGTAAATTCAGTTTATACCGAACCGCCATGGGCGGCGGCTACAGGCCGTTTAAACATTGTAAATCGTGTAAATAAAGTGTTGTTCTCTATGTTTTATTAAACCAAAACCACGAGTAGAAGTGTTTCTAATTTGTCAATTTCTTGATTTTGCTTTGGCTGACCAAGCCATGTGGGAAATTACACTGTTGAAAATGCTTTGACATCCATGTGCACAACAGAACACGTGCTCGATGAACAAATTGAGATTTGAAATTATGAAAAGAAATCCACGTACTCCGGTGAGACTCGAACTCACGACTCCCAATTCGCTAGACGGGCGCTTCTATTCCTTCAAGCTACGGAGTCACTCGACTATCTCCGTCGCCAGCAGGCCTAGAACTGAACTCGATTCCACAATCGCACATGGTTATCTTCTTTTCACAATCCAAACCCCCTTCGGATGGGATTAGATGAACATCTAACACATTGTCTGTTGTGCACATGTATGTCAAAGCGGGAGAGGAAGTTATTTTTAATTGTCGAGAGCTTCGGGCACTGCCTTCCAATCACTTATTGGTATGGCAATTAGTGTGCAGTCGGACTCTCGACGGGTCGGTCCTCGGCCGACCGAATACGATAAGGGTGACCGTAGCACCTTACAAATGTCAATTTCTTGATTTTGCTTTGGCTGACCAAGCCATGTGGGAAATTACACTTCCTCTCCCGCTTTGACATACATGTGCACAACAGACAATGTGTTAGATGTTCATCTAATCCCATCCGAAGGGGGTTTGGATTGTGAAAAGAAGATAACCATGTGCGATTGTGGAATCGAGTTCAGTTCTAGGCCTGCTGGCGACGGAGATAGTCGAGTGACTCCGTAGCTTGAAGGAATAGAAGCGCCCGTCTAGCGAATTGGGAGTCGTGAGTTCGAGTCTCACCGGAGTACGTGGATTTCTTTTCATAATTTCAAATCTCAATTTGTTCATCGAGCACGTGTTCTGTTGTGCACATGGATGTCAAAGCATTTTCAACAGTGTTTCTAATACCGAAAGACGACGGAAGTGGCTTCTACCACCAAGGAGGGCTCAGGGCTCCGGAAATGGAACTATATAGAACTCCCCTGTACATCCCTTCAAACACCCTACTTCTGTTGGTGGTTGGCTAATCCACCGGCTCTACGGTTATCGAAGGAGGTCCAAGGCCAACTACCCAACAATGGTATAGTTTTAACAATATTTCATTCGATTTATTAATAATAATGAAGCAAACCAACAAACATTATTGCTGTAAAACAGATAAATAAGCCGCTCTTTAGCTTGATTTTGGAAATTTTAGCCAAATAAGATGGGAGATAGAGTGACACTTGATTGGCGGCGGTGTAGCATCTGCGCTCCACATGTCCCGCATAGCAACCATATTTTCTAGAAGGACCACACAAGTGGTACCTGCCGCGACCCATCATCAGGCCAACTGGCAACAGGGAGCGGCCAACAGCGCAGATGCTACAGCGGCTTGCCCAGGAGAATGTCCCGCCTCTGAATTGAAAGACTTTTCCGGAC
Source organism: Aedes albopictus (assembly GCF_035046485.1). Lineage (NCBI taxonomy): Eukaryota > Metazoa > Arthropoda > Insecta > Diptera > Culicidae > Aedes > Aedes albopictus. Next base: position 510,999,288 of record NC_085137.1, on the reverse strand, counting down.
GTGGAACGTCTACTGAACGTCTCCCGCCTAGTAAGCGTCGGAATAGCCGATGAAGTCCTGCTTACTGTCTCCTCATAGCTGCAGTCGATGGAATGTGGTCGCCTTCAAGTAGCGGAGTTCGTTGAATTTTCGCCCAAGGATCGCAGCAGTTGTTGCAATGTCTGGCCTTGCTACGACTGCTAAGTAAGTACAGAAGTCCACCTACTATGCTACGATAGGACGCGCCTGTGGATCCAACCTACTGATACCTGATACGGCAGGACGTTGGGCCCTTGAACACTTCTTCGGTATCAGCCACCTTGAAGATGCCGGAGTCCATCGGCAAATTGGCCATCTTGCAATCCTTCATCCCGAACATGGTAATCAGCTTCTCGATGTAATTGCGAAGACTCAGTTTGTAGACACCTCCGACATGTTGAATCTCTACGCCGAGGAAGTGGAGCAATTCCTGGAGACACGTCAATTCAAAATCCGCACGCAGTCTTTTGTCCGTAGAATCGACCAGAAGGCCGTCTACATATGCTATCAGGATTACCTTCGCTTTCCCGCCATCCTTCACATACAAACAAGGATTCGCTGTCGTTCGGCACCATGTCTTCGACAACCCTTCATCTAAACGTTTGCTATAGCACCGAGTTGACTGTAAATTGTAAATACTACGTTGGAGTTGGGATACAAGGTTCCCCTTGTTTGCGGCCTTGAAATCGGCTGGTTGCCATATAAAGATGCTTTCCTCGAGGTGCGCATAGAGATTCGCTGTCTTTATGTCCTTGTTGAGGTTCGAAGCGCAACCATGATGAATGTCGGGAATGTTGCCTGGCACGTCACAGGAGCGACCACGGCGTGAACATTGACTCCGGTTCGCTGAGTATACTCCTGAGCAATCAACCTTGCTGGTTCTACCCCATTTGGCATAATGCCATTTGGAAAAATGCCGTTTAGCATAAAAGTCATTTGGCATAACAAGGATTATGCACATTCTTAGCAAGAAGGCTGTTCTTCGTATTATGCTAAATGACCTTTATGGCAAATGGCATTATGCCAAACGGCATTATGCCAAACGGCATTATGCCAAATGACATTATGCCAAATGGGGTAGAGCCACCTTGCCTTGCGTTCCACGATTTGGTTGTTCTTGTTCTGTTTTACCTTGTAGGTAAATCCACTTCGAGCCGATAACTTTCTGATCCTTCTGCCGCGGAACCAGAACTGGTATCCTCTTCTTTACCACAAGCTTCATCACTTCCTACAGGATGCACGTGGCTCTTCGTTGGCATGTTTCCTTCCTTCTTTGATAGGAATAACTTGAATGTTTTCTTTTACCGGGGGTTTCTTGGGCTCGGTTACTTTTACTCCCACCGACGATAAGTCGTTCCCGAGCTCGATGAACTGGGCTTCACGGCTGATCAAAATCGTGTCCAAGTCCACGAAGGAATAACCTTTTTGTTCGATCGCGTCATTAATGAAGGTGAGCTCTGTAGCCTTCCTACCCATCTCCTTCCTCTTCGTGTCTGGTACGTGAACGAAAGCTTGACTGCCAAATGCTCGGAGATGAACAAGTTCTGGGTTCTTTCCCTACCATAGCTCGAAAAGTGTTTTCGGAACGGAATCGTTGACGTCGATCTTCTGGGTGTTTCGTTTGCTGTCAACGCGGTACACCACACCGGATCGTTTGTCCTGGGTCTGCGTTCGCCAGCGAACTGCTTCAAAGATCGGAAGAACTATTTGTCGTTGGTGAGCGGGTCTTGTCGATGACCCAGCTGTCATGGGTCGCGCCGCAACCGTGAACGCAACATCTCTCGCACCATTCTGTACAGCCTTGGCCTTCGCATTCCAGTTCGATCCCGCCTTCGTCAAATGCTCGTCCTTCCTGGTCCTTCCTGGTCTACCAGCAACTTCCGGCAATTCTGCTTTAGGTGTCCAGCCTCCTTACAGTAGCGGCTGATCCGAGTTTCGTACGTGACCTACCCTCTGCGGATCGCTTGCCTTTCCCTCCTTTAATGTCACTCGACAACTTCTCTATCTATCTATAGCGACGTTTGCGCACTAATAAATACGAGAACTCCTGGTTAAACGATGGTATTTCAGGTATGACGGCAGCAGATACACGACGGCAATTTTTCAGAAACGAAAGTCGGAGATACCTGGATATTTCAAGCAATTCGTAAGATACATGAAAAATCTATTTGAAAAGAAATCAAAAACCCTACGATCAGTTCAAGAAGGACAATCCAAGAGTATTGAGATGAAATGAAATCCAGCAACAATTTAAATCACAAGAGCAAAATAGTACAGCAAGGATTAATCACTGGTCGAGAAGGTGCGATTTATGATCCAAGATGCAAAATCTATTCTTAATAACTGCGGTAAGTCAAACACCGAGCGAGCTATGGATGGAATCAAAACTGAACTTGGCTCATCTGCATGTACAGGGCCAAAATGTTTGGGATAGGCAACTTTTTTTCTCACACAAAAAAAATTCAACATGCTGTAACTTTTTATAGAGTGCATCAAAAAATCTCAAATTTTGACTGTTTATCAACCTGTAAAATGTGCATCATTGGTACAAATTTAGGCATGATTGAATAATTTTTCGCGAAGTTAGAACCGTTCGGGTAAAACACTATTTTTTAGACAACTCATTTTTGAGCTGTCATATCTCGGAAACCAGTGAACCGAATTGAATGATTTTTTTAACGTTTATCAACAATATATTGATACTTAATACAACGTTATAAAATGTAATATTTTATCACGGCGAATTAAGTTATACCAGGTTGAAATTTTTACCCATATAGAGAAAAATAAGTCAATTTTACAATACCACACAAAAATTACAAAATGTGTTCTTCCTTCAATCTAAATAGGCTCTAATATATCTGATTAAAGATAACTTAAGAACAGAAGTGGAAAATCTTTCGAAATCAACACTAAAATTTAATGATGACGTCGACGTAAAAAAATTAAATTTTTTAGAGAAAAATCCAAAAAGTGTCATTCAATGATAACTTTTTTCAACGTTCAAAAAGTATCTATGTTTTAATAGTTTGTGAAGCATTTGTATATTGTCAGTGTACGTTCAAAATTTTATTCAATTCAGTCCACTGGTTTCCGAGATATGACAGCTCAAAAATGAGTTGTCTAAAAAATAGCGTATTACCCGAACTTTTCTAACTTTGCGAAAAATTAATCAATCGAGCCCACATTTGTACCAATGATGCACATATAACAGGTTGATAAACAGTCAGAATTTGAGATTTTTTGATGCACTCTATGAAAAGTTATGGCATGTTGAACTTTTTTGTTAAAAAAAAAGTTGCCTATCCCAAACACTTTGGCTATCCCCTGTATTTGGCACACCGGCTTTTAGAAATACTTTAATTTTGCAGGAAGATGAAACCTTCGTGGATTAAAATTCTATGGAGATTCTGAGGGAGCTGAAAGACATGACCAAGAATGTCAATGATGTGAGACCTTTTTACCTCGAAGTGGCTCAACCAGCACAACTTCGAGATCAGTATACAATTGCAGAAGCCAAGAACACCCGAAAAAAATGAAAGGATGCGGTGAAAGAAAAAATGTATTCTTTGAGAACCAACAAGACGTGGGCCATGATCCAGCTACCAGACGGAAAGCGAGCAATGCACAATGGGTCCAGAGCCGCATTTACGAAGACAAAAATGTTTGTGCCTAAACCTTAAGTTTTAGATACTTGATGTCTTTGGGAAAGTTTCTTCATATTTTTCGACCTTTTTTCTCATCATTGTGAAATTAGGGTGGTCCCTCTAGTTTAGCTGATCCAAATATCTGCTTTTTAATAGTTTTATGTACGTTTACAAAATGTTCTACAAAGTTGTAAAACAACTTATTTGGAGTAAGTTTGCCGAAGAAACCATTATTCTATCTCTTATGGTTCCTAACTTATAATTTTTGAAAAAAATCATGTTAGGGTGATCCATGAAATTAAGTTTTCTTGAAATAACTTTTAATTCGTTCGTTTCTCGTAAAAACTTTGTTCTGAGCACTTTTAGAACTATCAACGACGCATATTTTTTCCAAAGAGCTCAATGTTCTAACTCTCAAGGTTAAAAAGATATTGGTATTTTTCTTTGAAAAATCACTTTTTTTCAAAAATTCATATCTCAAAAAGGAGCAAATTGATTTTCAATCTCTCGGTTGCATTGGAAAGATCGTACTCTGTTCTTTTTATGGGGAAAAAAACTGCAGGTACCTTTTTTGTTTGAAGCTTTTTATTAAATTTTGAAAACACGATTTTTCTCATGGAAAAGCAGTTGTAACTTTGAAAATCGATGAGATACAAACTTGGCGTCTTCGACAAAATTGTGAGTTTTTGGCTGCCCTAAAAGTGCCCAGAACAAAGTATTGCGAAAAAATCAACTCATAAAATTATATTGAGTAAAAACAGATTTTCATATGAAAAACGATACACTTCACGCAAATTCAACTCGTCTTTGTTAGATAGATCAAAGTAGCTTGGTAAATGGTCATCCATTTCATTAGAACCAATGTTTATTTATACTGTCATCACCATTAAGGCACAATGTTGATAAGATATTGTAAATCATGTAACTTTGATAGGCTTTTACGTTAACATCAACATATACTAGTGATTGACATTTTCGCTATCCATACATTGAAGTCATAAATTAAAATTAAATTGATGGAAATCAGCTCAAAATCATATTTTAAGTTGATTTCATTGACAATATATGAATTATAAACAAATTTAAACATTTTTGACATGGTTACTTCGATCTATCTAACAAAGACGAGTTGAATTTGCTTAAATTGTTCCGCTTTCCATATGAAAATCTGTTTTTATTCAATATAATTTAATGTGTTGATTTTTTCGCAATACTTAGTTTTGAGCACTTTTAGAGCAGCCAAAAACTCACATTTTTGTCGAAGACGCCAAGTTTGTATCTCATCGATTTTCAAAGTTACAACTACTTTTTTTATGAAAAAAAATCGTATTTTCAAATTTCAATAAAAAGTTTCAAACAAAAAAGGTACCTGTAGTTTTTTCACCATAAATAGAACGGAACACGATCTTTTCAGCAGCTAGCCGAATGAGGGCCAGCTCCATAGGGTCCTATCCTAAAAATCTAAAAACATGGACACGTTTAGTACTTCCAGTGAGCTGTACGCTCTTTGAAGGAAGCACGACACTAGACAAGACTAGCATGCAACGCCCAGTGGCATAGCCGAAAACTTTTCCTGACTCTGCGGCGGGAATCGAACCCGCGCTCCTTAGCACGATGCGACTAAGTGCTTGGTGACACTAGCCGCACGACCACGAAGCCACACATTTTGAGAGGATTGCTGGAGTACAGTATAAGCAGCCATCAACAACGCAACCAATAACACTGTCGGATGCGTGGAATAGAACCGACGGAACGATTGTTTTGACGAGGAATTGAGAGCGATTTTGAAGGAGACGTGTGTAATGTGTGCGGTTGGTTTGCAACATCATGGAACCCGACATAATGTGGAACGTTGAATACGGTTCAAACAGAAGCAAAGGAAGCATTTTCCACTTTCGCAAGGAAAAACACCACCTGGAAGACGCAAATGCGAGAAAATGGAATGGCTGTGTTGTTATCAAGATACACGAATGTCATGGGCTTATATAGCCGATACGCTAAGCGCATGACCATGCTGAGGGTGACAGGTTCGATTCTCGGTCGTTCCATGAACTTTTCAACTTACGGTGACTTCCCTTGGGCATAGAGTATCTTCGTACATGCCTCACAAAATACAGTCAAAATGGACATTGGCAGAGGAAGCTCTCAGTTAATTACTATGGAAGTGCTGATAAAACACTAAGCTGCGAAGCAGGCGTTACGCAATGAAGAAGAAGAAGAAGATACACGAAAGTTCTACCAGAAGCTCAACACATCCCGCTTCGGCTTCGTGCAACGAGCCTAAATGCGGGGAACACGGGATCATCCTTCTGATGGATGAATGTGAAATGATTGAAAGGTGGTAGCAACACTTCGATGAGCACTTGAACGGGGTACCAGAGGATCGACGCAGACATTGGCGGAGCCAGCGTTTTCTTTTTTCTTATTCACTCTCCTAAACATATACGAGAAAGAGCGAGATGACAGAGGAGGCAAGCTGCCCCCTCTTCTATCTTTCTCTTTCCCGTGTATGTTTAGGAGAGTGAGTAAGAAAATAAAAAATGCTGACTCCGCTAATGGACGCAGACGAGAAAACGTCTATGTGGGGCAGTTCATTAACCACGTGTTCATTTTTACTGGATTTACCTCCCTCCCGCCCTAAACCACCCCCATGGACCTCGTGGTTTAAAGACGGCCCCCAAGAGAATCAGAGCCAGAGGACGAGAATGGAACAACTATTACGTTGCGGGATGTAAAGAAAGCTAATCACCAGATCAACATCCATAAAGCAACTGATAAGAATGGTATCGCCGCTGAGCTGATCTTCCTGTAATGGTAAATAATCTAGATATGAGGAACAAAACAACTACCGGAAATGTAGATAGAAAAGTGACAGGCGCGAGAATTTTTGTTCAATCATTCAATTCAGCTATCCTGGATAATTTCCTGTCGGCTATTATCATGATTCTCCAAAAATGCTCCAACAAGTTCCAGGTATGAACACATCACCTGTTCATCAACAAAATAATGGACGAGAATGGCTTTTCCGAAATTCTAACCAGGGTGATTCAAGAGTAACGATGGTAGGCAAAGCTATGTAATAGTTTCGGTTGAACTATCTAGTTCATTTGAAACCCGCCCAAGATTAGGATAATGTAATGGGCTCTCCTGCTGTTGAACCTCGCCCTAGAAGGTGAAATGTGATGGATTCAGTCTTGAATTTTTAGAGATTGAATTTTTAGCTGATGTTCAATGATAATTATCACTTTAGATTTTATAAATTTCTGAACACATGGTACAGATTTATTATTGGTCGGATCTTCTGAAAATGATAGTTTCTTATTTAAAACTCATAGTGACCAGTTAGTTAAAACTGTCACCACGGAAACAACTGTTTTAGCAAGCTTTATAAATGATGAGCAATAATTACAAGATTCTCCACTTATAACGGTTATAAGCTGCTAACGGTCAATTTGTTATGTAAACGTACTATTACACGTTGTTCGCGGTTTCCGCCGCTTACAGCATCACTGTTTCAGCACCGGCGTCTAAAAATTGTGCTCACAGAAATCAATTACACTCCCTCCCAGAGCCTATCAGCATATCATAACTCTACTAATCAATTTGGCATCTGCATCGCGCAATATAACTTTAGCAAGTGTACCCAGCATTATGATATTATACCCCGGGTGTAACACCCACATCACACTGACTGACTGCGAGCGGCTGCGCTAAGAAGCATCTCTGAATTCAAGTGCGGTCGGTGGAAGAGAGGGAGGAAATCGGGTGCCTGGCAGTGCTGGATGGCTCTAATAATAAGTTGTGAGTGCTTGTTGAGTCGTTCTGGTTACACCTTCCTCGCCCTTTCTTGCTGTGTATGGTAATCTACCGTATCGGTTCGAACTACGGACCGGTTGGTATTCCGAGGAATGGGGTTCTACCCAGTTCCAATTCGCTATACGTCTTACGCTTCAGAGAATTTCTTTGATGTCCGGTACTTGAATCTGTACGGTATCATCTAATGCAGATTAATGGGTAACACTGGCGAGATGCTGAAAGGTAACTGAAATGGCTCGTTGGCGTGCTGTTCTCACCGAAAGCTATCTGCTGCTTTGAATGCCTGCCAGGGGGTTTCCAGCATGGGTAATCGATTTGTGAATGCGGAACCGACTCCAAGAGACAGATTATACGGCGCTAGTTTATGGTCGATTGTTTGTTTGTTTTAAATATCAGTTCAGATCGTTAGATGACAGGTCAAAGGAATGTACAGATGTGGTAATAAGTTCTAGATTTAAGTACTACGATAGGCTACAAAGGGGGAAGAAATAAATGTTCAAACTAACAATCTACGATGCAAATAGAGTTGAGCCGAAGCGCAAAATGATACCACAGTTGAACCCAGTCGATGCATGCAGTTGATGAGATTGATCTGGTTATGAATTGATGATGAAGTCGTCGTCCATCGGGGCATGGGCCTCGCTCATCCTGGAATGGCGCGTCCCTGCAAAAGAAGTAGAAGAAGGAAACATGGCGCGAGCGCGAGGACGACATGGCGAAGCGATGCTGTTGATATTTCATCGATTAAATGCAGGAGATGAAGAGATTGCTCTCGGTTGCGGTTCGCGGTGCACAGTAGGTCTAGGCTTTCGACCGGCACTTACCCCGTTCAGCAGACCCATCTTGGACATTGGCCGTCGATTTCGAGGATAGAATCGATGCGCGAGGCTCACGAGTGTGTCGTCGTAACCAAACACCAGCTCGTCGGCAGTCAGCGAAATGAACGGCTTGTACTTGGTCGCCGTCAGGACTAGCGAGATGGTCTTTGCCAGGAAGTACCCCAAATGCTTGCTCTGGGTGGAAATGGTCTGAAAAATTAGGATAGTTTATGAGCAAGATGCATCAACAATACGTAGTCCTTTCTTACCAGCAGTGGAATATTTGGTGTCGTTATTCGTTGGTTCTTATCTACGCTCAGTTCAGGAACAAATTGTAAGATTTTCTTGTGCTGATATGTTACAGTGTAATTGTCATGGAACTTGATATTCACCTTTTCCATATCTTCTCTGGAACAAAAATTAAAGCAAGTGGAACATTAGGTGACACAGTCATGGTCATGGATGATTTTGGTGACAAAATAAACGAGCTCAGTTAAATCTCTGGAAGTATACTCGATCAATAAAATAAAATTTTCATAGACCCTTTTGAGAAATTGTGCAGCAAATTATGTTTAAATTCTTGGAGGAGTGTGTAGCAAAATTTGGGTCAGAAACTTGAGTATAAAAAACCAACTTCATTTAATCAATTCACGGAAAAATCGGATGAAATTCTGTGAGGACTTTTGCCTTAATTTATTAAAAAACTTACGATGAATAAACTTTGAAATTTTTGCAGAATTATTAAAGATTGTTATCTTTGCTTCAAAGCATTCGCACTGAAATTTCGCAAATAGGTCTGAAACTACATCAGAAGTTTTTTTTTTGTTATATTCTTCTGCGATAAAGTTAGAAGTTTCCAAAGGAACGTAGTATGAATCTTCTTCGTGTATTCATCAAAAATGACATAGGATTTTACCTATTTTTTAGTTCATTCTAATATTTTCCAACAGCTCTGAAAAAAAAAAATCGCGTCATTCAAGAAGTTTTGTAGAAATTCTTCTGAGATCATCGTGAAATTTTATCCAGAATCGGCCAGCAATGATGCTACAAGCTTTTGCTTGGTTTCCATCAGGAGTTCCATCTGACCCTAATTAGCAATTTCTCCGAGTTTACAGCGAACTACATGTATCTTGGTAAAACTGTAAAATACAAATCCACCATAAGCTTCTTTTCCTAATCTTCAGTAGTATTTAATAAATTTGATGACTAATTACCAGAAGAGAACCGTCAACATGTTCATTAAAAAATCATACAAATATAACTGATAGAAATTCGTTGAGTAATTACTTTCATTGTCAGAATTTTTCGTCAAGCAGAAATATTCTGTAAAAATTGCTTACGTGAATTCTACCAAATTATTCTAAAGGACATATTAATTAGGACGTTACCCTTACCGTTAAATGGAATAGTTCGAAATCTTATACAGTTCTATTAAATATGGAACGAGCTCACCAATTATTTTGGTACTGTGTGTCCGTAGTGGTGCAGAGAGTAATGTGTTGTCTTTTTGCTGTGACTTCATCGTCCTGGGGTGGGGTGTCCACCGCACCATAATCGATCGTTGTCTCGCGCGGAAACGTAACTAGTAGATGCGCGTGTGTGTTTAGAATTGTGTTGTCTTTTGCTTATGGTGAATGCATATGGTGTGCAGTTTTTTTTTTGGTTTGTCGATCGTCACGTTCAGATCATTTTTGTGTGGCTTCTGATCCCTAGTGGGGATAAAAAAAATAAATTAAAAATAACTTTAAGAAACTGCTGTTACGAAATAAGCTTTGCTGACAAACCGACCACAAATATCAAAATCACACCATAGTTTCAAAAACTGGGAGGCTTTACACTTTTGCATAGTTTAAAATTACTTTTGCCTTGATATTTTATTAGATAATTTTATTTTTATCACACCTTCACATGATCCAATTGTTGGACACTGGCATAAACTAAACTGTTAGCAGTCGAGGGGTCCTAGGGGGTCTCAGGAGCATTCCAGGGGGTTTGTGGGGCGTTCCAGGATGTTCCAGTGGGATTTCAGGGATTCAGGAGCTTTCCAAGGGCTTTCAAGAGGTTTCAGGGGCGTTCCAGGGAGTTTCAGGGGAGTTCCAGACGGTTTCAGGGCGTTCCTTGGGTGTTCCAGCGGGTTTCAGGAGCGTTCTAGGGGCTTTCAGGGGGTTTTAGAGACGTTTCAAGGAGTTTCAGGGTCGATCATTGTTTAAGGATTGTTCCAGTGGGTTTCAGGGGGTTTAAAAAGCGTTCTAAAAGGGTTTTCAAGGTATTTCATGGGCGTCCCAGGGGTGTTTCATGTGTGCTGCAGGGACGTTCCATCGGGTTTCAGGGTCTCGGGGGGTTTCAGGAGCGGTCCAAGGGTTTTCAATGGGGCTTCAGGAGCGTTCCAGGGGTTTTCAAAGAGTCTCTGGGGCATTCCAGGAAGTTTCAGTGGTTGTGTGAGGGAATTTGGGGGTCACAGAGGTAGTCCAGGGGCATGGGCTTTCAAGGACGTGCCATGGTGTTCCGGTGGGTTTCAAGGGATTTCGTGAGCATTCCAAGGCGTTCCAAGTGCGTTCCAGGAAGTTTTAGGATGTCCCAGAGGTGTTACAGAGATATTCCAGAGGTGTTCCAGGGTTTAAGAGCCCAAGTAACAATCAGCATGCCTCGAAGGTTTATTCATGTTTTATCCTGGTTTTATACGAGCATGTCAAAAAGCTAGTTGTTCTAAATAAGTTGTATGTGGTAGTTTTTTACTTTGAACCTTTGGCGTTCCATAAAACTATCATATAACTTCTGCTATAAACATCTTCAATTAAAGACTTGCAAGTAGACATTAATTGGTTTTATCACTTATTATATACCATTTCAATAAAACTTGCATTTGCGGTTGTTGTCGGAGAGATTTTTTTTGTAAACAAATACACAAAACTGTGAGGCAATGCATAAAATCAACAAAAGATTTCGTGGCTGTAACATAAACCAAAAAAATGCTGTGATAAAACCGCTAGTTCTATCATGAGCTCTGTTATGACTACCTCAGTGAGGCAAAGTATTGAGATTTCATTATTGATATTATTCCTTTACATGTATTGGAAAAATAACAAAAAAGTTTATCCTCACTTTACCTAGGGTATAACTTTTTTCACAGACGTTGGATCACTTTGCGGTCTTCGACAAAGTTGTTTGGAATATAGTCACCAACAATAATACCAAAGGGTTTGATTATTGAACGCTTACAGCGCCACCTAGCGGCAAAATTCGAAAACTTAAAATTTCTGCATACATTTGGCCAAGTTTTCCCATACAAACTTCAAGCGTTTTGAGCGCCCCCTTAGGCTCAACCAATTTCGCTCAAATTTTGAACGTAGCTTCTGGGAGTCCAAGACAACTAATTCAGGAGGTAAGACTTGCCATTTTTCAAAATTTTTGTTTTTCATATAAGTCTGGGCCACCTTAATATGCATCATTGGTACAAATGTGGGCTTGATTGAATAAATTTTTGTAAAGTTAGAACCGTTCGGGTAAAACACTATTTTTTAAACAAATCATTTTTGAGCTGTCATATCTCGGAATCCAGCGAACCGAATTGAATGAATTTTTTTAACGTTTATGAACAATATATTGATACTTAATACAACGTTATAAAATGTAATATTTTCTTACGGCGAATTAAGTTATACCGGGTTGAAATTTTTACCCATATAGTGGAAAATAAGTCAAATTTACAATACCACACAAACATTACTAAATGTGTTCTTCCTTCAATCTAAATAGGCTCTAATATATCTAATTAGAGATAACTTGAGAATAGAAGTGGAAAACCTTTGGACATCAACACTAAAATTTATTGACAATGACGTAAAAAAATTACATTTTTTCGAGAAAAATCTAAAAAGTGGCAATCTTTGATAACTTTTTACAACGTTCAAAAAGTATCTATGTTTTAATGGTTTGTGAAGCATTTGTATATTGTTAGTGTACGTTCAAAATTTCATTCCATTCGGTTCACTGGTTTCCGAGATATGACAGCTCAAAAATGAGTTGTCTAAAAAATAGTGTTTTACCTGAACGGTTCTAAGTTTGCGAAAGATTAATCAATTGAGCCCAAATTTGTGCCAATGATGCACATATAATAGGTTGACAAACAGTCAACATTTGAGATTTTTTGATGTACTCTATGAAAAGTTACAGCATATTGAACTTTTTTGTGAGAGAAAAAAAAGTTGCCTATCCCAAACATTTTGACCATCCCCTGTACAAGGCGTTTGTAGGAAACACGTAATTTTCACACTAATATAACAAAGTTGCCACAGCAAAAAAAAAACCTGAAAATTACACCCGACGTAAAAAAATAGCACACAAGTTTCTATTCTATTTCACTGAATTTTACATTAAAGAATTTCTTGTATGGAATATTGAAAGCGAGCTTCATACTTAGAGCAAGCTACTTTACAGGGGATACTCAAAATAACTGGGATAGGTAAAATTTTCACTTTTCAAAAAATGTTCAACTCGCTGTAACTTTTCGAAAAGGGCATCAAACATTCTCAATTTTTTACTGTAACTTCATCAACTAGTTGTGTATGAGTGGTCAAAATTTGAAAAAGATCGAGCCATTCTACACGAAGTTATAAAGGTTCTAGGAAAAGGTATAATTATCCGATAGCCAAGCTGTTATATCTCCGGATTCAATGAATCGAATGCAATGAAATTTTGATCATTTATGACTTATATAATGAGCTATCAAAAACTTTTGTCTAAACTTAAAATTCTTTATACGAAAGAAAATTATTACCATTGGATTATTTTTCTAATATACCACCAATTTATCCACAACTTCATCATCGTTTCAAAATTCGAGATAGTAATTATAGTTCATTTAAATTCCCTCTAATTGACATCAATATGAATATGTTTTGAAATGAAGTAACAAAATAACTGGCATTAAATTGAAAAAGTAATGGGATGCATATGAAAATAGATAAATTTACTAAAGAAACATAGAATAAATGAAACCGCCATAACTTTTTTTCTTATTAATTATTTCAAATTAAGTAAACTGCTTTTCAAAGTTCACTATATTAGTCATAAATGATCGAAATTTCATTGCATTCGGTTCATTGAATCCGGAGACATAACAGCTCAAAGTTGGCTATCGGATAATTATACCTTTTCTAGAACCTTTATAACTTCGTGTAGAATGGCTCGATCTTTTCCAAATTTTGACCACTGATATACAACTAGTTGATATATCACACTTCGAAAAATATGCGTAATTTTACGTCATTTTACGCCGACATATTGCAGCGAGTAGAATGACGGAAAAATAGGTTAGTTTCAGACGTACAATTACGTTCGCTCTTAAAATTACATGAGACGAGCGGCGTTAAAAAAAAAATACACGTCATGACGTAATAATAAGCTTTACGACATGACGTGTATTTTAAGGTTATGTTCACTGAAGAGTTTAACTCTTCCCATCTCCATCTAACCACAAATAATTTATGAAGACCACTCACCTGGACCGATTCTATCGTCATCACCACCGTTGCTTCAAACACTCAAACACTAATCACTAATAATATTAAGAATTCTTTGTTAGTGATTTGTACCACAAAAACTCCCGTCACTTCGCTGCACACTGGAACCCATCACCTGATGCCTGATTTTCATACTGTTATCCTTTAGGGATTGTCGTCAGTTCTCAAAACTTTTAGTTTAACAAAATACACAAGATAACAACTAAATTCGAATGAACAATATGTATTTTTGCCTCAGCCTGTGACGAAAACACTGCCGCTTCAGCACTTCGGAGACTGCCACTTATTTTGAATCTGCCGGTAGCGTATATTATTTCAAAACTCTGCTTTGAGCTGAATGCAAATTGCTTTGCGCATCCGCGTATTCCCGAATAATCTGCAATTAATATTCCCATTAAGATTTAACTGGATGTGGACGTGGACTAAAATTGCGAAAGTCTACCGAACGAAACTAAACGAAAACATGAGAAGCAAGACTGAAATTTGACGTTTGCCGCGCACGTCGCTGTTTATGTTCAAGGACGTGTAATTTTATGTCATTTAATATCGATATCTGAGTCATTCCCTTCAGAAAACAGTTGGCGTATCTTAAAATATAGTATATGAGACAAACATTTGCTGGGAGTGACGATACATTAACTTTTTTTGGAAGCTATTCATGACAGCGTCAGATATGACACAAAAATCAGTCATATTTTATCTTACGGCATATGTCATTACGGCATTTATAAAGATTGTGTCAATTGTAATATTCAGAATTTTTTAGTGTGTACTTACAGTAAAAAATTGAGAATATTTGATGCCCTTTTCGAAAAGTTACAGAGAGTTGAACATTTTTTGAAAAGTGAAAATTTTACATATCCCAGTTATTTTGAGTATCCCCTGTACATTTATAAACTGATGGAAAAATGTGTGCGATATGACGGGGTCATTTTGTTACAGGTTATATGATGTAACATTTTTTAGGGTGTCCGGCCATTTGGCCGAATGCCGTTTGGCCGAATGCCGTTTGGCCGAACGCCATTTGGCCGAATGTCATTTGGCCGAATGGTCGTTTGGCCGAATGCCGTTTGGCCGAATTATGTTCAAAAGAATTCAGAGGAAGTTTTGACATTCCAACTACCAATACGATCATCAGAAATATTTCCTTATTTTAATCATAGGCTATTCTTTCTAGTTTTGACATTAAGGGATGAGTTGGCGTTGAATCTGTCAATATTTTATCAAAGATTTTTCCTTCTTTGAATCATAGGCTGTTCTTTCGAGTTATACTGATGCGAGGAATAGTGACATGGTCACTTAAGTTCATCATTTATTTTCGGCCAAACGGCATTCGGCCAAATGGCATTCGGCCAAATGACCCATTCGGCCAAATGGCGTTCGGCCAAACGGCATTTGGCCAAATGGCGTTCGGCCAAATGACCCGGAACCATTTTTTAGCTGTGTGGTTAATACAGATAAAATAAAAAAATGCTTGGGAGACGCTAGGAATCGAGCAGGTGTTTCTTAAGTTTATAAATATGTGGAGCCTCAAGCCTATAGCTTCTTAGTGTTACACTTCTAGCTAAACTCTCCTCTAATATCAAGTAAAAACAGCACCCTGCATTGTACTCTCCAGGCTATAAATCCTGTAGCTGATATCCGTCGTGTCGACTCATCGTAAAATGTCAATTTTATATCCAGTACCGTAATTTCTAGCTAGCAGTCTTAATCCATACGGATGCCTTTGGATGTTGTGTATGAACTTGGACACTCAACCGCAGCTCCACCCGTTCAATTAAGGCGGTTGCTGCTGCTATTGGATTGTCCTTGCTCGTTTGACATCCGAGTTTTATCCGGTGCTAAATATAGTCGTCGCCATCGTTGTCGTCGCGAAAACAGTAATCAAAATCCATTTCCAAGAGCAAACAAACGGTACAGAAGTGTCCCGAGGCGGATGGGATGTGTAGGGAGCCACTCTAGGGTGACGGCGAGCCACCTTTGAAGACGCCAAGGCAAGAAAGATCATTAGGAGAGTGTGCAGTGCATGCGCGAACGCGAAGACGGAAAGATGCAAAAAGATGATGCATCACCGGAGACTGCAACCGGTAAATCGCTGGTATTACTCAGCGAGTTGGTGAGTGATGGGAACTTGTAATAATTTTGAATTCATCAGATTCAACCTGAATTTAGATTTTGCTCGATTGATTCAGAGTCAAGGGAAATATAAACTGAGGCTAAACCTTAATATCACTAGTTTACAGCATTTTTGAACTCGGTAAGCTGATGATCATTTTTGGTGTAGAATCATGCCCTGAGTTCGAAAACGCGAAAGAAAAAAATTACAGTAGAGCGGAAATTTTTTCGACTTTCCATACAAGGTTGATGATTTGAAATCGATTTTTGTTCTATTTTTAAGCAATGTCGCTCACTTCAAACATCTCATTCTCCGTAATCAATGCTTCGATTGAGCTGAAATTTTTACTGTAACTCGCCTACATATGAGAGCGATTCCAAGCAACAGCATCAAAATTAAGGAATTTTTTTAATTCATGATTTTCTATTGAACTGAAACTTTGCACAGTTTTTCAGTTTCATCTAAATCGCCATTTTTCGATATCAAATTTTTATTTTGAATCACGACTAACTTTTCAAAAGGGTGTATGTGAAAATGGTTCAAAAATATGCAAAAATCTGCACAGCCAAAATGGTTCGTTCGATTGCTATGAATTTTTCAACAAAGTTAGATAACTAAATGGTGATTCCTAAGAAAATATACACTGTGAAAAAAATCTTTTTTAACATGGAAAATATAATTTTTGCCACAAAAACTCAAATAACTCAAATCCCTATCTTTTTACCAACGTAATTTTTTTAGGGAAGACGATCCATTGTATTAGCAATCTACCATAAAAATTTGGTGATGGTAAACTAATAAACAAAAAAGTTATAACATTTCAAATATATCACAATTTTCACATTTGGTAAATATTTTTTTCTGGGTTAATTATTTAGGTCAGAAATCGCAGTTTGATGATGATTTTATTGTTCAGCAAAGTTAGTTAACTAAATGGTGATTCCTAAGAAAATATACACTGTAAAAAAAATCTTTTTTAACATTGAAAAATATCATTTTTGTCACAAAAACTTAAATATCTCAAAACTTTATCTTTTTACCAACGTATTTTTTTTAGGGAAAATGGTCCATTGTATTAGCTATCTACCATTAAAAATTTGGTGATGATAAACTAATAAACAAAAAAGTTATGACAATTCAAACATTTCACAATTTTCACATTTAGTAATAATTTTTTTTTTAGTGTAAATTATTTCGGCCGGAAATCGCAGTTTGATGCTGATTTTATTGTTAATGGCCTTGCGTGAGTAAAACAAGCTGTTTTTATTATGTATTATGTATATTATATGTACAGTAATGTTCCAATTTTATCACACCCTCCGCGCGTTAGTCGTTTATTCATTAATTTGCTGTTACATTTGAGGACAAGTGTTTTCCCTCTTCTTCAAGATGAATGTTGAAGGCGTGTTTTGCAACGTTGATAATATTGAAATGGGTATAGATGTTGAAGAATATTTCAAAGCATTTTTGAAAAGGGGCGTGCTTAAATTGTTTAAACAGATGTCGCTGATGGTACGGTGGCATGACTCTCTGCACTTAGCACTTCTGGAAATTTCTCAGTTGTTATCGTTATCGAACTTCCTGCGCCCTGCTTTAACGATGATATACAGATAGCTCGTTTGTCAAAGTCTAGACGACAGGACGTGCAAATGCGTAAATTTGTATTCAATATGGACATTTGGGCATAACCAGTCTCTTTCAGTTTATCTATGGCGCTTTCGATGAGATTTCGTAACTCTTTTGAACATTTTTTTTTTTCATCAAACGGTCTACAAGAGAGCGTTGAGTTGAAGACCTTTGAGAAAGCGACTGTTCATGTTGTTCGTTAGATTATAATAAACAAAATCACTTATTAGTTTTAACTGACTAGTTTGGTGTTGTTTGCTTGGCTGAAGAAAAAAATTACTATAAAATTTTTAATACCCACAGCGGTAGTATTTTTTTGCTTTTTCGTGAGCATTGTCATGGTATGTTCACAGACAAACAAACGTAACACTGACGCAATTTTCATTGACCACGCTTAACCCTTATGTGGCCGACAGGGTACCCGGGTATCCAGCAGCCATTTAAAAAGCACGGTGTAGAAAAAAGCAAAAAGTTTGTCGGACACATAACGGTTAACGATCATTTTGAATCTTGGTTGTGGCTTTCATAACCAGAAGAGCGCCCACCGTTTTTCTTTGCGTTTGACGTTTCACACTAGCGTCTTCTGATGACGATATTGCACAACGCAGTGTTTCGTGAAACATTTCCACCAGGTGGTGGTAGTGTGAACTGGGCGATGGGTTTCCACGAAAATTGTTCTAGGCGTTTCGTCTGTTTGTCTGTGGTATGTACCTCTCATGCATTTGTTGTTGTTGAAGTTACTCGCATTCTTCCGATCATAAAGTCTGTTCTCTAAGAGGAATTTTTTTTGCAGATAAACTAGACGTATACGCGTATATAAAACTTTTATTATACAGCTTTTGTCTTGAAAAAAAAAGGTTAATTCCATTTTTCTTATAATCAACAGCTTTTCAACACTATCAAGGGATTTTTTCACCAGTCACGTACAATAAAAGTATGACACTCTCAATATTTTTAATCACAACACTGGATCGCGTCTAAGTTTCAAATAGATACTATAGTAATTATGAATAATCAAACAAAAATATCATGAAAACAACTTGTTCAATTCAGGCGGTAGCCTGTACAATAAAATCAGCATCAAAATATAGTTCTCGAAATAATTTACACAGAAAAAAAAAATTTTGTTACTAAATGTAAAAATTGTGAAATGGTTGAAATGTCATAACTTTTTTGTTTATCAGTTTACCATCACCAAAATTTTATGGTAGATAGCTGATATAATGGGCCATTTCCCCTAAAAAATTGACGTTGGTAAAAAGATAGGGTTTTGAGATATTTGAGTTTTTGTGACAAAGATCATATTTTTTTAAAGTAAAAAAAGAAATTTTTTACAGTGTATATTTTCTAAGGAATCATCATTTAGTTATCTAACTTTGCTGAAAAATTCATAACAATCGAACAATCCGTTTTTGCTGTACAGCTTTTAGAATATTTTTGAACTATTTTCGCATACACCCTTTTGAAAAGTTAGTCGTGAGTGAATATGAAGGTTTAATATCGAAAAATGGCGATTTAGATGAAGTTCAAAAACTGTGCAAAGTTTCAGATATTTTTGAAATGGTCGCTCAGGATCGACTGACATGACTCCGTGGAATTCCTCATGATATGTCAAATAAACGTCGAGGAAGAATTTTTAAGTTGACTTTTTCTCATTGAAGAAAATACATTTCTTCAAAAAATTTTGGGAATTTGACTAAAATTTTAGAAGATCGTCCCTTAAGCTGGCCAATATCTTGAATTTCATCAATCTGACGCAAAACCTGTATTCAGATGATCGAATGGTATTGTATTCAGCTTTCAATTGATGAAAAAAGATTTAAAATTGGTCTCACAAAACGGAATATATTTGAATTTTAATAAATTACATATTTTGAAAAGTAGTAAAACTCGATATTGAGCTAAAACTCAAAAACTGTTCTACTTAAATTTTTTTGAAGATCGGTTTCGAAATCAGCACTAAATTGTGCTTCAAAAATTTTGGTCGTTGACAGATGTTCACGACTTTCGTTTTATTTTGTAAACTTGTGTATTTCATGAGAATAAATGAAGAAAACCAAATCAAATATTCATTTAAACAGTTAGTGGAGTGGAAATAAACAACTTTTCAGTGTAATTTTAAGTTTTTTTAAATTGAACTTCTGAAAATTCGAGGTGCGATTTCGTTATACTTTCACAATAATATCATGACCAAGAGCAATATCTAACTATATTTTTATAATAATTATACTATGTGAACGACATGTCATAAATTATAGCAACTATGTGAATATTTCAAATACTGTTTTCCTGATATACGTCAAACTAACATTATTGAAACTTTGAATACAGCCCCTTGATAGAAGAGCAAATGCAACCCCACAACTAAGATAGTTGTTGTCAGGCTAATCCCCCTCGCTTGCTCGCGGTTACTAAGCCTGCCTAGGTGCATGTCTATATTAGCATATAATCACCGTTCTCAAACGCATCTCCCGTCCCACGATCGCCGTGCCACGCGCTCCAAAGGAAATTTCCTTCGATTTGTTCGGTTTATCCGTATTTTTTTGTGACCAACAACGCGCGTTAGAGTGGAATCCTACAAACCCCGGGCAGATTGTTTGAGAGTGGGAGATCATTAAGTCAAAATCTCACGTGCACCCCGGGGTTGAGTCGTATTGTTGTTTTTGAGAAAAACGGGAATTCCCGTTTCCAAAGCTATCTTAATGAGATTGATCGTTTTGATCGCAATTACCGGTTCCCACACCATATGAGCGCGATCTAGGGTTACGATTATGAATCACGCGTTTCCACCGAAAGCACGTTCGGAGTTTCCGCGTGTAGGTTGCCAGCTTCCGCAAAAGATTGAATCAGGAGCGTGTTCTCTTATTCTAAGGATGAATGAGCGACTTGCATCCCGCCCATTGTACTCACCTATAAACGAATGGTCCTACTTCAACTAGTTTTGGCTTTTCACCGGCGAGAAACCCCTCCGGATTAGTTACGTTAAATATATACACCTTAGTTAACCTAGTGACGCCTGGCCGTTGCCAGTAATGGAAGCTTATCGTGCCGTTCCATAGTCTTAGATTCTGTAAAAATAAAGTGAAAAAAGAGAATGTGATAAGAGTGTTGGCAATAACATAATCGTTACTTTTCGGAAACAAACATTTAGCGACCACTTTGAACTTTAGGAGCCGTCAACAACCCACCAGGTATCTCAAAATTGATATACATGGCTAGAAATTTTGCCTTATCATGATTTGAAGAACGGATTTTTTTTTCGTATTACAAGAAGATTTTCATTATCCACGTAGCTTAATATTGGGTATCATAGTCCAGCCTTCAACGTCGCACAGTTTTGTCCAGACAAAATTGTTGAATGTCAATTTATCGATTTTTTTTGGAAAGTGTAGAATTTGCATAGTTAAAATACACAGAAATGAAAAGTAAAAAAAAGATTTTTGCTTAGGCTAACCAAGCCCAGTGGAAATTACAACGTTTAACAGAAGCACGTGTTTTATGAGCAAATTGAGATTTGAGTTATAAAAAGAAAACCACGTGCTCCAGTGGGAATCAAACCCACGATTCCCAATTCGATAGACGGGCGCTTATTACCTCTAAGCTACGGAGCCACTTGACCATCTCAGTCCCCTGAAGGCACAAAAGTAATCATTGACAGAGAAAGCCCTCATTTAACAACTGTGCAATTGCTCCTATAATACTAAACTGGGAAGCAGGCTTTATCCTGGTAAGGAAGTTACATCAAGAAGATGAAGAAGGCAGGTGACCAACTTTTCTGTCCTATTTTGATGAGTTCATCTGTGATACCAGTTGGTTTTAAGGTGAAGAATGGCATTTTTAACATCTCTCGGCGTAGGAGTTGGATCGTTACCGTCTGTTGCACTGATCCAGTCGTTTTCTATGTTGTCTTGGTCTCCATTCAGGTGCTCATCGGGACGCTGCTTCCATGTTTCATTCACTTCACAACCGTCCGTCGGAAAACACCCACCTTTATTTCAGCAGGTTTCGGCTCACGGCACGAATTCATTGCGGGATACGTTGAGTTTCTCGTACAACTTTCGTATTTCTTGGAAACGGCACAGCAGTTCCATTTTTGCACAGCGCTTCTACCAGGCGTAATTTCTTCTCCCGAAATAGGAGAGTCTGCTGTTTCCCTTTCTCTTTGTTACGTTCTGTCAGGTTCCTTCGTTGCAATATCATTACCGCCAGCACTTCGTTCTTCTCCTCCAAAATCGCTCTGCACTGCTCGTCGAACCATTCGTTCCGTTGACTCCGTTCCTCCTACCCGATGATGCTCTCAGCTGTGTCGTTGATGACTGCTTTTACCGTACTGTACTCCAGCAGTCCTCTAGAGGAGGTCGAAGTTTAAAACGGTAATGCAGGTTACACAACTAAACCTGAACCACTGTGAAGCCGCACAACAGTTGCCGTGTCAGTCAGTCTCGGAGTCAAATATTTACAGACAAATATGACAAATATGATTCCTACCGCCTCCCCCCCCCGCGATAACGGGAACTGGGTAGCGGATAAGGCTAAGCTAGCGGCGATCTGTACAATCGGTCGTTTCCCGATCTAGGAAATAATTTCCAGGTCGCATAAGGGCTTCGCAATAGCGAAGATCAATGGGGTGTACTACTGTAGTTGTTATGCCCCACCCAGGTGGTGGCCGATAGATCAGTTCTCAGCAATGCTGGATGCGCTAACAATCGCGCTAGTAGGGTGGAGTCCTGTGGTCATCGGCGGAGACTTCAACGCTTGGGCGATCGAGTGGGGTAGCCGATCAACTAACGCGAAAGGCTGGGCACTACTCGAAGCCATGGCGAGACTGAACGTGGATGTCGCGAACGTAGATGAAAAAATGACCTACAGTAGGAACGCTGAAGAGTCGATCATCGACGTGACCTTCTGGAGCCCGGGTCTAAATCCTAGGGTTGACGATGGGTACACGTACAGTGACCATCTGGCGGTACGATATAAGGTAGAACATGGAGGAAGGAGGACACGGCCGAAGGTCATCGACAGTCATCGAGGATGGCTGACCTCGCGCTTCGATAGGGCGGCATTTGCCGAGAGACTGCTTATGGAGGATAACACTGACGATCTGTCCAGTGAAGATCTAGTCGGAACTCTAAGCCGTGCGTGCGACACCGCGATGACTAGGCGCACAGTACCCAGAAATTGACGGAAACCAGTATAGTGGTGGTGTCCAGAAATCGCGGAGCTCCGAGCATCCTGCCTAAGAGCTAGGAGGAGTATGCAAAGAGCTCGTACCGATGAGGGTAGAACGGAAAGACGTGAGGCAGCAAAGGTCGAGTATGCAGGAGGTATGCGGTAGAGATATCACTCCTGACAACATTGTTGAAAGGATATGTACGAGGAGAGACAAGTGGGATTCCGTTACTTCCACGGATTTTCGAATCGTGTAGTTCAACAGAAAAAATGGCGAGCCGAACAACAGATAGTTGAGTTGGCTCCCCTTCCCCATCCAGGAGCTTGAGTCCAACGGGTGGTCTAAGTACTAGCCAGGACTCGAGCCTCCGGGGAAGGGTGAACAACTTAAGGCGGTAGCAGGTGGAACGCTTACCATTAGAGTGTACTCATGTGCGAAGTCACGCCCTTCTCGAAGTCATCCCTAAAACGGGCGTACCGCGAAGGTAAGGAAGAGATAGAAAAAGGGGTTTTAGTGTCGACCCCACATATCCAGAGAAACCACCTCTTGGGTATCTGTAAAAGCAGATTTCCTCTTTCAAGTCTACCGAAGTGTTTGATTTGTTCCGTGAAAACTGCGAACAGCAAACAATCGACGGGAAGTCCAAAGATGCCTGGCTTTCAGAAGAACCACAGCTGACAAATCATAGTGCGGGTAAGGCAGCAGAACCTGAACCGCTATCACGCAGACCAGCAACTAGCAGGGTCAGATCCTACTAGTGACACAGGCCATGCTAGATGTCCATCTGGCTAATGGCTAATGGTATCTTTAGTCGGAACGGTGCGGAGTCGATTATTGACATTTTTTGTAGCCCTGACCTAAAAAGTAGTTCAAACTGAAGGGTAGACGAATGCTACACTTACAGTGATCACAACAGCAGGCAGCGGGTAGAGGAAGAGACAACTAGGCCAAGATCAAGCCCTCGAAGGTGGAAGACGTCAGACTTCAACCATGTGACCATACCGAGACAAGTCCAACCAAGAAATGGGAGACCACCGGCTTACTGGTGGACTGAAGCGATTGCGAACCTGCGCCGCGCCTGCCTATGGGCTAGATGGCGAGTGCAGCGGGTGGTGTTCGCCGCTGCTAAAGTCGTGCTCAAGACTGAAATAAGAGTCTTTGAGGGTCTTTGCTTTGAGGGTCTCTGTCAGAGTGCCAATGCGAATCCGTGGGGGTGATGCCTACAGGATCATGATGGCCAAGACAAGAAGTGTAATGGCACTTTCAGAACAGTCTCCAGAGATATTGGAGGGGTTCATCGAAGGGCTTTTTCCGCGTCATGATCCTAGTCCTTGGCCTCCTTTCGTAGGACTGGAGCTGGCGATGAGGGTCACTGATGAGGCACTTGCGGGGATAGCAAAGTCCCTTAGCGTAGCACTATGGGCCAGAAATCAAAATTTCGCGACAAAAGTCAAAAAGTTGTTTTTCTAAGATCAATCAATTTTCATATTTGTATGATTGTTTGGGCTATGTTTGATTATATACCGATAGATTTTTTTCGATTTGTAACAAAATTGTATCGTTTTTTTGTATGGAGAAACTTCTTATGAGCGAAAATTCTTGATTTTAACCAATATTAAGAAAAATGTGATTTGTGTTGAAAAATGTGATTAAAAAATATAACGCATACATTTCCTAAAAGTAAATTTAGTATATTTTGCATATTTTACAATATTCACTCAAATTTTACGGTTTATTTGCCAATGTGTTCAAAAAGTAGGAGTATTCGACCGTATTCGACATGCAACCGGTCTAGGATGCTAGTTTAGACTCTTCTTTTTCGAATGCTACCGGTCTTTTTTGCGGGAATTTGCGGAAACCAAGTTAGAATGATTTTAGTGCTTGCTTAAGGACAGACTTGTTAGAATCCCAACATGGCCGCCACAATGGCCGACTTTGGCACCTACTCACGATTTTGATCGCACAAATCTGTTCGTAAACAAAACCAGCGTGCCTGAGCTTCTTATTTTAAGCTTATTACAAGTGAGCAAGAACAGAATAATGAAATGCACTGTTGTTTGGAGCTTGCTTCGTGAGATATGTGCGTCTGAAGTTTTGATGCACTGTTGCAGCGGGATTTTAAGACGTTTGTCCTTAAATTTTAACAATATTTCACGCTGTGCTTCAATAATCATCCACTTTTGCCATTACGACGCTATGACTTTATGGCTTGCGAAACAATATACAAAGCAACAAACAACTTTCGTTCTGGAAGGTTTTGTTTTAAATATAAATGTGATTATAAGCTTTTAAGAGCCAGTTCGCGAGAACCGCGACCCCCTTTCCAAAGGAAGTGGAATCGATGTGCTTCGATTGAGCTGAAATTTTCAGGGTATGGTTTTCCATATAAGGACTGTTCATTTTATAAAGAGGACACTTTATTTGTGTGATATCTTTTTTATTTTTCAATAAAATCATTATCGGTTTTTTGCATAAATTTCCATAGCTATTCTACAGTGTAGGAAAAATATAACATCATACAAATTGTCCTTAGTTATGGAACTGAAGCGGTTTTCGTTAAAACTCAATAAAACCCCATTTCTCAAAATTCTACACAACTTTCCACATACATAACTTTAAAATTTTCATGAACTTTTCAATGTGTTGGGATCTAATACTATTCTTCTAAAGGTAGAGTGTAATAGTTGGTCAGTAATAATGCACCAAGCATTATACAGCTTGATATAGTGAGTTACCTTGTTATCAATGAAATTGATAAAAAATACTTATATAAGTCCAGTGATGCAATAACACTACGGAATCAGTTCAAAATTTGTCCAGTATAGAAGAGAATCGCATTCTAAATGATACCGAAGAAAAATATGCTTTAAAGTACATTCTTCATCATAAATTTAATACTTAATGATGGCCATAATGAAAAATTGCATACTTTTTGCTCCATAAATGCAAGTTTTTGATTCTAGAGAAGCTTATTATTATTTATTTTCAGCAAGGTCTGACCCTATGTGATTAAATACCTTATTTGAAAATAACTACATGTTAATTTTTATTTTCGACATCATTGTTAAGTTGTATTTGCAATAGAGTACATCGTTATTTAGAAGAACCTTGAAAGAACGAAGCGGTTTTATCTCCGGTAACTGCCATGAAGCACAGTAACCAAGCCAACATTACTATCAAGAAGCGGTTTTCTGCATTTGAAATTGCATTATTAGTACTTTCGACTAGATCCATTGAAAACATTCAAAATTTAATATTTTTATACATTTTTGTTTAACAAATAAATTTTATTCTGAAAATCGAGTCCAATTTGTAACTTTAATATCTCAGCAACCATTATTCCGATTAGGTTTATATTTTGCCAGAATATGTATCACTCAAACTGCTGCAGCATGGCAACCACTTTTATGCAATTAAAAACGATACACCGATGTTTTACAGAAATTTTGTGTTTATCTTTAGTTTTTGGGAATTGAAAAATTGATCTCTCGAAACACTTTGCCACATTTCTATGAAGTTCAATAATTTTAAACCAATTTTTTTATGGTTATTATCTGCTAATATAATGTACTGAACAACTAACCAAGGATGCTCAAATTTGAACTACGCATTTTCTTTTCATAGCCTTGCAAAGTTGTCCTCTTTATAAAATGAACAGTCCTTAAAAGATGATATCTGGTCGATTTTCAGATTGGGGAAGTGGGGTAAAATAGCCCTCAAAGATTTCATGTCTAAAAATAGGTAAAATCACTAAAATCGCAATAACTTCCGCAAAAGTTAACGGATTCAGCTGAAACTTTGGATGGACACTCTACTCCTATGGCACTTCCATTTAAGCCAAGCGTTGGATATTCTTTGATATTTAATTTGAAGAAATAGGTTATTTTCATAATTTTTTTGACGATTTTCAGGGCGCCTGTTTTCGTATCAACAGAACTAGGATGAAAAACTGAGTACTACGTTTTGAAGGATTACCCAAGAGCTTTCATTTGATATGTGACCCAGATGCGCCAACTTAAAAACTTTCGAAAAAAAAAATATTTTTTTTCTCGGGTATGCATTTTACCCCATATTTTTAGCTGTCTAAAGATGTGTTGTCGCAAATTACTACAACGTTATATAACTTTCAAGGGTTTTTCAACAGAAAAATGATGAATAAGAAATGCAATTATTAGATTTTTTAATTTGGGGAAAGTAGGGTAAAACGGACTAACTCAACCTCCTTTCGAAATAACCTTGTTACGATGTTCTCTGATCGGTCTTTAATTTTCAGAGTTCTTTATTCTATTCAAGAATAGATGCTTTATCACATTTTTTTTCTTGAGAGGATAACGGAGTAAAACAATTCTCAGAAAAAAATGTTGAAAATAATCAAAATTTCAAAGCCTACAAATGCTTTGGTAAAACTTGTCGAAATTTCATGAAATAAAAAAAAATCTTAATTTTTATTGCTTATTCAAATGAGCAAGTCTGACAACATTTTCACGTCGAGAAATGTCACAGATTAGCACGTGGTGTGTGATTCGCCGGATTCTTTCTCGATTTTTCTTTTGACATGCATCTCCGGTTCAATTTTCTCTTTTTTTTCTCATGAAAGTTGCAGCAGTGCACAATGGTCCACGACAAAGATTTACGAGAAAAGATGCATTCAGCGCCTTCAAATGATTTTTTGTACAAATATGGTCTTCTACGAAGTCGTCCCCAAAAATCAGGCCCTCTTTTCAATGTACATGGGTAAATTAGGGTGGTCCATATTTTCAAAGAAATTGGGAACCAAACTTTTTTATTTGCAAGAATAACTGTATACATTCTTCGGAAAAGTTGTAGATCTATCAATTTTGAGCAAGTTTCCTGCAGATACTTTTTTGTAGCTTTAAAATTGACCGATCCAGAGATATTTTTCTGAATAAGCTTAGGGTGGTTCAAGAAAAACCGGTTTTCTGGCGTTAACTGTTTCAGTTTCGATTTTTCATCAAAGCTACCCAAGAAACACTTGTAGAGCATAGTTTTTTGAAAAGGTGTTATGACGGGTTGGGGCAATCATAAAAATTATCTTTTGCCCGCATTCAAAAGAAGAAACGTTGTTATAAAACACATCAAAAAATTAGAGGGGTGTTTTTTTGTAACTCAAGTGAAAAATACTTGAAAAGTGCCTATTTTTTTCTAGATAATCATCAATAACTTTTGAACGGAATGACGTAGCAACATTCTCAGCGAACGAAAATGCGCTTTTTTTGGAAGCTGTAAAAGTGGTTCTTACGCGACTTAAACGAGAAATTTTAAACAAAAACGGTAAAGCAATAAAACGATTTGTTCTAGCGTCACCCTTTATCTTTATCTTTTTTGTTTCAAATTTCACGTCAAAATTGTTTAAGAACAATTCAAGAACTCAAAAATAACGCACATTTTCGTGCGCTGGGAATGTTGCTTCGTCATTCCATTCAAAATATATTGATGGTTTTCTAGAAAAAATAGGCACTTTTCCAGCATTTTTCACACACCAATCGGTCATATCACCTTTAAAAAAAATATTTTTTAGGAAAAACACCTGTAACTTTTGAACCAAAAGAGATAAGAGGACCATTTCAGCGCATGAAACGACGCGTCTGCAAATGCTCTACAAGTGTTTCATGAGCGATTTGATGAAAAATCGAAACTGAAAAAGTTAACGCGAGAAAACCGGTTTTTCTTGGACCACCCTAAGCTTATTCAGAAAAACATCTCTAGATCGGTCAATTTCAAAGCTACATAAAAAAGTCTTCAGGAAACTTGCTCAAAATTGATAGATCTACAACTTTTCCGAAGAATGTATACAGTTATTCTTGCAAATAAAAAAGTTTGGTTCCCAATTTCTTTGAAAATATGGACCACCCTAATTTACCCATGTACATTGAAAAGAGGGCCTGATTTTTGGGAACAACTTTGTAGAAGACCATATTTGTCCAAAAAATCATTTGAAGGCGCTGAATGCATCTTTCCTCTTAAATCTTTGTCGTGGACCATTGTGCACTGCTGCAACTTTTACGAGAAAAAAAGAGAAAATTGAACCGGAGATACATGCCAAAAAAAAATCGAGAGAGAATCCGGTGAATCACACACCACGTGCTAATCTGTGACATTTCTCGACGTCAAAATGTTGTCAGACTTGCTCATTTGAATAAGCAATAAAAATTAAGAAATTTTTTCTTATTTCATGAAATTTCGCCAAGTTTTACCAAAGCATTTGTAGGTTTTGAAATTTTGTTTATTTTCAACATTTTTTTCTGAGAATTGTTTTACCCCGTTATCCTCTCAAGAAAAAAATATGTGGTAAAGCATCTTTTCTTGAATAGAATAAAGAACTCTGAAAATTAAAGACCGATCAGAGAACATCGTAGTAAGGTTATTTCGAAAGGAGGTTGAGTTAGTCCGTTTTACCCTACTTTCCCCAAATGAAAAAATCTAATAATTGCATTTCTTAGTCATAATTTTTCTGTTGAATTAATATTGAAGAAAAACCCTTGAAAGTTAAATAACGTTGTAATAATTTGCGACAATACTTCTTTAGACAGCTAAAAATATGGGGTAAAATGCATACCCGAGAAAAAAAAAAATTTTTTTTCGAAAGTTTTTAAGTTGGCGCATCTGGGTCACATATCAAATGAAAGCTCTTGGGTAATCCTTCAAAACGTAGTACTCAGTTTTTCATCCTAGTTCTGTTGGTACGAAAACAGGAGCCCTGAAAATCGTCAAAAAAATTATGAAAATAACCTATTTCTTCAAATTAAATATCAAAGAATATCCAACGCTTGGCTTAAATGGAAGTGCCATAGGAGTAGAGTGTCCATCCAAAATTTCAGCTGAATCCGATAACTTTTGCGGAAGTTATTGCGATTTTAGTGATTTTACCTATTTTTAGACATGAAATCTTTGAGGGCTATTTTACCCCACTTCCCCCTAACGGAAAAATCTGAAAATCGGCCAGATATCATCTTTTATATGGAAAACCATACCCTGAAAATTTCAGCTCAATCGGAGCACATCGATACAAGAAGGGGTTGCGGCTCTCGCGAACAAATCAAGACCACCGACTTACTCAATGTGCAAAGTTTCGGTATATCAATCATAATTAGAATTTTAAATAAACTCAACGTACATACACATCTACAGATGGATACATTATTAGTGAAATTAGGAGCAAATCCACAGCTCAAGTGAGATTTTAACTCAGGCCCTTATACCCAAGTAACAATTTTAATTTTATCAAAGTTTTTTAGCGATTCAAAAGTCCTAAAAATAAAACCATTGATGCCGACTTGAAAATGCTCTCGAGTTCTTGTATGCCTCAATAAGCCCACGTTCTGGCTAGTTGGCCCAGTCTTATTAGGGTGTACAGGACATCGTATGCAAACCGGCTTAGGATTTCGGGTTGTATCATAGTTTTATCAATCTTCTAAATAAAACCGTCTTCTGACTTGTCAAGTAATTGTTTTGATTATTTTTCACTCTCAATGTTCGATCGTCAGAATAAATTATGCTTGTTTGTTTATCCAGCCATCAATTGGAAAGATGCAGATATGGAATTCAGATTTGTTTTCCTATGTAATACGTGTCAGGAGACATGCCACGGAAAATTTGTGGTGAATGTGACTGTGATAATGACAAAAACTAAGTGCGCCACACAAACTATGCATAATTTGGAAGATAAATGCATTTAATTTACTCGGTGGAATTGGGTGCAAAAAAGGTTATTTCAACACAGCGGAGTTTAAAAGACATTATGTAATTTTTCTGAAAAAATAAAATGACGGAAACGTGTTGTGTGGTTTAATTTGATCTTAAGATGTACGTGAAATCATAAAATTGAGTAATATTTGTTCTGTATTTACATGAACTATCCCGGCTGGGCGACATATTTTTCTGATAAAACTCTGTGTTCCTGATGATTCCTCCAATAGGGCTAACCCTCCTGAGGTAGTCATAACTGAGTTCATGATAGAACTAGCGGTTTTATCACAGCATTTTTTTGGTTTATGTTACGGCCACGAAATCTTTTGTTGGTTTTATGCATTGCCTCACAGTTTTGTGTATTTGTTTACAAAAAAAAATCTCTCCGACAACAACCGCAAATGCAAGTTTTATTTAAATGGTATATAATGAGTGATAAAACCAATTCATGTCTACTTGCAAGTCTTTAATTGAATATGTTTATAGCAGAAGTTATATGATAGTTTTATGGAACGCCAAAGGTTCAAAGTAAAAAACTACCACATAAAACTAATTTAGAACAACTAGCTTTTTGACATGCTCGTATAAAACCAGGATAAAACATGAATAAACCTTCAAGGCATGCTGATTGTTACTTGGGTATGCTACACAAGCTACCGAGCCTATCAATGACACGGCATTTTATATATTATAAAGGAAATCAAATCATTTCCCTAATCGCAAATATATCCATCCCACTTATACATATGAATGATCGAAGAGCGAACACAATTTATTGTTCAAATACCGACTCCAAGTCATTTGGCCGAGTGTCATTTGGCTGATTGCCGCTTGGCCAAACGCCATTTGGCCAAACATCATTTGGCTGAAGAAAAAACGATCGTGCCACTAATTTTTTTCTTTTATCTGTATTAACGAGATTTTTAGCCCTAAGCTAGTTCATCTCGGGACCCACGCTTTTGTTCCCTTCCGAAGGAAGAACTCACATATTGTGAGTATGTCGGGTGTGGGATTCGATCCCAGGTCCTCGGCGTGATAGTCACGTGTTCTCACCATCCAACCAGGTCCGCTCCACTCGTGCCACTGTTCACCACGTTAGTATAACTCAAAATAATCCCCTTTGATTAAAAGGAGGAAAAATCTCTGATAAAATATTGACAGTTTTAACGACTACTAATCCCTGAATTGTAAAATAAGAAAGAATAGTCAATGACTGGAGAAAGGAAAAAGGAAAAATTAATGATGATCAAATTGGCAGCTAGAATGTGAAAAGAGGTCTCTGAATTATTTTGGACATAATTCGGCCAAGTGGCATTCTGCCAAATGCCGGACCTCTGAAACACCTGGGCAGCGAATTGTTTCACCAAAAACTATACATACATGACATCTATACATAAATTGAGATTATTAAAAATCATAATTGACCACACGAATTGATGTACCGAAACTTTGCACTTTGAGTAAGTGTGTGATACTGATTTAAACGTCTGCAATCACATTCTTACCTGAAACTTCCAGAGTAATAGTAGTATGTTGCTATGTGTATTGTTTCGCAAGCTATAAAGAGATTGCGTCGTAATGGCAAAAGTCTATCTAAGAGTGGATGGATATTAAAGCACATCGTAAAACATTGTAAAATTAACGCATGCGCTTAAATCATTCTATCTTGGTTTCCCGCTAATTCCCGCAAAAAAAGTCCGGTAGCATCCGAAAAAGAAGAGTCTCAACTAGCTTCCTAGATCGGTTGCATGTCGAATACGGTCGAATACGTCTACTTTTTGAACAAATTGGCAAATAAACTGTACAATTTGAGTAAACATTGTACAATTGTAATTTAAACTCAAAGAGAATTTTTGCTTATTAGAAGTTTCTCCATACAAAAAACGATACAATTTTGTTACAAATCATAAAAATCAGTCGGTATACAATCAAACATAGCTTAAACAATCATACATATATGAAAATTGATCGATCTTAAAAAAAAAAACACCTTTTTTGAATTTTGTCGCGAAATTTTTATTTCTGGCCCATAGTGCGTAGGTAAGGCCCTAGGTCCAGACGGAGATCCGCACCTGGCTATTGCAGAGTCTCCCGAGATGTTCAAGTCTGCTAATACAGAAATGCCTGAATGAGGGAATATTTCCAGAGGTTTGGAAGCAGCAGAGCCTGGTTCTACAGGGCACGATCGGTGAAGTATTAGATTTGTAGTAATGAGCTGAATTTTTTTATGATGAGAAGGTAAGTTCTCGTTTCTGCAAAAAAATCGTGCATACCGTAATACCGATGCTTTTTGTACCATTTCCTTGTAAAAACGGAGAATTCACCTTCTCACCATACAAAAATTTAGCTCATTATTACAAATCTAGTACTACATCGTGCTCTATTGCCGAAGGCGGGGAAACCGGGTGGCACCCGGAGACCCGTCGGCATATAGACTAATAGCTTGATCGACTCGGCGGGGAAGGTGCTCGAAAAGATCATCCTCAACAGAATGTTGATGCACACCGAGGGTATCTCGAGCAAATAGTTCGGCATTCCGAGGCTAACCTGCGCTGGTGGTGCTGTAGGAGGCCGTGCTTACTGCTGGTTTGATTGTCCAAGAGTGCACCAGGAGTTATTTAGATAATTTTCCTATTTTTATTCGGTGTTACTCTTGGTGTGTCAATATCGGCACGCAAGTGACGACGGTCAGGCTGGCAGTGCACATATCGGAAACCCATCGCACCGCTGGTGATTGCTGAGAGGGCAGCTGTCGGTGGCACGATCGAAGGCTAAAGGTAAGTGCAACCTTGTGTAGCGAACCTACCTCCGTGTGAGAGTTGTGTACCCAACACCCGGGTAAGTACAAGAAGTCTCGGAAGTTAACTCCAGACTCGACTACTCATATAAATGACACAGACGTGGATCGGAAGTGCTTTCACATAACCTCAGCTCAGCAGTCTCGGAAGGTTCCACTCTGGGTTCAGTGTTATGGAATGTTATGTACGACCAGATTTTTGAAGTTAAAGTTCCCGGTGGGAGTGGCAACCGTCGGCTTCGCTGATGATATTACGTCGAAGATCTACGGTGAATCGATCGAAGAAATGGATTTGACTGTAGCCCACTCGATCGCAGTTGTGGGGGAGTGTATGAGCCCCAGGAAGCTGGAATTGGCTCACCACAAAACTCAGGTAGTGATTGTTAACAATTGAAAGTCGGAGATGCAAGCGGTGATCAGTGTAGGCGGTTGCACTATCGCTTCAAAGCGCTCGGCCAAACACTTGGGGGTGATGATCGAAGACAAGCTTACGGAACCGGTTCTCCATTCAACACATTCTTAAAACCAATTTGCTCATGATAACTAAATAAAATGCACTCCCAAGAAAACACGACCTGTATTCTTTATTCTTCGTGTCGTCAGACATACTACTGATTAGATTACTGACAATCAACCTGGCCCACCCTGTAAAATGGAGTACCTACTGTTTCGTTATTCCAATGATACATACCTTCATAATAAAAATATTTAACCAAGGAACCGAAGATAATATCACACCAGCTATGAGGGTTGCTATCCCAAAAATAATTACTGCTATGCGATCTGAAACGAGATTGAAATGGAAATAGGCATACATTAAGCTACTAGTTAGAACTCAAACATCTCGCAACATCCTACACTACCATCGACAAGTCGGATCGCAAACGCCTGTTTTCCTAGTAGTTGGAGAGTCAGGAAAAAAAAAACACCGCTTGTTATCATCCGATATGTTGATAAACAAGCCGGCTTTGTTTTTTCCCGTCACATTATCCGCAACAATCATGCAGTTAAAAGTGCCGCTGAAAATCACCCATTCGATGACTGGCAGTATGTACCACCGAGTAGTGCCTGCAAAAACTGCCGAACCATGAATAGCGATTGCCTTCTTAGGGCTTCCACACCGCCGTCGTGCAAACACCAAGTGGCAGCAACCCATCGTGAGATATGAGACATAAAAGAGTAAAAGTGGTTTTTCTTACACCAACTCCAGTCCAAGAGGAGTACCATATGATGGTGTCTTCTAGCATTTCTTGCCGAACGGGTAACGGACACCTACCACACCAGACCAACAGATGATGATGATGGTTATGACTCTGTGGAGATGCGGTTCCCAACGTCACCCCCAACAAGGAGAAAAACCCTCTCATATTACAGTCGTCGACATCGTCGTCGTCGTCGTCGTCGTCGTCGTCGGGCGGATAATTGATTTGAATTAATCTTTTGCTGTAGCTACACTCAGCTGCGTCACATTTCTCGATTGGTGTTGTTGTTGTTGTTGTCGTCACCAATTGGTGTTGCATTTCAACAACTTCTTACGGTATGGTCCTTTGACACTCCGACGAACGAAGAGCGATTGCATAATGGACCTCTGTGGTGTGCCAAACCAGTCAGTCAGGCAGTTGGTCGTCGGTAGGTCGGGCAGCCGCGGCCGTCGCCGCTAGAAGGCTCTAATTGGTGTGGCCAAATGCGCTGACCTACCACAAGCCGTAAAATGGTGTGAAATGCGTTTTATAAATTTTAGTCTTGAACGATACAAATGGCTGTTACAAAAGTTTGTTTTTTTCCCAGGTTTTCATATACAGATTCCTTCTGGCTTACCTCCAGATATTCCACCATTTAGTATTGCTCCAAAACATTTTTTTTTGGCATTTCTCCTAAGGATATCAATTTCTCCCTGGATTCTTTAAAGAATTTATTCATACAATTTCCAAGGAATTTTTACAGGAATTTCTCTAGATTTCTAAACTCAAGAAACTTTTCTGGGGATCTTTACAGAAGCTTATCTTGGCGTATTTTTCAGGTATTCCTACAGAAACACGTCCAAAGATTGCTCCAGGAAATGTATTATTTCTCCAGAATAGGACACGATCGGTGAAGTACTAGAATTGAAGTAATGAGCTGAATTTTTGTATGGTAAGAAGGTCGATTCTCCGTTTCCACAATTATGATTTCTTGCCTAATTTGATGCTGTTTGAGCAAAACTTTGGGTAACCCTGTTGTTGTTTTCCCCATTTGTCATAACTTAAACAACACAGTTACCCAAAGTTTTGCTCAAACAGCATCAAATTAGGCAACAAATCATAATACCCATGCTTTTTGAACCATTTCATTGCAGAAACGGAGAATCGACCTTCTCACCATACAAAAATTCAGATCATTACTTCAATTTTAGTACTTCACCGATCGTGTCCTATTATTCCTAAAACTCCTCTGTAAACGTTTCTAGGAATTCCAACAAGGGTTTCCCGAGGAGGTTTTTCAGATCAAGGAAGTTCTTCAGAAATTGCTCTTGGGATTCCTTCAAGAATTCAGGCTCGGATCTCTTCTCAGATTTTTATTTCAGGGATTCTTTGAAAAATATCTCCGAAGATCTTAGGTATTTCTACTGAACTTTTAGTAATGGGTTTTCCATGAAGTTTTTAAGAAATTAGTCAAAGAATTCTGTAAAGAATCCTACAGAGATTCCTTTGGAAATTATGTCAAGGAATCCTCCAGGAATAATTTGAAAAAATTCTTCAGGGATTCCTGCAGAAATTCCTTCAAGGACTTTTTTAATTGTTTCAACGGTTTCGTTATAAATATGACCGGGAATTCCTTTGCAGATTCCTGGAGGGATTCTTACAGATATTCCTCCAGGGTTTATCGGAAGTTCTTCCAGATATTGCACAAAAAATACTGTAAGAATTATTGAAGGAATCTCTGAAGGAATTTCTAAAGATTTCCCTGGAAGGTTGTTTGAATAAATCCTAAAAATAACTCCTGCAGATACCTCCTGAGATTCCCAGTAGAATTTCTTGACAAACTTCTGGAGGGATTCCTGAGCTAAACATCCAGGAGGTCGTTCTGAAACAAAACTTCTCTGGAGGTCGTTCTGAAGGAACTCTTGCGTGAATACCAGAGAGAATATCTGAAAAAAAAAAGATCCTTAAGGTTTCCAAGAAAAAAATCATAAGAAACTTTTGGAGAAACTTTGGATGCCATTACAATGAAAATTGCTTGAGGAATTTCTGGAGAGATTCCTGGAGAAATCCGTAGAGTATTCTCTGAACAAATATCTTGAAAAATGTCTGCTGGAATGCAGTTCTTGAGAAATTCCTCAATAAATTTCTGAGGAATCTCTGTAGGATTTTCTGAAGCAATGCTTGGAAGATCTCATGGAGATACCTTTGAAGAATGTGCTATTCAATATTTGAAGGTACTAGTGTACAAAAATCCTTGAACCTGTAGAAATTTCAAGACAAAACCCAGCTGAATAACAAAAAAAAAACCTTGGGGAAATCTTTAGAGAACCATTGAAGAAATTTATGAATAAAAATATTTTTTGATGGATTCATTGAAAGAATACCTGGAAAACCTGGAGAATACTCTTTAGGCATTCATGGGAGAATTTCTATAAACATTCCTGAAAGATGCCAAGAAAAAAATTCTGGAATAATTTCTGAAGGAATTTTAGAGAGAATCTGTGGAGAGTTTGTGGATAAAATTCCGCATATCTGAATCAAAATCCAAGACAAAATCTTAAAGGAAATCCTGCAAAATCTCTGAAAAGAACTCCAAATCTTTGAAAAAAAATAATGTCTCCTGGAGCATTTCTTTAAAGAAATATTTGAAGGAATTTGTGGAGAAATTCAGGATGCATTCCTAGAGAAATCCGAGAGAAAAACTCGTGGTTCAAATTCTGATCATATTCTTGGAAGAATTACGCTTCCATAGTAATCCAAAACGGTGAGTCGATAAGGAGAGCGCCCGACATAGCTCTGGTCCTCACAAGTTCCTACCTCATGCTTCCACGGGTCAACCCGACTAGATGGACATTACAAAATTATAACAAGCTGTGTTATTTTGTTACAAGAAATTTTTATAACAAGGGTTGTTATAAAACATGTACCGTTAGTAGTTAAAATAACAAAAATTCTAACAAAATTCCCTCTGAAAAGAACAAAAATGTAATAACTTGTGTTAGGATCATAACGAAAATACTACAAAACTTGTTCCATGAAATATGATAGAATATAACAAAGTTATTACAAATTGTGTTATAATTCCTTTGGCACCAATTAGGGTAAAAACTAATTTTTATACTCATTTTTGGGTAAATATTTTTAAGTGTGTTATTCTATTTTTAGAAAAAAGTAAGTAACATAAAAAATAGTTTCCAGAACGATATAAAATTTTTGGGTCCGAACAGGATTTGATCCAAGACACCTACCATCAGTAGAAATCTGGCGCCTCTGCCAATGAGGCCATCACGGCTCTTGAGGAGAGCGGTGATAAAAGCTTTACTGGTTCTACGTATTGCCAGCTCCGTCATTCAAATCCTTGTTTATCAGACGTACACGAGAGGGGTAGTATGACGTCACATTGAGCTCGTTGACACATAATAGACTTGATTTGTCGATAGAGATCTTGTTTTAATCGATAACAATTATATCATATGCAGATATGATAACAACTTTTGATATAATTTAGTTATATGAATCCAAAATTTTATTTTGTTTTAAGCAATGAAATGAAATCCATCACATAAGTGGTCATCCATTAAGTATATCGTCACGTTTAGAGGAGGTATGGAGGGTTGAAAATTTCCAATATTAGCGTGACGTACTTATTGAACCCTTCAGGAGGCGCGCCGTTGGAAAAAGTATAACACCACAAAAAAAGCTCGCTCATCGAATACGGCGCGAGCTCGGTGCAGTTTCAGGATCAAACTGGTGCGCGTGTCATTTGTGTAAAATTCAAGTCAAAAGTATTGCAAGTTTCATGTAACGGAAGGATTGTACATCTGGTCGGAAATTACAGCACATGCAATATCCATCGTTTTAGACAGGGTGACTTTGGGTATTATAAGCAGGTTTGTTATTTTCGTCATTAGGGTTTTGTCGGCCGCATTGCCTTAAACTTGCTCACGCAGAAAAAATGACGCTTGTTTAAAACTATGAAACGTATAGTTGATCATCAAACTGAGAATTTAGTTATCCAAAGGTATATTTCTTTGTTCTTACTAAAAGTTAACCGAAAGAGATTTTTCAAAAAAAACTCATAAAAATTGCTATTAGAAAAGCTTTTTTATAATAATGTTTGCATGTTTCATTTTGTCAAATACCCGTGTTTCCTTCAAAATTATACACTGTTAAAAAATACGTATTTTGGGGATTGGAGTTTTTGTGTTAAAATATGTTTTTTTTTATGAGTAAAACAAGTTTTTCATAACATTCATGTCAAAAACATTCGTTCTTCTCAAAAGTTACTCTCGAAACCAAGCGATTTTTTCTCACGTAAAATCCTGTTATTGCTGAATACGTTAGCTACGTTTCGTCTGAAACCGAGGTATTAAAGTTTTGTCGTTTACCGATTTCGTGCAGATTTGCTATATAGTGGATTCACTTCTACACGACTTTCTCTACGTTGCTTTTCCACAGTTTCGAAGTTATGCGAAGCTCATTAGAGAAGATTTTTCTTTCCTGTTAGCCTTTTTTCTCCACCGGCCCTTCAATTTCTAGTAGAGAACGCTACAAAAGCTGCCACATTACAAAATAAACTATATACAAGCAACGGTTTTGTTGGTTGGATTCTTATTCGATTGGCATATCATCCAGCAACTATTCCGGATTTAGATTAGAGTGCAATAAAAGAATCCCAAAAAATTAGAAAATAGATACCTGTGAATCATTTGATTTGCAGCTATATATCCAGCTTACATTCTATTTTGATAAAAAAATAAAAAAAAAAGATATCTCATAATGATAGCTTCAAAACACTACTTGTATGTGAATTTGATAGATTAAAACTAAATAATAACAAATTCTGTTTCTTTTTTCATAAGAAATGTGACGCCGTCTACAAATTACGTATCGCTGAAGGTGAAGTACAATCGAGCGATACGGTCAATACAAAAACTTTAGGACTTTCATACTCTAAAGTGTACTGGAAGAGGAGGGGGAGTTAAAACATGACGATTTTAGCGTTGCGATGCGTTATAAATGAATGCTACCTATGTTATACGTTTTGTTTTTAATCTTTTGGCTCGAATGGTCAATATTACAAAAATGATCAAACTTTTTCGCGTCGATACAAAAATCCAACAAATTTTGAAATTATTTTGTTGCAAAAATCATAGCAAACATTATAATAAATCTGTTACGAAATCATGTTATAGGCAATTATTTTAATATGCATAATGAAACAAATTTTGTAATATACCTGTTTGAATAAATAATTCAAGATTTGATATATTTTTGTTTCTAAAATAATAACAAATTTTGATACAATTTTGTTATGGTCATTCACATATAAGAATCCTTACAACAAAATTATATCAAATTCTGTTATTTCTACCAACGGTTGTTTTAAATTTGTTATTATCTTGTTAGGTGCTTCTGGTTGGGAAGCGATGACAAAGACCGCCAGCTAAGAGTTGTGTGCTTAGCTGGTAGTGCAGCCTGGGCAATGTTGTCCTTCTGACTTCAGCTAGATTGAGGA
Organism: Aedes albopictus; assembly: GCF_035046485.1. Classification (NCBI taxonomy): domain Eukaryota; kingdom Metazoa; phylum Arthropoda; class Insecta; order Diptera; family Culicidae; genus Aedes; species Aedes albopictus. The sequence goes on along the minus strand of NC_085137.1, from coordinate 510,959,352 downwards.
GGTACGTCCCGAGCGTCTGTTCACCAAGGAGGTGCGGCTCAAACAGCGTCTGTTCTGGCATCAAGCGGCTGAGTATGAAATGCTGTATTGCGTCAGCTATACCTAACAAGGCAGCCCCTTCAACGCAATGTAGGCAGCGCGGCCCCGGTGAGGTAGCCTGCTGAAAACCTTCAAACACCCAGAATAGCAAAAGTAGAGTAATCGGATTGATTCAACGGTAACAAACCCGGCAACGAATAAAGGACAACGATTGGAAAGTCGGATCTTGGAACGTGAGATCTTTGAATGAACTCGCACGTGTTGGGCTCCTGGCTCGTGAACTGCAGAATGTCGGCGTTAATGTGGCCGCTATCCAGGAGATACGCTGGCCCAAAACTGGAGAACGCGAATTCCGAGCGGTGGATCCCATCGCCAACACTTCATTCAGGTACCACATCTACTACAGCGGTGGCGATAAGGCAGAACGCGGAGTTGGCTTTATAGTGATCGGGAAGCAGATGAAGCGAGTTATTCAGTGGAAGCCGATAAGCGACCGAATCTGTGTGTTGAGGATGAAGGGCAAGTTCTTCAACTACAGCCTGATCAGCATCTATGCGCCAACGAACGACAAACCCGATGACATGAAGGATGAGTTCTATGAGAGCCTTGATAAGGCCTACGGAGAGTGCCCAAAACAAGATGTCAAAATAGTCATCGGAGATGCAAATGCGCAGATCGGCAGAGAAAGTTTCTTTCGGCCTGTCATTGGAACGGAAAGCCTTCATTCTGTTACTGTAACGATAATGGTCTGCGCCTTGTGACATTCGCTGCTGCTAGAGGGATGGCAATCAGCAGTACCTACTTCACACGTAAGAATATCCGAAAACACACCTGGCGACACCCGAGTGGTGACACTTGCTCCCAGATAGACCACGTGCTGGTCGACGGGCGACATTTTTCGGACGTCATAGATGTGAGGTCCTACAGATGCCCGAACATCGACTAGGATCATTATCTTGTAGCCGCTAAAATTCGTGCGCGATTATCCAGCGTCACGAGTTCAAGAAACAACAGGACGATGCGTTTCAATATCCAGCGCTTGTCAGCCGAAGGGGTTGCTGCACAGTACCATCAGAAGCTAGACGAGAGGGTAGGAGAGACCAACGGATCTGGAGATGTCAACAGCTTATGGGGAATTTTCCACGAAGCAGGGACAAGAACAGCGCAAGAGGTGGTTGGTACCGCTCAGCGACGCCAACGTAATGGTTGGTTTGACGAGGAGTGCCACCGAGTGACGAACGAAAAGAATGCCGCCAGAAGTCGAATGCTAGTGGCCGGTAGCCGGCAGAACAGAGAGTGGTACAGGGTTGCAAGATCAGAAGAGAAACGAATCCACCGCAGGAAAAAACGGCAACACGAAAAGAGTGTTATTGCTGAAGCGCAGGAAAGTATGGACAGGAACGATATGCGGAGATTTTATGCAACTGTCAATGGCGCGCGGCACAAGACTATGCCAGTGCCCGCCATGTGCAATGACCGGGAAGGAAATTTGCTGACAAACAAAACAATGGTGGCAGCCAGGTGGAAGGAGCACTTCGAAGATTTGTTAAATGGTACCAGCGAAGGAGCACCTCAGGAACAGGATCAACATAGCAAGGCTGCTCCGAAGGACGAGATCCCGGTCGAACTTCTTAAGCACGGAAGCGAGCAGCTACATCAATCAATCCACCAGATTATTATAAAGATTTGGGAGGATGTTGGTTGGATGGCCTCATAGGCCAAATCTACAAGAAAGGGCACAGACTGGAGTGTGCCAATTACAGAGGGATTACCCTTTTAAATTCAGCATATAAGATACTGTCGCGTGTCCTGTTCAGAGATGGAAACACTCTCATCGTGAATCAACTCGCGAGTGTAAAACCAACAAACGGTTTACTCACGGTGCCAAGAGTAAGCCGTGTGTGAGTTTATTCGCACCCGCTTGCTTCACGAGTATGAAGCAAAACAAAAACAAAAACACTCATGAATTTTTATTCGCGAAGAACAAGTGGAGCTGCGGGAATTGCATTTTAGTGCGTTTTTAATAGCAAAACAAGTAATTATCCATTAGATAGTAGTGTTTTGTGCTTTATTGTTCCCGAAAAATAAATCTGTTGGCCGCGTAAATTCGTTTTTTCACAAAATTGAAAAATGTTCAGAGTTGCTTCGCGAATCAATCACGAGTGCGACCAGCTTCGTTAGCTCGCGAGTGAAGGAAGTGCGAAAATATATTCTGGCTTCTGTTGTTCACGAATAGGATAGTTTTGCGTTTGTGTGTGCTCAACTGCATTCCTCACTGTTTTCCATCACTGGTCCTGTTCAACAGACTGCGACCTCTTGAGGAGTCCTTCGTCGGCGAATACCTGGTTTTCGTGAGGGCCGATCAACGACGGATCAAATGGTTTACCCTGCGGATGATCCCAGATACATTTCGGGAATATAACTTGCAGACTCACCATCTGTTCATTGATTTTAAAGCAGCGTACGATTCAGTGAAAAGAAATGACCTTTGGCAGATAATGTCACAACATGGTTTTCCGGCTGAACCGCGCAACGCTGGATGGATCAAAATCAAGTATTCGAATCGCGGACGAAGTGTCTACGTCGTTTGTGTCTTTGGATGGATTGAAGCAGGGGGATGCTCTTTCAAATTTATTGTTCAACATTGCACTCGAAGGAGCGATTAGGAGGTCAGGCGTGCAGAGGAATGGCTCTATCATCACACGGTCGCACATGCTCCTCGGTTTTGCGGACGATATTGATCTCATCGGCATCGATCGTAGGGCAGTGGAGGACGCTTATGCTCCTCTGAAGAGAAAGACAGCGAGGATAGGCTTGACGATTAACTCTACCAAGACGAAGTACAGGATAGCGGGTAGAGACAGAAGCAGGCCTAGTGGTGTTAGTGCTGAGGTATTGATTGATGGGGAAGTGTTTGAAGTTGTTGAAGAATTTGTTTATCTTGGAACAGTTGTGACATGTGACAACGACGTTTGCCGTGAAGTGAAAAGGCGTATTGCAGCTGCGAATAGGGCCTTTCACGGATTGCGTAGCCAGCTTAGGTCCCGTAACTTGCAAACGCAAACAAAATTCGCTCTGTATAAGACGCTGATTCTTCCGGTTGCCTTCTACGGTCACGAAGCGTAGACGTTGAAGGAGGTAGACCGAAAAGCTTTTGGAGTTTTTGAGCGCAAAGTGCTGCGGACAATTCTCGGTGGGAAACAAGAAAATGGAGTGTGGCGCAGATGCATGAATCGCGAGTTGTACCAAGTGTACGAAGATGCGAATATTGTGAAACGTATAAAATACGACAGACTTCAGTGGGCTGGACACGAAGTGCGAATGTCGGAAGAAAGAATAGCAAAAACAATATTCAGCAGAGAACCCGGTAGAGGTAGGCGACTTCGTGAGCGGCCGCGAACTCGCTGGCTGCACGCGGTTGAAGAAGATCTACGATCCCTACACGGAACATCGCCCAAGACCGACGAAGATGGTGCTCTACTATACGCTCGGCGTTGGAGTAAAGTTACTTTGTAGCCATCAAGGTATCAAGAAAGGTAGTAATCCTTGAATGAAATTCCTTTGGTAGATAGTAGACTGAAGAAATTCGTGGACCAGTTTTAAGATGAAACTAGTCATGCTACTGTATATCGGTCTCATAGTTCTTTGCAAAGTGATCCTAAACAGGATACAGGGGAAGATTGACGCAACTTTCCGACGGCAGCATGCAGGATCCCGTGCCGGACGATCCTGTGTGGATCATATTATCACGTTCCGTATGATCTTGGAGCAAATCAACGAATTCCAATCCCATCCGTGTCGTTGCTAGAGTGAGACGAGGATGTATACTATCACCGCTACTGCTCCTCATCGTAATCGTCCAGGATCGTGGTATGTGCGATTGATCGTCAAGCAAATCGTGGGTTTCTGTGGCAGTTCATTACCATGGAGCAACTAAATGTCTTCGAACTAGTTGATGTCGTTGCTCTCCTAGCTCATTGGTGCTATGGTATGCAGAGCAAGCTCGATGATCATGCCAATCACTCCCCGGCGGATGGTCTTCCCATCAACATCAACTAGACTGAATCGTTGGATGTAAATACGGTCAACCTTTCCTGCTTCACGGTAGCTGGACAAGCAGTCAGTAGATAATGTTGAAAGCTTCCCATATCTTGGTAGCCAAATGGCCAAGATCGACATACAGGGGATGGCCAAAATGTTTGGGATAGGCAACTTTTTTTCTCTCACAAAAAAGTTCAACATACTATAACTTATCATAGAGTGGATCAAAAAATCTCAAATTTTGACTGTTTATCAACCTGTTATATGTGCATCATTGGTACAATTTTGGGCACGATTGAATAATTTTTCGCGAAGTTAGAACCGTTCGAGTAAAACATTATTTTTTAGACAACTCATTTTTGAGCTGTCATATCTCGGAAACCAGTGAACCGAATTGAATGATTTTTTTAACGTTTATCAACAATATATTGATACTCAATACAACATTAAAAAATGTAATATTTTCTCACGGCGAATTAAGTTATACCGGGTTGAAATTTTTACCCTTATAGAGGAAAATAAGCCGAATTTACAATACCACACAAAAATTACTAAATGTGTTCTTGCTTTAATCTAAATAGGCTCTAATATATCTGATTGAAGATAACTTGAGAACAGAAGTGGAAAATCTTTGGACATCAACACTAAAAATTATTGACATTGACGTAAAAAAATTACATTTTTTCAAGAAAAATCCAAAAAGTGTCAATCCATGATAACTTTTTCCAACGTTCAAAAAGTATTTATGTTTTAATAGTTTGTGAAGCATTTACACATTGTTAGTGTACGTTCAAAATATGATTCATTTCGGTTCACTGGTTTCCGAGATATGACAGCTCAAAAATGAGTTGTCTAAAAAATAGTGTTTTACCCGAATGGTTCTAACTTTACGAAAGATTAATCAATCAAGCCCAAAATTGTACCAATGATGCACATATAACAGGTTGATAAACAGTCAAAATTTGAGATTTTTTTATGCACTCTATGAAAAGTTATAGCATGTTGAACTTTTTTGTAAGAGAAAAAAAGTTGCCTATCCCAAACATTTTGGCCATCCCCTGTAGGTGCACGGATCAAGAACGCAAGGGCTGGCTTAGCGAGTTTTAGAAATAATGTTTGGAAAAACTATCTGTTTAATCAACGCACCAAAACTCGAATTTTCAACTCGAACGTGAAATATGTGCTGCTGTACGCCAGTGAAACTTGGATTGTATCAGCGGAGAACACTCGACGGCTACAGGTCTTCATCAATAGATGCCTGCGGTGTCTGGTGGCCTTACACTCGGAGCTCCATCGTTCATGGTGGCTCCGAAGAGGAGTTCCATTGTCGATGTCATCAAAAGCCGATAGCGACAGAAATTCGGGAGCGAAAGTTGAGATGGGTCGGCCACACTCGATGCACGGGCGAAAACAAAATCGGCAAGTAAGGGCTAGATTGGAACCCAGCAGGACGTCACAGTAGAAGCGGACCTAGAGCATCATGGCGGCACAGCCTCTACAACGAAATAAAGGAAGTCGACTGAAATTAGACCTGGCCGCAGGTCAAGGTGATGGCGGGCAATCGCTCAGGATGGAAATCTTTTAATACGGCCCTTTGCACCACTATGGGTGATCAGGACTGAAAGTAGTAATGAAGTACCGGGATTGGTTGGACGGCCTCGCTCGACAGTACACAAGATTAGTACGGTCATTTCCGGAGCTTTCTGTACACCTTTAGCCAAACATTTGTTCAAGCTCAAATTAATCAAAGGGTAGTTCCATTACCGCAAGTGCGCATTTCACACCGCCATCCCCCATAATTTTCTTGGTAAACATGTGGCAGTGAAAGATTTTCTAATCCTCCGTTGGTCGTTTGATCTTTGCTGGCGTCTCCGATCCGGTATGCAAAGGCAAAAGGCAAGGTTTACCAACCACCACATGGCGACCAAGTTGATTACAGGCTTCGAGTGCGCAGCGGACCTTAGGTACCTAGTAGGAATGTAGGTACTTGTTTTGGTTGGAAGGAACTTTCGTCACCTTCTTGCGGCCGGCCCCAGCGCAGCAGTAGCCTAGAAGTGTCTAACCTAGTTTTCCACCCGAATGGCAAATAAGTAAGTGGCGGTCGAGCCGGCGATGGTGTTGCCGAGGAACGCGCTGCACTAAAGGAAGGTAGGTGGAGGCAGGGAGGGCCTCTAGAGTTTTTCTTGCTTTATGCAACCTGCGGCAACCTAATTAGCGGTAGCACCTTCGGACCATCGAAAGACGAGTGGAAGGGCAGTTTAGGCTCGGAGGTGGGTGCTTAGTCGGTCAGCCAAGTGCAAGTGTAGGTCGGTAAGTGGTGTGCCATATGATGGTGGGGCGAAGAAGGGGGCTACCGTCTGCGACTGGGCATTTCCAATATTTACTGCTGCGAACACTAAACGATATGTGGTTAACGTTTAGGCGCATTGATGCGATGGAAATGGAAGTAAGTAGCTATGTTTGATGATTTGTTTTTCGCAATGTGCTTGAGGATGAAAACGAAATTTTAATACAATGAGCATCATTTCCGACTCTTCATTCGTACGTAAAAGGGAGCTTTATATGATATTGAGAGACATCGGTTAAACATTTGTTGTGGTTTACAACACAATCCTTTTTTTTATGGGTATCCGGTTCACGCTGCTTAACGTTCGATCTTAGGGTACTAATTCATTAGGTGAAGGAGTTCTCTAATAGAGTTACTATGTATATTCTATTTCCGATCGTAATTGTGAAAGATTGCATCTCGCTCGTCAATTAATGTCAATTAACCCATTCAGAACGGTTGTGAACAAGCAAGTGCTATGAATACTAAACGACAAGATTCGCGTGTCCGGGACTACCTAGGAGCTGTATTCTAATGAGTGGTCCCAATTATCCGGTTCTGTGTGAGTCGATAAGGCAACGATCGCGAACACGTACATCAACACGTGTCGGGGGGACGCTTCATCGCGCCAATGGAAAATGACACCCATTAACAGGTTCGAGAATCTCCCCGTATTAATCCATCCATCCGAACGTGAAGTGTTGAACGAACGGTCGCAGCAGACAACAGAGCAATTAAATCAATCGATAAATTTACTACACGTCTCACTCGCTGCTTGACTTCGATTCCCTCGCCACCACCGTAGATCCTCGTAAGCCCCAGTCGCAGAGACCTATATCTCTATAATTGAACCGATACAGACAATGAAAAATACATTGTTGGTATGAAGTGGTAGATTCTAATTAAAGTTTGCGACCAACCAGCCGTCAAGAGGAGGAGGGATTGGGATCCTTCGCGGTTTCTAATGGGCCATCGAAGGTCTTGCAAACGTGGGTTTTCACCAGCATCAATTAGAGCCGGTAGTAGTGCTGGATCGGACACGCGGAGATGGAACATAATTACTGCGATCTTACTCGCGATCCATTAACGGCGGTGGGGAACTGTTGATTTGTAGTTTTGTTTTGATGGAAAACAGCTGATTCATTCCGGTAGCAGTGACCTGATAGGTAACGGACCTAGTAGAGTCAGCTGGGGAATAGTAAACAAAAAAGCTTTCATATTTAATGGGAGTATAATGTTAAATGAGGATCTCAATGTAGCCTATAATGTTTAACACGTGTATCTATTACACTTTAGAATAAGTGGTTTATTTTTTGTAGAACGAACGAGAAAACTGATGCTCCTGGCGTTCCTGGTGTTGATTTTTTTTAAATTGATCTCAATAAACATTTTTTTATTACCTTCTTTTGTTTTTCGTTATTTGCAAACACACGAAATGCTAGAAACAAAGGCGCAATATGTTTGTTTTCATCGATAGCTTTAAGAAATGGATTTTTGAAAACATGATATAAAACAAGTTCTGGGGTCTCCAATCAGCCTAGTGGTTAAGGCTATGAATCGCCAATGGAGATAGCGGGTTCAATTTCCGTTCCGGTCGGGAGAATTTTCTCGACTCCCTGGGCATAGTGTATCATTGTACTTGCCTCACAATATACAAATTCATGCAGTGGCAGGTAAAGAAAGCCCTTCAATTAATAACTGTGGAAGTGCTCAAAGAACACTAAGTTGAAGCGAGGCAGGCCAAGTCCCAGTGGGGACGTAGAGCCATAAAGAAGAAGAAGAAGAAAACAAGTTCTATTTTTATACCAATTATCACCATGTATCGTCTCAATTTCTCGTAAATGAAGTGTTCCTAATAGCATGCATTTTGAATCAATGTACACAACATCAATATCGAACTATCGTCCAACAATAATGACAATTTGCATTTGGTATGACAATACTTGTGACAATACAACATAGTGATATAGGTTAGGCTATAAATTAGCATTGCTGGAATTACACACAGAAATTTTAACAATTATTACGATGCTTAGCCTTTTTAGCTTGTTAGCTGCATAAGATGCTACTCGGAACTTCGAAACAATTCGGTTCCCCTGACCCATTCTCACCCCCTCGAAGGGATGCGAATGGGTCAATTTTCAAGCACTTGTAGTTTCAAGGAAAATTGAAGAATTCCAAATTTGTTTTCATCATTTGTGCATGAATAATAGGTTGTCCCAAAATTGCACATGGTCGAAAAGCTTGGGGGCTCACCCTGAAAATGATAGCTAAGGGTGTTAGAAACAAACTTTTGTATGACGGCAACTTTCAGAAATGACGTTTAGAGGTCGCCCCGGCGAGATTTTTGAAAAATGGCCTTTTTTCGTAATAAATTTCATACAAATATTTTTGCCGTACTAAAATTGGCAATACCCACTTTTTTATATTTTTTTCAGCTTGATATGGATCCAAACTACTTGGGAAAAATAATTAACGACATGTTTTGCAGGTAACTTTTTGATACCGAATTTTTGAATTTACTAAAATTTTTAATTTTTTGATATACTTTGCATTTTACCCATCATTATAAGTATCTGAACCTAATGCTAATTTGAAACAATTTCCATAAAAAGATAGGAAATTTTATGAGGAAAAATTTTGCCGAAGACAGCATTGCGTTTTTTCTATCCGTATCAGAGTTATTCACGATTTACTATTTGGTAAAATTTGGATTTTTAAGTATTTTTCTAAAAATGGCACAAAAGAACTGCCCAAAAACACATGCAAAATAAAAAATCACGAATGCTCAACAAATTTTTGTCTTGATTGTGTTTAGGAATTATGGTGGCATCATTCATTGAATTTTTGTTTCCGTTAACAAATCCATTTTCTTTGATCTAGAAAGGTACCTACTAGCGAGAAACTTTATCATTAGGTACCATTTTGAGATGCCTCAGTAGGCCATGGCATTCTTAACGGTTATGTACTGACAATGGTTTATATGAGCATAATACACAATGAAACGCACAGCACATTTTCTATATCATTTAGAAGGTGATACATTCCGCAAAACATGCCGATTTTGTTTATCAATCGTTCATAGCCATGAATAAAACGTTCTAGTAGTCCCTAACATTTTGATCAACATATAGGACGATAAAAATGACGTCACTTGTCGACCAAACCTGTTGTTTACCAATAATAGCCTACCTTGTCTTATTGTATGCCGTGTATGTGTTAAGGTAGTCAAATTGTTCTAACTTTGGATAACATTACGTTAACTCACTGGTTCATCTCATCCCACCCGTTTCAATTTACCTCGCTGTATCTTATTTTTGGTGCTGATAAGATAGTTCAAATCAGTAGATGTAAAAAAAGACATACCCTGCTTTTCAGAATGTCTTGAATTGGAACTTAGTATCTAAAAATTGGTATTCTTACGTAAGATGTTCGTAATCGCGATTTTGATTTGGCATGGTTCAACGTATTCGCCTTTATTCACTTTGCCACTGTTTCCTGGGTTGTTTCACTGGTCCAGGACTCATACGTACTCATGTAGAAAAATAATTGAGAATATCGACAGGAAAGTAAGATAAACGCGAAAATATGGCTCAACATTTTGTGGAGAATATCTTTAAAAAATCAATAGACTGCACAAAGCTTGCCAAGAGAGTTAACTTTTTAAGAAATATTTGCTAGTTAGGGGCTGTTCATAAACCACGTAGACCAAAATTTTACCATCTCAGAACCCCCCCTCCCTTGTAGACTTTTGTCCATACAAAAAATTTGTGTGGAGCGTAGACTTTGGCCAGACAAACACAACCTCCCCCCCCCCCTCCCCTCAAAAAGTCTACGTGGTTTATGAACGGCCCCTTAATTTCTATATGACGGGATTGAATAACAAAAAATAAAAATCAAATAATGATGTCACCATAATTCCATAACACAATCAAGAAGAAAAACTTGTTGAGCATATGTGATTTTTTACTTTGTATGTGTTTTCGAGAAGTTCTTATGTGCCATTTTTAGAAAAATACCTAAAAATTTAAAATTCACCAAATAGTAAATTGTGAATAACTCTGAAACGGATAGAAAAAAACGCCATGTTGTCTTCGGCAAAGTTTTTCCTCATACAATTTTCTATCTTTTTATGGAAATTGTTTTAAATTAGCATTAGGTTCAGATTCTTTTTATGATGGATAAAATGCAAAGTAGATCAAAAAATGACAAATTTTAGTAAATTCAAAAATTCAGTATCAAAAAGTTACTTGCAAAACGTGTCGTTAATTATTTTTCCCAAGAAGTTTGGATCCATATCAAGCTGTAAAAAATATAAAAACAGTGAGTATTGCCAATTTTTATACAGTTAAAAATATTCGAATGAAATTTATTACGAAAAATGCCCATTTTTCAAAAATCTCGCCGGGGCGACCTCTAAACGTCATTTTTGAAAGTTGCCGTCATACAAAAGTTTGTTTATAACACCCTTAGCTATCATTTGCAGGGTGAGCCCCCAAGCTTTTTGACCATGTGCAATTTTGGGACAACCTAATGAATAACCAAAGATCACATTTCAGTGATTCATGCAAAGAAGCAAAAGTTATGGAAAAATGACTGTGGAAATATGCTTTTTTGACCCATTCTCACCCACAACAATGGTACCAATCTTATTCATCTTAAAAAGATGAAGTTGCTTAGAAGAAGCCAAAGGGAAACCTCTAACCAGAGCCGTAGTGTGGTCCTTGGTTTTTTAAAGCATTAAATTCTCCCGATTTTTTGAATTTATTTTTATTTTTATATTTTTCCATTCGTGTGTTTATTTGTTTCAATGGAAGACACCCAAAAAATATCAGAAATTTATTTGTCATATACAAGTATAAGTACGAACACATTTTGCATTTCAAAAATTTCACTTAGACCAAAACAAAAGTTAGAAATCACATTTCTGATTTCTAACCTAAATTATGCAAATTGGTTACGACTGTTCTTGGTGTAAATTATGCATTAATTTTTCCAGGAAATCTTACGATACTTTTTTTTAATTTTTATTTTTGGATTTTTTGTTCAACTAAATTTTCAACAGAATGTTCCAATATCACTACTAAATGTTTCCATTGAAGTTTAATCAAAATATTTCTCAGAAGCCTTGAAAGAATATTTTCAGTTTTCATTAGACGAATCATGGACATGGATGAATACCAACAGGAATTACTGAATGACAGTGCTTGAATCTGAGTGAATATGAAAAATATGACCAGCAATCACTACGAAGGAATACGCGAAGGGAGCGACGAGAAACCGAACCAACTGCGACTGCTGCTCCTCATCCGTTGTAAGGCTTGTGAAGCAAACTGGCTGGTGATCATTCATGCTCACTTGATGCGGCGAGTGTGCCAATGTGGAAATGATTCAGTGGATTTATTTGTTTCTCAAAATTTGTAAATACAACCATTTTGTTGGTATGGGAATGTTGTACGTGACTATTATAACAGATTTAATTTGAGTTATTGTCACTTGTACTGTAGTAGCGGGATAAAAACTAAGTGTTTTCATTACCGTATACGCCGGCGAAGAGAAAGATTCTGAGAGCCACCACTTGCTGAAGCATTATTTCTCACTCTCAGTAATACATTTGATTGCTCATGCTCTCACTTGCTTCTGAAGCATGTTAGCTAATGATGGCATATTGCTCCCGCTCTGGGTTAAAAAGCGCCGGTCAAAGAGGAGAATTTTTTTCATTTTTCAAGCACTGCAGCTGGATGAAATTCTGCAAAATATCCGGAGGAATATCTGGTGAAGTTTCGGCAATAATTTCCAATGGAATCCATGGAGTAATTCTTGCGGGGATTCCTGGTGCAGTTCGTGAAGAATGCTTGCATGAATTTGTAGAGAGCCACTAGGAAAATTTCTGAAAAAGTTTCTTAAGAAGTCTCTGGCGAATTATAAATATCCCTAGAAGGTTTTATTAAGAAATTTTTAGAGGAATTTTTGAAAGAATCTATGGAAGGCTTTCAAAGAAAACCTTTGGAGAAAGTTGGGATAAAATCAATTTCATATTTTCTTTTACGGAATACCTGGAGGATTTTTTGAATGAATCACAAGTTTGTGATTTTCTGGAGGGAATTCACGAGAATATTCATGAAAGATTTTCTGGATTTAAAGAAATCTGGAAAATTTTCTAAAAAACCCTGGAAGGATGTCTGAATCCCTGAAGGGATTTCTATAGGAATCTATTAAAGGATTTCTTGGTAATCCTTGAAGATATTTTTGCTGGAATCTCTATAGAAATTTCGATTGAAACTTCGTAACTTTGAAGAAATTATGGAACATAATCCTTGGATCAATATCGGGAGGAATCCTTTGATTAATTTCTGAATAAATTTCTTGATAACTTCCTGAAAGCCTCCCTGAAGGAGTTTCTAAAGGAATCCTGCGAGAGTTTACAAGTAGGATCTCCAGATAAATATTTGATTTGTATTCTTTTAGAATCTCTGAAGGAGTTTCTGATATAATTTCTGGAGAAATTCTTAAAGATTTTTTTTAAATTCTCAAATATTTTTTGACAGATTTACTGAACGAAACCCAGCATAAAATTCTTAAGAAATACCTGGCGAAATTTATGGAGAAATTCGTGGAATATATATTTTTTTTGAAAACGACTTGAATGATTTCTTCTAGATGTGTTTAAGCTCAAAGATACTTCTCATGAATCGAACTTGTTTGGATTATGATGCAATGGAGAGTAACCAATGTCAAATAAAACTCAAGTTTTCCTCTAATTTTCAGAGCAAAATGAATTGAGATGATAACTTCTGTACTCATGGAAACTAAGTAGAAAAATGTACGTCTTATTACGTCTATGTTTGGGTAATGTTTTGAAAATAATTTGAATTGTCATTTTTTCAAAATAATTGGTTTGTAATAGGCACAAACCATTAGTATTCAAAAAAAATGTTACATCATTAGTATTTAAAAAAAGTAAATGATTCACACTTTTAATAGGCGATTAATGCTTGAGTTGAAAGTATGACGTAGCTACACTTCCGAATGTAAAATATTTGAAATTTCATAGTGTATTTTTCCAATTTTGTCAAATTTTGCGTTATTTCGCGGGATTTCTTAAATTTCGCGTCCAGAGCCTAATTTCGCGAATTTCCATTGTTCCTAGTTACGTACACTAGCTGCTAACTATGATTTTGGACTTTCAGAAATGCTGCTAGTTTTTTTTCTGTTAAAGATGTCTTTGGTTTTAATTTGGATTTTGCGTCATGTTTTCAAACTATATTGGAGGGAGGTTGCTGTAGCTAAGTAAGTGATAATGACTACGAAGGGCTTTTACGATGGCCATTCTATTTATTTTTCTTGCAAATTATATGGTAATATGTACAAATAATTGAGGATTCCTTTTTAATTTTTTCATTAAAAAGTTCATTATATCCTTTGATTATTCGCCAGGGAAATTCTCAAAACTGCTTTTATTTGCCTACAAACCGTTTTAAAATCCTCTCGTTCGTGTTCAACTTCAAATTTCTCACGACGATCTCCAAGAAATCTATGCAAGAAAAATACCGACATAAATTGTGATTGAAACCATTGACCAGTGTTTTAAGTTTCTTGAAACATTTGGTTTGAAATTTTCCAGAAATTCTGTTCATAAATACTTTAAACGTGTTGTTAGAAATAAAGCCAAGGATCATTGTAGTTTTTTGCTTTCATGACTTTCCGTACACTAACCTCCATTTTTTCCATTAAAATTGGATTTGGATTCTTTTTTTTGTTGTTGAAAAACTTGTGTTTGTGATTTATTTGTAGAGTTCTCTAAAGTCGCTCCAGCAGTTGCACTTTAGATTTATGTCCAGGCAACCTCCAAAAGAGCTGCCTTTTCACTCTTGCTAGATATTACTTTTAAAGCATTGCAAGATATTATTTTGTACTTTTGCGCACAAATGAGCATACTTTATAGAAGACCCTTTGTCTTGTTATGTTTTTATCCCATTTTCATAGCTAAATTTGAAGGCAAATTGATACTTAGGTTATCATTGAACTTAATTTATAAAAAAAAATTTCCAGATACGGCGATTTTGCTATAAATTTTACTGAAAATGTCCAACTTTTGGACTTTTTTAAATATTTTTCATGAAGGTTTTTTCTCAGAAGATCTTATGTTACTCATTGTTATTTTGATCAAGCGCTGGATTTCGTGAATCATTTACTTTTGCATTAACACATTAATCATTTTTTCTCACCTAACTTTTGAAAAGAACATATGAAAAACATAATTTTCTACTTTAAAAAATATCACTAAAAACAGTACTTAACCCGATTTTCTTTTTCTAAAAAACGGTTTCTTGAATTGATATGATGACTTTTAGAGAGAAAAAAATGCACTGAAAGTAATATTCATCCCGAAATTTTGTTTGATGTCATATAATTTCAGTATTCCAAAAGCCTTATTCTTAAATTGTATTAAAATTTTTTGTCGAACACCAGTCTCAAAACTTGTCTAGCAGTCCAGGATGGTATCCCAGGTATCAGAACTAGTTGAATAGCCGTTTCATAAGTCAAAGTTTGCACTCTTATACAGCAAAAATGTTTGTTGGGAAATTCTTTTAATCGTATTAAAAAAACATATCTTGCATATAAAAAAAAATAAGAAAAATGTATGCTTATTTTGTGATTTCAAGATTTTTTCTGTTTCACAGATTTTATCGAAAAACGATCGATTATTTCTCAGTCTAGAATATCATTTAACAAGGTTCAAACTATTTTCCTAGTTTTTTTTTCAAATTCACTGTATTTCAAGTATGTTTAATTGTAGTCTGTACCAAGAATCAAGTTTTGATATATATTTTAATAATCAATGAAATTTAAAAATTCCAGAAGAAGTTGTTATCAGCATAAGATCATCCCTGGCTGCTTGGTTAATTTTGATGCTGGAACTCAGCTTCCTACAGAAAAATAAAAGAAAAATCGATGGATAGGGTTTTTGAAAAAAAATAAATTATGACATCTACAGGGGATAGACAAAATGATCAGGACTGGAAATTTTGTCAGTTTTCAAAAAAAAATGCTCACTAGCTGTTACTTATCGAGAAGTGCACCAAATATTCTCAAATTTTTACTGAAAGTTGTTCAACGAGTTGTCTATCATTGTTCTAAATTTTGGAAAAATCGGGATATTCTACATGAAGTTAAAAATATTCTAAAAAAAGGCATAATTATTCGATACCCAACTTTGGACTGTTATAATTCCGGATTGAATGAACCGAATGCAATGCAATTTTGAGCGTTTATGACTTATACAATGACCTTCGAAAAACTTTTGACTTTACTAAAAATTGTTAACACGTAAGAACATCGTTTTGAAATTAAAGATAGTAATTTTAGTACATTTAAATTCACTCTAATTGACTTGAACATGAGTAGGCCGTGCGCGCGGTTGTGTGTTAGAAAATTTCTGTCACGGCTTTTTTCCGTTTTTGTGGAATTTCAATTTGAACCTAATACAGATTTTGCCAATGTCACCCGTTTTACATAATTTGTGAAGATTGTGCAGTGCTTAATGAATAAGAAATCGAAAATCGAATTGTGTACAGTAAAAAAACATCCGGAAGTTACGAGGGACATTCAAACGCAGTTGCTCAATCGTCGGATATGTGCCTCCTGGCTGTCTACGGCAGATTTTCAAGGATACAAGGCAACTTATAGAATTGGTTCGTCCGAAATACGCCATATATTCACCAAGCCGGATTCCCAGCGGTGCATGAACTCGGACTGCAGGTTACTCATGGCCGTTGTTCGGCTTTTTCCAATAGTCAAATAGCACCCGGATAACGCGTTTTTATGGTGAGATTAAACAATTCCAATACTTGCTACTAATTTTTACTCTTCCAGCGGTAATCAGGTAAATGAAAATTGTAAAATATTAATTTAATATAACTGGTAGTACGCTTTTTCGTCATGGAAAGCATCCCATCGAATCCCATCCAAATTCCAACTCCAGATATCTATGAAGTGGGCCAAGTTCTTGGACATATTCTGAGTAGATATCTAATCAACATTTCCTCCCCATCCCCGCTGATCGTAAGGACCTGGCCAGGTGTCGAACAAAGAGGTCGTTCAATGAAAGGTCTGTCAAGTCCCAGGCAGCTTTTCTGACGCATTTAACGTCTCTATCGACAGCCACCCCACGATGTGTGCGGTCGGCTATGCTATGCTATGCTATGCTATGCTATTTAAATTCACTCTAATTGACTTGAATATAAATATGTTTTGGAAGAAAGCAACAAAATTTCAGGCAATAAAATGAGAAAAAATATGGAATGCATGTTAAAAATAGTTCAAAAAATTATATTACGTATAAATAAAATCTATATAACTTTTTTTTCTTATTAACAATTTTAAGTTGAGCTTAACAATAAACGCTCACAATTTAATAACATTCGGTTCATGGAATCCGTAGATATAACAGTTTAAAGTTCGATATAGCCTTTTTCTAGAATCTTTCTGACTTTATGTATGATAGACCGATCTTTCTCAAATTAGAATCATTGATAGACAACTAGTTGACCAACTTACAGTAAAATAAAAAAATATGTACTTTTCTGAAAGTTACAGCTGTTTGATCATTTTGTGAAAAGTAAAAATTGTATTTTGTCTATTTCCTGTGTAACATAGATCAATGATTTTCTTCTAGAAGTCCTTCAAATATCCCCAAATATCTTCAAAGAAATCATTTCAATCTAACAAACCGTTTTTGACGATTAATTTATTTTTTGAGGAAAATGTTCTAGATCACAAACCAATAAAAACACGATTAAAAAAGGAATACTTTCTACAAATGTGTACAAAATATATTTTAGGCAATAAAATATTATATTCCACCTCAAAATTACTAATTTACTTAGGCTATTGAAAGTAAAGCTAGTGTCAAATAGGGGAACTAATGGGCCCATATAGCCTAGGCGGTAAACGCACGGGTATTCAGCATGACCATGCTGAGGGTGACGGGTTCGATTCCCGGTCGGTCCAGGATCTTTTCACAATGGAAATTTCCTTGACTTCCTTGGGCATAGAGTATCTTCGTGCCTGCCACACGATATACACATGCAAAATGGTCATTGGCAGAGGAAGCTCTCAGTTAATAACTGTGGAAGTGCTCATAGAACACTAAGCTGAGAAGCAGGCTTTGTCCCAGGAGGACGTTACGCCAAGAGAGAGAGAGAGAATGTGCAAATTATTCTTTTTGGTATTAAAAAAAAGCTTATGTTTAATTTGAGACAATTAAAAAAGAGAACTAAATTTGGACAAAATATCGTCATTTTTGGTGGAAATACTCTCAAAAATGATGAGTTTTATCATTGATGGGATTCGTTGTATCATCGATTTATAATCCACTTTATGATAACAAGATTCAAATAATTAAAGATTTGTACCAATATCACAAACCCTACCCTAAATGTTTCAAATATCAGTCCTTCTAACTATGTAGCACCAGAACGATGCAAAAAAATTTCCACTCCGCTTAGACCAAAAGTGTGTTGAAAGTGATCAATTAAACTGTCACTATTAAAAAAAACCGCCATATATGCGCTCACGAGCTGCATATTTCTCCGGTCAACCCACCATCCACTGACTGACTGCGAGCAACTTGCAACATTTACCAATCAGCTGATCACGAACCCACTTGCTCGACGACACCATAAACCAACCGTATAAGCAACCGCTGCTGACTAACTGCACAAAACCACATCGAACTGCTTCGTCACCTATGGGTTGCCCCTTCTTTACTGCAATCGCATGCGTTTATGCAAATTTGTTCTTTCTCAATTGGTAGATCGAAATTAGAAATAGGAGGAAAAAACGAAGCCCAGAGAGATCGAGAAAGTCAATGATTGATTTTCCCTCCCTTCGCTTTGTACTGTCTGTGCTCAGTCATTCTTGCCATCAACGTTGTCAGTCCCTCCCGTTGTTGGTTGTTGTTGACGATCAGACAACAGCATCAATTTGAGGCTGTCTGTCTGAGGGTTGGAGGTGGTCGACTGCTGCGAGCTGCTGCGGGGATATTATATAATAGTGCATATAGGGTATTAGTTCCCTTATTAAGCAT
Source organism: Aedes albopictus (assembly GCF_035046485.1). NCBI lineage: Eukaryota > Metazoa > Arthropoda > Insecta > Diptera > Culicidae > Aedes > Aedes albopictus. The sequence continues at coordinate 510,940,855 of NC_085137.1, read as the reverse complement.
GTGGCTCCCATTTTCATCCTACGAAAAACAAAGGATTGAAGCACTGTTTGTTTTGTTTCTTATTTTTGTATTTTTTGTTAGAAGTGAGCACGCATGAAAACAAAAAGAACGGAATTAATCGGTGCCGTAATCGCTTGTTTTCAAATAGGATGAAATTGGGAGCATGAGATTACTGATGGCACACAAACCCTAAATATCGAAAAGGCTAACATCGAACTCATCGGGGTAGAATGCACTACCTCCGATGAACCGTGGGACAAAAATTAGAAATCCGACAAAAAACTAGAAGTTCTTCGATAAATGTGTGCCACTGTTGGATCATTTTAATAGTTCCTTCAAACGAAGTTTTCGTTACTGAATGGTGTTATCATTCCAAATAATCATAAAAATGATTAACTGTAATCATCGTAGTTAAAACTTGTAATCGACTTAAAATGCCAATGCTTATCAATTGAACAATCTTTTCAGGTCTATTTGTATTAAAACAGTTACTTGGGCAACATTTTTCAAGTATTTGAAATAAAATATTGTGCCAGAAAATAGTTACTGAAGACTTTTTCAAAACAACTGTTGAATTTTATTATGAAATTTTCACATCTGTTCCACAGTGCAAAGGCAAAGGTCTGCTAGCCGTTCGAACCATAATGTATGCAGTGAGCAATCCTATGAATGAAGAAGCATTCGTTCGGAGTCTCGTCCTGTACAGATTGGGCCATCACATAGTAGTTGTAGCTCGAAGAGTTGCAGAACGACGGACGGACGGCGATGAAGAAGATGATGAGCGGAGAACGACACAAGTCGCGCAAGGGTCGTTGAGCATTTATGGACATAAGCTATTACAATATGCAATATGAGTATGGCTGGCTGCGGTTGCAAATTATACATTTCTTGTTTTGTGGCTTGCGGGGGTTATTAAACGGCCAATTTAAGAAATGGTGATGATTGTTTCAGAGCGAGCGGGGTGGCACCGGCTTCATTGTTGGCAAGAACTGGTTTCGAATGATTTTCTATGAAACCGCTCGGTGGTTGTAGATTTCAAATGTGGAACATTTACAAACCCTTGATGGCGCTGCGATAAAATATAGAAGTTCTAACCTAATTCCACTGGCTAATATTGTCCCTTCAATGACAATACATTTCCAACATCCTCGTGTTTTGCGTACTAGGAAACCCCCATTAAAAAGCAGCGAAACCTACAACAACCCAGCAACTACAACGTCGCCATCGTTGGCCCTAGAGATGTTTCAATTGGCGCCTTTTGACAATGGGCAATTAACGCAAGGAAGTGAATTATGGATTTCATGTTTTATAGTTACCGACCTCATGGTTTACGATTACGTGCGTGTGTTTCAAGCGTCACCGACAAGACCATCAATCATATCTCGGTCAGCCATGGTAGAACCTGAGACAGTAGACCAATCTTGTCAAAGCTTTGATGTGTAAGTGTCTCCGCATGAATTCCCAGTGCAATGGTATGAGAAACTGGAATTGAGAACAATATTGCAGGGAATTCTTTCCTACTGAATCAGATTCAGAGAATGTTTGCTCATACATTCCACAGGTATTTCTTGATAAAATGATGTTAGCATTATTTAAGGACAAGGTATTTGGAGTACATTGCTCAAAATTTCTAGAGCACCGTTTTTTAGAACCGTTGAACGGATTTGGATTAAAATGCATCACGCTATTGACAACCACTGAACAATTAGCGTGATGCATTTTCATCCAAATCCGTTCAACGGTTCTAAAAAACGGTGCTCTAGAAATTTTGAGCTATGTACTCCAAATACCTTGTCCTTAAGAGTATGTATCTTGAAGATATTCATGTAAAACTCTTGAAAATAAATGTGAGACGGACGCAATATTGAAGAAATGTCTCCTATATTTTAACAATAAACAACAGGATATTTTTGACTGTTTTTTTAAATATATATTTGAATCCTAGAAAATTCCTGAATTTTTGAGTATTTCCTCTGTCAAAAATGGGGACGTATCTGCAGAAATTTTTAAAAGAATTAACCAAATACTTTTTTTTTTAAGAATTTCGATAAAAATTCTAAAAAAGATACTGTACTCCCGAACAAATATTTATATTCCTTGAAAAATCTCTTGTGTAAATGTTGCCAATGCTGTTTAGAAAAATCAAGGGAAAATGATATCCCAAATGTTCCAAAAGAAGGATAACGTGCCTCTGGAGCCAGCCATCTGAATGGTTTAGGTAGATTGTTTTAATATTCTTGGTGAACTTCAACATTTGTAGGAATCCTAGAAAAATTTGCGAAGGATATTTTTGGGTAGCTAGGGAAATTCATGGAACAATTCCAAATGCAACTTCTATTTTATTTTTTGGCAAAGTTTTTTGAAGATTTCTTGTGAAATTCTTTGAGACATTTCTGGGAGGAATTTCTGAAACATTGTTTGACTAAATGCCGTGAGAGATTTTACAGCAACATTTTTGTGTTAAAGTTGACGAAAATGGTTCGAGTTTTTTCCTTGCTAATTTTTTAAGAAGACTCTTCAGGAATTTGTGTGAGAAGCTCAAAATAAAATGTATGTAACATTTTCAAATCAAAGTAATTTGAAGTGAATATTTCAGAAATATGAAGTAGACATCTTTCGCCTACCTCGCTACAATAGTAAGATTGCTAAAATTTGCCACACTTCTTGAAACGATTTCGAAGTACCACGCCCCTTTTTCAAAAATGTTTTTAATATTTTAGAAAATCTTTACGCCTTTTAAATATTTTTAACGTTGCAAAATGTTTTCAACATTTATCTTGAAGAAGAGGGGAAACATTTGCTCTCAAATGTAGCAGCATCTGAATGAAAAATGAAGTACTGACGTGCGGAGGGCATAATAAAATCGGAACATTACTGTTTTGAACTACTTAGCATCTTTGAAGTCCTAGCAGATTTTTAAAACTTTCATCAAATTTCATAGTCTCAAAATATTTGAAATTTGTAACCGTTTTTTTTTATTTTAAAAATTTATTACGGAATGATCGAACTTTCGATACAGTTACATCGCTTGTCAAACTGTTTAAGTTACATGGGGTTAATGTACACTTTACTTTTATATTCATAAGTTGCATTTCCTCAAAATTTTGCTAAATATGATACTGAATGTTATTTACGATATTGTTTTAATGTGCTCCGACATTTTAGTAACTTTTTGATAAAATGATGCAATAGAAAATAGTTTGGGGACCACTCATTTGAGTTCTTGACGATTTTTTTTCTGAGGTTCATCCAAGAATTTCTCCTCGTAAATTTTTCGAGAAGTTTTCCTTGAGCTTTATAAAAAAATCTTCGGGAAATTTCTTAAAACGTTTCTCAGGAAATTCCTCCAGGAAATCCTTTGGCAATTCTTGAGAGAGCTTTATTATGGAAGTTGTCACAAGAATTGCTCTGAAATCTCTCTTAGAAGGTGTTCCTAAAAAATTCTTCAAGAAAATTCTCCCGATTTTTTTTCTATGTTCTTACGGAAATTCCCATAGCAATGCCCCTTGAAGGCTTACAAGGACTATTTAATAGTTTCATCAGGAAATTTCTCAGGGGTTGCTGAAAATTATTCCAGAAATATCAATTCTTTCAAAAATCGTTACAGTTGCTCCAGAAATTATCAAAAGAGTTTGTCAATCTATTTTTCAATAGATTTTTTTAAATTCTTTCTTGTAGATTTTTTTAAAAGTTCTCATACAACTGCTCTCCGAATCCCTCCTAGAAACCCTTTTTTGGGAGGAATCTCTACAGTATTGTCTGGCTGTACAGATACTTACAGTGTGTCCAAGGTTTTTTTTTGCACTTCTGCAAAGATTTGTCCAGGAGATAATCCTATGAACTAATGCAAAGATTTTCTTCCAGGAAGTTCATCCGAGAATTTCTCTTCGTAAATACGTCTAGAAGTCTCTTTGGGAATTCTTCGAGAAGTTTCCCTGAGATTTTTTCTAAAGGTTCCTCAGTGCACTCTTTTTATAGAGCTTCCAAACATTCTTCAGAATTTTTCACCCAGAAATCTCACAGAAGTTCCTTTGTAAGCGTTTTTTTTGAAAGTACATTTTACAGTTTTCCAAAAAACCTTCGGGAACTTCCTGAAAAAAAATCTCTCGAAATTCCTTTGGCAAATCATCTGGAAATTCTTCAGAGCACCTTACTCCGGGCATTCTCACAGGAAATGCTCAGGAATATCTTTGAGAAGTGCCTGGTAGAAATGTTCCCAGGTATTCTTAAAAAAATCCAGAAGCTTTTCCAGTTTTTTTTCAATGTTCTTCCGGAAATTCATTAAGTTATTCCCCTTGAAGGTTTACCAGATTTTTTTTAAGTTTTCTTAGAAACTCTCTCAGGAGTTCACTGGAACCAAATCCAGCGTTATCATCAGGCATTTACGCTGCAGTTTCTGAAGCTATTGTCCTAAAACTTTTTTTTAGAAAATTTTCAAGGATAGTTTTTAGCAGTTCTAATAGACCTGCTCCAGAAATTCCTTCTAGAAACCCTCTAGAAACTCTTCCAAACAGTCATCTTGGAATACAACTAAGTATTCTCCCACGACACCATCAAAAAAAAAAAAAAATACTCCAGATTTTTTTTTTTGCGTAATTCCTTCAGTTATTATTTCAAGGATTTTTTTCAGGAAATCCTCTAGAAATTTCTACTGAGCCTCATTTATGAATTTTTCCTGAAGTTTGTCCCTTCTGATATTTCTTGAGGATTTTTTTTCTTAAGTTCATCCAAGAACTTCTCCTCGTAAATTTTTCGAGAAGTTTCCCTGAGATTTTCCCAAAGGTTTTCCAAAGCATACTTCCACGTGTTCTTCTGGGGAATCTTTTGAGATCTCACCGAGAATTCTTACAGAAGTTCCTTCAAAGAAGTACATTCAAGGTTTTTTTCAAGAAATCTTCAGGGAATTCTTCAAAAAGTTTCCTCCCGAAAATCCTATGGCAATTCTTAAGAAAGCGTCATTCCGGGAATTTCAACAGGAATTGCTCTGGAATATCTTCTAGAAGTTCCTCGTAGGAATGTTACCAAGTGTTCTTGAATTTTTTATGCAGAAGTTTCTCCTGATTTTTTTTGTGTTCTTCTGGAAGTTCATATAGTAATGCCCCTCGAAGGTTTATGAGGACCTCCCAAAGGCATTTTCTTGGAGTTTTTCCAGAAACTTTCTCAGGAGTTCACTAAAATTTCATCCAGCAATATCACCAGGAATTTTTGCTGCAGTTTTTCTTGAGATTTTCTCAAGTGTATCTGAAGCTATTCTTCTAGGAGTTTTTTTTCTCTAGAAATTGCTCAAGGAGAACTTTTTGGGAGTTCTCTCAGGTCTGCTCCAGGAATTCCTCCTAGAAACCCTTTAGAAATTTCTCCAAACAATCATCCAGGAATTCATCTTAGCATTCTGCCTTTTTCAGAACTTCATTCCAAGACTTTTTTTTCAGAAATTTGTCAAATCGACTCGATTTGATCAGAATTTTTTCCCAAAATTTGACCAAGGATAAATTGCATGCATTATTTGCAGAATTCCTTCAGCATTTAGTCTAAAAATTTTTCCTCTGGGGATTTTTCCAGTGCCTCTTCTGTCAACTTCTGCAAGGTTTTTATTCAGGATTTTTTTTGCCAATCCCTTCTGATACTTGGAAAGACATTCTTCCAATGATTATACCAGGAAATTCTCCGAAGTTTATTTCAAGAATTTTTGCTAACAATTTTCCCATAATTTCCACTAGGATTCCTCCGCAATATTCTTCAATTCGTGCAAGAGTTTGTCAGGAATCTTCTCAAGTATCCCTCTAGATGTTTTTCCAATTAATTGCTCTAGGATTTTTTCGAAAATGTTTCGAACAACTTTTTTGTCGGAACCCTTGTGAAATTTTTCCATTTACGACAGAACTTCCAACAAGAATTCCTTCAGATTTTTTCTTAAAAAACCTTCACGAATTTTTCCAAAGATTCCGAAAACGATTTTTTGAGGATCTTTTCAGAAATCTCTCCAAGGTTTTCTATAGTACTTTCATCTAGGATTTACTCAAAGGATTCCTGCTGGAAATATTCCAATTTGCGGGTTGTCCTTAGATACGTCAAACGACTTCTTCTAGATTTTTTTTCAGGAATCCTCCCAAGGAATTCTTTTATTGATTCTATGGAAATTTTTACAAAAATGTCTAAGGGAGTTGTTTGAAGAAATCACCCGAAATTCTTTCAGGATGGAAGCAGTTCATTCAGGAACTCTTTCAAAAATAAGTTCAAGTAAATACTCCGGGATTACTACATCTGGATATTCTTGCAGTAATACTCCTCTGTTTCAAAAAATACTTTGAAATATTCACCAAGAACTATAACAAGGATGACTTCGGAATTTTTTTTTCATGCATTCCTCCAGGAATGGGTTCAATTGCTTTTTTTATTACTACCTCCAAGTGTTCCCACAAAATTTCATCCAAAGATTCTAGGATTTCTCCAGGCATTTCTCCCGAAATAATTCCAAAACTACCTCCAACGATTCACACTAAAAATCCATAACTGACTTTTTAGGGGATTCCTGCCAGAATTCCTTGACGCATTTTTACAGGTTTATCCAAAAAAACCTCAAAAGAAATTCATGAAAAAAATATTGGGAGGAATCCTCGTAGAAATTTATATAAAAAAAAACTTTGAAAGTCACACAAAGACACATCTTCAATTCCTGATGAATTTTTAGAAGACTTCCTGGATGTATCGTCAAAAGAGTGCCTACGAGAATCCTTGAAAGAATTCCAGGAGAAATCTGAGAATGAAATTTTCGAGAAATCTCTGGAATAATATCTGTATAGATGATTGAAATTATTTCTGAAAGTAGCCTTGCAAGAAAACATGAAGCAATTATTGATGAAATATTTGAAAAAAAAAAAAACTCCTGGAGGAACCTTTCAAAAACTGTTCAAAAATCCTTGTAAGAAATTCTTGGAGAATTTTCTTGAAGAATCATTGAACTAATTTGAGCATGAGCATAGATGACCGTACAATTCGTATTTGCTACTCCGTGATTGACCAGAACAATCGAAATTGCACAAGGAACCAACAAACGGAGCTTGGGAGTAGATACCGCTCTCAATGTGCATTTTCGAGAATCCAAAGCATTTTTAGGTCAATAACGGCACCGACCACGTCCTTACGGTCATCGAGGAAGGGAAGGAATGGTAGTGTGACGTACGTTGCTACTAGAGACCGAGATCACCTCATCTTCTCCACGACTGTCACAGGAAGGAGTTTTTGTTAGTGGGTAGGGGGGCAGTCACATGATTTGGATTCACTTTGGTAAGTAATGCAATTCATGCAACCTTTATTTGAATCAAAACATTTTTTCGTTTTGACTAAAATATTACAAATGTCGACACCGAAGATGACGAACCATTGAAATTATTATGTGAGTGCAAAAACATGAAATAAAAATATTTATTATCAACAAAAATTGCTCTGGGAACTAGCGCCGAAACCGCTCCGACTGCACGCGAGTACGACGATGCACGTAACCAAATCGACGACGAAGACGTCATCCCGAATGAAAAAAGTGGCACTTCCACTTTGCCTCCCAAAACACACTCTGAATCATTGAAATTATTTCTTGATAAACCTTTTTTGGAGCATATAGAAAACAAAATCTGGAAGAATACTTGGCAAACACCTAGATAAATCAGCGGGGAAATTCTGGAGGATCCCTTATATCATAATTCTCAGAATTCTCAGAAGAATTACAAGGCAAGTTCAGAAAAATTCCTTAAAATAATTTTTGGGGGAATTCTTTGAAATATTAGCGAACGAGGGCTTGAGCGATTTCCTGGAGCAGACTTTGAAAGAATTCTTATAAAAATCTTTGAAGAATTTCTGGACAAAACTTCGAAAGAATTGCCGAACATTTGATGGACAGTTTTCTTTAGCAACCACTAGAAGAATTTTTGAAGTAATTCTAGGAAATTCTTGGAAGAATTCCAATAAATTTTTGAAAAATTCTCAATTTTTTTGGAGTACTCTTTGGGAAAATTATAGATGCAAGAATTGCTGGATAAGCCATTCTGCAGAAATTTTTGGAAGATTTTTATAAGGGATCCTTAAACGAATTTCTATTTATTTATTAATTTATTTATTTGTCGTCAATCAATGCGTAGGTCAATCCTTAAAAGAATTAATGGCAAAATTGGAAATCCTTAAAAGAATTCCTAGTGAAAATCTTTGGACAATCATCTGAAGACTGTGCTGAAACTTTTCTATAGAAATTCTCGGAAAAATTGTTAGAGGAATTTTTAGAAAAAAATCCTAGAAGAATTCTTAGAAAAAAATCAAAAGATTGCCAAACGCATGCAGTCATACTTTTTAACAGACATTCAGACATTTTTTTTTCAAAATAAAAAAAAATATATCCACTTTGGATTTCTCTACAAACTTCTCCAAGAATTGCTACAAGAATTTCTTCTAGCATTCCCAAAATAATTATTACAGGATTTCCTCCAGAAATCCCTCCAAGGATTCCTATAGGAAGTTCTTCTAGGATTTCCTCCAAGGAATCCTCCTGGAAATATTCCAACGATTTCTCCTAGGATACGCCCAATGACTTTTCCAAAAATCCTTCTCCAAGAAAATATTCCGGGGTTTCTACAGCTGGAAATTTATGCAGTATTCCATCTTTCTTTCATGCATTGCTTTAGAAAAATTACCATGAACTATATCAAGAATTTCTTTTCCAGCATTTTTTTTTTCCATGGACTCCTTCAGGAATGGTTTCAATTGCTTCTTTTAATGCCACCTCCAAGTGTTGCATCCACGGTTGCATCGGAAGTTTCTCCATGGAGCACTTCTAAGAATTCCCAGAATTTCTCCTGTGACTTCTGCAGAAAATCCTTGAAGAATTTCTGAAGAAATTCTTAAAAAATCCCAAAAAGAAATCCTTTGAAGAATTCTCGGAAGGTATTCTTATAGGAATTTTTGATAAATCTTCGAAAGAATTCCTAATACATCTTTGATTTCTTATGATTTTTTACAAGAATTCATGGATACTTTTACAAAAGAGTGTCCTTGTCAGCACTGTTTAGAGATTTTTTTAGTGGAATCATTGAAAAAAAAATCCTTATTTTATAAAGAAATATCTTTTCTGGAGTATATGTCGGAAGAATTTTTAGAGAAATCTATGTAATATTTTCTACAGAGATGCTTAAAATAATTCTTCAACAAATTTTGATAAATGCCTTCTAAAATCAGGGAATAAGTTTCTGGAAGTATCCTTATATTATTTTGCAGGAATTCTTGAAAAAATTACCAAGAAAGTGCTTGAAAGATTTTCGGGAAGAATTTCGGGGAAATCCTTCAATTATTTTTTTGGGGAAATTATTTGAAAACTTGCGCACGAGGACTTGGGCGACTTCGTGGAGCAGACCTGGGAAGAATTCCCAAAAAATTTTGAAAGAATTTCTTCTAAAACAATTCTGGAGCTCGATTTTAATAGGTCGTATGTACATTTGTCGAAATAAAATTCAATCAGTTTATTTTAGTTATTGTAGCAATAGGGAGATATTTTGGAGACTTTTAATGATGGAACGGAAAGCCTGTTTTGTGACGATTCTGCTGTATGTATCAACTTTGTTCAATTTCAACGGTTTTTGCTATAATAAGCGAATCCAACTGATCGAATTTTTAATCGACAAAAGCACATACGACCTTTTCAAATCGAGCTCCAGAATTGTCGATCTTTTGACTTATAGTTATTTGGAAACAACTAGAAGATTTTTTTTGCAGGAATTCCGGCCAAAAATCTTGGGAGAATTCCCGAATTCTTAAAGAATATCGGGGGAAATCTTTAGAAAGATTCCTAGAAGAAATTGAACTCCATGGAAGAGATCCTAGTGATTTTTTTGATTAATCTCCGGGAGATTTTTCTGAAAAAAAAAGATACCTAGGAAGAATCACAAAAGTGCCCCTCGAATGATTATCTTAGGAATCTTTTAAAGAATTTATGGTGAAATTCATGGAAGAATTCCTACATGAGTCCTTAGAAGAATTCTTCCAGGAGGAATTCGTAGACGAAACATTTATGGAAATTCTTGTAAAATCCTTGAAAGTAGCCCAGGAGGAGTTCTTAGGAGAACTTTGGAGAAATTTTTCGAAGAATAGTTAGAAAGGTATTTGGATTAATCTTCACACAGTCGCGCGGTTAAATTCTATGCTTTCTAGGCAGAATTCCTGGAAGAACCCTTGAAATGATTCCCGGATTCTTTGGATGTATCGCTGCAACGTGGAATTCAACAGACGCTAGCTTTGTATGAGAGAAATGTTTAAGGCTTAACAAATTATTACTGAGCGGGTGGAACAAGTTGGATCCAATCAAAAATTTTGAAACAATATCCTTGAACCCAATGAAAAAAAAAAGATCTATTCCGCATTGTATCATAGCTTCTTTCCAGCCGCTATCGAGACAGCATTTGATTTTAAAGGTGTGTGCTTTGCCAATTTATAAATAGCATATTAACATATCAAACGTGATGGATGTTTGACTTGACAGTATGGTCCCCTCAATCTCATAAGTATAAAAACCCGTTCCAATAGACAACGATTTGTACGTTGCGCATTTTCGATAGATGTTAACCGTGGACTGGTCAGGTTCGCCGAACTGTGTCGCCAATTTCAAAATTGTTATCCATCAGTCTGCCGAATCAGCAGGCCGAAAGTTCACTGAGCAAAAAAGATTATTGAATTTGGTATTTCCTGCTCCGATGATCAAGATAAAAAATATTACAGAATAATCGAGTTTCTGTCGGATCCTTTGATTCTGGTGAGGTACTGTGACATTTTCTAGACAAAATTAGATCACTTAGCGTCGAAAGAGGGAGTAAGCTGGTTTACTTCCTTGTCAGAAGTTCAGTTATCCAATTTTGGCTTACTCATGTACACGACTATGATTTCATTCTGCATCACTTATAAGCCAAACCATTTGAGAACCAGGAAGTATAGAATCGCATTTCCAGCGAGGTTAACAGTAAAACTGAATGGCGCTTATAAAAAAATTAGCACCTGTTCGAATCTCATCATCATGCGAGTAAACCTTCCTAAGTATAAAAACAATAAAAAAGTTCCCCATTCACCCAACAATTTTTATATCACAGTAGACAAATTTCCATATAAATCAAAACTGTCCACCTCGTCCTCCTCTTGCTTCCTCGACTACTGGTTACCACCGCACAGGTATGTGGAAGCCTGCGGTTCAATTCTGTGTATGGTTCTTTATGGCTACCGATCCGATGTACTACACCCTTAAATGAAACAACACAGCGCACGAGTAACTTTCACGCAGCGAGCAAAAACACAAAGGATTTTTCACTCATATTTGCGTACGACTGGATCAACACAAAAAATGTGCTGATCCGGTGTTACACAAATCTGTGTGAAAATTCTTTTGTCTTTTCGGTCACTGCGTGAAAGTTACTCGTTGCGCTGTGTACATCGAGTTCTGCGTGTAGCCGCCTAGTCAAACAGAGGAAGGGCTTAACCGCAAATTAATATCGTTCCTCCTTGCGTGTAGAGAGCTGCATACATCACCGATAATTCTATGGTGGGCGGTACCGCGGGTCGTAATTTACCAAGATAGCTGTTCGTTAGGTTCTTTAGCGAGATGATTCTCTGGTTGGTAGGTAATGCACTGGCTGGCTGAGTGCATAGGCGATCCTAGAGCGTCGTCGCTCTCACAGGCAGCACACGTTAACAAATTAACGTAAATGAACAAACAAAGTGTGTGGATAATATTATCAAGTGAAATTATTCCAAATGTTGAGCAGTAAATGCAACATTTATTTTGATGAAATTCCTAATAGCTTCTGTAGAAACTGTTCAATTAACGCATGCGTGAAACATTTCAGGTTTGCCTCTTAAAAACCCCCATTAGTAGTTACCAATACCAGCACTGTTGCTTCAGCTGCACATCTGCATCTTTTCCCTCACAGCCAGTGCAGTGATAAGACGCCACCAGAGGAAAATGCAGTTGGCAAGCAGGAGTACCTTTGTGGTTAACCGCACTGGACTACACACTACCACGTGCCTTGGTCGAACAACCCAGCCTGGTAGGATGAGAGCATCTACTGACGACAAGCTTCAGACTCAGTTCTATGATTAAGAAATTGAACTACATGTTGGATGGTAGGTACTCTCCCGGGTGGAGATCAGTTTCAATGTGAGAACAGGTAGGCCGCAGGATAGGGCAGTAGGGGCAGCTCTTGGTCGTAAATCAGAAAATGATTTACACATCAAGTGGCCGCACGGGTTGACGTTGATGTAATTGAGTCGAATGCTGTCCGTTTTTTTCCACACCTGGAACCTGAACGCTGATGATGAAGAGCTTGGGGACTGACATTTTTGGAGTGGCAGTGTGGGTTTTTCGAATTAGTTTGTTAATTTTTACGGGCGGTTGCGATCCTTGACTTTTTTTGTCATTTATGCTGATTTATGGTAATAATGGTCGGTATGGGGTACTCACTGTTATTGAATTTCGCTCCCTGCGATATAAGCATCGATAGCGGCGTAGCGCCACTGGGGCCCCGAGGTGGCAGGCCGAACAGCTGATTACTGGCATTTTGTCCTACTTTGAAATAGTTTTTGTGCAATCCCATCCCGTGGTGTGCTGCTGTCCTGAGAGCTTCGCGTCGGAGGGGGATCGTCGTCGTCGGTGGTCCCGGAGGGTCCTAGTATGGTGCGACGATATCGTTGGCGATTGTCGGAGGTCGTTGTCGCCGTCGTCGTCGTGTCGGCCCCGAGAGCCGAAACGGAAATGGTGGCTGAATCTCCGGATGGTGGATGGAAAAATTTTCTTATTGAAACAATCTGGAAATAGAGATGAAATGTTCATTATTAGTATTTTTTATTTTTTGCCTTTCTCGTACACCGAAGTGTACTGAAAGGCTATATGTTCACTCAAAAAACGAATTTTCGATAGAAGGCTCGGAGAGTCAAGTCACATTTACCAATCAACTCAGTTCGACGAATTGAGATTATGTGTGTATGTGTGTATGTATGTATGTCTGTGCGCAAAAAGAGTTCACTCACTTTTGAGGCACTTCCAACTGGCCGATTTTTCGAATTATAGCTCGAATCGAACCAGAATTTTACCGCATTATTTGCTATTTAAAATGGTCCGGATCGGTCAACGCGTTCCGAAGTTATGACCATTTCAGTGATCCGAACCAGCAACGGTATAACTGGTCGTATACAACACTGAACCAAGCCCCAGCATGCGATAAATCAAACTGAGGCGATTTTTGTTACCTTTAGCATGGTTGACGAATTTTGGGCAGAAATCAACACTGGAGACCTGAAATTCCACGATGTCGGCCTAAAATTCAAGATGGCAGCCGAATATTCAAGATGGCGGCTCCAAATTCAAGATTGCGGCTGTTAAAAAGAGTTTTAGGCTCTTAAACCATGCAACATGTGTATATTTGGTATGAGGAAGATTTCCGGAGTCCAAAAATGGCGACCACAATATCTACGATGACGGTCTAAAATCCAAGATGGCGGCTCCAAATTCAACAAGGCGGCTGTTTAATGGTGTTTTAGGCTCCATAACCATGCAATATGGGTATATTTGGTATGAAGAAGAAGTTTAGACTCCAAAAATGGCGTCCAGAATATCCAAGATGGTGGCTCCAAATTCAAGATGGCGCTTGTTTAATGGACTTTTAGGCTCTTCAACCATGCAATATGGGTATTTTTGGTATAGGGAAGTTATCTGGAGTCCAAAATTGACGAATAAAACATCCAAGATGGTGACCAAAATATCCAAGATGGCGTCTCAAAATTCGAGATGGCGACTTTTTAATGGAGTTTTAGGACCTAAACCATGCAATTTGGGTATATTTGGTATGGGGAAGAAGCAAGGGAAGAAATCTAGACTCAAAAAATGGCAACTAGAATATCCAAAATGGCGGTCGAATATCCAAGATGGCGGCTAAACATTCCAGATGGCGGCTGTTTAAAAGAGTTTTAGGCTCTAAAACCATTCAATATGGGTATATTTGATATTAAGAAGATGTCTGGAGTCCAAAAATGACGATTAAAATATCCAAGATGGCGACCAAAATATCAAAGATGGCGTCTCAAAATTTAAAATAGCGGCTCAAAATTCTAGATGGCGGCTGTTTTACGGAGATTTTGGCTCTAAAACCATTTAATATGGGTATATTTGGTATGGGGATGCAACCGGAGTTCAAAAATGGCGACCAGAATACAGTTTCTTACCGATTTTGGCAACACCCGTTTTTGGCAACATTATCTTACCAATTTTGGCAACAACCGTTTTTGGCATCAATTTTTCACCGATTTTGGCAACACCTATTTTCGACAACAATTTTTTCACCGATAAATGTATATTTTAGCCTTAGGCGGCGTCCGCAAATTACGTAACATTCTAGTGGAAAGGGGGATCATGGCCGAGCGTTACGGTCCATATAAAAATTTAGGGATTTTCATACAAAAAAGCTTTACGGAGGGGGAAGGTAGGGTCAAGGAATGTAGGTTTTAGCGTTACGTAAGGATGCTGCCTTACTTTTAAATAGGACCCTCCTCCTCCCTTCGGCACGAGCGATTGAGTAAAGAATGTTGAGTTTTGATCAGATTCCGATGACCGTGTGATTTTCATAGTTGATACATCTGTGTAAACAGTGTTGGTACATTTGTCTGAAAAAACCTGTTAAGCAGCTTTAGATCGAAATTCGTTGAAATTGTTGATCATATCGTGAGTTTCATTGTTTCATGTGAACCTATTGCAGACTGAATTACAAAATTGTTGTTGTTCACAGCAAAATCACGAAAAATTGCAAGCGTAGAGAAACAAATGCGAAACTCTCTCACCTTGAGCGATAAGGTTGCAGTTCTACAAGCAATAAGGGAGCATTCAACGCCAAAAGCTGAATTGGTAAGGCGATTCAATGTCCACCGGTGTACGATTCGAAAAATTGAAAAAATTCTGAATCAATTTTGGCAGCTGCAGCGAATAAAACTGGCCGAAACAGGAAACACTGGAAGTATGCGGCAAAAGGCAAGTATCGACAACTGGAGGAAGCATTGTTTTTCTGGTTTCTTAACCAACGGCGATTGCGTCTCAAGGTATCAACCATGATGCTCATCAGGAAGGCTAAAATATTTGCTCCTCAATTTGGTGTTCCGAATACCGTTCGCTTCTCCGAACACTGGTCCCACAATTTTAAGATTCGTTATGGAATACGAAAACTGAAGGTATGTGGTGAGTCGCTGTCTTGCGACGTTGACAGCATTGAATCGTTCCGTAAAAGGTTTTTTGCGAAATTTGACGACGGAAATGATTTATAATGCTGACGAATCGGCACTGTTTTTCAGAATGCTACCAGGAGAGAATTTGGTTGCACCACACGAAACAAGTGCCCAGGGTCATAAAGCCTCCAAATTGCGTGTTACGTTTATGCCATGCTGTAATGTTACAGGTAGTCATAAGTTACCCATGGTGGTTATTGGAAAATCGCGAAATCCAAGGGCAATGAAAAATGTTCGTGTACCAGTAACTTACTTGGCATCTAAAAACGCATGGATGACAAGAACCTTATTCAAAGAATGGTTCTTCAAGCACTTTGTCCCAGCTGTTAGGCGTTATGCAGCGAAACGTAACATCTCTCCAAGTGCCATATTGCTATTGGATAATTGTTCTGCACATCACTTCAATGATGAACTTGTAAGTGATGACGGGCTGATTAGGGTATTCTTCTTACCACCCAATGTTACCACAATAATCCAGCCAATGTATAAGAATGTTATTCAAAATGCCAAACTTCGCTATCGGGACAAATTATTGCTGGAGACAATGGGAATGGACCAGGACGATGATGCTGAAGAACGGCTGGCCAAAGTAAACATGAAGAACGTTTGCTTTTGGCTACACGAGGCTTGGGATGCTGTAGAAGCCAAAGTCATTCGTCAATCCTGGAGGAAGATTGGAATTATCGATGGAGACTTACTGATGCACAAAGATGATCTTCCGCTGGTCAAACTGTACAACATTCAAACAGAATGCGCTCCGGAAATAGTTCCTCATGATGTGGATCAGTGATACTCATGCAAAGTTTTGAGCGATGATGATGTGGTAAAGCTGGTTTTGCATGATGATGAGGATGATGAAGAAAATGTTTGGAATCTGGAATCTACAACTGAAGACCCCAAACCAAAGGAAGTTCAACAAAAAGTTGTAACGGATGATGGTGCCGTTAGCAACATCGAGACTGTAAATCACACACATTTAACTCTTTAAATCATTTTCTCTACCCCTTCATTACACTGTTGTAATGGAATTTCGAAAACAGAAATAGACGGATCGTCAAGTTTTGCAAAACCACCACTTTATGAAAATCGTAACGTAATTTATGAACGATACATTATGGGATTGATTTGTATCTTGTGAATCTTGTGAATATTTATAAACTTCTCCAAAATAACGCAAAAAATCATCAAGTTTTTCAAAACCACCATTTTACAAATCATAACGTAATATATGAACGTCACCTCAGGGAATAATGATAACTTTTGAATAGTCCATATTTATACAATAAGACAAAATAACGCATTAAAATGAAAAAAATATCACAAATTTTTTTTACCGATT
Organism: Aedes albopictus; assembly: GCF_035046485.1. Taxonomy (NCBI): domain Eukaryota; kingdom Metazoa; phylum Arthropoda; class Insecta; order Diptera; family Culicidae; genus Aedes; species Aedes albopictus. Next base: position 510,924,228 of record NC_085137.1, on the reverse strand, counting down.
TTGGCAACACCCCATTTTGGCAACACAAAATTCACCTCGTGTTGCCAAAATCGGTTAGAAACTGTATTCAAGATGGCGTCTCAAAATTCATGATTGTGGCTGTTTAATTGAGTTTTGGGATCTAAAACCATTCGATATGGGCATATCTGGTATGGGGAAGAAGTCTGGAGTCCAAAAATGGCGACCACGATTCCCAAGATGCTGGACTTAAATCCAAAATGGCGGCTCAAAGTTCAAGATTGCGGCTTTTTTTTTTTCAAGAGTTTGAGGCTCAAATATCAAGAGCCAGAAATACGCTATGATTTCTGGTGCCATGAAATGGATATCTGTTAAACGTATGAAAGTGCGATATTCATCATGTCACTTGAGTTTTGTTGAAATGGGTTTACGAAGACACGAAAAAGGCGCCATCAACGCTAGGTGGATTAATTGGGGTTTTTTAACTTAAGAATGTATCGTTGTATTTTTTATGTTACGTCAAATATTTAAAAATTTTTGATAAAAATCTTAACAGCATTCCTTGGTCTCGAGACCATGAAAACATGAAAAAAAAACTATTATTTTACATGCGCATGTCGCCTAAACACACTAAGAAGGTGCTTTTTTTCTTTTTTTTTTTCCTTGAAACATAAAACCTCCTTAGCCACTCAACCTTAAACTACCCTTGAAAGCCTCTCCTTAAACTTTTCATGAACTTTTATTCCTCCTTAATACATTTGTAGCTTACGTAGAATGACTAAAAACATTATCTTCATCAAAACATTCACCTTTTAGTCGGTTTAGTAATTTTTATAGCAAATCCAGGCTTGTGACTTTTCAAATTCCATGAATTTACAAAACAAAGTTATTGAAAGCTATTACGACTATTATTCGTTACGTCCGTCTGGATTTGCTCCAGAAAAATATCCTGGTATTACCGCTGGATTGCTTTTCGTGTTTTGTTTAAGAGTTTTTTCTGAGATTCCTCCAGTAGTTTTTTTAGGCATTTCTCCTAGATTCTTTTGGTGTGTATCCTGCAGTTCCTGTAGTTTTCCCAGGAATTCCTTTTGGAATTCCTGAAGGAGTCCTCCGAAAGATCCTTGTGAGATACTGCAAGGCGTACCCCCAGGAGTTCTTTCTGTTATTTATTTTTTCGAAATTCCTTCTGGGAATCCTGCAGATGATCTGTCTGAAGCTCTTCAAGGAGCTCTCTCGTGATTTCAACTGGATTTCATATTAGCATTCTTCCTGGAATTGTTTCTGGGAATATTTTTAGGAATTTCTTAAGAAATGTTTCCAGATATTTCTACTGTAATCTCAGCAAAAGGCTCCTTCCGATATTCGAAGCGTTTTCTCTGGGATTTCCCAAGGAGTTTTTTCAGGGAGGTTCTTTCACACTTGGAGATCCGTCTGGAATTCTTCCAGTTTTATCTTTTGGCAATCTTCCTGATCTTGTGTCGTTTTTCTGGAATTCCTTCTGAGATTACTAAGGATATTTCTTCAGCAATTTCTCCAAAAGTTTTATTCTGATATTTCTCAATGAATAATCTTAGATACCTCATTACTTCTATAATTCCTCCACAGATTTTGCGTGGGATTCGTCTGCAAAGTTCTACTCTTTTGAGAAATTTATTTTTCAAGAAAATCGTTTTGAACTTTCCACTAGAATTTCTTTTGGATTTTCTGAAATTACTTTACTTGTGCAGTGATTTCTCCAATGCATCCCAAGCTTCTTGATTCCATAAGTTACTTCTTGAAAAATATCAGGAGGCACAACTGAAAAAGTTACAGAAAGACTTCCAGGAGAAATCTCCAAAGGAACTTCATGTAGGATGGCAGAAATAATTCTTTGAAATACCTGGGGAGGAATTTCTTGAGAATCCCAAATATGAATCCCAGAATCTTAGGTAGGAATCCTAAAAACATTCCAGAAGAAACTCTAGAAGGCACAGGAAAGTTTAGAAAAATCCGTTACCATTTCGGGTACTTTTCCCTTTGATCCAACTACACAACAGTAAATTGAATAAAGTGATTAGAAAGAAGGAATATAGTGGTTTTGAGCTTCTGATCAGCGCGAAGATCCGACCCTGTAAAGAAGAGATTGGGAACCTCTGGTGGCCAGGTTTGTTAGGTCTCGTCTCCAACGAGCGTCTCGGGATGATATCCTTTGAGTTATAACAAATCTTGGAAGAACCTTCTGGAAGAATCCTAAGCTAAATATCTTGAGGAACACCAGAAGCAATTCCTGAAAAAAAAAACACACACACGTACAAAAAAATACAGGAGGAGCTCCAGACCAGACGTATCCCCAAAAGAAATGACTGAAAATCCTTCTGAAATTTTGTCAGAAATTCCTTCTCGTATACTTACAAAAGTTTCTTCTACGATCCATTCAGAAGGTCCTTTGAAATCATCAAATATTTCTCTCTGGGGTTTCTGAACGCCGTTCATCTGGAATTCCTAATATTCATTTATCTATTTGGATTAATCCCAGATATATTTTTTTGAAATTTGTAAATTTATTAGTGACATAACAATCTATCTAGTCAAGGAAAAAACAATAGATTGAAAGCTGGAAAAAATTTGGAAAACTATGACAGTACAGTATGGACATTCTGGATTTCCAGGAGGATTTCCAGGAGAAATCCCTGAATGAATTTCTTGAAGAATCCCTTAAGAAACTCCTTGAGGAGTTCGTGAAGAAGGTTCTGTATGAAACCCAAAAGAAATATCTGAGTTCCGGGAGAAACTACTGGAAAATATCCTGGTGAAAGATTCTATTGCTCTGTTTCATAAATTCATAAAATTTGACATGTCGCAAAAAATAAAAAATAAAAAAAACAGGACACTTCCCTGGGAAAAGGAGGCGGAAGTTTCTGGAATGCGGTCAATGTGACTAAAAATGCCCACAATGGCCACAACTGAACTTGTATCGTGAATTCATGATGTTTGGTATATCTAAGAGCATTTATCGGTAGAATGTAGCATACGTACCATAACCCAGGAAAATACGTGCCAAATGATAACCCGGAATGATTCCGGAACCTTGTGGTCAATGACATTTCTGTTTTAGATATAGAAATTAAGAAAATCGTTCCAGAAACAACGATGATATGAATTTTTAGTCATTTTACGTCAACCAAAATTGTATCAAGAAAGGGTAAAGGTAAACTACCCCTGAATCCAATGTTGTTCCCCTTTCTGGTGAAACTTCTTGTTACTTATGACTGCTTAAAGACCTTTTTTAATGAATTGGCTCATTTCCATACATATATAAAAACCACTACAGAGTACCAAAAGTCCAAAATATTAAAAAAAAAAGAAAAATAACAAACTTAAAACAGGCCAATTCCCGAAGTAGACGAATATGTGGCAGAACATATCCAACTTAATTTGTTAACGTCCAAGTTGTGTACCCATCAAAATCTGTCAAGTTTACTGCCACACCAAATAAAATAAACATGATTATAATTTCACGAAAGAAAAATAGAAAGCAGTTAAAGAAAATTCAATGTGGCTTTCTAACATCTGATAATTTTTTCAAGTTTCATTTCAGCACAACTTCTTCGCTATTATTACACTCTGATCCGTGTAGATACAAGGCAACTCAGAAAGAGTGAAAGAGTAGGAAGCCACTCATAAAGAATAGAAAAAGAACTGTCAGATTACATTACGGTTGAATAATATAAATGTCTGTCTATATGAAAAATCCTTTTATTTGAACTAATTCAAATGTTTTTAATTCAGTAAGTGATGTGAGTGTCTGGATTCGATTTCCGCTAGACCAGGATTTATTCGATAGTGAGAATTCATACATGACTTTTTATTGCTTTTTTTACTGAATTTTTGAAATTCTCCTGCTTTTTGCAGCATATTTTTCCATATTCAATACAAGGCTCTTTACAATACCGGAGAGTTCTCTTCCCCCACATGGAGTAATCCTCTCAGGAATCCTGGAAACATTATCTAGTGGAATCCAGTCTCAGGAAAAAGCCTGGGAGAAATCCATGGAGAAATATCGAAAGGATCACTGGAGGAATCTCTCAAAGAATTCCGGGGAAAATCTTAAAGTAATTCCGGAATTATCTCTGAGGGAATCTCGGGAGTAATCGGTAAATCAATGAAAATACCTGAAAGAGTGTAGGGAAGGAATTTCCAAAATGAAGAATCGAGGGGAAAGCTTTAGGAAGAATTCTGAAGGAATCCCTTCAGAAAACCCTGAAGCAGCAGAAAAGGAATCTTGGATAATCCATGACATAATTTCAAAATTAGTCTGTTGAAGAGGAATCCCGTGAGACATCCCCGAGTAGGAGGAAAAATCTAACGAATAGCATATTCAGTTATTACTGATTGAATTTCTGAAGAACAAAATCTGATATTGGTTTGGTTGATATAAGAGATAAAAGATCAGAAATAATAGCTCATTGAGATATTACAAGATCGAATCAATATCAGACAAGATTTGTTGACATTTTTCTAAAAAAAAATTGCCAACATCCAGCATCAAACCTACGATCTTAGGATTCACAGGCAGCGATGCTTACCACTCAACTGTAGCTCACTGTAGTAAATGTCATGGGAAAAGGAGCATGACGTTCTTCGTTTCCACAGCTCAGAAAGGGGCACATGGCATTTCGCTAACATTCAGCCAACTCTATGGGTGTATGGGTTCCATTTCGTGCAGAAGAGCTATATTAGATCTCATGTAGAAATTTTCAGATATTTCGACAAGAACAAAAACTGATATCATATCACTTTGAATTATTCGTGCGATATTCATTAAATTTTGAATAACACATCAAAACCACATCGAGCTATGACAGCAAATATTGTTCGATTTGAGATATGATTTAGATATTCTCGTCTACCCGGGTCTTCAGAATAATCTTGGATGAATCCCAGCAGGAATTCAGGAGAAAACATTTAAGCAATCATTGATGAAATTCCTGGAGGAAGACCAAATGGAAACCCTGAAAGAACCACGGAAGGAATGCAAAGGAAAGGAGGCCCTAAAGGAGTCTCTGACGAGATACTAGGAGAAATCCCTGAAGAAATTCAGGGAGGAATCCTCGAAAGAATTCGTGGATAAACATTTGAAGAATGTCAGGAGAAACCCCGCAGAAATTCTGGGATAAGTTCTTAATCGCGGGAGAAACTTACATGGTATGAAGCAAACCCTTCATGAACCTCGGGAGGAATAACAGAAAGCATGCCAGAAGAAATGCTCGGGGGAAATCAATCAAGGAAAAGTTTAAACGTTAGACCACATGATGGTTTCAATTCACTATGAGGCAGAATTGGTTACAAAAGTAAGAGTCCGGACGCACTGTGGTCTGTTTTTCTGCAGCAATGAGACAGCCCAGATAACCAGTCATCGTATAAGATGCTGCATAAGATGATAAAATGGAGGCCATATGCGTGCATGCCTCCATTTAGGCGCATGTAAATTGTACGCATATCGCCTCCACTTTAACATCCTATGCCACATCTTATACGATGACTGGTTGATTGGGAGAGTTTCTACTGTCGCCATGAGACTAATGTCGTTTTCATTTTTGATTCAGTTCCAACCTGGGTTGGAACTGGATCAGATCACAGTTTCAACCCCAACCCGACTTCGGTTTTGCTTGTATTAAAGTTTGTTTGACGTTGTTTGTTTACACATTTTCCGCCGATCCAGTTCCAACCCAGGTTCAAAAACGAATTCGACATAAGTTCCATACAAAAGCAAGACTGCGGTCATCCGGACGCGCTGTGGAATAAGGGTGCGGTCATCCAGACGCGCTGTGGACTGTTTCTACTGTCGCCATAAGACAGAATTTCTTAAGGTAAGGGTAGGGTCATCCGGACACACTGGGAACTATTTCTACTGTCACCATGAGACAAATTCCTTACAAAAGTAAGGATGCGGTCATCCGGACGCACTCTGAACATTTTTTGTTGTCGTCATGAGACAGAGTTTCTAACAAAAGTAAGGGTGAAGTCATCCGGACTTGCTGTGGACTGCTTCTACTGTCACCACAAGAAAGAATTGGATACAGTTTCTTACAAAGGTAAGGGTGCTATCATCCGCTGTGAACTGTTTCTACTGTCGCCATGAGAAAGAGTTTCTTACAAAAGTATGGGGTGCGGTCATCCAGATGCGCTGTGGAATGTGGAATGCTTTACTGTCGCCATGAGAAAGAATTTCTCATAAAAATAAGGGGTGTGGTCCACATTCCAGAAGAAGTCGGTGAAGGAATATCGGAAGGAATTAAAGGAAAAATCTCTAATGGAATCTAGAGAAGAGTCATTGAAAGACTCCCTCAATGAATCGTGGGGGAGATACCTAAATCAAACCCGAGTACAATCAATGAAGAAGCCCCGGAAGGTATCAATACAGGAACACTGCGAAGGTATTTTGGAAGAAATTCATGAAGGAATCTCGGGTGAAACCCCAGAATGCTGGAATGAATTCCGGGAGGACTCAATGATGTAATCTCGAGAGAAATCCCTCATGGAATGCCGGAAAATATCCCTGATGGAATCCCGGGAGAAGTGACTAAAGGAATTCCAGTGACAATCAATGAAAGATTCCCGGGAGGAATTTTTAATGGATTCGCAGAAAAAAAATCTGGAGGATCCTTGTCAAAGTTCTGGACGAACTCCTTGAAAAATAACTAAAGAAAACCCAGGAAGGATTAGTGAAAGAATCCTACAAAGAATCCCGAAGGGAATGTTAGAGGACATCGCTGAAAGTATCCCGGAAAAAAAAAATGCCATAAGAAAATCGTATCCTCCAGAGTCTCTTTCTGTGATTTCTGCAGTGTGTTCTCCAAAGACTCGGTGCGAAATGTCCCGTAGATTTTCTTCAGGGATTCTCCCAGGATTGTCTCCGGTGATTCTTCCAATCTCCCAGAAATTGCAGAATAAATTTCTTCAATTATACTTTTCCTATGGAAATCTGCCAGAATTACCCTTCGAACTCCACTGGAATTTTCTACCAAAGTCTAATTTTAAAATAAGAATATATTAAGTCAGTATCCGTCGTGACATTGAAAAGCCACCAACTCGTTTCTCGTTGATAACGGATGACTCAAAAATATAAACAAACACCCCCTCGAAGTCGTTGACATTCGGTTCATCTTTTCGGCCACGACCCTGAGAATATACGGACGAAGACGAAATCAGTTAGGAAAGTTGTATCGCCACACCACACCGTGGGATGCCTCGATCACCGCTGAACCCGCCGTGCAGCATCTTCTCATCTTTCTCTCCCTTGGTTGGTTGCTTGGACGATGATGCAGCGACACAAGCTGCATGGAATCACGTTCCGCCGATTATGCGGTTGACTCAGCCCGTCGCGTTGTCGTCCGGATGCATTCACATAATAAACCGGTACAAACATTGGGTGAACTTGGTCGGATAGTTCGCGTCGCGCCGAAACCTGAACCGCGCATCGCCGCCGTGGCGAAGAAAAAAGCTGACCTTGTGCCTACTCCTCGCGCATCGTGAGGAGGATGCTCGAGCTGCGGTGGTGGTGGCCAGCCAACAAAACGGCTTGCACATATGGGTATTGGGGTATGTTTGCAGCCAGTCAGCGCCAAAGAAGTCCGGTCGGTGTGCAGCGCAAAGGTGCGAACCGTCGCCCCATAACTGGGCAATAAACGAAATGTTTGCAAAGCATACTTATAGGAGGTGTACCTTCTGCTACAGCAAGCCTACAACAGCAATGACCCATGGGATTGAAGAGGCGTGCGAAACTGAAGTGTCACTCGCGAACGGATCGGGCTGTCAAGAGCGGAGCAAATCAATTAAAGTGGCGAAGAAGTCGTTGCGGTTCGCTGTCAAAGCTGTGATGTGTGTACGACGTACGTGCATGGATTGTTTTACAAATGTTTTTAAATGATAATGAGTTTTCATTGTTTACCAATTGGATGTGGCTTTATAAATTTCATTAGTAACGCTCGAGATTTCAAGTATCTTGTTTCATTTACATATTTTACGATTTTTAAATGTCATAAACGTTAAGACTGACGAGAAAATCAAAAACTTCAACAGGTAGAGCCATATTATTAGATATACATGACTTGAAAATTTATTCTGCGTTTTGACATTCTTCTAGACTGAACTCCTTAATATTTTCATAGGAAAATTTTTTGAAGGAATTTTTGGAAGAATTTTTGAAGAATCCTTGGATTGAATCCTAAAGAAATCGATGGGAAAGTTTCTGATGGAATCCTTGTTCCTGAAAGAATCCTTAAAATTATTTCCGGAATAAATCATTGGAAGAATGCACGAAGGAGTTTTTGGAAGAAGATCCGTAGGAACCCTCATCATAATTAATGATTTACATTTACATTAATATTACATTTACGGAAAGTTTATGGAGCAATTCCTTCAACAAAAAATCCACGGAAAATCTCAAAAGAAATACCTGATAAAAGCCTTAGAGGGAATTTTTGGACGAGTTCCCGATATAGTATTTGAAGGATTTCTACAGCAGTCGTTGGAGGAAATCTCAAAAGAATCTTCGGAGGAACTCCCAAACATCTGTGGAACATTTTTTGGAGCAGCCTTAGGAAGAATTCCGAAAAAAAATCTTTGGTGGAGTTCTTGAAAGACTGCGTGGAAGAAATTCTGAAAAAAAAACATTGAAAATATAAGGTAAGTTAAGCAGGAGTTTTTAAAAGAATCCTTGAAATTGATATCAGAATGAATCTTTGATTAAATTCGCGAGAAGGAAGTTCATTAGAAACTTTGGAAATTTTTTCTGAAAAGCTATTGGAGTAAAATTGGAGACAAACCTGAATTTTCAAATTTTCGAAAAAATATTTTTGAGAAGGTTATTTTATAAGCTTCAATCGCTAAAATTTTTGGAATGCACTTTTTTTTCGGTTTTGAGTTATGGCCAAGTTTGTTGAAAAATATCCAAATGTGCCATAAAAGCCTTTTCTTTGAAAAATCATAACTTAAGAACGAAACATCGTACAAACAAAGTTTTTTGATGAAAATGAAAGCAAATTTTCTCAGGAATCCAAAAAAAATATGAAGTGGAAAAAGTTTTTCACAAAATTTCCCACCGTTGAGAAAATTTATAAAAAAGCCGGAAAAACTATGTTCGAAAATTTTCAATAAAATATTTTTGAGAAGGTAATTGCATAAGCTTTGAAAATTTTTGAGGAAATATTTTTCCACTTCATATATTTTTTGAATTCCTGAGAAAATTTTCTTTCGTTTTCATTAAAGTCGGGTGCCTGAAACTTTTGCCAGTCTTGGTAAGGTGGTACGAACTACCAACCAAGCCGATCTGTTTAAAAGCACAGGTCGCACGGCAGAAGTTTCACGCATTCGATGTATTCGTTCAATACATGGCCTACTTGCCTAATTTCACCTTCTATAAATTTTCACACTTGTTCGCTACCTAGCGAATTCTATCATATCTATCATTTCATTATCCACTTTGATCTCTACTCCCTTATACTATGAGTAGAAAGAGACCGATATAGCCACAAAAATCATCAAGTTAATAATAGAATACGGTCGATAAACAAGAATATGGTTTTCATTAAAAAACTTTGTTTCTACGATGCTTCGTTCTTCAGTTATGATTTTTTAAAGTCAGTAGTGTCAGGGGAAAACAAAAAATTACCACCTGAGTTTTTCGGGAAAACAGGCCTGAGTTTTTCCCATTTTTTTTGTTCATATATCCATGAGCCCTGCCTATGGAAAAAGTTTCATGAAAATCTGAGACCCTTCGGCCCAATTTGTACGATAATTAAAAAAATGCCCAAAACAATCATTGGAGGAATTCATTAAAATCTTTGCATACATTTTCGGACCAGACCTAAAAAAAAATCCAGAAAAAAAATCTTTGGAGGATTTTTCGAAGTTATTCTTGGAGAAATTTCTGAAAGATAGCTTTAAAGAATAAATTAAGAAATTCCTTGAGGAGTTTCTGACGTAGTTATTTGAGAAATTCTCAATAAAATCCTTGGAGGAAATTATAAATTAATTCTTGAAAAAACAAATTTGTGAAGGAATCCTTGGAGAAATTTCCACAGGAATTCTTGAAAGATTCACTAGGCGAGTCATTTAAGGATTTTCCATAAGAATCCTTGAAAAAAATTCTAAATAAATGTTTAAGGCAATTCCAGAAGAAAAATCTGTGAAGAAATGCTAGAAGTAAACCTTAACGACAGCCTAAGAGTGAATCCTTGGAGGTATTTCTGAAATAATGCTTGACAGTAATGTCCTTGGAGGAATTTTCGAAAGAATCTTAGGAGGAATTCATTAAAATTCTTTAGAAAAAAAAAATTGGAGCATCCCTAGGAATAATTCCGAACAAAACTGTGAAAAAATGGAGAAGTACTGAAGAGAAGAAAAAAAAAGAACGAATCTTTGAGAGGAATTTCTGAAAGGAAGAATTAGTTAGAAAAAAAAATATTGTAATTTTTAAAGGCATCTCCTAAATAAATCTTGACAGATTGACTCATCGAAGGAGTTTCTAGAGAAAACCTTCAACCCTAGTCTTGCATTATGACCCAGACAGGCACGTTGAGTGTACTCTACGTCAACGAGGTGCGCGTCAGATAATGCTCGAAGAAGGATAAACAATTTCAAAATAAATTATTGAGCAATTTCTAAAGGAACTCTTGGAGGAATCTCTGCAACAATACTTGGAAGAATTCAGGATGGGTTCCTGGAGAATTACCTTAAGGAATCCTTGTAGGAATATCTCAAACAATAATAGAAGGAATTCCTGAATAAGTTTTTGAAGAAATTCTCGAAGAAATTAGTGTAGGAGCTCCAACAAGGGCTCCGGTGGCATTCCTAAAGGATCCATTGGAAGAATTTTTGAAGGAATTCCTCCATAAGTTTTTGGAGGATTTCCAGAGAGAAACCTTGCAGCAGATTATGAAGGAAAACAAAATAATACTTAAAAGCATTACTAAGCTGATCTTTGGAGGATTTAAAAAAAAATATTCCTATAGAAACCTTTAGAAGGAGTCCATAACGAATATATGAAGTATTGCCTGAAAAAAATTTTTGGAAGAATTCCTGAAGGAATTCTTAGAAGAGTTCCTGCAAGAACCCTTGAAGCAATTCCTGAATGATTCCGTGGATGAATTCCTGAGAGAATTCTTGGAGAACTTTCTAAAAATATCATTGGAGAAGTTGATGGAGCAATCAATCATTGGAGAAATTTCTATAGAAATCTTTGGACGAGCTTATGAAAGTGTTTTTTTTTTGTGAAATTAGTAGTAAATTAGTGAAATCTTTGGTGGAATTTTTGGAAAATTGGAGAATTAACTAAAATTCCTGAATTTCTAAAAAAAATCCTGAAAAATTGAGAATGCAGTTAATCCTGTTAGAATTCAAGAAGGAATTTTAGAATGAACTTTTGTTGAAATTTTTGGAATCTTTGAGAAATTGGTGAATATTTGGAGGAATTTTTGAAGGAATCATTGATAGAACTTCTCTTTATATTCTGAGAGAATCTGCTGTAAGGATCCTTAGAGAAATAAAAAAAATGTTTGAAGGATTTGTTGTAGAACTCCTTGGAGGAATTCTCATAAAAACACTTATGGAATTCCCTAAAGAATCCTGAAACAAAAAACCCTGATTGAATTCATGCAGTAAATCCTGTTGAACCTAGGAAGCAATTCCGGCATGAATCTTTGAAGGATTTTTGTAGATATATGGAGCAGATACTGAATAAATCCTGGTTGGTATTATTGAAGGAATATCCAGGAATTTTCAAAACATCTTTGGAGAAATTCATGGACGACTCCTTAGAGAAATTTCCGCAAAACGTTAGAGAAATATCTCGGAGAATCCTTGATTTTGAAAATATGGGAATATATTTTTCCTAATTTTTACGGCTCTTTCACTCTTTATTAAGCAGCTCCAACGCCTTTTGCGTCTACTGTCCTACGCTTGTATTTTTTTTAAATACATTGTACGTTCATGACAGTGTGTAGTTTTTTCAAATGAAACGCAGTACAGTAGATGCTAAAGACGTTTAAGCTGCTTAAGAAAGGCTGAAGGAGCCGTAAAATTTGAGAAAAAAAGTATTCTTGTAAATCACTTGGAGAGATTTCTGAATATATTTCCGAAAAAAATATCTGAAGGAATTTCAAGACGATTTCTTGAGAGAATTTTTCGAGGAATTACATATGAACTTGTTGGGGAAAATTGTTAAGAATTCCTTGAAGAAATCCCTGAAAAAATTTTTTGAGGAATTTTGATGGAACCTTCTGTTGAATGCCTTGAAATTTCTGCTGAATACCTTGACAAAATCCTCGGATAAAAATTTGAAGGAATCCTTGGAGCAATTCCTAAAGGAATCAAAGGAGAAATTCCTGAAGAAATAAATTGTGTAATACCTGAAGAAATCCTTAGAGGATTCTATAAGCAAATAATTTTTGAACAAATTCTTTAGAGTATTCCTAAAGGAACCATTGTAGGAATCCTTCGAAGAAATTCTGGAGAAATCTATGAAAATTTTTACGGAGGTGTTCGTGAAGCAGCCCTAGTCGAAATCCCAGAAGCGTGTTAGAATCCTGGAAGGAATTCCGGAATGAAACTTCTTTGGAATTTTTGGTTACTTGGAGAAATGTTCGAAGGTATTTTTTTATTATGCTTCAAACAAAAATTTGGAGGAATTTTCAAAAAATCTATGGAGAAATTCCTGAACGAATCTTTTGAGAAATGTCAGCGAAAATCCTTGATAAACCTCTGAGGAAATCTTTGGTGGAATCCTAGGAGAACATTTTCAAAGGAATTCTTGGATAAATACCTGATTGAATACTTGGAAAAATATTTCAAAGGATCCATGGGAATATGTTGTATTCTTGAAGAAATCGCTTGGATATTTCTGAAGAATCTGAATATAATTTGAAGGAATTCTTGAGAGTATTCTTGGAAGAATTCCAGATGGGTTCGTCGGAAGAGTATGTTCAGAGCTCCTTGGAAAAATCCCTTAAAGAATCTCTGCTGAAATTCAAAAGGGATTTTGGGAAAAAATCTGTAGAAATTCTTTAAAAAAATTCTAATGTTTATAGTAGACCTTGCAGAAATCCCTAAAGGAATCCATGGAGAAATTCATGCAAGAATCAATTAAGAATGTCCTGAAGGACTCCTTGCAGAATTTTCTAAACGACACTTTAAATAATTTTTGAACAAATGCTTGGGGGTATTCCTGTACGAATCACTGCAGTACGAATGCAGTACAAATCACTGCACTGGAGGAATTCGTCATAGAAATTCTGGAGAAATCCATAAAAATTTAACGGAGGATTTCGGAAGCAACCCTTGGCAAAAACTTAAAGAAATATTTGGAGGAATTTCAAAAAAAAAAAAAATGAAAAATTCCTGAACGAATTCTTGGAGAAATGTCAGCAAAATCTTTGAAAAAATCCGGAGGAATCCTAGGATAAAATTTTTCAAGGATTTCTTGTATAAACACTTCCATGGGAATATACTTTTTAAGTATTCATGAATTAGTCGCTTGGAGAGATTTTTGAAGATATTTCTCCAAGAATATCCAAAGGAAGTCTTAGACGAATTCTTGAGAGAATCCTTTGAGGAATTCCAGATGGATTCATCAGAGAAATTAGTTCAGTGCTCCTTGAAGAAATCCCTGAAAGAATTTCTGTAGGAATTCTTAAAGAATCTTGGGGAAAATTTCCTAAAATTATCCTGGATCGATTTAAAAAAAAACTTAAAAAAATCCCTAATGAAGAAATACCTGAAGTTAGCAATTGAGGAATTCCTGAAGGAACCTTTGCTGGATTTTATTGGCGAAAATTTTTTGAACAAATTCTTGGAAGTATTCGTAAACGAATCGTTGGAGGAATTCGTCAAAAATATGCTCAAAGTCAAAATCCATGAAAAATTTAACGGAGGAATTTGTGAACCCCCAGAAGTGTGTAAGAATCCTGGAAGGAATTCCGGAATGAAACTTCGTAGGAATTTTTAGATACTGGGAGAAATCATTGATGGTATTTTTGTCTTATTCATAGAGAAATATCTGGAGGATTTTCTAGAAACCTTTGGTAAAATTCCAGAACGAATCCTTGGAGAAATGTCAGCAAAAAACTTTGATAAACTTCTGAGGAAACCCTTCGGAGGAATCCCAGGAGAATATTTTCGAAGGAATTCTTGGATAAATACTTGGGAAAATATTTCAAAGGATCCGTGGGAATATATATTAAAAGTACTCTTGAATAAATTTCATGGAGAGATTTTTGAAGATATTTCTGATGGAATATCTGAAAGAATTCTTAAACGAATTATTGAGTGAATTCTTGGGGGAATTCTCTATGGATTCATCGGAGAAATTGGTTCAGAGCTCCTTGGAAAAATTTCTGAAAACAAAAATTTATGCAGGAATTCTAAAGGAATCTTGGGGAATATTTCTTGAAAAAATCCTGGGTCGTATTGTTGAAGTAATCCTTGAAGAAATCCTTAAAGGAATCAATGGAGAACTTCCTGAAGGAATTAATTGAGGAATTCCTAAAGAAATCCTTGCAGGATTTTATCACCGATACTTTGAATAATTTTAGAACAATTTCTTGGGAGTATTCGTTTATCATTGGAGGAATTCGTCGAAGAAATTCTGGAGAAATCCAAGAAAAAATCAACGGAGGAATTTGTGAAGCATCACTTGGCGAAATCCCAGAAGAATACGTGAAGGTATTTCGTAAGGAATTTTGGCAGAATTTCCTGATGCAATCTTTGTAGGAATTCCTGAAGAAATCCTTGGAAAAAATTCTAAAGAAATCCTTGGACAAATTCCTAAAAGAATCCTTGAAGTAATTGCCGACGGAATATTTGGAGCATTTCTAGTAGGAATCATTGGAGCCCCTTTTGAAGAAATTCTTGGAGGAATTCCTTAAGGAGTCCTTGTAGAGAGTTCTGAAGAGATCCTTGAAAGAGTTACTGAAGGAATACCTTAAGGAAGTCCAAGCATAATTCCTGGAGGAGTTCCAGGCGAAATCTCTTTTAGGATTCTGGGAGAAAGTCCGCTAGAGAAATTTGGGAGAATTTCCAGTATTTCAATCCTAGTTTAAATAAAAAAAATTGGCGTCCACACCATTTAATGGAAACAATCCTAGAAGTACAATGTTCACTTATAGTTTGACGTACTTGCTGACGATAAGCTTCGATCAATTGATGTACCATGCACCACAGTTTTCACAATCTCAGACATTCATATTTCGTTCCCTTAATCAGTCATATTTTATCATGCAAAATTCCCAACCTTAACCATCGGCACCGCTCACAAGGCTCGCCACATAGTTGACACCCGTGTGATAAGTACCGTGTGCTGGCTTGGCTGGCTGCCATCGAAGCTGCCCTCAGCACGCCCTGTCAGACCCGGCACCGCTATGGCTTAATTCCTTCTTTTTACATTCCTCCGCTGCGTAGCAGCTTCCCCCTTTCTCCTTCAATTTCTCCGTCCATCCTCCGCTTCGTGAACCGTTGCTCGCTCGATCGATACCTACCACCAGTGAACCAGTCAGTCAGTGACATACCGCAAGTCAAGATAAATTGGCAAAGGTCAGGCGGCCGAGCTCAGAAATTGATACGATAAGACACCATGTATATGTGACTCGTTGTTAACAGACCAAGAGAAAAGCCACGCATGGGAAGGGTAGACGGGTTCATAAAAGAATTATTTAATATGCAGGTTCTGTCTCAATTAAAGTGAACAGAAAAAAAAGTAAACTATTATAGGAAGTAGAAAAATAAATGAATCAAAGGAGAAAAAAAAGAAAAAAAAAGAAAAAAAGTAAAAATAAACACAAAAGGAAAAAAAGGAAAAAAAAAAACAAAATAGAAAAAAAAGATGCATAAAATATAGAATATTTCAAATTTAAATTAAAGTTGACCCAGAATTTTTGTATTCGCCTTCCTTACCATAAAAATACTTTAGTCAGCGATCAACATACTGAAAACCGTGAATCAGCCTATTGCTCATGTAGTTTATAGATGCGTACGGAAATTGAGGGGGACCGCGCACTGAGCTGGGACCGGTTTCGCTTACATCACTGACTGCTGGCTGGCTTCAGATCGCGATCGGACATCTCGCGTGCCTTGTCTTCTCTTGTACCAACCTGAATGTAAGGTAGGTTCGTTTATTTAAATAGTCGGCGGCGTGAACTTCAACTCTTTCGCGCTCCCTTGGCTCGGCAGGGAATGCGTTAATAACTGTCGGCGAAAATATTTTATTGAAATTTTTGCTGCGCTTGTTGGACCACTCTGTCACCGCTCGTTGGATCTCCCGTCTCTTGATGGGCGTATCGGCATAATGAGTGCCGGGAGAGTTCAGCAGTAGGACTGGAAAGTTGAACTTGACTGTGCAGCCTGTTGAGCATTCTCACCCATTTTGAGAATAATTGGGTTAAGGTGAAAGTTACAGTGGTTTTATTGTAAAGTTGTGGGAGCAATGTCAGAATTATCGTGTTCAATGGGAGAGATCGGTGAAGTACTAGATTTGTAGTAATGAGCTGAATTTTAGTATGGTGAGAAGGTCAATTCTCCGTTTCTGAAATGAAATGGTGCAAACAGCGTGGGTATTATGACTCCTTGCCTAATTTGATGCTGTGTGAGCAAAACTTTGTGCAACAGTGTTGTCGTTTTCTCAATTTCTAGCAACATAAACAACATAGTTATCCAAAGTTTTGCTCAAACAGCCTCAAATTAGGTAAAGAATCATAATACTCACGCTTTTTGTACCATTTCATTGCAGAAACAGAGAATTGACCTTCTCACCATACTAAAATCCAGCTCATTACTACAAATCTAGTACTTCACCGAACGTGCCCCATTAACAGAACGTGGAAACGTTTGGCACTGAGCTCCAGGCAGACAATCGAGTGAAAGGAAAGCGGAGTTCTACCCGAAGTCAAACCGGTTCGAATGAAAAAAAAAAAAAAAACTTTTGACAATTCTTAATAAATGTTTTCAATTTCTTCGGGCGCACATAAACGGAGTATTTAGAGCACAACCATAAGAACGCGTTCATTGAATTTCGCAAAAAGCCCAAGTCAAGTGGGCTTAAGCTTTTGCGGCTAGAGCTACCGGTTGGCGTTTACCATTCATTCATTGACTGCGCTGCCGGTGCTGTGGAAGCATACATAGTTTCAGCAAATAATAAATAGCTTTCTGCACACCCAACAAGATCGTCACACCTGGCTCGGTCAGACCAGCCATTTGAGGGCTGATGGCGATGGTGCCACACGATCACTGCAGCAGAATAAGCTGAGTGATTAAACTTTTAAGAAATTTTACTTGTTTCATAAACTAAATGCACTGTGTCATAAAACATTGAAAACACAAAATGCAATCAAATGTAAGTTCAAAAAATCAAGTTTTTGAAAATTTGTATATAATTTAAAAACGTGGCTGTAGGCTTCCTCTTTTTTAGCAGTGTTTCTAAAGATTTATAAAAGTTTCAAATGATTTTTGACATACAAATCTGTGCTTCAATTGAAATTATACTTTCTATCCACCCAAACTACAGAGGGGCATACAAAATGATCGGAACAGGCAAAATTTTCACTTCTCAAAAAATGTCCAACTAACTGTAACTTTTCGAAAAGTGCATCAAATATTAACAAGTTTTTGAATCCTTCCTAGAATTTTGCCAGATACAGGGGAAAGAAAAAAATGATCGAGAAAGGAAAAATGTTCACTTTTAAAAAAATGGTCAAATAGCTGTTACTTTTTGAAAAGTGCGTCAAATATTCTCAAATTTTTACTGTAAGTTGATCAACTACTTGTTTCATAACCCGAGCAAAGTCTAACAACAAAATGATAGCAAATCGAAAATACGATTTGGAATCAGCAGCAAATTGATATCATGTTTTGATATCAGATTATCTTGATAAATTTCGATTTCAAATTTTGATATCATTTTGCTGTCATTTAAAATTTCTACAAATATTTAAGTTTTTAAGTCATTTCAAAACTTCTAGGCGACCTTGTATAAAGCATCTAATGATATACCATCAGTGCAATTAACGTATTGCATTTAGATTTCCATATTATTCGAAAAAACTCTCATTTCACAATTTTTCCATTTTTTCGCACTGATAACAAAAAGAGTAATCAATTTGCCATGACTGATAGCAGGAATTGTTTTCAACTTGCTCTCACAGGAACATTTTTCTGCTTTCATTTTTGATGTTTTAACCGTTAAAACGACCAAAACGACATCAACCTGAGTAATCATAATTTGCAATATCACAACATCAAAATTTGATTTCGATTTGCTGTCAGACTTTGCTCGGGAAGTGATTCGAATTTGTAAAAGATCGGGTTATTCGAAGTTACAATGATTCTAGATAAAGGTTTAATTACTTAATAGCTGGATTTGAGCTCTCCGGATTCCTGAATTCTATTTCCTGAAAAAAGCTGCATAGGTCGGGCTCCAAACAAAATGGCAGCCAAAACTTTTTTGATTATTTTATACTTTATAAAAAGATAATGTTTTGTACTTCATTGAAACTTTATTGGAACAAGAATTGCTCTTTTGGAAGTCTTTGGAATTTTTTAGAGAAATTTGTCTGAGATTTTTTTAAAAGTTGCTCGTTGGATTCATTTGCAACAGCTTCTAAACATTCTTGCTAATCTACTTTTGGTAATTTTTCTAGAATTTCTACCGATAGTTCTTTCAGAACTTCCTTCGTGAGTTAGGTAAAAAGTTCATTCTAGAGTTAATTAATAAATTCTTCGGAAAGTTTTTCAAAAAGTTCCTTGAAGAGTTCTTTCAACAGTTCCTGGTTAAGAAGTGGTTATGGTAATTTTTCCAGCAATTCTGGTAGTATTTTTTCAAATAGTTGTGTCAGGCATTCTTACAATAATTACTTTGGAATGTTTTTCGAAAGTTACTGTAGGGGGCTTTCTAAAGGTATTCTTTCAAAAATTCATCCGATGTTCTACCAGCAGTTTGTATAGTTATTCTTACGGAAGATCTTCTCGGACTTCCCCGTGAATTTCCAGGAGTTTGCCGTATATATAACCAGTTTTCCAGCAATATAACCAGGAATTCATGCCGTAGCTCCTCTAGATATTTTTGTAAGAGTTTCTCGAGTTATTCTTTAAAGAGTTTTTCCAGAAATTCTTCTAAAAGTTTCTCCGAGTACTTCTTATGACTTCTCTATGCTCTGCTCCAGGAATTTCTCATAGAAACGGGATTCCTCCAAGCAATCATTTTGAAGGTCTTCCGAGGATTTTTCTTAAATAGTTTCTTAAGATTTCCTTTAGGACTTTTTTTTGGAAACTCTCCAAATAGATTCGATTTTTTTCTCAAAATTTTACCAAGCATTACTCTAATAAATTCCTTGCAGTATTTCTCCAACTATTACTTTATGCGTGCCTTCGGTGATTTCTCCAAGGCCTCCTCCTTGAGTTTCTACAAGGATTTATTCAATAATTTTCTAAAATCTGATGTTTCTAAAGGAATTATTCCGCAGATCTTTCTGGGATTTCTTTAAAGATTTCTCCAGTATTTTTTTCAGAAGATTGCTCCAACGAATATTTATTTATCTGAGTATTTCTTCAATCATTAGCCATTATCATTTTGTTACGCGAAATCCCAAAAAAATCCAGGATATTGTACATAACTTCTTACAATACTTTCTCCAAACTGCTTTTCTTTTATTTTTTCATATTTTTTTTTATCTGTATTAACGAGATTTTTAACCCTAGGATAGTTCACCTTGGGACCGACCCACGTTTTATTTCCCTTCCGAAGGAAGAACCCATATTTTTTTGTGAGTATGTCGGGAGTGGGATTCGATCTCAGGTCCTCGGCGTGATAGTCAAATGTTCTAACCACCACACCAGGTCCGCTACACTTTTTCATAAAATGCAGTTTGAATTCTTCCATGATTCCTATTCGAGTTCCTCTAAGGATTCACCTAGGAATAGCTTCAATGACATATTCTGGTTTTCATCCCATGATTTTCTCCAAGAATTTCTTCCAGTTTCTTCTTTGATTCCAGAAATAATTCAATGAATACTTCAAAGGATTTATTCTTAAAAACCTCCAACAATTCTTTCAAATCATCTCGCGAAGGATTCCTTCAAGAATCCATACAAGAATACTTCCGCAGATTCCTCCATACGTTCATCCAAGAACACTTCTAGGATTTTTTTCAAAGAGTTTCTCTGGTAACTTCTGTAGTAGAATTTTCGGTGAAAATATTGTGAGAATTTCAAAATAAATCCCAGAGATGTCCTTAGAAGAATTCTTCAAAGAAATCTTCGTAAGAATTTCCGAAAACAATTTTTGGTAGGATTCCTGAGGAAATAAATGGAAGAATTTCCAAATAAATTCTTGGAGGAGTTCTTGGAAACATCTTCAAAAGACTACCTACAATAATCCGTGAGGGAATATTTGAGAAAACCCTAGAAGAAAATTCTGGAGCAATCTTTGGAAGAATACCTATAGAGATCATTGGAAGTGTTACTGAAAAGAAGACTGGAGAAAAGTCTTACTGGTATTTCAGAAAAAAAATCGTGGGAAATCTTTGGAAAAATTATTTAAAAAATCCATAACGACATCCTTAGTGAATTTTAAAGAGAAATCCTTGGAACGATTGCTTAATAAATCTTTAAGTGTTCTTGGAGAAAAATCTGGAGAAATCCTTTGAAGTTTTTTGAAAATATCGAGGACGAGAGCATAAAAGATTTCCTGAAGAAGACGTTGGAAGAATCCTTGAAAAAAATCTTGATAAATTTTACGTAAGAATAACTGAACAAATTCTTGAAAGAACTGCCGAACATTTCGAAACAATATTTCTTGAGAAACCCGTAGAAGAATTTCTGAAGAAATTTTTGGAAGAATTGCAAGTAATTCTTAAAAAAAACTGGGAGTCCCAGGAAGAATTTTTAAACAAAGTATTTAAGGAACAATCCTCGTAAGAATTTCTGAAAAAAATCTTTGGAAGAATTCTTAAGGAAATTTTTGGAAGAATTTTCGAAAAAATCCTATAGAGAAATTCTGGAGAAATCTTTGGAAAATTACCTGCAAAGATCATTGAAAGAATTACTGCGAAGTGTATCTGATCATTTATATTACAAAATGAATTACTAGGAAACCCAAAAAAAAAACTTCTAGAAATTTTTGAAAAAAAAAAATCTCCGGGAAAAATCTTTGGAAAAAAAATATTCAGAAAATCCAAAAAAAATAAGAAATAATTAAATGAAAACTTTCAAGGATTTATCCTTAAAACCCTCCAAAAACTCTTTCACACTATTCCTCCAAGGATTCCTTACCAGAATTCTTCCGAAGGCTCCTTCATAACTTCATCCAAAAATCTTCTAGGGATTCTTATAAAGAATTTCTCTAGCTACTTCTGCAGAAGACTTTCCGGAGAAATCTTAGTTCGAATTTCAGAATCCCAGAGCTGTCCTTGAAAGAATTCTTGAAAGAAATCCTCGTAAGAACTTCTGATATAAATGTTTGGCACAATTTCTGTAGAAATTCTTGGAGGAATCCCCGAAGAAGTTCCTACAAGAATTCCTGGATACATCTTGAAAGGACTACCTACAAAGTCCGTGAAAGAGTTTTTAAGAAACTCCTAGAGAGAAATTCTGGAGATCTATTTGGAAAAATATCTGTAGAGATCATTGGAAGAATTACTGCAAAGGGTACTGCTCACTGGATGAATTACAGGAAAGAAGACTTATTTAGTATATAAGTTTTGTAGACTATTTTAGTGGGCTTCGTGGCCGTGCGGCTAGAGGTGTCAGTCATCTAGGCGTTTCGTAAGCCTCGGAGTGTGGGTTTGATTCCCGCTCCAGTCGGGGAAAACTTTTCGTCAAACGGAAAATTCTCCACTGGGCCACTGGGTGTTATGTGTGTTGTCCGTTGTCATATGTTAGTGCTTGTTCAGTCTGTACAACCTCTGGTTGAAGACGGTGTAGTGTCTTTTTTTCTTTAATTTATAAGAGAAATCTTTGGAAAAATTCTTGGGAGAATCTTAAAGAAAAGTATTTTAAAAGCCCTGTACGAAGTCCTTGGTGAGATTTATATATGAATCATTGGAAGGATTCCTTGATAAAACTTTGAAAGTATTTTTTGGAGCTTTGGAGATATGTCGTGGACAAGGGCCTCAAAAATTTCCTGGAGAAGACGTTGGAAGAACTGATGAAGAAATTCTTGGTGGAATTTAAGGAGGAATCTTTGTAAGCATTTCTGAACAAATTCGTGAAAGGACTGTTAAACATTTAATGGACAAAATCCCTAGAAGAATTTATGAAAAAAACCTACAAAGAATTCCTAGTGGAATTGCAAGAAATTCTTAAAACATAAAACTGGAAATTTTCGGATAAGTCCCACGCAGAATTTTTGGACAAAGTCTTTAAAGAATGATTGAAGATTTAATTAAGAGAATTGCTGAAGAAAAGCATCACAAGAATTTCTAAAGATTTTGTTTTGAAAAACTCTTTAATATTTATTAGAGCTCCTAGATGAATCCAAAGAAACTGAAAAATCCTTGAAAGATATCCTAGAGAAATACATGAATGAATATTTGGAAAAATCCTGATGAGATTTTCTTGAGGATTCATGGAAATAATCTCAAAAGTACCCTTTAAGCCTTTGGAGCCAGAAGGATCATATAAAACCAGGGATGCCAAATTGTTTTTTGAAAAATCTGTATCGCACTTTTCAAAAATCTGTACCCCATACAAAATTTGGGTGAAAAATCTGGATCACATACAAAAATAAAATAGTCTCTCTAGCCCAAAAATCTGAAATTCATATAAAAAGATTTTTTTACGGATGCTCGAAAATCTGTATAATACAGATAAATCTGTATACGAGGCATCCCTGCATGCTGTATATGACCCCAGCAATGAAACCGGACATAACAAACGTGTTCACGGCAGCACTGATAGAACAATTCGCACCCAGAAAGATAACGGTTTTCCTGAGGAATCCTTAGAAAAATTCTTGGGAGTATCCTTGGGAGAATTCCGGGGAGTTTTTTTTAGGGAATGCTTGGTGAGATCCTTGGTTTAACTTTTCAGTGAAAAATGGATTTCCAGAAAAAAATCTTAGAGAAATTCCTTGTAAGTCCTTGCTAGTTCATGGAGATAATCTTGAGATAATTCCGTAGAAAACTCCTTGAAATAATATCTGGAGGAACATTAAGAGGAAATCCTGGAGAAGTCCTAGGAAGAATTCCTGTGGGAGTTATAGAAATAACTTCTGGAGAAATTCATGGCAGTATTTCTGGAAAAGTTTTATAAAGTATTTCAGGAACAACCCTTAGAATTATATCATGAAGAATTGTTGAAATAACCCAAGAGGAATCCTTAGAATAAAGCCTACAAAAATTTTGAGGAAAAATCCTTGAAAAGTTGATAATTGCGCCGATGACGCTGCCGGCCCAAATTGGCCCTCACGCCACCGCCGAAGAAAATATAGTCGGCGCACATGTCCAGGCACAAGTGATTCGTTCCGGTTTATGAGTGTAACGGACGAGAAGAATGTAGACAGAAGTCCTATGCTGATGTAGGGAGCGATATAGAGTAGACGAAAAACGAAAAAAAGAAAAGAAAGCAAGAAGCAAATGTTATTACACAGGCACAAGTGAGTATGGAACAAAATGACATGCAGAAATTTTACGAAGTGCTGAGCACGACGTTGATGGAAATTGCTGACGGATAAAACAATGGTGGCTACCAGGAGGAGTGAGCACTTCGAGGTATTGTTAATCGATTGGAATGCAAGAACGACAGACAGAATTTGAATTCACGACGATGGACAGGCTGTAAATTATACAACACTAGACGATGTCAAGACAGCCATTTGAGGGTTTAAGAACAACAAGGCTGCTGGGAAGGACGAATTTTCAGTCGAGCTTCTCAAGCACAGTAGTGATCAGCTGTATCAAATCTTACACCGTATTACATTGAAGATATGGGAAGACGAAGAACTGACTGCTAGTTTGTTGGATGATTTCATTTGCCCTCTATACAAGAAAGTGCATCGACTGGAGCTCTCGATCAACAGAGGAATTGCACTTCTAATTTCAGCGTACAAAAATTGTTCGGAATTCCGTTTAACAGGCTGAAGCCGATTGAGGAGTGCTGCATCTATGATTATCAGGAGGGTTTTCGTGCAGGGTGATCAACGACGACGAGATCTCCAGTAAGCCTAGAGGTTAAGGATATGTATCGCTAATCCGGAGACAGCGGGTTCGATTCCCGTTCCAGTCGGGAAAATTTTCTCGACTCCCTGGGCATAGTGTGTCATTGTCCTTGCCTCGCAATATACAAATTCATGCAAGGCAGACAAAATAAGCTCTTCAACTTACAACTGTAGAAATGCCCAAAGAACACTAAGATAAAGGGAGAGAGTTCCAGTGGGAACGTAGAGCCGTGAAGAAGAAGAAAAAGAATAAAAAGAAGAAGAAGAAGAAGTAAAAGAAGAAGAAGAGGAAGTAGAGAAAGGAGAAGAAGATAAAGAACAATGATGACGCATCAGATGTTTCATCCTACAGTAGATTCTTGATGGGTTTCGGGAGTAAAACTTGCGGACACATTCAGGCTTATTCTGCGCGGCGTGTGAGGTGAGACGGACGGTTTCATCTCACGTGACGTGAGACGACTAATGCAAATGAAATGGGATCGATTCGACATTTGTCACCTCATTCGACTCGTCTCACCTCACACGCCGCGCAGAATAAGCCTGATTATCTGTTTATTGATTCTAATGCGGTGTCCGATTCAGTGAAGGGGAACGAGTTATGGCAGATTATGATCGAACATGGTTTTCCGACGAAGCTGCTAAGACTGCTTCGTGGGACGTATGAAGGATCGAAATACAGTGTACGGGTTACGGACCAAATTTCGTCAATGTTCGTAACCTTGGACGGAACAAGGCCATGCTTTTTAGAAGTTACTATTCAACATGGAAGTATCGATAGCTGGAGAGCTGTAGTGCAAAGGAGCGGAGCTATTGTCACGCTGTCGCATATGTACTTGGGTTTCGACCCTTGGGGCGATGGAGAGGCGTTCATACCTTTTAAGAGGGAGACTGCGTCGATTAGACTTACGATTAACACTACAAAGACTAAGTGTAAGGACTCTCTCACTAGTGACGTACAAAACAATGTTACCCGCCAAGTAAGAAGACGGATTGCGACTGCGAATCGAGCCTTTTTCGGTCTGCGATACCAGCTGAAGTCCCGTGGGCTGCGAACGAAGACAAAACTCGCATTGTACAAAACTCTGATTCTTCCGGTTGCTTTACACGATCAAGAATCGTGGACGTTGAGAGAAGTTGATCGGAGAGTCTTTGCAGTCGGCGAACGCAAGGGGCTGCGAACAATACTCGGCAGGCTGCGGTGGGCTGGGCACGTAGCTCGTATGCCGGAAGAACGACAAGCTTAAACCATGTTCAGCAGAAATTTAGGAAGTGGCCGTCGCCTTTTTAGGCTGCTCAAACGTTGGCTTTTTTTGCAGTTGAGGAGGACCTAAGAACCTCTAAGGACTATAGATGTTCAGGGTGGCCTGAAGGGACCGGCTCAGTCCGAGACCAGTGCAGGGGAATGCTTCATTCGACGAAGACTCACTGCTACGAGTCATAGCCTATCAATTATTATGCAAGTAAAATAGAATCGAAATAAGTGATTTAGTAATTTTCTATCTGAAAGTCAACCATGCACATATTTTTAATTAATCATAACAGGCATACTAGTTTCTCATCACTTTCGATAGAAATCCCAGCTATTCAAAACCAAGCAGCCACCTAAAATTCCTTCCGCTATAAATGGTTTGTTTTTCTGCTCACGCAAACCGTTCCCACCCTCCTCCGTCCGCAAAAAGTCGTCTGTCGCAAATGTACATACAACGCTGAATGCCTTTCTCGGTCGGCTGAGGGCTGCGCTGACATCACGCGACTTTTCCGTCACCATTTTTCACGAATTCGCTTCTTAGTGGCATATCGTGCTCGGCTAGGAGCCCCCTCAGTCATCGTTATCCACCGCACCGGATTCTTAAAGCCCTGCAAAGCACTCGAACCATTTGATGGATTTTGCAAGAACCTTCCTCGTAGGGGCAATAAAAACGCTTGTTTACGCCGCTAGAACCGACACCTCGCGCACGTTCCATTAGTAGACCGATCAAGTCGTCGTGCTTGGTTGCTGTAATTCCTAATCGGTTTCTCGCGCGTCCGCACTACCTACCTGACTCGCAAGGAGGAGTTTCAGCACCTAAAGAAATTTAATTACCAACCGCGGTTGAGGGGCGGCGATGGCAGAACATTCTGACCTACTACCGCGCGTGAGTCGGATGTGTGCTAAGAATGAATCAGAAGACCCTTGTTTTGCCAACAAGCCGATTAGTGGAAAAGCGTCGATCAATTCTAGCTCACCCAGCCGATCGATGCGAAGGTTCTCTTGGAAACATCGATTTACTACGCTGCGCACACGCTGATCGGTACCGGCGGTCACCGGCGCTGATAAATGAGCTGTTAATTTTCAATCTAAACATGCATTCATACACATAGGCCGTCGTCGTCGTCGTCGTCGTGTGGAAGCCATCGCCTCATGACGGGGTTGTTGTTATTGGATAATCGAATTATGCCAACCAAGCCTCGCCACCACATGCCGTCATGCCGCGGAAAGTTGCAGTCGGCTTGACCTACGATGCGACGAAGGTGCCTTGACAACCCTTAGGTAGCTCTTTACCCATTGAATTGAAAGAAAACCGGACGAGGATGACGAGTCACTACGAGCAGCGACGTCAGTTGTATGGATGTGTAATTAGTGTAAACTTGATACTGGGTAGGCTTTGAGTGATGATTTATATAATTTACAAAGTTGTAAACTTGTTCGGTATCTTAGATGTTGGGCAATCCGATGGTTAATTATTTTTTTTTTAAGAGTATTAGACATAGTTTTTTACAGGCTGTGATTAAGAGCCAACATTAAAAGACATTATCTTTCAAATCTGAACTAATTCTTGATTCGTGCTTTGAAGTCTTGATTGCTTAATGATACCAAGCTTAATATATCTTTTTGACTACAGCGTAGTTTTACTCCAGCGTTCCATATTTTCGAAGAACTACAAACCCACGTCCATACAAAGTTATGGATCACAGCAGTTACGGATCACTTCAAAAAAAAAAGTCGTATATCTTGCTTAAAACATATACTTCGGCACGAAATTATTTTTCGTAGCATGTTCTCTGACAAATAAAGCGATTTAAAAGAGCTGAATCTGTAAATCAACTGTATTATAAAGCAACGATGGAGTAATCTTCTCATAACTGCCAGAAAAATAGCGGAATTTTATAAAAATGCACTCCTACAGGGCAGTGGTATGGGAACGTCCATAAATAATGTCACGCTTTTAGGGGGGAGGGGGGTTTCAGCAAAGTGTGACGACCCATACAAAAATTTCAGAGGTCTCATACAAAAAAAGTGACATAGGGGGGAGGGGGGGTTGAAAATGGGCAATTTTTGCGTGACGTAATTTATGGACGTTCCCTATGCTCGAAAAGTGTCGAAATCCATCGGTTTTGATATATAAACCGCTCGAACGTCTTGGGTAAGATATATTTGTATCTATCCAGCAAAGTTTTGCTTGATTCTGGGATTCAAATACAAAAAAAAAAGGACTTTCAACAGTGATCCATAATGTGACCCAGAAACTGATTGTTTGGCGCTATCATGGATCACTTTAAACATTTTTTTTTGCATAAAGCGTCAAAAGCATCTTTCTACAACATAGAACCTTGAAAACCAAGGATCTTCAAGCGTAGAATGGCAATAATTATACTTAAGATGTAGAGCATTTCTGAACCCTAGTGGCGTACCGCTTGCAAAGTAGGGTATATGTACCATTCCTTGGCCTAATTTGCAAGCCGCATTGACAATTTTGACCATAACTCATGAATTAATAGCACTAGAAATAATATGTTGACCCTATTACACACTCTAGGCAATGCATGTTTCACCAGTTGGAAGTAAACTAACGTAAATATTTAAGAATTTACTTAATTAAGTTGAAAAGATTCGATGCGATGGTATGCAACGTTGGTCTATGGTACAAACATTGGCCTATTAGTGGATACAACGTTGGCCTATTACTTCCCATGCACTAGAACCACTTATTATCTCATTTTTTCAATATTTCTGCTGAAGTATTATCTCTGTTTGTTCACTAATCTTACTTGTACATCACATTTCGGAGCCTAATTTTCAAAAATTGTAAATAAATTACTTAAACTTAAGTTCTTTCTTAATTTATTAACGAAAACAACGCAACCCTATTATTGTGTTATATTTTTACAGTCACCGTACACAAAATCTTTCTCCCTGTTCGTTCTTTCAGGTTCTTACGCAAGCAATGTAGTTGACGTCACTTTATCGGTGTTGTTGACGTCACTTTACTGATGGGCCAAGATTTGGGTACATAGTGAAAAAAAATGTCCTCAATATTCGGCCCACATTCAATTTGTAAAATATTTATTATTCGTTGGAAACAAATATACAAGATCAAAATAGCGTTTTCGACCGTCGCATCAAATGTTCAGTTATTGAAAAGTCAGTTCGAAATGTTCCAGAATCATGCCATTTATGATCATGTGTATAGACTACCCACTAAACCGAAGAATCATGGCATCTACAAAAGCTAAACAAAGTGACATTTTCATTTAGTTTTAATGCTCCAAAGTGCTCAAATTGAAACGAAATGTTACAGTTGTTTGCCGCATAGCTTTCCCGATATCCAGTTATGCGTGTTTGTTTGAGTTTTTGGTTAACGTTGAGATAGGCCGAACGAGGGGACTATGCCAACGAAGCATCCCGATACCCTATATGGATTTGGAACTTTTCAATATTTTCTTTTTATTTCTGTTATAATATCGGGTACTATATCGATAAAATAGTCAACACACTACATAGTTTAGCACTACTAACGCAAATTTAATAAATTTTGAACCAAGAATTTGGAGTAATGACGCACTGGCATACGTTGGTCCTTAATATATGGGAGTCTGTGGTGCTGATCCATAATAGGGCTTTCAATAAACTAGCATTAGCATTAGCATTAGCATTAAGCGAGTCGCACAAAATCGTAGGTGGTACAGTCCTAGACCGCTGTTATGAGGGTTGCCTCCTTCCCGTCCGAACCAAAGCACAAAGATTTGGGACTAATCTCTGACTCTTAGACAAGACTGACGCAATCCTCCAATGGTCGAGCACTGTCCTGGCCACGTCCTTGCGACTGCTGAGGGATGGGGAAGGATGGTTAGTTTTGGACACCTATGAAAAATGTAGACAACTCTACGATCTCTCAGGCCTAGGTGTCACGGGACTTTGGGTGTTGTTAGTGGAAGGGTAAACTCCAAAGATTACGCTTGGTCAACGTTCAGGCACACCACGGTAAGTCTTCTTCGAATCAGTTGTCTGCCCGATTCATCATGGCTTCCTCGTCGTCTTGATGGCATTTGGTTGAATTACTAGATTCTTCGGTTGATAATCTGAAATATAAAATAATATTAACAACGTACGTCAAATAAGCTACATATTAGTGATACGCTCGCCACAGTTACATATTTTTACAATATTATTTATATCATGCGATAAATTTACCTCAAACCTGCTGAAATAAAATGTTGAATAGCAGTACATTTAAACAAAATTAACTACAAAACACAAAAAAGCATCAAACTTTGATCTTGAAATATTTATAAATACGGTAAATATCAAGATCAAAATTTGATTTGGTAGATCTTACACCGCAACGCACCATTCTAAGGTGATCTACCCACGTTACGGGTTATAATAGGGCTTTCAATAAACAGTAAAATATTCCTTTTTTACGCAAACATGACTGCCATTATACTTCAAATGGTTCGGTGATCAAAAGTTCGAATCAAAACATAGCCAACGGTGAGTAGTTTTTGTTTTCTTTTATTTTTTATTGAATTTTGGAGGCCAAAAATACCGCTAAGTGATCTATGACTGTATACCCACAGTATCACGACATTCGGAGATCCACTGTATCGATTTTCAATGGAATGGCCAGCTGGTGGGCACTGGGCAGTTCTGTCTTCCCTCATATCTTTTTAAGTACCTAGTGGCTCCTGTTCGGTCCAGTATGTTTTCGTAAGGAAGAATGCATAAATGATGTTGCATTTTCATCAATTTTGATGTTCTCGAGCCTCCTATATTTAGCATATTTTTCCGTACGCGAGTTGAGGAGCTCTCTTTTCATAAACACATCCCTAACCCAGGAAGTGATCTTCTTGGGAACCGTGGGAAAATATCAGCAAACATCCCGGGAGGAACTCTAGAAAGAACATCGGTATGAATCCGTAAAAAAAAATGCAGGAGAAATGTTTGTAGGAATCCCGGGAAAAATCTGGGGAGGAATCTCGGGACGACTCTTACACTGAAAGACAGCTTGCGGTAATGATAAGCATAAAAAGTTTTCAAATTTACCATGGCAAACCGTGACCATCCACCAACAAACGCTTCTTGTGTGCGTTTTGTTTCCTCTTACATCAACCGGTTTGATAGCCGAGTGGTAGCGTGCGAGCCTGGTGATCTCAAGGTTCTTGGCTCGAATCCGATTGCCAACAGAAACTTTTTTTTAATTGTAAATCGGACTATAGTACAATTGAAAACATTAATCTGTTCAATTGAAACGAAACTCAGCCTGCACAAATTTAGTGGCGTTGTGTATTTGAGTTGACCCTCTTAATAGAAATTTCAACCTCAAGCCGTTTTTCAGTGTAGAAGAATCCAGGATGAGTTTCGGTAGAAATCTCATGGAATTCCGGGAGCAATTCATGAAAGAATCCTTAGGTTAACTCTGCAATACTTTTTACCTGGAAAAACCCCTGAAGAAATCTCGGAATGATTTTTAGGAAAAAATATTAAAAGAAACCCTGTTGGAATCTCGAAAGGATTCATGGGTGAATCATTAATAGAATCTCGGATGATTTCCCTGAAAACTCTCCGTAGAAAATCATATAAAATTCCCAACTGAAATGCATTGAGAAAACCCTAGAAGAATCAATGAAGGAATCGTGGGAAAAATCTCTCAAGTAATCCATAAAAAATCCAAAGAAATCTCGAAAGAGTTCCTAAATATATCTGGAGAGGAATACCTGAACGAATGCCGGCAGGTATCCCTGGAAAAATCCCTAAAGTAATCTCAGCCAAAATCAGTGAAGGAATATTGTGAGAAATCCCTGAAGCAAACACCGAAGGAATCAATGAAGGTATTCCAGGAAGAATTTATAAAGAATCCCTGAAAGAATTTGGGAGAATTCTTCTAAGAAAACCCAAATGAATATTGAGATGAATACGTGATAAAATTCTGGAAGAAGTCCTGGAGAAACCAATTAATGACTTTTTTCAAAAGCAATCCAGTGAGAAATACTCAAAGGAATCACGTGAAGAATCCCCGAATATTTTTTTTAAGAAAACCTTGAAAATCAATGAAGATATTCCGGGAGAAATCAATGAACGAAGTCCCGAAGAAATTCTGGAAGAAATCCATGAAGAAGCCCGGGAGAAAACCCAGGAAGAATCAATGAGGGGTCGTACACAAATTACGTCACGCTTTTAGGGGGAGGGGGGGTTTTGCTGAGCGTGACGACTCTTACAAAAAATATTGAGGTCCCATACAAAAAGTGTAACATAGGGGGGAGGGGGGTTGGGGCGTTGAAAAAGGTCGATTTTTGCGTGACATAATTTGTGTATCACCCCTGATGCCATCTCAGGAATAATACGTGAAGGAATCTCGGAAAGAATCCCAGGAGAAATTTTGCAAGGAATTTTGGGAGGAGTCAAAGTGGCATTACCGGAAAATATCTCCGAAAGAATCCTAGAAGAATTTCATGATAGAATCTCAGCAGAAATCGCTATAGGAAACTCGGTAAGAATCATTGACAAAATCCCAAGAATATCCTGGAACATCCTGGAATATCTAAAGGAATTCCAGAAAAAGAAACGTAGGGGTCCTTGACAGATTTCTCGAGAAATCCCAGAAGAAATCACTAAAGAAAGCCTACGAAGGATGAATAAAGGAATTCCAAGGGAATCTCTGTAAGAACCCAGGGATGAATGGGAAGAAAACCATAAAATATTCTCGGGAGAAATCATTAAAAAAATCCCGGTGGAACCTCTAAAGGAACATAGAGAGGAAACGCATTCTTCCAAGATTTCTTTAATAATTCCTCCGGGGATTTCTTTTTTTGTTTTGTTTTTTTTTTTGTTTGTTTTGTTTTTTGCTCATGTTTCAAACCCAAATATGTTACTGCCGAAATATTGTCACCGCCGCCCCAGGCGTCTATATCTATCCTTTTTACACTTATTGATTATATTGTAAGAATCGATTTGAAAACCAAATAAAAGGAACGTAGGATCCAGTACCAAGTCAGTCTAG
Source organism: Aedes albopictus (assembly GCF_035046485.1). Taxonomy (NCBI): domain Eukaryota; kingdom Metazoa; phylum Arthropoda; class Insecta; order Diptera; family Culicidae; genus Aedes; species Aedes albopictus. Next base: position 510,891,834 of record NC_085137.1, on the reverse strand, counting down.
TTCTGACTCAAATGCTATGCGTTTCAATGTACTCTGTACATACCGAAACATCCTTTAGCACCCTGGTCTCCAGGTACTGCTTCCATCAAGGGTAGTAATTAGAAGTCAAGAACTAGCGTCAAGAAACATAGTCTCCGGACAGACTATGATATTTGTCGTGGGTTTTTGACAACGATTTCTTTACGTTGTCAAAAACCCACGACAAATAAAAAAAGAAATCCTCGGAGGAATTATTAAAGAGATCTTGGAAGAATGCCGGAAGTAGTCCAACAAAAATCCTTAAGGAATCCCGGGAGAATTCAATGATGGAATTTTGGACGGGATCCCTAAAATCTATAGAGGAATCTCGGGAAAAATCCTTGAAAGAATCCCTGAATGAATCTTGGGAGGAATCGCTAAAAAACCGGGAAAATCGAAAGGAATGCAGGGAAGAACCTCTATAAGAATCCTTGAAGGAAGCTCGGTATAAATCCCTGATGGAATCTCGGAAATAAGATAGAGCTAGAAATTAATCCCAGGAAAAATCTTTTAAGGAATACTGGGAATAGTTGGTAAAGGAATCCCGGAACAAATCTCTTAAAGAATCCTGGAACGAATCAATGGAAAGATCTCGGGAGGAATTCCTAACGGAATTCAGGAGTAAAAATACAAGAGGAATCCTTGGAGAAATCCCCAAAGTATACCCGGGAAGCGTCCTACGTGGTTTTTATTAAGAATTTCCTGGAGAAATACATGGAGAAAGTTCTCGGGAAACTCTTGGTGAAATGCCTAGAAAAAAGTATTGAGGGATTTATAGGAAAAAAATCATGTGAGGATTTTCAATGGAATCCCTAAAGCAATTCCTTAGAAAAAATCTTTGGTGGACTGAAGAAATACTTCAACAAATTTCTTAATGAATATTAAAAAAACAAAATCCTGAAGAAACCACTGGAAGAATTTATTAAAGAATTTCTAAAGAAATCCCTGTAGAAAACTCTTGAGGAATTCCTGGAGAAATAACCGATGAACTGTTTCAACGGTTCCTTACAAAAATTTCGGAAGTAATACCTGGTGGAGTTTCAGAAGGAATCTACCAAAAAAATTCTTGGAGAAAGTTCCATTCGGTCGGTGGAGAAGCATGCGGCCGTAGGGCATCATATCACGTCGCATAAACAATTCGCTCACCCTCATAATTCCGAAGGCGCATCCGCGAGAGTGTGGGAGATTGACATCTAAGCCGAAAGAGAGATAAAGTTGTAAGAGTGGTGCTTGGAATCTAGTTTGACTTTCTATTTCACAAAATCGTAACTTGTTCTGTTACGTTGGTTAAAGCGCCGGACAAGCGATACGGAGTCGTGGGTTCGAATCCCACCAAAACAAGTGGTAATTTTTTCACAAATTTATCTCTCATTTTGTCAAACACACACTGCTCGGATACTTTTTCAAAACGACGTATAATACACGCAAATCCTATGTTGATACGTCGTTTTGAATAAGTATCCGAGACTGTGTCTTCGAAAAAGTTTGATTTTTTTCGTCTATTGGAGAAACTTCAAGAGAAATTCATCAGAGAATATTAGAAGGAGGTGCGGGAGAATTTCGTTGTAGAATCTTTGGAAATAATTCTGAAGGAACAAAATCACCGGAGGAGTTTTTGAAACAAACCACATTTCAAACCGAATTCCTAGAAAACCATGGATTGATCTTAGAAGAAATCCTTAGAAGATTTCCTTTGACTTGGAATCCTTGGACAAATTTATGGAGGAATCTCAAAAGGGGTTTCTGTAGGAAATTTTTTAAAGTTTTTATTTTTGTGTATTTTAACTAATTCTAATTTCATATTTCATTTTTGAAGGAACCTGTGAAACATTTTCTTAAAAAATCCTTGGAAAAAAATCTTTAAGAACCTTTGATTTTCTTAAGGAATCGCTTAGTGCATTTTTGAATAAATCCGTGGGTGGTTTTCTGAAAAAAAAAATCGCCTACGATTTCTTGAAGAAATCCATCGAAAATTCCGAAGTAAATCCTAGCGGAAATTTTAAAGTGATCTATGGAAGATGTTCTGAAGAATTAAAACAAATCCGCGGATATCTTTCCAAAAGGAATTCCTGGAGGATTTTCTTATAATTTCTAATGGAATCTCTGCAGCAATATTGGAGGAAAGATAAAAAAGAGTTCCTAAATTAATGTTTGGGGTAATCTCTAGAAAACTTTGAGAATTTTTACCTTTCTCGTACACTAAGTGTACTGGAAAGGCTGTATGTTCACTCAAAAAACGATTTTTCGAAAAGAAAAAAGGCTCGGAGGATCAAGTCGCATATACCAAACGACTCAGTTCGATGATTTGAGATGATGTCTGTATGTGTGTATGTATGTGTGTTGTATATATGTCTGTGAGCAAAATAAGTTCACTCACTTTTAGTGCACTTCCCATTGGCCGATTTTTCGGAATTTTACCGCATTGTTTGCTATTGAGAATGGTTCGGATCGGTCGAGGCGCTCTGGAGTTATGGCCATCTTAGTGATCCGGACCTGCACCGGTAGAACTGGCCGTATATAAAACTGAACCAAGCCCCATCATGCGACACATCAAACTACGGTAATTTTTGAAACCTTAAGCATGGTTGACGGATTTGGTGCGGAAATCAACACTGGAGATCACCAATTCCGCGATATCGGCCCAAAATTCAAGATGACAGCCTAATATTAAAGATGGCAGCTCCAAATTCAAGATGGCGGTTTTTAACGGTGTTTTAGGCTCTAAAACTATGCAATATGGGTTTATTTGGTATGGGGAAGATGTCCGGCGTCCAAAAATGATGAACAAAATATCCGAGATGGCGGCTCCAAATTCAAGATGATGGCTGTTTAATGGTGATTTAGGTTCTAAAACCACTCAATATGGGTATACTTGATATGGGGAAGATGTCCGGAGTCCAAAAATAACCACCAAAACATCCAAGATAACGGTATAAAATCTAAGATGGCGGCTCCAAATTCAAGATGGTGGTTGTTTTATGGTATTTTGGGATCTTAAACCACGCAATATGGGTATACTTGGTATGAGGAAGATGACCGGAGTCCAAAAATACGACCAAAATATCCAAGATTCCAAGAAGGCGGTATAAAATCCAATATGGCCTCCAAATTCAAGATGGCGGCTGTTGAATGGCGTTTGAGGCTCTAAAGCAATGCAATATGGGTATATTTGGTATGGGGAAGATGTCCGGAGTCCAAAACTACGACCAAAATATCCAAAATGACGGTATAAAATCCAATATGGCTCCTTAAAATTCAAGATGGCGGCTGTTCAATGGTGTTTTAGGCTCTAGAACCATGCAATATAAGTATATTTGGTATGAGGAAGATGTCCGGAGTTAAAGAATTACAAAAAAAATATCCAAGATGACGGTATAAAATACAAGATGGCGGCTCCAAATCCAAGATGGCGGCTCTAACTTTAAGATATCGGCTGTTGTATGATGTTTTAGGCTCTAAAACCATGCTATATGAGTATATTTGGTGTGGGGAAGATATCCGGAGTCCAAAAATTACAACCAAAATATCCAAGATGGCGGCTACTGAATAGCGTTTTAGGCTCTAAAACCATCCAGTATGGGTATGTATGGTATAGAGAAAATGTCTGGAGTCCTAAAGTGGCAATAGAATATCCAAGATGGCGGCCTAAAATCCAAGATGACCGCTCCCAATTTAAGATGGCAGTTTTTTAATAGTGCCATGCTTTATGGGTATATTTGGTATGGGAAAGATGTTCGAAGTCCAAAAATTGCGCCTAGAATTTTCAAGATGGCGGCGCACAATCCAACATGGCGGCCTAAACTTCCAGATGACAATATTGGTATATTTGGTAGAGGGAAGAAGTCTGGCATCAAAAATGGCGATCAGAATATACAATATGGCGTCACAAAATTCAAGATGGCGGCTGTCAAAGGCTCCAAAATCATGAAATTTTTATATATTTGATATGAAGCAGATGTCCGGTCCGGAGTCCAAAAATGGCGGGCAAAATATCCAATATGGAGGTCTAAAATCAAAGATAACGGCTCCAAGTTCAAGATGGCGGTTGTTCAATTGAGTTTCAGGCTTTAAAGCCACGTATTTGGGTATATTTGGTATGCGGAAGATGGCTAGGGTCCAAAAATGTTGACCAAAATATCCAAGATTGCGGACTGATCCAAAAGAGTGGCTCAAAATCAAGGTAGCGGCTTTTTTAAGTTTAAGGATCAAACATCAAACGCCAGTTAAGCGAATCATTCTGGTGCCATGAAATGGATTTTTGTTAAACTTTTGAAAGTGCGATATTCATCAACATGTCTCTTGAGTTTTGTTGAAATGGGGTTTCGAAGACACGAGAAAGACGCTATCATCGCTAGGTGGATTAATTAGGGTTTTCAAGGAAACTTAGTATTTCTTAAGAAATTAATAAAAGTATTCCTGAAGATTTCTCAGCGACATTTCCGCAGGCATCCATAGCAGAATTTCTTTAAAATTCCCTAGAAGACTTTCTGAAGAAATTTTTGAAGAAACACCTGAAGGATTATTGGATCAACTACTGATAAATCCCACAAAATATTTCTTTTCTAGTACAGTTTTGTGCCACGTACCGTTGAAAGTTGCATAAAACCTACTCATATCGTACCGATCAAATCTTTCCTGAGCTTCGGTTCTCACACTTTCTTCATGCTGCTGGTTTTTGCTATTGGGGATTAATTTCCTTCCTGCAGTTGCTAGTTGCTACTCTGTACCATACTCTGTAAGCCAAGTACTGGCCACTAGTATTCGATTCCTGGTCGCATTCTTCTCGCTGAGCGGTACCAATCACCTCTTGAGCTATTGTTTCCTCTGTTTCATGTTGACTCCTGTCTTCTCGTTTAGTTTCTGATGATATTGCAAATTTAGAGAAAACTTTCCACTTTACGGAAGATTGAAAAGCTACCGCAGCTGCCAGACTGAATATTTTCACCAAGGTATCATCAATCTGTCCAAGGATACCTATATGCAGCAACCGCTTCGGCTGACATGACAAGCGTTGGATGGTTCTTTTGCTTCCGGTGCTCGAAACACAGGACAATTGTACCCGTATGACCTAATATCTATGGCGTCAGAAAAAGTGTCGGTTGTCGACCAGACTCTTATACATCCATCTTCGCTCATTCTGCCCGTTCGTTGGCGTAGAACAACATGAAGATCAAAATGTATGCGTTATTCGCTACAGCTAGTTTTTTTTTGTTCCGACGTCATGCCAGCAGCCAGGTATCCTGGCTGAGTCAATTAAGCCTGCAGCATAAAGTGAACCGGAAAACAAACCGAATTTGAAGCATTATACCTCAACGGACCGAATATGCTGCGTATCGGAGCCACATCTTACGTAGACTTGGACGTTGACTGACCACCGATTCGAAGCGTAACGCTCACTTCAATGACCCTCACTGCCGAGAGTCAAGTTCAGTCATAATAATAATCATCATTGAACATCACCGTCGTCGTCGCCATCGTCATACGCCAACAGCGTCAAGCTTCGTTTTCAAACAGGAGGATTCTACCGCGCCGATTCCGGTAAGGTCGATTGCTTCTCTTAATTACGCATTAGGCATGCCGCACAGCCACACGGAGCTTTGACCGTCAGCTGATCGTCGGCCGCCTGCTGCTGGCTGGCTGGTGGTGCTGATTACATCCATAAATCACAACTCATCATCCATCGAATCGAAAGCGCAACTACTCTGCAACAATAGAAGACGCAAAGACGCGATCACGGTGGCTGATGTCGGCGGCGGTGGTGGTGCGGAATTTCCATGCTCTTTCATCAACCCCCTCAGTGTCCAAACCAAATTCCGCTAGCATTAGCACTCAGGTACGGAAAACCCATGGCCCTGTTAGCCAGCAGAGCCTTTCTAGAACTGGAAGCCAGCGCCAGCCAGCTGATACCAGTGGTTTCCAACCGGTGGTGGATTTTCGTCCAGAGCGAATTTTATTTCTCTAGTGGCAACTTTTTGCAACATAAATTTTCTTGAACTTTTTGGGCATAGAGTATCTACGTGTTTGTCACACACTATACGAGTGCAAAATGTTTATTGGCAGAGGAAGCTTTCAGTTTATAACTTAACAGGTAGCACATTATTTCAATTTTCTTAGATAGTATTAAAACAATGTTGGTCACTGCTGTAGGAAGCGGTACTCGACGTTAGAACAGGTTGGAAACCCCTATAACACCCCATCGCAAGAAGTTCTCGCGCATCGTCCTCCATCGGTCTTCCGCCAAAGGCGTACAATTAAACGCAAACAAAATTACACATATTTATTAAATATACCTTGGATTGATTGAGCACTGTGTGTTAGATTAGCCACAACAAAGCCCGCAGACACCATCAATAGCCCATAGACCACCACCAATAGCAGCAGCAGTAGCAAGCACCTCACCGCCACTGAGCTCGATCCGCTTCATTCTGTTTTTTCCACCTGCGAACGAGCGATTTCCTTCCTACCTACACTTTTTCATCGAAAAATGCACAGCGCCTTCCCTTCGCGCACACACTTCGCACTGTCGGTTCCTACGTAGAGACGGTCGATGGTGTTTTAATGGCTCAATTCTTGAGGAGGCCCCGCGCCAATCTGTGCATAGTCGTTTGGCTTTGATTTGCACTGCCGCCGCCGACTGCTACCTTCAATCAACTCTTCACACATTAGAGCCCCCCTCGTTCAAATAATGCCCGCAGGGGGGTGGGTGGTAGGCACGATGAATACGGAACGGACTCGCGCGGATTAGATTCGATTAGGAGCAGCCAACTAGGTAGGTATGTACAGTAGATCGTTTTGTGCACTGTCATCGGATCGCACCACCACAGAGCATTGGGTTTGAATTCTCGATCGCGCGCGATGCCTTTTGGTCTCACTTGACTTTCGATCTGCCAATCGAGACCGAGATCGGATAGCGCCGAGATGTCCATACAAGGGTGGTTTCGCTCATTCTTTGGATGTTTTGTCTGACCAACGCGAACGGTCAACGTTAACTGACTGTGACCGAGGAGTGCAGCATAAGTGATTCCATGGTTAGGGAGCAGGGTGGTATTCACTAAAGGAATGAGAAATTCGAGAAGTGGCTTGCAGAAAATAAATGCACGAAATCACATATTTTTTCATATAAAATAAAATATTGCTTACTCTGTCAGAGAAACAATAAATTGTTTTCGAGGTCTGTCTCGAATAGTAGGGTAAAAATTTACTTCGCCATTTGTGGTAATTCTTGTCATATCAGACGGAAATTAATCAATAATCACGAATTTTTAAAATTATCTTCGCCTATGACAGAATAGATCGAAGCATAAGGATGTAGACTATCAATAACCAGCCATCATAGCACAAGAAATCGTATAAATCTTCTAAATTGCACACTAATATTTCACTCCACCTATGTGTTGACGTTTACCTCCCGATTTGAATATGCCGAAGAAAACCGCATCAAAGCAGAAGCAGCAGTTAGCGAAATGGTGTTTAGTCACCGTTCAATATTCAGTTCATCAATTGATCTGATCATCAAATTCACACTCCACAAAAGCTCTGTGGTACTTCAATGTCTGATGTCACTGCTGCAGAATGCAGCAAAAGCTGATCAATCAATCAATCCATTGATGACATGTATATAAATCTTTTGTCTTCGTCACAGGGAGAGTACAAGCAGATGTGTGCGTAATTTTTATGCGTATGAAACATACTATTTTACTACTACAGGTAATAGTTATCTATGCAACACTAGTGCTGAAAAAAAATCGAGTTTTGCAACGGGTTGCATACAAAATTGTTTGGAATTACGAAAAAGAAGGTTTGAAAAGGATTTTTTCTAGGCTACACGCGTCTACAGAATTAGGTACGACTGAGTATCATGGTCAATCAACCTTATTTAACATGTAGTTCATCCAACTGTTGACTGCACACACGAAAATGAATGAAACGTATATCACAGAGAAACAGACGTTACACTCCGCTCGCTTCCCATCGATTACCTTTTCAGCGGCTGCTTTAAATTTTCGGTAGTAGGTCGATTGACCACTTGCTGCGCTGGCGTCGTTTTTGCTTTTGTTTGACGTTTGCTCCCTACTGTCACCTAGTGATTGCCCGGCCAAGGGAAGATTCAAATATTACGTCCATCAACTTTTGGGATTTCTAGACAACCCTCCCCCCTCTGTCACGCTATTTTCCTATACCTATTACACGTACTGTCACACTTTTCTGGACGTAATTTTTGAACGTTCCCCAAGTACAGTATGTTTAGCATTGGACGGTTATGGTTTGATGTATGTTTTTCCAATGACATTTGTTCTAAGAGTTACGTCTGTTTCTCTGTGAATATATGTTGGCAAAAGTGCCGAAAAGTACTACTTTTTAGCACAAGTGTCGAAAAGTAGCACTTTTGTTTCAATGTAGGCTGTTTGAGCGCTCTTTTTGTCAGTGAAAAGTTGTCGTTTTCACAACGTAATGACAGAAATAATTTTTCGGTGCACTGATGGTGTACAAAATGATTGCCTAGTTTGTTTTGGATGTGTAGGATTGGCAAAATTTGTTTAACTTCGAAGATTTTTGCTTAGAGGTATTAGTACTTTGAAAACATTAATTTACTTGGATAGCGAAGAATTTGGCCGACTTTTCTAATACACTATTAGGGTTGTACATATTATAGTTTATGACCATCTTACGTACCATAGTGCTTTCTTGAAGTAATGACTGAAATTGAATTCATGTGGCGCTGAGAATAGAATTGAGGTATATGGAAATAAGCTTCGTGGAATTATTATTCACTTTTATCTATATTTTAAAGAAATTGTTGTGGTTTTATAAAAAAATACTTAGATGAAAGCTAATTTATGAATTCGCGTTTTGGTATTGAATTGGCCTCAAAATATTTGTGAGGTTGTTCCCGAGCAGAAGAAAATATCAACAGCATAATAAAATATGTTATTTTGGCCTAATAACTGTATAATGGAATCAAAATGGCAAAATAAAAAATATCATAACAAAAAAAATGTTCCTAGAAGAATAATTCAATAACATGTTTTGTTAGATCAAATACAACTTAATATTAGGAAATTTGTGAACTTGTTACTGTTGTGTTATTCTTCATCACATATTTGTACATTCTCTACAGCAGAATAATAACTAAACATGTTCTACAACAAAATATATTATTGAAATGTTATCTTGTGGATATATCCCAAAAATTTGAATATAACAAAATAAAATTGCCCAACAGAACATGTTATTAAAAAGATATATTTTGATAAGTTAACAATAACAAATTATGATATAAAAACAGGCTATGTGATTCTGTTGTTATCAATTTGCTATTCTCCTCTACTCGGGTTATCTGGCATTCTTGCAACAAACATTGCCCAAATGCGTACGGAAGAAGATTTCACGCATCCCGATGTATTCGTTGATACATGACGAGTTCTGCCTTGAGTTCCACACACAATGACGAGAAAAGTCGAATTATAAACAACTGCGATTTAGATAATACCTACTGTGGTTTCAAAAATAGCAATTAAAAAAAAATAACTTAAAAAGCATATTTCGTGATCCTTGAGTAATTTTCTAATAGTTCCTAAGTGTTTTCGCACACATTTAATTTGAAAAACTGTAGCTTGGAATCCGATGGTGATTTTAATAATAAAACCGTTTGAAAACAAGCTCTAGGGGATTCATAATGCTTTGTGGAAAAGCATTTTTTTGCCTGTATTAACGAGATTTTTAACCCTATGCTAGTTCATTTCGGAGTAGAAAAACATTACACTGGTCATTAAATTTTATTTTTCAAGAAAAAACTTCAAAACTAATTAAAAATTTTGAATATCTTACTTTTTATATTCGTAATTTTTGTCTTTTACAAATTCAAAAGTTACTCGAGATTCTTCATCCTCATCCCTAAGTTTTCCAAAATGTACATGAAAATTTAAACTTTTACACCAAAACAATCAAATGAGTAACTTTAAATATATAGCACTTTTTGCCTTTCTCGTACACTAAGTATACTGGAAAGGCTATATGTTTACTCCAAAAACGACTTTTCGATAGAAGGCTCGGAGGGTCAAGTCACATATACCAATCAACTCAGCTCGACGAATTGAGGTGATGTCTGTGTGTGTGTATGTGTGTGTACAAATAAACTCACATCACTTTTTGGCAGTAAACCTCAACCGATTTTAATAACCGACGGTTCATTCGACGCGGAATCTGGTCCCATTGTTTCCTATTGAAAATGGTTCGGATCGGTCCAGCCGTTCCGGAGTTATGGCCATTTACGTGTTCCGGACCAGTACCCTTGGAAGGGGCCATACATAAAAATGTAACAAACACATACATGCGACACATCAAATTGCGGCATTTTGGATAACCTGATGAACAGTCAGCAAGAAAACAGTCTCAGACCATATCTGAACCGGTAGTGTTCCGGAACCGGTTCCGGGAGTCCCGCCGGAAGTGGCCAAATATAAAAGTGAACCAAATCCATGCATGGGACACATCAAATTGCGGCATTTTGGATAACCTGATGAACAGTCAGCAAGAAAACAGTCTCAGACCATATCTGAACCGGTAGTGTTCCGGAACCGGTTCCGAGAGTCCCGCAGGAAGTGGCCAAATATAAAAGTGAAAAAAATCCATGCATGCGATATATCAAAGCGCGACTTTTTTGATAACCCAATGAAAGGTTGGCATAAAAAAAGACTCAGACCATATCTGAACCGGTTCCGGATGTCCCGCTGGAAGTGGTCATATATAAAAGTGATCCAAACCCATGCATGCGGCACATCAAACTACGGCATTTTCGATAACCTGATGAGCAGTTAGCAAGAAAACAGTCTCAGACCTTATATGAACGGGTAGTGTTTCAGAACCGGTTCCGGGTGTTCCGCCGGAAGTGGCCGTATATAAAAGTTGACAAAATTCTTGCATGCGGCAAATCAAATCACGGCTTTTTCGACAACTCGATGACCGGTTATTGAGGAAGTAGGCTAACACCACAATATGGATTGTCAGTAGTGCCGAAACTAGTTCCCTCCGAAAGCGGCTAAATTTAAATTTGAACCAAACCCATAGCTTTTTTGATAACCTAATAAACTTTAGCAAGCAAATAGGCTCAGACTATTTAAGAGACTATCGGTAGTGTTTCGCAACCGGTTCCGGGCCGGAAGTGACACCGAACCCATGCATGCGATACCTCAAATCACGGCTTTTTAGGTAACATGATGAACAGTTGCAAGAAAATAGACGCAAGCCCTATCAGTGTGTTACGGAACTGATTACGGGTATCCCGCCAGAAATGATCAAATGTAAAAGAGAACCAATACATGCGACATATCGATAACTTATTCAGTAACAAGATAAACGGTTAACCAACAAATAATCTCAGACCATATTTGGGAGAACCGGTAGTGTTCCAGAACTGGTGACAAGACGCGTTACTCGTCGGAAGTGGTAAAATATAGAAAGGAACTTAACCATAGCGGCGTTTTTGATAATCTGATGAACGGTCAACAAGAAAATAGTCTCAGGCCACAGTAGTTCGGAATCGGTTGCGGGTGTGATTTGATAGAAGTGAACCAAAACCATGCATGCGATACATAAAATCGCGGAATTTTCAAAAATTTGCCGAACGGTTAGCAAGAAAATAACCTCAAATCACATCAATTTCCGGCTTTTCAGGTCACGTGATGAACAGTTGACAAAAACATAGTCTAAGACCATATTTGAGACAACCGGAATCAGTTCCAGGTGTCCCGCCGGAAGTAGTCAAACGTAAAATTTAACAAAACCCATGCAAGCTGCACATCAAATAGCGGAATTATAGAGGTTAACAAAATAAATGTCAAAGCGATAAATCAAATTGTGGCTTTTTTGATAGCGTGTAAACGTTGGGTAAGATTATAAATGAAGAAATGATCAAAGTCTTCATATATGCGAGAGAACGAAATCGTGATCAAAGCGATCTCTTCAAATCACACTATTTCAGATTCCTGCGGTATAAATGTATAGCAGAATGGATCAACGTTTTCTATAAAAATATAATTTAATCGCATCAACCTTATACAGTTTTTCAATCTCCAATCTCCTTATGCTTCTAAAATTACGGCTCACAATTTGGGTGCGGCTGGTTGAGCCCTCACTCTTCTCATTGCGATTGAAATTTGAATGGAAAATCTACATTTTCTGCATTTTCCTCGTAGGAAGGTCAAATCTTACATGAATCGTGTTACCAATGATAATAAAATATAGCCTAAAGTGTGCTGAAATAAACATTGGCGAAGATCACAAGATGATCTGTGATTGTGAATAAAGTTAACCTTCTTCAAGCATTAGCTGACGCTCACCCCGCTGCCGTAGTGGATGGAATGGGGTCACAATGACCCCAATACACGACTAGGTTTAAGGTGGTCAAGCAGTCAACTGAGAGGTCTGATCTTTTTCTGCTCTGTTTTGTTGTTGAACATAACGTCGGAATATGTATCATCAATAAGTTTCGAAAATCGATGATGGCTTTGTTAAAATTGTTGCTAGTGTTTTCAGGATTCAGGAACATTTTGGCTAACGTCGAAGAAAAGTTTATGAGTACATATTCGACGAGAAAGGCACTATCACCACTAGGTGGATTAATCTGGTTTTTTTTTCATAGCACCATTGGGTTCCAAGCGACAATTTTTCAAAGCAATTGTACGAAAACACTTAGCATCTTGTAAAACATAACTCGAGGGTCGAAACATTTTTTTCATCGGATTTTATTTTGATTCCTATTTTGAAATAAAGGTGAAAGTTTCATTCGAATCATGAGCCATCAAGTTTGGTCGATTGGTAATTTCGGGTGGAAATGCACTTAATGCCAAGTTTCACCTTCTATCGTCTTCATAATAAGTCTGAGTCGGCGTTTTACCATGCTGGTGGAAGTGCATAGTTGCTTTCTCGCGAATAACCGGTCGTATAATGACGTGCAGTCGGCAATTGAGGAGTTCAGCCGGCCAAGAATGTAAAAATTCCCTCGCTCACACAAATTTCACGCGCAGCATTGCCATTACATAACGAAAAAATCTCCCGTTGTTTAAAAAACGGCTAAACATTTCTGCTTCTTTGATGCCTAACCCTAGTCAATATTTTGAACCAATGTTGTTTAATCGCTGAAAGACTCTATCTCTCTCTTCTTAATGTCGTAATGTCCAAAATTTGACACAGTCTCCTTTTCAGTTCGAAGTTTTATGAGAATTCCTCCAAAAATGCCTGCTGATATTCGTTCGAAAATTTCTGCTTCAATTCTGCTGGTGTTCGTCCAAAAAATCTGCAAAAAAAAAAATCCTCCAAGAATTCTTCCGGAGATTTCTATTACAATTCCTTCAGATATTTCCAAAAAAAAATCCCTGGCATTCCTCCTGTATTACCTCCAGAAGTTTGTTTTCTAGGGATTCCTGCAGGAAGTCCTGCTGGGATTCTTTCCAAAAACCTTGCTGGTATTCCTGTAGGGTTTTTTTTTATTGAAACATTACAGGAACTCCTACGGGGTTGTATCCAGGGATTTCTGTGAGAATTTCTCCAATAACTCCTCTTATATCTTCTACGTGGAATTAACCAGGAATTCATCTAGGGATTTTCCAAGGGATTCTTCTGAGAATTCCTTGTGAGATTCCTTCAGAAATATCTGCTTTAACCTTCCAGGACGCGCGCCATCAAGCAACCGAAACTGCACCGCGCTCGCGCTGTATATCAAAAGCGAGGTTTTTTGGTAGTGTTGTACTTTTTACAACAGCGCGAGCGCTGAAGGGTTAAGTCTACCAGAATTTTCAGTGGGTCTTCCTCCTGAAATTCTTTCAGGGATTTATATGAGAACCCGTGCAGTTATTTCCGTAATAATTTTCCATGCATTTCTCCAGTGATCCCTTCAGGGATTTAGGTGCTTATGCTGGGATTCCTCCAGAAATCCTTCCTGGTAATATTGCAGTACTTCATTCAGTCATTTCTACAGGAACTCCACTAGGTATGCATCCAGAGATTTTCGTAGGTACTTCTGCAATAATTCCTCCTAGAACTACTCAGTGGATTTTTCCATGTATTAATCTGAGAATTTTTAAGGGATTCTTTAAGGAACTTCTCTAGGAATTTCTTCAGGAATTCCTCTAGAGATTTCTTTAAGTATTTCTCTATGAATGCCTTCAGTTATTTCTCCAGGAATTACTCATACAGGAATTCATCTGGGAATTTCTCTAGAAATTCTCTATAGATTTTTCTGACGGACTTCTTCTATAGATTTCAGGGTTTTTATTGGTTATTCCTTTAGGATTTCTTCGTAATGCTTCTGGAATTTCTTTAGAATATCTTGCTGGAATTTCTTGTGGACTTTGTGCTAGAATTTCACAAACCTTCTTCTTCTTCCTCTTCTTCTTCTTTATGGATTGACGTCCCCTCTAGGGCTTAGCCTGCCTCTCTTAGTAACTTAGTGTTCTTTGAGCACTTACACCGTGTTATTAATTGGAGGGCTTTCTTTGTCTGCCATTGCACTGCGGACCAGGATCGCAATTTAGCGGGACAAAATAGTTACTCCGAAACAAAACATTTCCGACACATGGTGACGTTGTTAAAGTTTCTTATACAGATCAAATATCTCACGAACACCAAAACACACATCTCCATGTTTTTGACAGCATGTTTGCTTAGTAATGATATGTTTTTCCTGAAAATTTAACGTTGTGATTTTTAGCGCTTTGTGAGATTTTATAATTTGAAAATTATACCATATTTACTATTTTTTAGTTTTTCCTTCAATTTCTAATGTTTATGTTCCAGCCCCGTAACGTGGGTAGATCACCTTAGAATGGTGTGTTGCGGCGTAAGATCTACCACCGCATCAAATTTCGATCTTGTTAATGTTTTCATGCCTAAAGTGGCCGATCAGTGGTGAGCAGACATTCCAGGATGGAGATTTGATGTGCTTTTTTTTAATGTTTTGTTGCCAATCCACATTCTATTCCAGGAGTAATCAGGTAAATGTTTTGTTTATAAATGCTTATTAATCATGATTATGGTTGTTTTTCAAACAAATGTATAACAAAACATACACAACACACACTGACATACATTACATATACATATTTCATCATATATTGGGAAAGGGAGGGACCATCAGGGCACCCGATTGAAACGATTTGGACAGGAGCTTGGAACTGCCTCCTCCTTGTTGTTAACATTTCGTGGATTGAGGGCGGGCTCTTCGACCCCATCTATTGGGAGTATTCTGTCAATCGACGGCTTGATTTTGCAGTTGTTCGTGAGAACTTTCTTCTGGAAGGAGATTCTTTTCCCCTGACGCGGGTTTCGCGCAAGTGTTTCTGCTTGCGGGTCCGCACAACCCTTTTTGGCCCTTCATACAGGAGAATGACTGACCACTAACAACAGTACAATCTTGATCAAATCGCTTTTCAGATTATTCCAGTGCTATAGGCAGCTGCCTTGCTACAATAGATGGTAGAACAATATCATCATCATCATCATCAATTTCTAATGTTAATGTTCCACTAACTTCTGTTCGAAAGTAATTATTTGACACATCTGCATCAGACAATATTTATAATTCACATGTTGTCAAAATGAACAAATTTGCCGAAGACGAAGTCTCTAGCACGTGGAACTAAAAAATTAGATGGTGGCGCCACCTATGCGGAAAAGTTGCAAACTTCTGATAACATTCGACAATGGACAAAACATATAACACCAAGTGGCCCAGTATACAATTTTCCGTTTGACGAGGAGGCTTACGAGACACCTAATGGACTGACGCCGCGAACAGCTCGGCCACGAAGCCCAGTGTGAAAAAAAAATGTTGTTCCGAGAAGAATACCATATTCGATCGTATCGTTCAATAAAAACGGGATTTTGTCATTGAGGATTTGAAGACCCTATTAGTTAAGTATGATTCAAGCCACTTTAGAAATAAAAGTTCTCACTGGATGCATTGCTAAAATCTGTATGAACAGGCTAGCATTTTCGATTCTTCAGAAAACTACGTAGCCCGTTGCCGTCACTTAAAATTGGAACCACTAAATGTAACATCAGTGCTGGTGCAAGTGCTCCTTGATACGAACAATTTGAAAAACACTTAAATATCGGAATGTGTGATATGTTGGTTGTCCACGGCAGAGCGTTCATGATTAACAAAAATTTCAATCATGATTATTCATTGATGATTAAAATTTCAATTTTGGTGATTATTGATTATGATTAATGATTAATTTGATTTTTAGAATGATTAAAGATTATGATTAATGATTAAAATTGGTTTTATCTATGATTATTGATTAAAAATGGCTCATTGATTAAAAATCATGATTAATCAATCACAAAAAACTGGAAATGATTAAATATATTTATTGTTTAACATGTTTTTGAAGTTTCAAAAGTAAAAGGTAACTCTGTCCGGGAGATTTTTTGAAAAATGAATCATAAATTATATTATTTAGAACAGCATTTGAACCAATTTAAATTGGATCATATATTTTATATGATGAATCATTTTTGGTGATGAATGATTAATGATTGATTAATATTTTTTCTAATGATTATGATTACTGATTAATGATTAGATTGCAAAAACATTGTGATTAAGATTAATGATTAATGATTAAATGAGATTGTTTTTGTGATTATGATTAATGATTTTGATTAATCTTAATCATTAATCATTAATCATGATTAAATTTATGATTAATCATTAACGCTCTGGTCCACGGTTATCTAGAATTAAACGCCCAGGAGCGTAAATTGAGAGGGGGTTATTTGGGGGTTTCATTCAGTGCGTAAAACTAAGGAGCAAAAATTAAGTTTTGCGCAAATAAAGCGAACGTTAATTGGAGTTTCAGTGCACATTTGTATTCATTTTTTTCTTAGAAATCAATGTAATGGTACTTACAATGACACCCATGTTGTAAAGAGGATGCAGCTTTGTGTTCATCAAACTTACCTGAAAAAAATGAAAAAAAAACATCAATGAAATAAAACTATTTTTTATAGAATACCAAATAAAATTATATGAGAAAATAGGGCTGGTGAATACTAGCCTTCAGCATTTTTGCTTCTGTATTCTATCGATTCGAACTTCAGATGCGGCAATTGTTCACTGTTTGTACATAGATAATCATATGCAAAATTGAATTTATTGAACTCTGTGCCTGTGCTAAATGATTCACTGCACCCATGTTAGATTTCTAGATTAACTTTTGAAAAAGACTCATGCAAATTGCTTTTAGTTCTTTTTCAAATAAGCACAATATCATGGCTTACGCAGCAATTTAATCTGTTTAGTGAGTCCCCTAATATACATAGATATATATAAAAACATTCTTTGGCGAAAATTGATGATTGATTTTTGTCAAAATAATGAAAGAAACTGTATTTTTTACTTGATGAGAAAGTTTTGCTTTTCAATGATACGCGGTTTTTTATAGAATCAATCAAAAATCATTAAATTTATGATGAATCCTAGAACACTTTTCGGATGAAAGTCGTCAAACATTGCTTAAAAATACTCCAAATAAGCTTCGTGAAGTAATTCACGAAACCAGTGATAGTTTTAAAGGCAGACAGGGTTTTTTTTAGTCAGGTTAAATCATCTATATATATATATATATTAGGGGACTCACTAAACAGATTAAATTGCTGCGTAAGCCATGATATTGTGCTTATTTGAAAAAGAACTAAAAGCAATTTGCATGAGTCTTTTTCAAAAGTTAATCTAGAAATCTATATATATAAATATATATATATATATATATATATATATATATATATATATATATATATATATATATATATATATATATATATATATATATATATATATATATATATATATATATATATATATATATATATATATATATATATATATATATATATATATATATATATATATATATATATATATATATATTTATATATATATATATATAAATGCAGTGGCATACGTGGGACCGCGCATAACTTACGAACGGATGGTCCGATTTTGATCGTCTTAGTTTTGTTCTGTTAGTTTTCACCCAAGGAAGGTTTATGAGGCAAAAAACATGGAAAAATTGAGTTTTTGAAATTCGATCTTCCATACATTTTGTGACCGAGGATTTGGGCTTGGATAGAAACTTGAAACGTCGAAAAACGCAGTAGGCAAGACAAAGTTTGCCGGGTACAGCTAGTTATCAATATAAAAGTTCTTGTTGAAGGTAAACCACTTCGTCAAATAATGCCTTACTAAGACACACGAAAACTCAGTCTAGATTTAGATTTTGTTTCACTTTTGGAATACATACGTGCATGTCGGCGTTAATAAACAGGGTCACCGCAGAGATCAATTGCCTCTCGCGACAAATTTCGACTGTTTCATCTTGCATATGCTGGTGTGCATTGACATTGAAATCTAAATGCATACGAATATTTTAAATTCATCGGAACAAAGTAAAAACAAATTTGATTTTGAATGCCAAGCAAGACGAATAATAAATAATCCTAAGGATAATCGACAAAATCACAATCAAATAGGAAATGTTTCGCACAATGATGGTAGGTAGTTCGCTCAAATCGAACAGATGAAAAAACGAATATATTTTGCATGTAAATAAGTTGTTTGATATACTTGGCAAACAGGCACTTCCTGAAGATAACTGCGTTGGCCAACCCAATGCTGGAACCTTGAGCCACGGGTGTACCGCACGATCTTCGAAAATTTCGAGTCAAATATTGACTGAATGACAATTAGCCGGCCAAACGTTTATTTGTTCTCCGTGTGTTCGACAACATTTATGGCCTGCCGGATTTAGAATCCGAAGAATGCTCATTTGTCTTGCTTTTTTCCAATTTGAATCTGTTTGATTACTTTGGTGAGCACATTATCGATTTAGGAGTGATGAAGGTGACTTGCTCGATTCCTAAGTCTCAACTTTCGACAGTAAGTACGTCGCAGACCATATTGCAGGACCCACAAGTGCATTAAGAGTAACCACCGGCTGTTGGTTTAGAAATGCGATGGCGAAGGTCGAACCCCGTTGGAGGCCGAGTCTTTCACTCCATGATCGGTGCCATAGATCTTGTTGGCATCTCGTTGCCCGGGCCAATCTTGGCTGGAGGGTTTGTGCACTTGTGTCTGAATGGATGGATGGATGGATGGTGGATGGTTCAAGCTCAACGACTTACCGGCTTACCTACCGCCTGGGCACCACACATGAATGGACAAACGGACGGACACGGAGCATATGCAGCACATGAACGATCATAACTAATGCCTAATTGCTTCAATTGCTCTCGCGTGGAAGCCATTGGGACGCTATGATGGAGGGAGATGAAGTGGCGGCGGCTGGTGACGAGTGGTCCACCTTGGAACATCTATATCCAAATGGTCGTCGTTCATTGGCCAAGACGGAGCGGAGTCGAAATTTTCAACAGCTTCACGGCATCTCATAGAGTACCTACGGTAAGTACGGCAAGAACAATTCAGTTCCACTGCTGAGGCTGAGCTTGCCGTAGGTAAAGGCTTTCATTGACCGTGAATTTGGCCGTTGCTGGCTGGTAATCGACCGGGTGTACTTCAAATGGACTCTGTTTGTGGTTTGACATTGCCCAGGGTTGTGTGTACTACTAATTGATGAATGGGGAAGTTTTAGTGTTTGGATTGGAAGCGTCCAATATGTCATTGGGTTTTGGGTAAGGGTTTCGAGGAAAAAGGAGGTGGTCGAATTCAGGTACCGGTTGTAGCTGCTTCAGTATAGTACGATTTATTCATAAGTCAAATTACTTACAGCCAGAAGCAATAGTTATGTTTGCAAGCTCGTGACACGTACATGTGTAACGCATCGCGTCTGAGTTTATCACGGAACTTAGTACTGGATTCATTTTATTCGATCAGTCGCCTGACCCTGCGGAATCTACTAAAGCTGAAGCTTTCTGCCTATTCTAACAAAACTGTATTAAGGTGAATATACAGGGGATAGACAAAGTGATCGGGACAGGCAAAATTTTCGCTTTTCAAAAAATGTTCAACTAGCGGTAACTTTTCGTAAAGTTCATCAAATATTCTAAAATTTTTACTGTAAGTTCATCAACTAGTTATGTATCAGTGGTCAAAATTTGGGAAAGATCGAACCATTCTCCACGAAGTTATAACAATTCTTGGAAAAGGTAAAATTATCCGATAGCCAACTTTGAGCTGTTATATCTCCGGATTCAATGAACCGAATGCAATGAAATTTTGACCATTTATGACTTATATAATGTGCTATGAAAAACCGTTAACTTAACTTGCAATTCTTAACACGGAAGAAAATTATAACGATTAGATTATTTTTCTAATAAAACACCAAATTATCAAAAACTTCAACATCGTTTCAAAATTCAAGATGCAAATTATAGTTTATTTAATTTCCCTCTAACTGACTTATATATAAACGTGTTTTGAAGGAAACTAACAACATAGCCGCCAACAATTTGAAAAAGTAATGGAATACATATTAAAAACAGACCAATTTGCTAAAAAATCGTGAAAAAAATAAAATCGCTACAATTTTTTCTCTTGTTGAAAATTTCAAGTTTAGTCAAAAGTTTTCTAGAGTTCATTGTATAAGTCATGTATGGTCAAAATTTCATTGCAATCGGTTTATTAAATCCGGAGATATAATAGCTCAAAGTTGACTATCGGATAATTTTACCTTTTTCAAAATTTTTTATAACTTCGTGGAAAATGTCCCGATCTTCCCCAAATGTTGACCACTGATACACAACTAGTTGATGAACTTACAGTAAAAATTTGAGAATATTTGATGCACTTTACGGAAAGTTACAGCTAGTTGAACGTTTTTTGAAAAGTGAAAATTTTGCCTGTCCCGATCATTTTGTATAACGAAGCCACACTTCGAATTTTCAAAAGCACAAATCTGAAGAACGGAGTATTGGTTTACGCTGAAAAGTTGATCGGTTGGTCATATCGGTTGGTCAGCTTTTCAGCGCAATCCGTCTTTTGGTTCCTCAGATTTGTGCTCTTCAAAAATGGAGGTGTGGCTTCGTTATCTATATCCCTTTCGTGACGGAGCGCAAAAAAGTGAAATCTACATACAAATTGCTTAACTTTGGCTCTCCAGAACTCTAAGATTTCCCAACAAAACAACAATTATTTTACCTCATTTGAAAGAACTACTCTTTATCTTTCTATTTCTAGCTTTGACTACCTAGATAAATCGGATATAAAAAATATGCGACAGATAAAACTTTTTCATGTTTTACGGTTTTTGTCCACTTTTTGTTTACCTTGTTGTGGTAAATCTCACAGGCAACGTAAACAAAAGTTTGTTTACACACAAACAAGTATAAGTAATGGCTGAATTATAGAAACGGTTTACATCAATGATACAAAGTCTAAACAGATGGAAAAAATATTTAAAACTGTTACCGCTCAACAGCACAATTGCGCTGGTTCGTCACGAAAGGGATATAAATAAAAATGGATTGGTGTTTGTATGTCACAAAAAGGCTCGGGAACGGGCCAACGGATCTACACCATTCTTTCAGTGTTTCATTCGTACAGGGCTCCGACGTGTTCGTACGAAAAAATAATAAGAATAATCGACCGGGAACGTACCGAAAATGAGAAAGTTTGAAAATCCATTTTGAGGGGCATTTCTTCATGGAATCGGATGTCAAAAAACAGAGTAGGCAGGCAGGACGACGTTTGCCGGGACTGCTAGTATATGAATATTAATGAATATCGTTGCTCGGCCTACTCTAATTTACTATGTTCATGTAAAGAATCAATATACAATATTATAAACAACGTTGTTAAAGGCCATATTTGTCTAAAATTCATTCAGTGGCGCTTAAAGTACTTTGCCTCATCTACCTAAATCCTGGATTATTGTGTTTAAGTCTAGGAAATTTCCATTACGAAAAGCTTCTGGACCGACCGGAATCGAACCATCTCGATGAATATCGCCACGCTTATCGCGTTGGCCATATGAAGAACATGTATCATGATACGGATATTGCACGTCTACCCAAGGTTTTTAGTAGTAACAGAACGCGCGTTTGATTGCTGGAAACAAGATGTCCTGATTCTTAATGCAAGATGCTATGGAAATTTGACCTTTTAAGGCAACAACATAATAAGGTTGTGTACTTTGCCTAATATTCAATTGGCTTCTTTAAAGGTGTTGGGATAATTCTATATTCTAAATCTGCATGCCAAACTGAGCCGAAATCCAAATTTTCATGAATTTTGGTGCCCGGGAACCTATTTAAAAATCAATTTGAAGTTTGTATGGGAGCGATTTGTCAAATCACCCCTCGTCGCATTTTGTACTGTGCGGAGCTGTCAAGCAGTTGCCCAGCTGTCAGGTGATTTCAAAAAATCTCTTTGAAATTGATTTTAGGTACCAAAAATAAAGTTCTAAAAATCTGGACAAAATCATAGATGCTCTTTCGTATAAAATCAATTTCATTTTTTTTTCAAAATTTTAAAAACCAATTGTCAAAGTCATGACATTTAACAAAATCCAGCAGAAATAACGATATGATTATGCTGCTGTTACTGGGGTAAAAGTTCATCCAGTGGCAATTTATTTTTGTGTTTATTATAGAAGCTGTGACAATTTAAATAATCACTCAAATGTCAAAATAAAAACCCATCGAAGCAATCCACTCAGATTTTCCTCCCCCAATCCGGCAACGAACCGTGACACGAACGCCCTATGACAACATCAGCGCCTACTGACTTAGAAACCCGTTTCAGCCTGCAATAAGTAGCGCAACGGACCAATGCAATTTACAAAACGGCAGACTTTCGCTCCCCTCCCCAATGTAGGTACCCCTCATTACATCGTTAAGCTGCAGCACTTACCATTACACCGGTGCGCTGGTCATGGTATATGGCACTTGCGCTCCAGCTCGAAAACAAGTAGCATACGCGACTGTCATCAAACCGTTTGAACCTCTCCTTCACCACTCCCCAGCAGTAGTGACACCCCCCTTTGCACCAACCAGTACAGAATTTATTATGCATTAAACATACCCCCTTCCACCACCCCGGGTACGGACGGTGCGCGGTGGTGAATCGCAATAGTGACTCAAACAACTACAAGATTTTCCGCGTGATCACGACCTTCTCTCTTACTGGTCGTGGTGGATTGCACAATGTTTTTTGTTTTTGCTCTGCAAATAGACGGTAGCAGTGCAGCCGTCGTAGTCGTTCAATTGGTCGTCAATGAGAGCAACAAGTACGATTCTAATCGATCTTTCGCGTCCAAGCCACTGGCTGGCTGCTGCCGTTTGAAAGCGAGAGCTTGGCTTTAATAAATTTGAAGGTCCTTTGGAAGCTGGTATGTGGCTTTTCCCTCCAGTCCGTCCAGCAATGGCCGGGAGGTGCAGCCATGGCGTACTGAATTGGCGGTAAATAGAGTGGTCCCTGCACCAGTCTTTGCCATATATTCGTTACCCGGTGGTGGCATTTATGGGTCTTTGACTGTTGAAGAATAGTTCATTTAGAAATGTGACATACGTTCGTTTTCTTCTTCTCCTTGGTGAAGATTTCCCTAGGAGCCTACATTTCAACTTAACGCTCCTGAGGTTAATTTGATATGTGTTATAAGCGGCTCCACCCACTACCCCGAAGACCATTACCCCGAACGCCACTACCCCGAAAGCCATTACCCCGAAAGCCATTACCCCGAATGCCATTACCTCGAATAGGCCATTACCCCGAAAGCCACTACCCCGAATGCCATTACCTCGAATAGGCCATTACCCCGAAAGCCACTACCCCGAATGGGTCATTACCCTGAAAGCCACAACCCCGAATGGGCATTACTCCCAATCATCCAGGAGATCAGCAAAAAAGTGATGGCCGATTATAAGTTGATGGTTATAAGTTAGAAAACGGTAATCAGTAACTAGTGTATGAATACTAGGCCTGTCCACCTTTTCAAAAATGTTCTCTGATTCTCAAGTCCACCCCCACATTTTGATTGGCATCCTAAAAGAAGTGACTGGTCAAAATTTCAGCCAAATCCATTGAAATTAAGAGGTGCATCAAATCAATTTTGTGTGTTTTCGACTAAAAAATCATAACTACACTAAAACTTGTCAAAACTTAATTCTTTCAGCAGAAATTGAAAGCTATACTTGTTTGTTACAACTTCTCCGAAAAACATGTGCCAATAAAATTAAAGGAAACATGTGTAATTATCACATTTGTAATCAGAAAAACCTTAAAAAGTTGATTTTTTGAAAGATTTCGTTCTGGAACACCCTAATACACGTAATAAGTTGGATTTTTCAAAACAGCATCATATTCTCCAATGTTTTTTGATTGTTTGCTACTTTGACATCAATGCTGTAGGAGTTGAGCAAAAATTACTAAAATTCGTGAAAGCCAAATGTGGCCTAAAAACTAGCTTTTCGGGTGCAATCACGCTATTGTTACAGAGTTGTTCGGTAGCCTGGTGGTTTATTGGTCCTTGCAGGTTTCTGTATAGAAGCCGTGCATAAACTAGATAGAGTTTCAGAGGAAGGGGGTCTAGCCATAGTCTACGCTTCATACAATTTTACAAATTTTTGTATGGACAAAATCATATGACGGGGAGGAGAAGAGGTCTGAGGTGACCGAAATTTGGTCTATGTGGTTTATGAATGGACCCATAGGAGATTTGCCCTTCTTTAATTTATAGGCTGTTCTTTCTAGTTATAACCTGAGACGTTATAACCTTGCAGACCTTGTGGGCGACCAACCTATTAATAACATTTTTCCTCTTGTTAAGAATGTGTTGCTTTTTCTTTAAGTTACATTGTTACAGAGTTTCATTACCAAACTGTCTATTCCTCCTTAAGAGATTTTCCCTTCTTCTAGGTATAGGCTATTCTTTCGAGGCTCGGTATTATTTTGATCTAGCCTTATGATCATTTGGCATTAGTGATAGTTTGTCCAAATGTATTTGCGGCCTTATGAGCCAGTATTGACAACCAGTATTTAACGGACCTTTGCAAGATCAGCTCTAACACGCATTCACTTGCGTGCGCAGCTTTTTCTTTTTTCTCGTTCATTCTCTTTGATGTACTCTGTAAGGTATAAGGTTTCGACCATGTGAACTAAACCCCCCCCCCCCCCCCATCATTGAGTTACTTAGAATAATCATTGTATACCATTGTAGTTGTGAGTGTTGATATGCGAGTATAAAAAGGCCTCTCAATAAGACATATGATCATTGTTTATACCGTGCACAAAAACAAGTGTTTTCACTCTGATCAGAGAAGATACCCATTAGTTGAATACTCAAGAAAGAGCGAGATAGAAGAGGCAAAATGCCCCCTCTTTTATCTGTTTCTTTCTCGTGTTTGTTTACGAGAGTGAGTGAGAAAAAAAGAAAAGTTGATTGATTGATTTATCTTTATTATAGAGACTTCCAGCCCAAATAAAACTTGCGCACGCTAGAGTACGCATAACTCCTTTATGTTGTTATAAGGTTATTCTTTCAAACAGTATCTTCTGGTATTGAAGCTGTCAGTAATGTTATTGAATTATTTCTTCTTTCAACAATGGCTTCTCTTTCAATATCCTTTACGAAAAATATATATAAACCATCATCCGAACAACCCATTTTAAAATATACTTTCGGGGTAATGGCGTTCGGGGTAGTGGCCTATTCGGGGTAGTGGCATTCGGGGTAATGTCTTATTCGGGGTAATGGCTTTCGGGGTAATGGCGTTCGGGGTAATGGCGTTCGGGGTAGTGGCATTCGGGGTAATGGGGTAGAATCGTTCTAAGCCCTAACAAACAGTAAGGATCCTAGTATAATTTCATGCTGACAAAACCAGGATATTTTATAAATTCATATCTTTACTCATAAAAATGATTCTGAGCTAACCATACATAAAAGCTGCGTGTAAGGTGTGCCGGAGATGGATGTGGGGAGGGGATGCTTTATGTTCAAAAGCTTAAGTAGATGTTAAGGGCAGAGAAAAAACAAATGAAATTTTTAAAGTGAATGTTCAGTGCTTTAATATAAGAAATGTTTTTTTTTTGCATCTAAAGCTCACCTTTGAATCATTGATTCTTCTTCTTCTTGTTCTGATATCCCCACTGGAACACAGCCTTCTCGCAGCTTATAGTAATTGTGAAAGAACTGTAGAGGGGATTGGAAGCGGAACCGGTTTAGCGCAGCTGTTTCTGCTGATTTTCCGCTTCAAATTCCAAAGTATTCCTAGACGAAAAAAATCCCAGCCGCTAGTCCACAACACACACTTGATACTGGGAGTGGTTGCGTCAGTAATGGGAAAGTACGCTTAGTTGTAAAAAAAAAACCCTCAAAACTCTAAAAAATCCTGAGAGGAACAGGTAGAGTATTCTTTGATGGAATTCCAGGTGAAGGTAGAGTATTCCTTGGTGGAATTCTAGGTGAAGTTTCTGGAGGAATCTCTGGAAGAATTTCTGGAGAAATTATCCGAGGGATAAATACACGGAACTCTACAGGAATTCCTGAAGGAATCCCGTAAGTTCTTTCTGTAAAAACCTCTAGAGGAGTTCCCTGATACATCCATTGAGTAGTTTTGAACGGAATTGCAATTGCAATCTCCGGAGAAACCTCAAAAAACCCTGAAGTATTTCCAAGAAGAATTATTGGAGGAATTCTTAGTGAAATCTATAGAACATATCCTTGTTAGGAACCCCAGCAGAAATGACTTGAAAAATTATTGGATGAATTCAGGAAGAAAATCTTGCTTCAGACTCTAGTTTAATTTAAAAACACTTCACTAATACTTCACTTTTGCAAAAGAAAATAAAAAATGAATAACTCTTTTAAAGAAAACTAGAAAGGACGAGCAAATTCCTTTTAATTCTACTACTGTGCTTATCTTCGGACAGATAGGCCTATTTCGTCTGTGACTTACAGACTTCTTCAGTGTCAAGTGCTCGACTGTCGAGCACTTGACACTGAAGAAGTCTGTAAGTCACAGACGAAATAGGCCTATCTGTCCGAAGATAAGCACAGTAGTAGAATTAAAAGGAATTTGCTCGTCCTTTCTAGTTTTCTTTAAAAGAGTTATTCATTTTTTATTTTCTTTTGCAAAAGTGAAGTATTAGTGAAGTGTTTTTAAATTAAACTAGAGTCTGAAGTAACAAGTTCTACTAAAAGCTCCAAAGTAATAGTAAAGAGAAAATCTTGAAAAATCTCTTCCGGAAGAAACCACAAGATAATTTTCAACGCATTTTCATAGATATTCCTGTAGAAATACTACAATCAGGGGAAATCAGGGAGGAATACCAAGAGGTACCCGCATGAAATCCACACAAAAAGCCTGATAGAGAAATCTTTAGAGTAATTTCAGCGAGATTTCCCGATGCAATTTTAGACTAAAGAATCCCTGGATGGATTTCTACGGAGTAATTCTAGGAAGAAATAATGTAAAAATCTTTACAGAAATTTCTGGGTACATCCCGCAAAGAGTTCTTGTAGAAATATCTGGAAAGATTCCTGTCAGCAAAAAGATCTGGAGAAATCCCAGTAAAAGTTCCTTAATAAATCATAAGTTTTTCTGGAGGTACCACAGAATGAATGCCTGGAATCTGAGGGATTATTTTCCTGCAGAAATCGTTGGAGGAACACCATCAGAAATTTTTTAACCCTTCAGGACGCGCGCCGTTGTAAAACTCGCTCGTCGTATACAGCACAAGCGTTGTTGAAGTTTTGGGCTCGAACAGGCGAACGTCCGGGGGGAAGTCTCAAGTAAAATTAATGGTGGTATCTCTTAAAACCCTGCTAGAAATCTCTGGAGGAAATTTTTGGAAGAATCCCAGCAGAAAATGCACTGCATATAACTTAGCATAACTTCGTATATCAGTCCCACCAAGGGACCTTTCATAAACCATGTAGACCAAATGTTGGTCATCTCAGATCCCACACCACCTTGTAGACTTTCCTTCATACAAATATGTACAAAAATGTATGTGGAACTAGCTCCAGGTAGCGTGGGGTTAAGAATCGGCATCTACAAAAAAAAACTAGGACTACTCTGTCCTCGACCCACTAAACAACATTGCCATGGTCACCACGCCCTTCGTCTCTCAGAAACACCCAAGAAGGCGTTACTTCAGAGAGGTGCTACTGTATGACCTACGTAGCCAACTGCGAAACCTTGGACCATCTCTTGTGTAGTGTCTACACTAGCCATTTTCCGAGTCCACGCGCCACCTCCTCTGTAGCTCCAAGACAATGTGGGTGATAGCCTTTGAAACAGCATTCTAGCCAAAATCGTCATTACACATCCACGATTGTCCAGCGGATGTGCAATTGTTGTGTTTTCTCCGCATGTGGCAAGCATGCGCCGAAACGATGCAGATAATCTCGGAGGCAACCATGGCCTGAAAGGACCTGTGTCAGGTGGAATGTTCTCCATGGCATATGTTAACCAACTAACCTTGGGATCAACCTGTGGATTCACCTTTCTTTGGTGGAACTGTCCCACGCCCACTGCCATTTGACCATGGAAGGCAAACTAGTAGTCTGCGTATGCCTCTTGTGCCGCATTTTGAAACATGCTATGTCCTCCGCGATGAGGATACCGATTACTGATAGGAACCCTACCAGTGATGACACACATTAGCCTATAAGTACTTTCCAGCTTACCACTGTAGCAGCCAAACCTTAGAATGGACGAGGCGACACTACCCAGAAGCTTGCGCTTGCTGGCATACACCACAAAGCTATTGGACATTATTCAGGATAGTGCCGCTATAGCTGTGGAGGCTCTTTAGCAGGCGTCCTTCGTCCAGGCATTTCTGCATAGCAGAACATCTCAGGAGCCTTAGCAATAGCTACTTTTAAAGCCAGGTTTGGAACTCTTCCCGGACCTAGGGCCTTACCTACGGTAAGCGACTTCGCTATCCCCGCAAGTTCCACATCGATGTCGTTTAGCTCTAGGAACATCTCACCCGTACGAGTACGTGCGTGGGCAGCTTCCCAATCCTACCTCCTTGTTTCTCCTTAACGGAGACCTCGCCAACCACTTCTTGCGATGGGGTTAGCCTCGCCACTACCACTTCGTCCTGTTTGATTTTGTTTATTTAAGTTTAAGGACAGACTTGTTAGGATCCCAAAATGGCTGCCACAATGGCCGAATTTGTTACCTACTCACGATTTCGAGCGCACAAATCTCTTCGTAAACAAAACCAGTACACCTGATCTCCTTATTTTAAACTTATTACAAGTGAGCAGGAGCAGAATAATGAAATGTACTGTTGTTTGAAGCTTGCTTCTTGAGATTTGTGCGCCTGAAGGTTTGATGCATTGTTGAAGCGGGACTTCAAGACGTTTGTCCTTAAATTTATATTCAATCCCACGAGTAGCACGGGAGAAGAGGTCCACCCTGGCATGGTGGACCCTGCATTAACGCGGTAAGGGACGAAATATTGTGCGGAGGGAGAGGCTCTGTTAACGATCGAGCATCTTTTTCATCCCCTCGATCACTCAATGCTCGGCGCGGGTCGCTTGACACCTTGAATTGGGATTGGTAGTCCTATTCTTAGCCGGCGACTACGCGGTGATTCGCAAGCGGGAGGCTCTTCAGGTCCCGGGACTGTAATCCCTGCTGCCCCATGAAACCGAACCTGGAAAGCATAAACAGTACGGGAAAATGGGGTAAGATGCCATTTTTTAAGCTTTCATCGTTTTCAATGTTATGTAGCCTCATTTGTTAAGCTTTCAAAGTGGTAACAGCAACTTTACAATATTTGCTCGATGCTTCAGCAAAAACATTCACTAAATTATTGCATTTTCATCGATTTAAAAAACTGGTTCGTAAAACGGAAGTGGTGCAAAAAGGCCATCTCCCATGCCACTTCATGAAAACAGTCAAAAATTACGTCCGTCAGTTTTCTGGCATTTTCGACTGACTTTCACCCCTCTGTCACGTTTTTTTTTTCGTATACTCAATACATGGAGTGTCACAACTTCCTCCCCGCTAAACGATGGTCGTTATAATTGAATTACCCCTAACATGGATAGCGTAGACATCAACAACCATGCGCCTCCATGGGTGCCTTAATCTCCTTGGAAACACGTGGTTGGTTATAAAATCACCCGAAAACCTTAATTTGGCGGTCTAGCTTCTAGAAGAATGTTTAATGCAATCATATCTTGACACCATTCACCTATAGCAATGACCAAGTCCCAGTCAGGAATGATTTTATGACTTGGCCGTTTTACCCCATCTTGGCATTTTGGGCTCTGTTCCCCTACTCCTGTAGTTCCCCTCGCTTCGGAAGGGAAGTGAAGCCGTGGGTCCTGAGAGAACTAACAGTTATCAATTGAAGGGCTTCCTTTGCCTGTCATTGCATGAAATTGTACATTGTGTGGCAAGTACAATTATACACTATTCCCAAGAAGCCGAGAAAATTTTTCCGACCGAAACGGGAATCGAACCCTCCGTCTCCGGATTGGCGTTCCATAGCCTTAACCACTAGGCTAACTGAAGAAATATGAAATGTAAATTATTGCTCAAAACATGTATCCCATTTTTGCACGGTGCATGCAGTACGTTTGCGTAATTGATATTTATAGTATTAATAACATCTTTTGCTCGTCACCATCTCGTCGTTGGCATTCGTCTAATACCAACCCGCCGACCGCCATGAGGATCACGCTTGATCGGCAGAACACCAGAAAAACAACAACCAGAAAGCACGATATGTGCGGTGATCTTTGACATCCTGGCGGGTGGGTTTGTCTTCTTAATTCCATTGTACTTGTGCCAGCAATGATGGCGACGGAGCCAAAGACTGTGGATTCCTTCACGAAGGATGAAGAAATCAAACAAGCGATCTTTTGTGGCTTGCTGAACGAGAATTAGATGTACAAACAAGCAGCCAGCAGCACCCGGGGCAAGGAGATGGTGAATTGTCGGTAATGAAAATGGCTTGTTCTTTTTTTCTTCTCATTGCTCGAAAATAATCAAGCGTTCAATCAGATTAGGAACGTGTTTTACAAGTGCGCTGTTCTGTCGGGGAGGTGGTATCGTTCGTTCCGGGAGTACAGAGATCAAGGATGCACTGAGATTGCGAATTATTTCGAACTCATGATTTGCGCCCACTCACAGCGTGTGAGTTTGATTGAAAAATTAACTCCCCGGGATAATATATTTCGGGTAAATGAATCACATGGTGAGGACTGGAACAAAACATTCCATTGCAACCGAGACTGTAATTAAACATTTGCGCGTCACACCATCACGTGTGGTATACCTAAAAGTGTTTCTAAAAAAATAAGCTTTTAAACACGTTTGATTGGCGTATCTTCAATGCAGGATCAGATGCACACATAGATGGCCAAGGTAGTTTTGTTGTGGTAATCAGATGCTGGTCTCAGGTGGTAAGCAAGAAGCCAATTTGTGCTCTTACAAAGCACACAAATCGTGGCGATCCATATCTGTTAGTTGAATTTAAGCTTCGAAGTTGCCAGCATAATTTATCACTCTGCATGAATGAGACGAGAGCTCAAACGCTAGGTTAGAATTGGTGAATGTTACAGCTGGTTCAATACAGAAAAGTACACCCGTGCAAAAGTTTGGGGTCTCCTTACAAATGAAAACTGAGTCGGATTTTTATTTACGGCTGATCGAGCCCGTATGAAGTTGATCATCAAAATTAACTTCTTTTCTCGATCAGCCTAGATAGCTGTGTAGTGTCGGTAGCGATTGTCTCAATTGGCTAAGAATAACACTACGGACCGCCTGTTCCGGTGGTAAAAGTCCACCAACAGGGTCACCAATTCATGGTGTGATGCAGCTTTATGCTTACCGTGCCTAGGAATGAATGGCTAGGGGGGTCTAATAAAAACCTAACCGCAAACGGAGCCTGTGGAGTACCATAGCGCCCTCCACAGTGTGTTGCCCTTACTGCGCTAGCCGAAGCAATGGTGCAGCAGACCTTGTGTTTCTCCGAGACAATCGGCTGCCCTTCTTTAGTCTCACTTGAGGCTAAATAAAGGCGGGATTATGAAGGTGTTGTTAATTAGTCTAAATTTTCACCTATATGGTTTCGCATTATGTGATTTACACAGTGTATTCTGGGTATCCTCGCCTTTGGCGTTTTTCAATCGATACCGATCTGGTTTAATTGCTGCTGTTCTTTGTTGTGCTGTAATTGCGAAGAGTTTAATCTTACCTAGTTTGGGTAGTGGCTACGGTTAGGATAGCTCAGATCAATCTTCAGCATAAAAGAACAGCAACAATCAATCTTTGCAGACTTATGCAAAATGGTACAACCAAAGTGACCTTGGTCCAAGAATCTTACTTCCGGGAATTTCTATCTAGGAAACCTTGTGAACCCGGTGTTTGCTACTTTCAGTAAACATGAAATGGCAAACTCGCGTGTCATGCCTCGAGCCTGTGTGCTTGTCAACAACGCAATAGTTGCTACACTCATCTCTGAACTAACCACCAGAGATGTATGTGCTATCATAATTGATGTATCTGTTGGAAACCTCAACAGGAAATACGTCTATTGTTTGGTATCGCATGATGAACCATCCTCTACGGATGCTTTCAAATGTGTTGTCCGTGTCAAATGTTAGTAGTGTTCAGTCTGTAGAGGCCGCAAGGTCGAAGACGGTGTAATTGTCTTTTTTATAAAAAGGCCTTCCGCTAATTGTTGGTAGTGATGCTAATGCTCACCATATCATCTGGGGCAGCTCAGACATCAACTTGAGAGGCTGGATGGAGTACTTAAGTAGTACAGATCTTTCATTACTTAACATAGACAACCGCCCAACCTTCATAGTATATGCTGGAGAGGAAGTGATAAACATAACGCTTTGCTCTAGCAGAATTAGTCACGAGCTGACCAATTGGCATGTGTCAGATGAAGAATCTTTATTTGACCATCGCTACATCATTTTTGAACATGTTATCGCTACTTCGCAAACATCGTGTTTCAGGAATCCCCGGTCAACAAACTGGGATCTTTTTACTGATTTGCTTGCGGTAAAATTAGAAAGAGTTGGAACAGACGACGTTTGGCTGATACGGAGACTTTCAGATCGGCTCGCAAGGCCTATAGGAAAGCTTTCCGGTCTGCTGAACGATCCGGCTGGAAAAACCATTGTACAAATGTTTCCAGTTTGAGTGAAGCCAGTTGGTTAAACAAAATCCTTGCGAAATCGTAAGATTTCCGAGTGAACTTCCTCTGATGAGGAAGTTCAGGAATGTTTATTCAGCACACACTTCCCTGGATGTATGAATATTACATCTTTGGATGAACCTGATGTCTTTTCTTGTAGTTATGATTCCCTGGCTTCGGTTCGAAGTATTGTCACTTTAGAATAGATTCGCTCCTTTCAAATCTCCTGGGGCAGATTGGATTTATCCTATTTTATTTCAGAAGGGATCTGATTGTTTCAAAGATGTTTAAAAACTAATTGTTTGCAGTTTTGTTACAGGGTATATTCCCAAATCCTGGCGGGATATACTGTAAAGTTTATTCCAAAAGTGGGTCGTGCGTCGTTTGAAGAAGCAAAGAGTTTCTGACCTATCAGTTTGGCCTCTTTTCTTCTGAAAAGAACGCATTGTGGATCATCACATCCGTGATGTTCATCTGGTCAACGTGCCTCTTCATGTGAACCTAGCATTATACATTATGTGGTAGCATTATACATGCCTACCAATCTGGTAAGTCCACTGTGATTTTTTACGATATCGATAAAGTATTCGCTCAAAAGCAATCTTGTTTGGGTGTTTTCTTGAATATCGAGGGTGCCTTTGACAATGTGCCATTCGATGCTGTATTAGAAGCCACACGGAGTCATGGTATATCTCTAATGATTTTCAATTGGATTCATCAAATGCTTAAAAACCGATATCTCTTCTCGATATTGCGTCTAGCAGGAATTAGGAAATTGAGTGTTTGTGGATGCCCCCAAGAGGGAGTCTTATCACCGCTTTTGTGGAATGTCGTAGCAGATACGCTATTGAGGAAACTCAATAATAGCGGTTTTCCTACTGATGGTTTTGCCGACGACTACCAAACATTGTTAGTTGGTATGTGTATCACCACCCTTTTCGACCTGATGCATTGGTGTCGCCAATATGGCCTTTCGGTTAATCCGAGTAAAACATCTATTATTCTTTTTACGGAAAGGCGAAACCGTAATGGCGTTCGACCTTTGCGTCTCTTTGATTCTGAAATCGATGTGACTGAACAGGTAAAGTATGTTGGAGTCATTCTTGATTCCAAGCTTTCCTGGACACCTCATGTTGAGTTCAGAATCAAGAAAGCTTGTATGGCCTTCTGGCAATGCCGGCGAACCTTTGGTACAACTTGGGGTCTAAAACCCAAGTATATCAAATGGATCTACACAACTGTTGTTCGGCCAATATTGGCCTATGGATGTCTTGTGTGGTGGCAAAAGGGCGAAGTGAGAACGGTCCAATCAAAGTTAGGCCATCTCCAAAGGATGTGCTTAATGGCGATGTCTGGAGCGTTCTCTTTAACTCCCACGGCAGCGCTCGAAGTTCTCTTTGACGTTGCCCCACTACACATTCATCTCAAACAAGAAGCACTTTCTTGCACTTACCGCCTATGGGTACTCGGTTTACTAGAGGAAACTCCTGTGAACCGCAGTTCAACACACACCTCGTTGTTTCCACTTTTGGTGAATTGGGACATAGTTGTCCTTGCTCCAAGTGATCTTACAATTGCTTGTAATTTTCCATATAGGACATTTTCCACGAAATTCCCTTCCCGGGAAGAGTGGACATCTGGTTATCTGGAGAGAAGTATTTCAGACGGCATCGTATGTTACACTGATGGCTCCCTTCTCGAAGGTCGAGCAGGTGCTGGTGTTTATTCTCGTGAGCTAAGGCTGTATCAGTCTTACTCACTTGGTAGACACTGTACCGTTTTTCAGGCCGAAATCTTTGCTCTTATGTGCGGAGTGCAATCGGCACTTCAGCAGCACGTAATGAGCAAAGTAATATACTTCTGTTCAGATAGCCAGGCTGCTATTAAAGCACTTGCTACGGTCAACTCCAGGTCGAAGATAGTTATTGCTTGTCGAACTCAAATCGAGGAGCTGAATTCAGCAAACGCTGTTCACCTTGTATGGGTACCTGGCCATTCTTCCATCGCTGGAAATGAATTGGCTGATGAGTTAGCTCGCACTGGAGCATCACATGATCTCATTGGCCCTGAGCCAGCAAATCCAGTATCCAAGTGTTGGGTGAAGCTTCAGATTGACACCTGGGCTGCCACTCAGCACAAACAATACTGGAATAGTTTGGAGTCATGTCGTCAAACTAAATTGTATGGTACTGACCCATCTCCAAGGGTGGCGAAGTATTCTACAAATCTGTCAAAGCAGAATTGCAGCATTCTGGTCAAAGCATTGACTGGCCACTGCCGACTCAGCTATCACATGGCGAATATTCAGCAAGCTGATTCATTTGTGTGTGATAGCTGTGAATCTGATTATGAAACTTCGTACCATTTGATATGTAACTGTCCAACAACTGCGTTTCCGAGTACTCGGTAAACACGGTAACGGAAACTGGCTTCAGAAACCTGAATCTTCAGGATATTCTGTTGTTTTTACCTCGCTATGGTAAAGAGCTATTGGCTCTATTTCGCTTTATGCGTTAATACAGTGCCCTTTTCAGGGCGCAGTTTGAACCCATTGTGGTACGCTTATGCGTTAGTATCCTCTGCCTGGGTATTTTTCCTATTCTTACCTGTCCTTATCATCATCCTTATCCTTATTTCCTTCCGTTTCGCTCAGGTAGATGATCAAATAGGCTATTATTATGGCGATGGCACAAATCTCCCAAATTGAGGATTACGTGCCTCTGAAGCCGGCCTTCTAATACCTGAAGTTAAGGTAGAAAACGGTACATAAAATCCATGCTAAATCAGCCAAGTTAGATATAGAAAGTGCGAAAGAAGATGGAAGTGAGCTTGGAAGTGAGATATAAATGACAAATTAGTGAATTCTACCCTATAAAACCCTATATTTAAGAAATCAAACAAAATCAATCAGCAATGGAATTGTTACTTGATACCTCCCCTATTTTTAGTATTATTTTCGAGAATTCTGTACACATCAATTTTGTTTATGACAGCAAAGTGTTCTGATGCTTGTAGGAACGAAGTTATGCATAAGGCTACGTACACAAAAAACACCCGGTTTCTATTGATGCTCCATAGTATGTTAAAATCTCTCTCTCTTTCTCTCTTCTTGGCGTAACGTCCTCATTGGGACAAAGCCTGCTTCTCAGCTTAGTGTTCTATGAGCACTTCCACAGTTATTAACTGAGAGCTTCCTCTGCCAATGACCATTTTGCATGTGTATATCGTGTGGCAGGCACGAAGATACTCTATGCCCAAGGAAGTCAAGGAAATTTCCTTTACGAAAAGATCCTGGACCGACCGGGAATCGAACCCGTCACCCTCAGCATGGTCATGCTGAATACCCGTGCGTTTACCGCCTCGGCTATATGGGTCCTGGCAATGTTAAAATCACTATTCAAAAATTTATTATATAATGATTTCCCCAATTTATCTGAAATTTTTCGGTACGTTGTATGTTTGTCAGGCTTTTACATACTGGTTTCATCTTATTCACACGTTAAAGAGCAGAACCTTGGGCGCGCTAGTGTAACAAATAGAATATGAATTTTTTGTTCACTTACCGACCGCCACTATTTTAATTACTAATGGTTTAATATTTTCAAAGTGCGCTAGAGACGTGGTGCGTGTGATGATTTTGATTTATATTTTACCCCAACCTGTTGATGGAATATTCCTATTTGAAGTTTAGTGCTAGTTTACCGTTCGCACCGTGTAGAAGGACGGGTTCGGCTGCAACTGTATTGTTCATCGTGAATATTGATTGATTTTCACAATCTTCACAATCCACAATTTTCACAATGCAAACCTCCTTCGGATGGGATTAACACACGGGTTCCCAACCGCTGGTCCGCGGCCCCCCAGGGGGGGGGGGGGGTGAAGCCAGTCCAAGGGGGCCGCGAAGTTACCAAAAAAAAAAACCCTTAATTGTTATACTATTTTGTGCAAATGATACCAATTTTTAATTTTATATACAGTCACCTCCAAAAGTCACAATTTTAGGAACAAATTATCAGTATAAAACGCCTTCAGAAGAAATATTTTTTCGGCTGCGCTGCTATTTTTCAGCTACGACTCAAATTTAGTGTTTATGATATCATTGTTTACGAAATGTGAGTGTTGAATAAAAAAGCGTATCATTGATCGTCGAAAATCCCTTCCACAGTAGATTTCTGGCTACGTCACTGTACCCAAAACAAATAGGTATCGTTCATTTATTTTTTTTTTCTAAATTTGTTATTGGGCCCCAGATGTTTTGAAAATTCTTAAAAGGGGTCACCACCTGAAAAATGTTGGGAACCCCTGAACACATACTGTTGTGCACATAAGAAGATAACCATGTGCGACTGTGGAATCGAGTTCAGTTTAGGCCTACTGGGGACGGAGATAGTCGAGTGACTCCGTAGCTTGAAGGAATAGAAGCACCCGTCTAGCGAATTGGGAGTCGTGAGTTCGAGTCTCGCCGGAGTACATGAATTCCTTTTCATAATTCAAATCTCAATTTGTTCATCGAGCACAAGTTCTGTTATGCACATGGATGTGAAAGCATTTTCAACAGTGTAATTTCCCACATGGCTTGGTCAGCCTAAGCAAAATCAAGAAATTGACATCATCTTGCATCTCTCTCTCTTCTTAGCGTAACGTCCTCATTGGGACAAAGCCTGCATCTCAGCTTAGTGTTCTATGAGCACTTCCACAGTTATTAACTGAGAGCTTCCTCTGCCAATGACCATTTTGCATGCGTATATCGTGTGGCAGGCACGAAGATACTTTATGCCCAAGGAAGTCAAGGAAATTTCCTTTACGAAAAGATCCTGGACCGACCGGGAATCGAACCCGTCACCCTCAACATGGTCATGCTGAATACCCGTGCGTTTACCGCCTCGGCTATATGGGCCCTGATCATCTTGCATGTTTTCGACAAATCAAGACAAAAGTGAGAGGTCTGACCCGTAGGAAACTGTGTAGCTGAAGATAGATAAATGCATAAAAGGAATTGGTTCCTTGTCAAACGGCGTGTTAAGTGTATGTCATGATGGATAGGTTTGATGACACCAATTCAAAATTTGCATTTCAAAGATGCAACTAAGATTGTATTGTTTTTTAAGCTTCTGCTTTGAGTGTCGGCAGTTATGATTGACAATCAAGGCGTTTTCAGAATCGGAAATTTAACATTTCATGAATATTGTTGGTAACAAAATACCTTCATCGATCTATGTCAAACACAAATAGAATGCAACAAGATTACAAATTATTTCAAATGTTGCATTTTGAAAAACTTTGATTCCTTGCAATTCTATAAATCAAATCGTGTGTTCGGCAACTTTACCTTTTCAAATATTTTGAAGCGAATTTCACAATGACAGGCAAAACAAAATGAATGGACTCTACACTGAATCAGCGTCCAAGTACTTAAATTCACGTTGTTTCGCTTAGACTATGGGGTGTTTGATTCACACTTAAATACCTGTTCAACTACCTTATGACTCTTTCAAGGTTCATCGTGACCCCTAGCGGTACTTGACCAAACCGCCTTAATTGTGCTCTTCTTACCGACAAAACGAACGCCGATAAAGTGCTCGAGCGTGACAAATCCGCGGGCGATATGCGTGCACTTGCACGACCCCACAACTGAATCCACCTCCAAATGCAAACGCTTGGAAATACATATATCTCCCAAAAACTAGTCTGTTCAAATGTCTACACAGTCATCGTAGCAGGACTATTTCTTCTTGTTTGGGCTATGACCTCTCCTTGACACCATATAGACTCCAACTTGTTTACGATACCTTCGGCATCGTTAAGTCGCGCATGCTGGTTCGCAAAAAAACCAGCACTTTTTTACCCTGCGAGTGTGCCACATGATCTCTGTTGGTGTCTTAATTACCTAAAGCAAAACGATCGGTACGGTTGAAACATAGGAAGATATAATCTCTTATTATGCTTTCTTCCCTACGAAATTGCGCTCACAAAAACAAAACACCACAAATCTCAACTTGACTCACTGCGAAACGAAAACTTGCTCCAATAAATCGTCACAATAAACAGTCGTTGAAAACCGATTTGTCTAACATCACCCCTCTAAACAACCAACAAAAGGTGATATAAAGCTGAGCGCGCCAATTTTCCGGTTGTTTGCTTCGGAGTCAAACGAAAAAAGAAGAACAGTCTCAGGAGGAAAAAAAACAGCGTAGACATCTCACCGCCTCACGGTTTCTCAGCCCATCGTCATCTGACTGAAATGAACTTGTCTTCCATCGCGGCATGGCGCGGCGACGAGACTTGCGAGCTTTTTGAGTGACTCGCGCAATTTTCCACCACGTGAGTGATATACGGAGTTGAGTGGCTTGCGCATGGGCGAGACTGAAAACCACATGCTGCGTGGTGGCGTGGCTTGGTGGTGACAGATGACGGCGCGGTAGGTATCCGCGCCACGCTGCACGCGACAAAAACACATTCGGCCAATTTTACGCGCCGTTACTTGTGGGACCCATGGTTGGGGATGCGTGCGTGTGGTCGCGGTAGCACTAGCAGCTACCGAGTGGATCGTCTTTTCGGCTGGACGCGGGGAGACGGACG
Source organism: Aedes albopictus (assembly GCF_035046485.1). NCBI lineage: Eukaryota > Metazoa > Arthropoda > Insecta > Diptera > Culicidae > Aedes > Aedes albopictus. Next base: position 510,852,098 of record NC_085137.1, on the reverse strand, counting down.
GTTTTAGACCTATTGTTTGTTGATTTTATGGCTCTGCAGAAAATTTGGATTTCATGCGGTTGGCTACTACTGAGGGGCTAGTAGGTAGCTGGGAGTTTTATTAGCTTGACGGTGATGGTGCTGATTTGGGATGCTAATCGATTATTAGTGCATTCATGGCGTTAATTAGGATGTCCGATTCAATTAGTGAGAGATGATACGTATTCGCCGATCAACTGATGAACCATGGATACTGGACAGCTTTCATCTTGATGTGCGATATGCAGAAGCACTTGATCGGTACATTTCACGGTATGTACAGCACAAGTAATGCCTTCTATTCAACATCGCTCTGGAAGGTGTTATGCGACGAGCCGGGCTCAACAGCCAGGGTACGATCTTCACGGAATCCGGCCAATTTGTCTGTTTTGCGGATGATATGCAATTCAATTTCAAGCCTCATTTTCGTCCATTTGACGTTAACCAATGTATGTTCTAACGTTCCATGATCTCTAACAAGTTAATTTTCTAAAAAGTTATTTTAAAAAATCACATTTTGGTCATTCACCTTTACAAGACGGCGCCTGAAGCTGCAGACAATCAAAATTTTCAAACCACTTAAAAGTACACAAGTCGCTAATTTCCATGTCTGATAAAATAAAATCATCATATTTATGTGCTTATTTCATCTGGTATGTGAAACTACATGCATCTGGATTAGTATGAGCTGGTTTTTCATCTAATAAAAGCTTACTTTTTTAGCCATTTTGTCTTATGACCATTGGGCGAGCAGTTTATTGACACCCGCTTTTTAGGCTTACATTATTACATGTAAAAAATCAAATACATATATTTATTTTTATTTTGTAGTGCTAGAATATAGTCATTGACTGATACACTGTCATGAAAAAATAGTCACATATATCCCATATTTAGCGTGTGATAGCGCCTTGAGATTTTCGCCTTTTTTTCCTGCCGCACCCTGTAAGTCAGTGAATCCCACATTTTTTGCGTTTTTTCTTAGAAATTCAATTTCAATTCAATTAAATGATCACCTTATGATCAAATTGAATCATGTTTGTTCAAAACGTGTAAAAAATGTGAGAAGAATAATTAAAATTAGCATTAGCATTAGCATTGAGCAAGTCGCACAAATTTGTAGGTGGTACAGTCTAGACCTCTGTTATGAGGGTTGCCTCCTTCCCGTCCGTTACCAAAGCACAAAGATTTAGGATTAATCACTGACTCTAAGATAAGATTGACGCAATCCTAAAACAGTGGAGAGCTGTCCTGGCCACGTCCTTGCGACAGCTGAGTTATGGGGAAAGAAGATTAGTTGAACACCTATGAAAGGTATAGAGACTCTCAGGCCGAGGCGTCACGTGAATTTGGGGGTTGTTTGTGGAAGGATAATATCCAAAGGACACGGTTGGTCAACGTTTAGGCACCAATAATGTTTTAAAACGATATGCAGGAACAAACTCACCAAATCATATCAATTCCTGTACTCGCGAGACGAAACTGTTGACTTTTGTGTATCCCGGACATCCAGCAGCGACAGGGGCGTACAATTTCGTTTCAATGATACACTTTCATGCTACATTTGAATGAGTCACTTCAACCGTTTCATACATTTTTCTAATCACTAGTTCGTTAAAAAAAACTTTTCCGTTCATCGTAGCACTCGGTAGTCTCCCACCCGGTCGCATTGCTTGTGCTTCATCCGGCAGAGCATCAGTGTCTCACTGGTGCGCGCTAGTCTCTCAATGGTTACGGGCGCCAAATAATTGGATTTAAGTAGTCGAATTTGTAATCCTCTTTCATAAAACATAATTATCATTCTGTTGGCGTGCACCACTATTGAAAAATTCGTTTTATAATAAGTGTTTTTAGCATGTTGAAGTATTTCAATGACTCATAAATGAAACGAAAATCCAAGTGTGTCATTCCATGTTTCATACACACTTGTTTCGGTAGCAGCAGCGAACGAGTGTGTTGCTGGGTGAGAGATGAAGCATCACAGCAGTCCGTTCGTATGGGAAACGATTTGCTACAGCTTTCGTACGTCATGTTTTCCTTTCGAAATTGCACGACCCTGAGCAGCGATATCGCTTAAAATCGCGTGAAAGTAACACGACAATGAATACGAGTACCGGCACCCCGATAGCATCGAGAACTCGGACAATCGCGAATTATAACACCACAACCTCAGTCGCAAACCACGGCTTCAAATGCGTATCCCGATCACATTCTAAAACTTTCTTTAGAGTTTGCGAAATTTAACATAGAAGCCATACTACTAGACTACTACTTTTACCAGTCGAAATGAACTGAATCGCGACACGAGAAACTTCGGCCGAAACTCACGGCACCATAAAAGCACATTTTTCAAATCTTGTAATAAACTAAAAAAATCGAAATGAATACAATACTGACAGGTTAAAGAGTACTTTTTCTTTGAAATATTGCTAAATTCCATCAACACTTCCCATTTTCACTAGTAAATTTTGTCATTCGGCCGAAACTTGACATAAAGCGGAGACGAGAAAAAACGCGACAAGCTATTCGAAAACACAACCACGCGCACGCACGGACTACTGTGATCTCTCGTGAGAAGAATAATTTTAATTCAGTGAAAAATGGGAAAATAACATAAAATATATGACGAAAAGATTCAAAATTACTAAAATTCCATAGGTACAATATATATGAAAATTTCAAAAGTTTTGTGACATATTAATTTTATGCCATACGTGCATTCAAACTGTCCAATACCAAGCTTTCATATGCTGGATAATTTAAAGCATACATTCCATTCTCAAAATATTAATATTTTACTTTTTTCCAAAGGTTATTTTTTCAACTTTATGACATAGGTCTCTTTGGCAGTGAAAATGTCATTGAAATTCAAAAGCTGATATGCTTTTAATCAAGGATCATAAAAATACAAAACATTAACTTTGTAATAAGGTGAAATAAAGTTTAAAAATATCAAATTCGTTTTTTGGGAGTTTTGGCCGCCCCTTAGTATGGAGCCCGGCCAGTGTGCAATGTAATCCTTCTGGCATTCATTATGACCACAATAAAACTGTTCAAACTCTCCACAGATGGCGATCCGTTCGATTAGTAACATCATCTGTTGGTGAAAAAGCTGAAACAATTACGCTGCTAGGTTTATAAAGGTCATCATAAAAGTAAATTTGCTTTCAGTTTTATTTTCACTAGGTCGTCAACATATTGAAAAAAAGGATAACGTGAATGGAAAAATAATTAATTTTGCTCAAATTAGTAATGCATTGAAACTTTACCGTCGTTTCCATAACATGCTCACATAAATAGACTCTCTCAGCTGAGTTACCTTGTAATTCCAGATAATTTTACTAAATTAACAAATTGATTTATTTCATTCCAAGATGATAATATTCCCCATTTTGGAAACACTTTAATTCTATGTTTCTGCAAACCCCAATATTCACAGTAAAATTGAATGCACATAAGCCTACCTACACAATAAATACTAAAATATTACTTTGAAATGATCGCTTTCTACTTACGAATGATGTCTCCTCTTGAACTTTACGTGCTATTGACGAAGCTTCTCTGCATCTTGAGCTGCCATAGTTTTTGTTAAAAAAAACATCAACAAGCATCATAACCTCTTAATTAAAACTAGGGTTTGAAACAGTTTTATTGCTACTCTTATTGTGGTTTGCAAAACCTCTCCGAGAGTGGTCCACTTAGCCGGAAGACGCCCTTAAAGAGGTTATCAAGAGGTTTAGATGTATAAATCAGTTTTATTGCAAGTTTCATAAAATTGGCCATGAAGATCTCTTAAAGAGCCGATCAAAACTCAAAACGTTGCTTGGGATGATAGATTACATATCGTAGATTTGTATAATGAAAAAAGTTAGCGTTACACCCGTAGACTTTAAGATCTAAACTCAAGAACAGTTTTGGATGACCTAGGATAATCCTACTGATCTGATACTGTTTATTGACCTTTCAGAAGACTTATTGGACATGATAAACTACACATCGTAGCTTCATATAATGGAAGAAGTTATTGTTACACCCGTAGACTTTAGGATCTAAACTCAAGAATAGTTGTGATGACCTAGGATATCCCGACTGATCAGATACTGTCTATTGAACCTTGAGAAAACTTACTAAACATGATAGATTACACATCGTAGCTTTGTATAAAGCAAGAAGCTATCGGTACACCCGAAGACTTTAATTTTTAAACTCAAGAGCAGTTTGATTGACCAAGGATATCCCTACTGATCTGATATTGTCAATTGACCTTCCAGATGACTTACTAGACATGATAGGCTACAAATCGTAGCTTTGTATTATGGAAGATTTATAATTTATTTATCTTTAATCACCTTCCGTAACTCGCGCGGTTGGCTACCTGCGTCAGCACCACACTAAAGCGGAGTACAAAAAGCGAGTTTTTTTAACGTGTTGTACAAAATACAACAGCGCGACTACTCGAGGGTTAAAGAGTTATCGTTACACCCGTAGACTTTAGGATCTAAACTCAAGAACAGGTTGGATGACCTAGGATATCCAGAAAACAATATTTTGCATAATATTCTTCACTTTTTATGCTGTTGAGCACCAAAAATACACAAATGCGTGAAAAAACTCTATAATAACGTTTCGAAATATTCCGGCTTCAAGGGGTAAGAGGTGTCAGGTGAAATTTTGAAAAGGAAGTTATAGAGGAATCAGTCCCATGTTTTCCCCCTCGTCTTCGCGCACGTGTCCACATAAGCATTTTATTTTAACCCTAGTCGTGCATTGGAGTCATTATGACCCCAAAACGTGCACAACACCAGCGAGGTGAGCATCAGTCAATGCACGAAGAAGGTTAATAATCAAATTTTTTTTTGAATAACTTTTGCACTACTGAATTAAAAAAAAAAACATTTGTATACCATAAACATCTAATCATCGAAGGATTGAAAAAAAAAACAATTTTCATTGTAAGTTTCTAAAGCTTTGTATTTCGAAGTAACATATTTTAGTCCAACAGACTAAAAGAGATTCTTGGATCCATCATAAAACAAAAATAAACAGTATAAGGTTTTATGACAGTTATAAAAACCTCTACAAGACTAATAGGTAATCTGGATGGTACTTGGGTAACTACTACACACATTTTTTTCTAATCTCTTTCGCCCTTCTCTCACCTCTCATCTTTTTTTTTATAATTCAATGTAGCATTCGGCAGTATCGAATGTACCTACCTGTGAAAACATCAACAAGCAATGAGCAAATTACATTTTCCTTACAATTATCAATCACTGTTCCTGGCGTGACCTCCAGCGAAACTTGATCACAAAATGTTCTAATTGATAGCCAGATCGATTAACTTTTAACCCTTCCGGCAGTTAATCTTCGAATCGCCGCTACCCTCCTCCCGGAATTCACATCGGAGACACTAATCAAGCAAACTTACGATCAATTCAAACCGCGCGCGCGCAATGATAAAGCACATGATGATGATGATCTTATCCGGCAAATTGATTCCTCCCCTCCCTTTCGGTAGTTGCGCCCGTCCGATCGTGACCAGCATTTCTAGCGCGGCGGAACATGCCTACAACTCTGAAAACATGTTGTTTTTCACCCCACAATGGCACTTCACATCACACACCGAGACGATAGCAGCCTCTTCTGGAGTCGAGCTGTCATTGTCAAGGGTCCCCACGCGAACGGATGGAAGGTGTTCTACTCAGATCAGAAGTTGACGGACGTGTGGGGTTGAAGCGCATGAGATGACAACACTCTTTTCACTCTCTATTTTGAACGCGGTGCGTCTGGTGGGTCTGGTTACATAATCGTCGTGAGATCGTTGCGAATCGTTTGGATTTCCATGGAAGTTGGCGCAAAAGCATGTGGAGTAATAGAAACGACCCAAGCATCTCGACATGAACACCAGACTAGTTTATGAAGTTTTAACTTTCATTTAGCGCTCTTCCTGCACTGATCTTCGTTAGATAACTTCGAGGTGAACTCTTATGAAAAGTAGAGAAATATGACATTTGAAGTCGGATCTTCCAGTCAACAGCAATGGCATATGTAATTGCAACTGAAGAACGCCAGTCGTTGTCAACTATCACGACACCCAATTAACATCCTCGCAGGGGCGGTCATAATTAACAGTGAAGAATTTTCGAATCGTTAAAATTCCCACACGTGTCGGTCATCGTAAGTAAAAAATCTCCCGCACTTCGACACAGGGAGATTCAAACGAAGGCCGCGACAGCCTTAAACCGTACATGGGCCGTCCAAAGGACGTAATTCAGCCCGAAGAGAAGAGCTATCAACTTGAACTTGTGCCATCAGAGCTGACCAAATGAACAGCTTTTCGGCTCTACTCGGATCAGGTCTCTCTCCGGTACACGTCGCAATTAGGTCAGATCTTGAGCTGCGGTGGTAAATCAATACTCAACTACTGCGGCCGAGCTGGAACGCCGCAGCCAATTTTTGCCCGAAGAAGAGGTCAGAAGACAACTTTTGCTACGCATCTGCACTGCCTCTGGCAAACCAGCGCCGCGACAGTGCAGCAATAAAGGAAGAAATCAACTACTACGACGAGCAACGAATAGAGAAGCAACAAAACATTTCCTCTGCTGGTCACTCAAGGCGAATTTCTTCTTGACAACGCTCTCGCCCGGGTTGCAATAAAACGATGATTAACTCTCAACTACGCATGCCATGAAACATTTTCCATACACATATCTTGCCTCAGTACCGGCACGTTACCATGGTTACCAACTGATCTCCGGTGAATCAACGTAGTAGGCCGTATTTGCGTGTCGAACAAAGGTGGCAATGCGTTCTAGGGCGTAGTCAGGTACGGAACGAAGGTTGTAACAACATCTATATAATATAAAATATTTGTTTATATAAAAAAAATGCTAGTGTGTTCATTTCATTTTTTTATGTTCAACTGATATCAGAGCGGCCCTAATACTCGATTTGCAGCTGCAGCTCTTCAACGTCATTCACCAGAGTGCTCCACCATGTTCGCCCATCGGACTCTTTGCGCTCCACGCCCTCTTATGCCAACCGGTTCAGTAGCGAACATTAACTTTGAAGGATTGTCGTCCGGCATTCATGCAACACGCTCTGCCTAACGGCTTTAATCACTTTCAGGATGTTGGGTTTTCCGTAGAGTGTAACAAGCTCGTGATTCATCCTTCGTCACTATACATCGTTCTTCTGCACGCTGCCAAAGATCTTCATTGGCACTCGTCGCTAGAACACTCCTAGTCCAAGGTTCTCGAAGGAATTCTAGGAAGAATCACCGAAGGAATTCCAGGAGGATACCTTGCAAGAATTCTAGGAGGACTCCCAAAAGAATTCCGGGAGGAATCTCCGAAGAAATTTGAAGAAAAATCACCAAAGGAATTCCATAGGGAAATCCCGAAGGCATTCCGGGAGTAATCCCATACAAAATATCAGGAGGAATCCACGAATTATTTTAGGAGAAACCCTCGAAGGAAGTCTAGAAAGAATCCTAGAAGAAATTAGAGGAGAAATCCTTGCAGGAATCCGAGAGGACACCTCCGAAGGAATTTCGGGAGGAATCTTCGAAGGAATTGCAAGCGGATTCTTCAAAGTAGAGCCCCAGAGGAATTCCAAGAAGAATCCCCATAGGAAGTTCAGGAAGAATCTCCGAAGAAATTCAAGAAGGAATCCTCGAAGGAACTCTAGGAAGATTCGTCGAATACCAGGAAAAATTTCCGAAGGAATTCTAGGAGAAATAACCGAAGAAATTCAGAAGGAAATCCCGAAATAATTCCAGGAAGAATCCTGGAGTAATTCCATGAGAAATTTTAAAGGCATTTCAGGAAGAATCTCCGAAAGAAGTCTAAGAGAATCACCAAAGGAATTCCAGGAAGTAACCCCGATGGAATTCCGGGAGGAATCCACGACGGAATATCTAGAGGAATCCCCGAAAAATCCCAGTAGGATTTGATGAGTCCAAGAGGAATCCTCAAAGAAGTTCCAATTTTTTTTAAAGGAATTCAAGAAGAAATCCTCAAAGTATTTCAATAAGGAATCTTCGTAGAAACCAGGAAGAATCTCCGATGAAATTCGAAGAGAATTGTCCGTAGAAATTTCAGGAGGAATCCCCGGCGGAACGTTAGGAGGAATCCCCGAAGAATTTCAGGAGGAATCCTCGAAGAAAGTTCCAGAAGAATTCCCGAAAGAATTCCAGGAGAAATCCTCGAAGGAACTCTAGGAGGAATCCCCGAAGAATTGTTAGGAGAAATCCGTGAAGGAAATCCAGCAGGAATACTCGACGGAATCCCTGGAAGAATTCCTGAAGGAATGCCAGGAGAAATCCCCGTAGAAATTACAGAAGAAATCCTTGCAGGAATCCCAGCAGGAAATCTGGGAGGAATTTCCGAAGCATTTCCAAGCGGAATACTCGAAGGACTTTCAGGAGGAATCCCCATAGGAAGTCCAGGAAAAATATCCGAAGGAATTCTAAGATGGACCATCACAGAAATTCCAGGAGGAAATCCTAAAGAAATTTCAGAAGAAGTTCATGAAGGATATCCATGTGGAATACCCGAAGGAGTTCCAGGAGACATTCCAGAATGAATTCTAGGAGGAATCCCCGAAAGAAGACCAAGAGGATTCCCTAAATGAAGTGCAGGAGAAATCCCTGGAGGAATTCCATGAGGAATCCAGGTGGAATCTCCGAAGGAATTCTAAGAGGAATCACCACTGAATACTACACACTCAGTTGAGCTCGGCTAATTTTCATTCTTTTGCCGAGATCCGCACAGCCGAGCGCTCGGCAATCGCATTTTAACTGAGATATCAGCAAAAATTAAAGTTTATTCATAGCAGCACCCATGGGTGCCGCTATCATCAAACATCAAACGTCAAGCGTTCAGCCGAGATTTCAGCAAATGAACTTTAACCGAGATCCGCTCAGCCGATCTCGGCATACTGTTTTAAGTGTGTAGAAGGAATCCCCGAAAGAATTTCAGGAGGAAACCCCGAAAGAAAATCTAGGAAGAATCTTTGGAGGAATTCCCGAAAGAATTCCAGGAAAAAGCCAAGTGGAATCCCCGAGGGAAGTCCGGGGGAACCACTGAAGGAAGTCTAGGAGGAATCCCCGAAAAAATTGCAGGAGAAATCCTTGCAGGGATTTCAGGGGAATGCTCGAAAGAATTTCGGTAGGAATATTCGAAGGATTTCCAGGCAGAATCCTCGAAGGATTTTCAGCGGATCTTTGTGAGTAGGGGGAAGGATTTACAGGAGGTATTCTAAAGAATTCCTTTAAGAATTCCTTTAAGTATTCCAGAAGGAAATCCATGAGGAATTCTTGTGGAAACTCCATGAAAGATCCCTCAAGAATATCCTGGAGATATGCCTTGTTATAATGCAAAGGAAATTATTGAAGGAACTCCTACATGATTCCCTGAAGCAACTCCTGTAGGCATTCCTGAATGAGCTTCTGGAGAAATGTCTGATGTAACTCCTGAAGGCATCCGTGAATCTTCCTGGAAAAATGTCAATCACAACCTACAATCTGAAAAAACCCCAGGAGCGATCCCTGGAAGAATTCCTGAAGCAACTTCTTGAACAATTCCCTAAGGATATCCTGAAGGAATCTTGGAAGCAACTTTCATATAGGAATCCCTGAATAAACTTCTGGGGTAATCCCTGGATTCCCCTGTATCCTTGGATCTTCGTATAAGATTCTCTGACGGAACTTCTGTATGAATCCCTGAAGAAATTCAGGAGAAATCTCTGAAAAAACATCTGCAAGAATCCCTGAAACTCCTGGAGGAATCTCTGATGGAATTGATGGAAAGAAATCCTGTTGGAATTTCTGCAGGAACTCCTAGACTTATTTCTAAAGACCTCCTGCAGGAATTCCTGAATAAACTTCTCACGGGATTCATGATGGATCTCCAGGTGGCATTTATGAATCCTCCTAAAAGAATCTTTAAAGGGACTTCTGGAAGGATACATGAACGAACTCCCGTTGAAATAGCTTAGGGAACTTCTGAAGTAATTCCTAATAAACACCTGGGGGCATCTCTGGATCCTCCTGGAGCTATTAGGGAGATCCCTGAGAGACCACCGAAGGAACTTGTAGAGCAATCCTTGAAAGAACTCCTGAAAGAATTTCAGAAAAAAAAAATTCTTGAGGCATCCCGAAGTAATTCCAAGAGGAATCCCCGAAGGTATTTCAGGAGGGATTGTTAAACAAATTCCAGGAATTTCTTAAGGATCTCCTGGGGGAATCTCTGAGGAAACTCCTGGACTAGTTCCCAAAGAAACTCCTGTAGGATTTCCTGAAGGAACTTTTGAAGGAATCCATGCAGGAACTCTCAGACTAATCTCTGCGCCTTCTGCATACATATTAGAAGCGGTTTATCTTTAGGCCACCAGTGGTGCAGGCAACAATCCCCACAACTACCTACACCCCTGGTTGCTTCTTGAGGAACCGTCTGAATTACGGAGAAACATGTTCACGTACGCGAGAGTAATAAAAGTGCCGATCTTCCTTCCTCCTCCGTTTCTCTCTCCTCAGTGAATCGAACCACTATCTTCTTCTGGAGACTTCTTTCCACCGCAGAAACGGCAGCCTTCTTCGTCGGAGAAGTTGATTTTATTGTTTTTATTTCGCACACACGTAATCAAGACCACGATCGATGGCGCCGCCTCTGTTTACACCGGTGGTGCTACGATGCCTTCTTATATTGAATTTTGGGTTAAAAATATGCTCCATCAATTCCAATCGTAACAAGCTACTAAGCTAAGAAGCTCCAATCGAGTTCATTTGGCAATTCTTTATCTCGATACCTTTAATAGCGACACAGCAGTCCCATAAGTTGTACCGATGCTTCAGGGCTTCTTCACATATTGTTGTAAATAGGGGGTCATAACAATAAATTATGATAATACGTCTTTTTCTCTCTTTCTTCGGGCGCTTCCCATTCCGTCTCTTGGTGGCTGGACTGGCTGGGTGTGAATGAAAAACTTCACCCAGTAAAGCAGCTACCAGCAAGTTTCATGAATCAGATCTTGTTATTACCTACCTCCTCTGCCTATGCTGGTGGTGGCGCGTCGCTTCGCTCGCTTGTCTCCATCATCCGCGCACCGGTTTTGCAGCAGCAGCTCTTCCCCATCCATGACGATCATCAGGTCAGTAGATCTCTTCTGCGCGCGGTTTGTTTGTGCAGAAAGATTGCGAAATCGAAAGTGTGGCTTGTTGCGTTGTGATAACATGCATGTGCGAATGGATGCATTTGATTAGCTCGACGTAAATTATCCAGACCGGGCGGTCGGTCGGTGCTTCTGAGTAAGCGAAACACGATACACGTAGGTAGCAACAATGTAGAGCTGCTTCTCGGATGGAAACTTTCTGAGTTCCTCCGGAATCGGAGACGGGGAGTTTCCGACTTGCTCGGTGACGACTACCGCCGTAATCGCCGAGACAGAGGCGGGTGTGTCAGATCTTGTAGGTATAGGCTTCTTCTAATGCGAGTGTGCGTGTGTATCGAGGGAGCTGCCCGTTTCGTGATTTCCGTCACGCTACACAGGAACTTAAATTTGAATAGTCATGCCTATAACCGTAATCACCGATAAGTGATGATCGGCTGTAAACGCTTGCCTTGCTCGAATGGACTTGTCAACAGTTTACATGGGCATCCTGCCTGGTTCAGAATTGCATAACTTGATTACATATGTACAGCGATCAGTGGAAAGTTACTTATATTCGAATGCATTCTGTGTATACTTTTATCAAATTAAAATATGCAAATTGACTACCTATCTGGGTTTGACATAGGTTCCATGGGATTACACAAAGACAGTAATGAGATGATTTGCAAGTAGAACTAAATTTGGCAATTATCAGTTGTGTAACTCGAAACTACAATCTTTGAGAGGATAGATTATCAAAACTCCACATCCTAAAAGAACATTGTTCATTGGTGATTTCCAAGAGGCATTCTCATCAGTTTCGAACACCGATAGCAATTATAAAAACCTGTAACTCATAATTCCAAAAAGAATCTGAGTGTCATTTGATAGTGTTCATATTTAAATTTTGGGGAGTCTTCTCTTGCTTAACTTTCACACGACAAACGGTGCCTCAGCGTACGCAAAATATAGCACCGCAAGCGAAAAATAGGCAACAAAGAAGGCACGACAACAACGCTTTGTTTTTTCGTTAGCAGATAATGACAAAGATCGCTCCCGAGTTTGTTCATAACAAAAACGGTAGGAATATTTGTCTCGTTCTATTCACATCATGATTGTCACATTGTTTTACTACTGAAACTTAACTTTTAGGTTTGCAAGAGTCTTAATTCGTTAAAATGCTTAAGAATTCGATGATGTGGGTCGAAAATTTCAGCAGAAAAGCCGGAATATCGGTACACGCACGGCAAGCGATGTTTGTTTTATTGCTCTCATCGCCTGACATGCGCTTGTTGCGGAGCGCCTTTGTTATCAGCATGCACCGCTAAGGACAAAGCGTTTGTTTTTCGACGTGATCCATTTTTCGTACCCTGATTGTGAGATAGTGTAGCAAGAGAAGACTCTCCAAGTAGTTATATTAGCGAACAGCAGGCATGAAAACTCTATCTCTTCTCCCAGGAGAAATTATTTATGACGATAGATAATGCATTTCTTGAAGAACGCCATAATAAAAACAACCTGATGAACCGTGACGCCACCCAATATCCCTTTCGTGACGAACCGGCTGTTGAGCAGTAACAGGTTTGCATATTTTTTTCATCTGTTTAGACTTTGTTTTAAGTGATGTAAACTGTTTCCATAATTCAGCCATCACTTGTACTTGTATGTGTGTAAATAAACTTTTGTTTATGTTGCCTGTGGGATTTACCACAACAAGGTAAACAAAAAGTGGACAAAAACCGAAAACATGAAAAAGTTTTATCTATCGCATATTTTTTATTTCCGATTTATAAAGGCAGTCAAAGCTAGAAATCGAAAGATAAAGAGTAGTTCTTTCAAATGAGGAAAAATAATTGTTGGTTTGTTGGGAAATCTAAGAGTTCTGGAGATCCAAAGTTGAGCAATTTGTATGGAGATTTCACTTTTTCGCGCTCCGTCACGAAAGGGATATGGCCCAACTGCCTTGCTATCGACCAAGGAAGAAGAAATACTCCGACGGTGTGGTAAGTACTAAGCGAATTCATTGAAATCCGCAAGAAGGCATCTATCAAGAAATAGCTACCCAGCTTACACGAAATCGTATATTATGTGGAATAGTGGAGACCATATGCGTACATGCTCCCATTTGACCGTGTGTAAAGTATACGCATATCGCCTCCACTTTTGCATCCTGTTCAACATCATATGCAACCATGATTAGCTTGGTTGATACGCTTTGATATGCTTTGAAACGAGTCTGAAATCCCTTCCGCCGCCTTCCCGAAACTCGATCGAAGATCACTGTAATCCCGTATGATCCTCTCTCTTAATCTCCTAGTCATTCGCCGTTCCTAAACAACCTTGAAATCTATTTAGGTTAATGTACACCGGGGAAAGTTGAAACACGAAGTTTGGAAACAGATTTCAATCAAATTTGGAAATTCATCCTTCGCTAAAAGATTGTTTGAATCAAAAACTATGACATAGTTATACTGCCCTTCTAAGCATATCTGTCCCATGTTGTTTTGCATTCTTACCGTGTTTTTCTCAGTAACAGAGCCATATGAAGTTAATTTAATATTTTTTTCATTTTGCATCACAAATAAATATTCCACGATAACGTCAAGCATCTTTCTGACATTGATTTTTAGTTGTCACTTAAGTTAGAGCGGTGGGACAGTATGAGTAGAAAAACAACATGGTACAGATATGCTTAGAACGGCAGTATAGCAATCAAATGGTTAATTATCCTTTGAACACATCATGTTAACCCGCTGTTTCATCTTACCCCACTCGTTTCAACTTGCCCCGGTGTACCTTTGTTAAATACATTATAAATATTTTCGTTTTCTGTTAATACTGCTTTACGCAGCAAGAAACATAATCTTACTTACAATGTGGTGAAAAATACAGAGAACCGATCTATGTGTATGTAGAACTCACCTGTATAGAGAGAGAAAACAAAAAAAAAACATTCATGAAAGACAATGTCTTATGATACTTCAAAAATAAACAAAAAGAAAAATGCTATCGTGTGTTGGCTGGGTCATACGTAAACGTTGACCTTTTCCTCCCCGATATCGCAAGCGATTATGCCCTCAAAATCTCTTCGAACGGCTACACTCGTGCTGTTCTGAACGGAATCAGATCAACACCGACTGCGAAACGGTTCAGGACAGCAATTAATAAGTATAGATCCTAAAGATGTGATTGACATCCTCATATTCACGAAGACGCACCGAGCTCACCGTCTTATTACCAGCCTTCCAGATCTTAGGGCTGTGCCGGTGCGGGTCCGACAGAGGAGAAGTTGCCATCACCTTGCGATGCTACAATTCAGCAAGGTCGTCGGTCAATCACCAATACCATCACCGGGGCCTATTACAGTATGCTGCTCCAAATCAGCCAACAAAATCATCAGTTTGTGCCATCGGCAGATGTGAAACAAAGTTTTCCAAAAGTTCATTAGGTGCTGGGGACAGTTCGTCCTGGTTGGAAACAAATGCAAGGCACGTAGCGTGGCGAAATACTCGCTGCAATCATAATGGAAAAGTTCTCGTAACAGGATCTGGAGGAAGGATAATACACCATCCTGTGCTTGGAAGCGCTCCCAATCGGTTGAACCGTACTGCAGCTAACTCCATATGAACATGGCTAGCAACATCTTCCAGTCGACCGTTCACCAGGTGCATACAATTAGCTCCGGTAGTGATCAATATTGGCTGATTGGCTCCCCGGTCAACCGGGACTCGATACCTAGAGGAACTACCACCAGCCCTACTGGAGACAGTGCCACTGTTGTATCGATAAGAACGTCGACTACGAGATGTACTCAGACACGCCTGAAGGCATCAATTGGCAGTAACTCCCCAAACATTAATAGTCTTCCCAGAGATTTTTTTTATGTATTAACGAGATTTTTAGCCCTCGGCTAGTTCATCTCGGGACCCACGCTTTACTTCCCTTCCGAAGGAAGAGCTCACATTATCCGAGTTTGTCGGGAGTGGGATTCGATCCCAGGTCCTCGACGTGATAGTCAAGTGTTCTAACCATCACACCAGGTCCACTCCACGCTTACCAGAGATCTTATTCGTTCAAAAAGCGATGTAAATCGCATAAATATAATGATTAAGGCTAGAATGGCGGACCTTAGAAGCAAAGATTTTTCCAATTAGATCCGCTCTCTCGCAGACCATGCTGAATAAGCCGTTCTTGAAGATGACGAACAATTTAAAAACTAAGCCGCGACCCATTCCACCGCTGCGTCCACTAAACACCGACTTTGTAGATCAATTATCAACTCCTGCCGAGATAGGTAGGCATTTTATCAGTTCACACAATGGTCACGCCATTATCAGCCCGCACAAAGCTGTCGTTATCGAGCATGTTTCAAATCTGCAACTGATCTCCAATGTAACTGGAGATCACAGCTGGTGAACTGACGACCTATATCAAAGTTTCTAAAAATATGAACGTCTCAGGTTTACGCCAAAGAACTTGAGCCTCCAGTTATACCAACATCAGGCACTGATTTTTGCTCAGTTTTGCTCAGTTGTTCTGGTTTAGCTACTTTCCCTTGTCGGGAGGTCAGCTGAAGTCATACCTATTTGGAAGCCTGGAGGAGATTCTTCCTACCTTAAAAGATATCATCCTACTAGTTTTCTCTAAAAGTAATCAAAACCCTTTGAAAAGGCGATCTACAGACGACTTACTCGAGGTACAGTTTGGCTTTCGACGCGGTTGATCCACCGTGCACAACTGACCCGAGAAACCAACTTGCAAAGCAGAACAAGTCCGTATCTAAGAATCCTGCGATGGCCTTGCCACGATGGCACGATGGCGTGGTGTATAAGCTACAGATTCACAATCTTCTCGGCTTCTTAGTGAAAATTATGTGGAACTATCTGTTGCACAGGACAGGTTGAAAATCAACGGCTACGTAGGTCATACCGATGCCCTGTGGTCGAAATCGACCCTTACAGCGATTAGGTGGCCGCGGGGAGAACAGCCTGGTAGCGTTGCTGTCGCGTTGTAGCGTTGGTCTACTGGGTTGGATCCAAGGATGGGAACACTCACTTGCAAAGAGTTACACTCACTTGCAGTTTTCTCAGCTCAGAAGCGTACAATCAAAAAACGATGTATGGACGACTGTTGCCTTGTGATTTTGTCTAAAAATTTGCCGAATAGAGTAGGGGTCGCACACGCATACCGAAGTCGTGAGGGAGCTGCGAAGGCAACTCTCCACGAGGTGAATGTAAATTACACTCACCTCGTGGAGAGTTCCTTTCACAGCTCCCTCACGACTTTGGGATTCGTGTGCGACCTCTACTTTATTCGGCAAATTTTTAGACAAAACGACAATGTAAAAGTCGTCCATACATCGTTTCTTGACTGCACGCCTCTGAGCTGAGAAAACAGCAAGTGAGTGTAACTCTTTGCAAGTGAGTGTTTCCATCCTTGGTTGGATCCGTGCCCTGGTTGCGAAACAGTCTTTGCAAGGTCGTGACAAGTGGAGGACCCATGTCGACACGTCCTTCTTTGTGCTGACTGATAGGGCTTTATTTGCGGGATCATCAAATCGATGTGCGCTAGGCCGTCCCTATTTTTGCAAAAGTTGGAAATGTTAAAAGTTCAATAGTGCAAAACGATCGTTTTAGCTAAAAAAAACCATCATGCCAAAATTTGAAGTCCCTATCTCAAGGCTAAGTGGTCCCCCACGGGGCCTAAACTTCTCAAAAATTATATGGGGTCAGATAAATCATGAATTTTTTTCGACGAAAAAAAATACCCAATTCTACTAAAATCGGTGATTTTACAACCCTAAAAGACCAAAAGTGTGCTCAATATTACGATATCTCTTTTCGTTTCTGAGTTATTGACGAAAAACTACATAAAAACTTTTTGACCATTTCATAAGATTCCTGAGGAAACCTGCCATATTTTGTCCAATAACTCAAAACGAAAAGAGATATCGCATAGGGGTCGCAGTACCGACCACTTTTGTTGAGTACCGGTATTTCGGTACTGGGACTTACAGTACCGGTAGTACCGATAAAATACCGGTACTGGAAAATTTTCACTAAAATGAAGAGTAATCGATTTTACACAGAAAATTTACAATTTTCCCGGCTTATATTAATTTTGGTTTTAAGGGTGTCATAGAAGCTAACCAGAAAATACTAAATTAAACAAAAAATATAGAAAGAAATGAGTTGTATGAACCTGGAGTTATTGCAAGAGTTTTTGTTAAGCTTCTGCGCAGTTTCACAGTCAGTATCTTGGTCAGTCTAAAATGTAACAGAAACCACCTTACGTGTACCAAAATCAGATAGATAGCTGCAAGGTGAAAACAGAAGAAGATTTAACTGATTTCTCCTTGATAATGCTAGCAACGCAATTTCAAAACTGAAGAAATAACAAGAAATCATAACCGAAAAAGTTTCCATACTAGTAAATCCATTTCCAAAATTCAACGTTCAATAAACCAATCATTGCTATGATATCCTTGATTTGCAGAAAGGTTGCATATATGAAATGTTTGTTTGTTAAAATACTTGGTTTTAAATGTTTTCGTTTATTTTCATTATAATGACCGGATTTCAGCACTTCGGGAAAGATTTCACGGTACCGAAAGTACCGGTACCAAGGTCCAGTCAGTACCGGTATTTCGGTACCAGAAATTGGTCGGTAATACCGGTATTTTCGGTACCGGTACTACCGGTACTGCATCCCTAATATCGCAATTCTGAGCACATTTTTGGCTATCAGGATGCCTTGGGCTGGTTACGTCACACGAATGCTGGAAGCACGACATGGAAAGATAATTATCACTAAATAACCAGGGTGGAGTTCGTGGCTCCGTGGCAAATTGTGCAGACGATAGCCGTTTGTATAGTTGAAGAAGACCTAAGAGCACAGGGGGGCTGAAAAGGATAGGCCTATCTAGGGTGGACCTCAATGAAGAAAGATTCTTCATTCAGTGTTGACTCAATAGAGCGGGTTGAAACTCTGCAAGTTGACAAGAATAGGGAAAAGTAAGAGCTATACAAACGCTGTACATTTTCATGGCGCACACACCTCTTACTGTCTTGTTTCATCTGGTCACGCAAACATAAATAGCTTTCCAGTGGAAATTTTAAATTAATCTTCTAAATTTGTGAATGGAAAAGTTTCTCCCTACACCGTCGAGCTCCGCTTAAATGAGTAATATTCCCGGATCAACGCTGACCTTGTGACGAAAGCGAAATTGATTAGCCCTAGGGACCTAACAATTACAGCGCAGCGGCGCCTCATCAGTAAATCGGTGAAGTCCCGCTATCCCTTATTGAAAAGCAGGAATGCCCATCGGAGAGCCGCGTCGCTCGTTGATCTCCGCACGACTTCATCAACGATGAAGCAAATAACCGTCGTCAGCCCAGCGGGCACTGTCTTAAACTATGCGCGAAAATGAGTTGGCCGGCCGCCGACGTTGCCGCTGACGATGCGATGTCACGTTGATCACACTGAAACCGGTCCTCACGTGCACGCTAGGGCGGAGCCTGCACCCTCAACCTCAACAACCGATCGGGTGGCATGCCGCAGCGTGCTAAGAACAACAATAAATAGCATATCGTCAGGTCGGGCGGTTGGGTGGTTGGCGATATCGGCGATTATGACATCGAACGAGCATGACTGGGTGGAATCGATAGGGTCGCTTGGTCATCATCGCCTTAACGGGTAGGTTGCGGTAGCCAAGGGAGCGCATCTTCCAGGCCATGCGGACGGGAGAAAACTGATGTGTCAGGGTTCTGTTGTGATTGGTATACTCGTGTAACTGGTTGGAGCGGCATGTTTCTATAAATGCTGGAAGGTTGTGGAATTTTGCACTTGCAGTTACACGTGAGGCATTTTGCATAAAATTTTAGTGTCAGGATTTAGTGGTAAGTGAATAGTCGGTTGAAGATGGATGATTCAACGAGAGAATGGATGTTTTTCATTGCGCATGTTGTATAATGTGTACATTACAAAGTAATCCTACAACAAGACTAGAGGTACAGAAAATATGTTTGTTTTTAACTTGGTATACGGCAGGCACTGTGAAGTCTTGGTATCGCGTACCTGAAGGAATAAATTAGACTATGTTTCTTAGCTTCGTTCCAGTAATTCCTATCCATACGCCCGCGTGGTTTCGATCAGGCTGCAAGAAATCTTGGGGAAGATCGGGTAGCCAACGTAGGTGAGAACTTTGATCATAGATTGACAGAGAAGTAGAAGTCAACGAAAAAAAAGTGATGATTTGACAAAGAATTCAGAAAGATTTTGGAGGAGAAATACGCAACACAAGTAATGCTAAGGTAATGCTGCAGTATGGAATCCGACAGAATGCGGCAGGATACAAAGTGAACTGGAAACGGGCAGACTCGACTCTTTTAGTAGAAAAAAAAACGCCACCAGGAAACAGGGAAGTGCAAGGAAATGGAAGTGCTAAGTTCTCAAGAAACGGAAGCTGCAATATGCAGGGATAAAAACAAAAGCCCCTTGAAGGTTGAAACAACACCTGAATGGTGGAGATAACATTGACCTGGGAACCCTATCATGGTGAAATCAGTGCTGGTTACTCAAGAGTTCCAAAATTCAGCGCCTGTTTTACTGGTCGAATAATTCCAAGAAATCTCTCCAATTTTTCTGTAATAATCACGGAAGGGTCATTCTTATAGGAATTCCTTCTATGAGTTTATCAAGAATTCTTCTGAAAATTCCGCCGAGAGATGTGCATCGTCGTACTCGCGTGCAGTCGGAGCGGCTTAGTGTGTTTTGGGAGGCAAAGTGGAAGTGCCGCTTTTTTTTCAGATTTCGACGGCGGAGTCGGTTCCAAATTTTTCGCTTCCCATCGTGCTGCAGTGTGAACGAGAAAGAATAAAATCGACGCGGTTGAATTTAGTGTGCGGTTGATCGAGTCGGTTCCGAATTTTTCGCTTCCCGTCGGCGCTAGTTCCCAATACACTTTTAGTTGATAATAAATATTTTCTTTCATTTTTTGCATTTACACAAAAGAGTGAAAAGTATTAGTTCGGGCTCGCCGGTCGAGAGAAAAATCTGGGCGCCAACAAGTGAGTCGCGTTTAGTGTATTTCTGTGTAGAATAGACTAAAGGTTTCTGCTTCCTAGTGGAATGGAGACGCGCGCTAGCATTTCTTTTTGGCTAGTTTTTGCGTCGAAAAGTGGTCGGTTGTTAACGGCGGTTTGTGTATATTGATCCATTGTCAAATCATATCACCAACCATAGGTGACTCCCGGACTGACAATGAGGCAAACGTGGAGATGCAGCGATTCGCGGTCTTTATAACAACGTTTGTCTTACTAACATTCCCTCCCATCCTCGATGACCGTAAGGACGTGGCCGGCGCCGTTATTGGCCCTATTAAAGTTGAGAGCTCCCGAACTGTGAACATTGAGAAAAGTAAGCTAGTCCCAAGCCCTATTCATTGGTTCCCTATGCAATTTCGATTGCTCTGGTCAATCACGGAGTAGCAACTACGAATTGTGCGGTCATCTATCATGCTCATGCTCAAAGTGGAAGTGCCGCTTTTTTCATTCGAGTTGGTCACGTCGTCGTCGATTTGACTGTACGCAGCGTCGTTTCTTGGGTGTAATCGGAGCGGTTGAGTGCAGGGCTGCCAGACGTTTTTTTTTTGAAAAATCTGTATGAGAATATTAGAAAATCTGTATCCCACACAAAATTCTTATAAAAAATCTGCATCGCATACATAATCCATCATTTTAAAAATCTGTATTTCGTACAAAACGCAATCTGTATGAATGGTCCAAAATTTGTAAAATACAGATAATTCTGTATATCTGGCAGCTCTGTAGTTTTGGCAGGAGTGTAATTTCGGAGACGAAGCCAGTTAGTAGAAGATGCTGCAGTGGACACTTGGATGGATGTTTATTGGTGAGCTTGTTCCATTTTATTTCTATTATAATAATTAATGCTGATGTATAAAATTCACCATTATAATAGAAAATTATGCTGGTTTTTGTGTATTTACTTAACAAATATTGGAAAGTTCGTGACGTCATGTTTCGGCGCTAGTTCCCAGAGCACTTTTTTTGATAATAAATATTTTTATTTTTTTTTGCACTCTCATAATAATTTGAATGGTTCGTCATCTTCGGTATCGACATTTGTAATATTTTAGTCAAAAGGAATAAATGTTTTGATTCAAATAAAGGTTGCATGAATCACATCACTTGCCAAAGTGAATCCAAATCATGTGACTCTCCCCCTCCCCACAACAAAACTCCTTCCCGTGACGGTCGTGGAGAAGATGAGATGATCTCGGTCTCTAGTAACAACGTACGTCACACTACCATTCCTTCCCTTCCTCGATGACCGTAAGGACGTGGCCGGCGCTGTTATTGACTTAAAATGCTTTGAATTCTCGAAAATGCACATTGAGAACGGTAGCTACTCCCAAGCTCCGTTTGTTGGTTCCTTGTGCAATTTCGATTGTTCTGGTCAATCACGGAGTAGCAACTACGAATTTATTTTATTTATTTATTTATTTATTTCGACGTCTTCAACCCAACAGATTGTACAGACTGTTTTATTATATCTAGATCCTTATACAAATAAACAGATATTCACGGTCATCTATGCTCATGCGCATGCTCAATTCTTCTGAAAATTCCGCCGAGATTTCTTTTGGAACGTGTTCTTTCTCGTGTACTTCTTTCGAATTTTCTGCATGATTACCCGCAGGGACACCTCCAGAAATTTCAAAGGCGATTCTCTCAGAATTCGTCATTTTTTTCTCGACTTTCTTATAAAAAATATAGAGAGAGGATTTCCTAGAATGATTGCAGCAAGAATTCTTCCAAAGATTCCTCCAAGTATCCTTTTGTAATGTATCCTAAACCATGTTTTTTTTTTTAATTTCTATAGAGATTCTTCCAGAGATTTTTGCAGGGCTTTCTCCAGGAATTTTACTTCGGTCCTCCTCAGGATTTTTTTTCAAGAAATTTCTCGATATATTTATTTTCAAACTTACCACGAAAAATTTCTTAAGAAATTCCTTCAGAAATTCATATTGGGATTCTTTCCGATGTTTTCGAGAAAATCTCTTAAAAAATTGCTACAGAAGCGCGTACATGTATCCCTTCGTGCATTTCTTCAAATATTTCCCAAGAAATTGCTCAAGGAAAATTTGATTTGAATTTCTCCAAGAATTCTGTCGGAAATTTTTGAAGAAATTCTTCAGTGGATTCTTTCAGAAATTATTCTTAGTTTGCTTTAGAAATTCTGGAGCTCTTTCAGAAATTGTTGGAATTACTCCAGATGATCCTACAGGTATTACTCCATATAATCAGAAATTTTCTCTTTAATTTATTTAAAAATTAAAAATATTTCTAGAGGCACTAAAAGTTCTTAAGAAACTCTTTCTCCGGGGGTTTCTCCAGATTTTTTTCCGGTCATGCTTCAGAAACTTCTCCAGAGATTCTCTCAGTAATTCCTTCGAATAATATTGTGTTCCTTATAATTTTTCCAGGAATTTTCAAAATTCTTTTTTTAGATACCTGCAAAGGGTTCTCCAGTTCTTCCAAGTATTATTACAAAGCTTCCATAAAAAAAATCATTTCCTAGCTCTCCTGAAAAATCCTTTAGGATGTCCTTAAGAAGTCTTATATACAAATCCCTGCAGAAATTGTATAAGATAATCTTCTATGAATTCCTCCAGCGATATCTTCAGTAGTTCTTCCAAGGATTCCTTCAGAAATAATACCAGGGATATTTCAGATATATTCAGAACTTCATCAGTAACTTTGTCTGTAATTTTTGAAGGGATTTCTGCAGACATTTTTCCATAGCTACCTCCAGATTTCTCTAGGAACCTCTCCAGAAATTTCTCAAGCATTTTTTTTTTTCTTTGGAACTACTTTTTTGTAAGAATTAAGGAGTTTTTTTTATTTATTCGTTAACGAAAACAGCCATAGAATTTCTCACGGATTTCTTTGAATTCCAATTTCAAGAATTTCAGAATGAATCGAATTTTATATACATTTTTAGTGGAGTTCCAGAAAAGGAACTAAGGAAGAAATCCCTTGCTGAAGTTCTTGAAGAAATTCCTAAAATTAGTTTTGAACGAATCACTGAAGGAATTTCAGAAGGAACTTGAATAGGAATTTCCGAAAAAATCCTAAATCATATATTCGGAGGATTTTCTGAAGTATTTCTGGGGCAGTCTGCGGACATATTTCTAAAGAAATAATAGATAAACTTCTTATAAAAGCCCTGGGAAAAACTCTTGAGATATTTTTAAAGAAATTCCTGTAGATTTTCTTAGGAAATATGTAAGATTAAATTCCTTTAAAATTCCATGTAGAAATTCTTATAGTTATCTTAAGAGGAAATGCCGAATAAATTTCAAGCGAAACACGTGAAGCAATAACTTGGGCGAAATCCTGAAGAAAACGATGTACGAGCTCCTGTAGATATCCCTGCAAGAATCACTTGAGGAATTCCTTAAGGATTTTCTGGATGAATTCCAGAAGATATTATTTGACACGTATCTGTGAAAATTTCAATTAACTCTCTTGAGAAATCTCTTATTGACTTCTTGAAGCAATGCATGTACGAAGTTCCGAAGCAATCTCTCGAAGAATTCCTAAAGAAATCATCGAAAGAGTTTCTGAAGGAATATCTGTACGAACTTTTAAAGGAATTCCTGGAGAAATTTCCGATTGATTTTCCTGGAAGAATGTTCAACCTGACGGAGTTGTAGAAGAAAAAACCTCTTGAAAATTTACCTAGAAGGAATCCTGAAGAAATTCTTGAGGAATAATCTGGAGAATTTGGAGAATTTGGAAGTAATCTACAGAAAAATCCCTGGACAAATTTATCTAGGAATCTCAAACAAAATTTCAGAAGGAATCTCCAGGGAAAATTCTCAAAAGTCTCTGGAAGAATTTTGGAAGCAACTTTGAAGAATTTCTGAAGGAGTCTGGAAGATTTTCGTAAAATATCTCTTGAGAAACTTTTAAAGGAAATCTGAAATTTTGATTTTCTTAAAGAATTTCTGAAAGCATTTCTGAAGGAATCCGTGGATAATTTCCTGCAAGAAATCTTGTACTGAGCTCTGAAAGAATTTATAGGATAATTTCTAAGAATACTCATGGGATCCTCTAGAGAATTATCTGAATCAAATACTAGAGGAATTTCTAAACCAGTCAAGATGTTTTATTTATAAGAAGTTTCAACAGAAATTCGCGTAAGACTCTCTGGAAGGAATTTCTGGGGGGCATTTTCTAAAGAAATTTATAGCACAATTTCGGAAGGATTCCAAGGAAGGTTTTGTAAAAGAGTTGGTTAATTATTTTCTGGGGTAATCTTTAAAAATCTTCGAAAAAAACTCAATAGAAAATCATGAATTTTCTTGAGTATTCTCAGGAAAAACTCCCGAAGGAATTCTCATATAAATCTCTGATCTTATTTCTGGCAGTATTTCTTAAAAATCCCTAAGAGGATTTCCTGGAGGATTTTTTTTTAATAATTCATGGAGGGAAGCATTTCTCGGAAGTGGGAATGTCCTTGGATGGTTTTCAAAATAAATCCTTCGATGAATTTCTGGAGGAATCTCTCAAGGATTTCTGAAGGAATCTCTCAAGGATTTCTGAACAATCTTCTTCTTCTTATTTCTTCTTTATGACTCTACGTCCTCACTGAGACTTGACCTGCCTTGCTTCAACTAAGTGTTCTTTGAGCACTTCCACAGTTATTAATTGAAGGGCTGGCTTTCTTTGCTTGCCATTGCATGATACACTATGCTTAGGAGGGAGTCGAGAAAATTTTCCCGACCGGAACAGGAATCTGACCCGCCGTCTCCGGATTGGCTATCCATAGCCTTAACCACTAGGCTAACTGGAGAATTCCTGAACAATATCATGGAGAAATTTCTAAACAATATGTAAATGCAAGATTTTCTTAAATAATCTTTTGTGTAATTTTGGAAAAATATCTGTATTCCTTATTTCTAAAAAAAGTCCAAACGAAACATTAAAAGATTTTTTAATGAGCTCTTAGTGGCATTCCTGGGAGACATTGTGGGGTATAACTTGAATAAATTTGGGAAGAAATTTCGGGACGAGTTTCTCAATTAAAGCTAAGTTTAAGTAATTTTGACATTTGTTTAATTGACAAAACTTAACTAAACAATGCTGTAAGAAGGATGTGACGAAAAGTGCACCAGTTTGTTTACGATTTAGACTTAGTCTCAGCCTGTTATTTAAATTGAAATTTACTTTTTCGCGCGCGTGTCTGGCTCTGCGGACACTGACGGCTGCACTTTATGGTTACTGGTACAAAGATTCACGGGGAATTTAATGGAAATTTAATGAAGATCCACGAAGGATTATTTGTGATGATTCTTCAGGCATTCCGTACGAAGGTTTTTCTTTGAGATTTCACAGAAAATCATCTTGAAATTCTTCCAGGTGTTCCACCGGAAAATCCACCAGGAGTTCGTCGGGGATTCTGATAAATTGTCTCTGAGATTTTCATTATAAGTTCTACAAAATATCCCTTCAAGAGTTCCTTTTAATGTTTTTTTTTTAAAAACACACGGACACGTTTTTTCAGGATTTAAAAGCATGGGATTTTCTAGGAGTTCCTTCAGGATTTTCTCCAGAGGTGTTTTCTAAGCTTCTACTAGGATTTTTTTCGTTAATTTCATCCGGGATTACTCTAGTATTTTTTTTTTCCGGGGTGCACTCAGATATTAATTCGGAAATTCCCGCAGGAATTCCTTCCGGGATCATTCCAAGAGTTCCTTCTAGGGTTTCTACAGGAATGCATTCTAAGATTTCTCCAGGAGTTTTTTTTTCTAAAAAATAATTATTTAGGATTCCTCTAGGTTTTCTCTGGGCGTTTCTTATATGAATCCTCAAGAAATTGCTTTTGGGATTGCTCCAGGAATTGTTATCAGATTTATCTGGGAAATCCTTCCTCCAGCAACTTCTACCGAGATTCCATCAGAAGCTCCTTGTAGGTCTCCTCTAGGAGTAACTTTATGGGTTCCCCTCATAGTTTCTTCTGGTATTTCTCCAAGATTATCTCTTAAGATTACACCAGGAGTGGCATCGGGGAAATTTCTCCATTAATCAGATCTCCAATCCAATTCAGAAATCTATCCGAAGATTTTTTTTTTCCTCCCCTGTTGGGGAAATTAAGCCACTACGTCCAATAGGCTGAACTTGTGTGGCATATCCGAAGATTCCTCCAGGTATTACTCCAGGAATTCCTCCGGATATTCTTCCAGGAGTTCCTCCGAAGATTCCTGCGAGAACTCCTCCGGAGATTCCTGCAGTAATATTTTCGGAAATTCCTCGGGGAAAACCTTTCGGAGATTCTTCCAGAATTTCCTCTAAAAAATTCCTCCAGGAATTCCTCCGGAGATTTCTTCGTAGATTTCGCCAGGAATTCCTCCAGAAATTTCTCCCGGGATTCCTCCGGAGGTTGCTCCAGAGTTTTCTCCGATGAGGAATCCTGGAGAGGAATCCCTCCTTGCCATGATTCACGTTGTGTTGGCCTTTTTTTCGAGCTTGTTTGGCCAAATATTTGTCATGTGTAATGGGACCCTAACTGATTGGAGTTTTTGTTTGATAGGACACGCCGATCCTGTCCTACCTATTCATCGCACCTTCAGTACGATCTACATAAGTCTGCAAACGTAAGTGTTCCGCTACAGGTTTACTTCCACCACCCGGTTGCGTTCAAGTTCATGACCGGTCCCCGCTGAATATTCATTCCCGGCTTGGAAACCACCGTTTATCGCACGGCATGCATTAGCATGCACTTCTTGAATTTCGAAAGCCCCCCAACCCCCACTGGACTTAGAATTTACAAACAACAATCCTTCGAAATCGAGTGATTGCGGGCCGCCACCACACACGTGTGTATTCCACGCGACTCGTTACCGATCGTCGGTTCCGTAATAAAAAAAAACACCCTGCGGCCAATAATGGCCATTCGTCGAATTGTGTTAATCAAGTGCACAAAGTATGCTCGTTTGGCTTCGATTCACGCACGCAGCAGCTGCCCGATATGCTTCGGTTGGCTCCTAACGTTTAGCACTTTTTAAACCACCACACTTCAATTACCGACCGCTTAGGTACTTGGCAAACTCCGAACCCACCAACCGGGCGGGCGCACACACAGAGACGGACAGCACCGAGGATTGCAGAAGCAACACACCATCAAATCAATAATCGCTTTCGAGAAACAAATGTTGGAAATGTTTTATAATTTTTCAAGGCCGTCTTTGTTGCGTAATAGCTTTTCCAAGAACCGAGGGATGGCGCTGGTGGTGGTTGTTTGGCTGGCGGCAAAGCAGCAGGCGATGATGGCGGCGGGCAATTGCTATTGGCGAGCGGTGGTCCGGTGGCGGCGGTCCGTCTGTAGGTCAGTGGCTCAATCGGTTGGTAAAATGGTCCATCATTGGCGCTGTTACCATGGCACCTTCGGACTCACCGATCCGGACCCCTGCATCAACATTGAACGAACCGATCGAACGATCGATCCGACGATCGGAAAGCCAAATCTTATAATCGAATCAATGCAATTATTGGTAATTGTGCGTGCAACTCTCTGCCGCCGGTACATGACGCGCGTACATTTCTGCTCGTGAGGAAGGTCAACGCTGTTTCGCTTTCCTATTATTGGTAGTGGCTTAGAAGGTTCAGCAGACACGCGCGAAAAGTTGCCACAGAGCTCTCCACAATGATCAAGGATTTTCCGCATCGATTCACCTGTGCAGGAAAATTTCCTCACGACGGCCATAATTTCCGCATGAAGCTTCGGAAGGATCGCATTCTACTAGCGCTGGGTATGACGGAACCTTCCCATTATTGTTCTTGCGAAGCGAAGGAAGTTCACACACACACGCGAGGAAAATGGAAGCACCGAAACCAATATGTTCCGAGTGGGTTTCCCCAGATGTACTTACTGTGTGAACTCTCAGGGGCACCCGCAGTAGTGACGACATGAGAAACCGTGATTAATCGAATTATTGCTCGGACGGGGATGTGAAACGAGAACACATTAAATAATTACCTACGGACGTACGTTGGACCGGGTAAAGGGGCGTCCATGAATGACGGGAAGTGTTTGTGGTAGAATTTTGCCCATGCCCCTTACTAAGAGCATGTGGCGTTCAGAGCTCGTCACAAAGTTAAAAGTTTCCCTATTCCTTCGAATGTTGCGTTATTTATGGGCAGTTCATTGCTAATCAAGCAACAGTCAACACTCAGCAGATGCAACACCGCATGGAATTTGATCCAAACAGGAGAGAAAAAAAAATCTAAATTAGTGCACTCTACGTTGTATGGAAATTTTAATTAACTCACAAAAATACCGATGAGATACAGCATCATTCAATTGTAACCAATGTCGATTCATTTATTAGAGCTGATATTTTTATTAGTTTTTGAGTACCTATGATATTTTTTCTATTTAAAAATTTAAAACAGATTTCTCTTCGAATACGTAAATGTGTATTTTGATTTTGAAAATATTGATTCCACCATGTATAGGGTACCGAGCCACTTGGCCGGTATTTTGGACAGTTTTTCGCTATAACTCAGTCAATTCTAAAACCAATTGACTTGAAATTTTGTTCACGGCTAGATACTATAGGTATCTCTCTGCGTTCCAAAAAATGTGTCAATTGGTTCAAAATTGACTGAGTTATAGCAGAAAAGTGCCCAAAATAGAAGCCCTGTCGAGATGGTTTTACTTTCCTATCAGACGTTTTCTGTTCGAAAAAGCATTTTGAGCCGATCCTGAGAAATAGCGTTTTCATGGTTTTCTCATGTAAAATCAGGTGCAAATTTAAAAATTTCGCGTAAAAATTCTTCGATGCAATGAAGGTGTGTTTTGTTCAGGTTTGAACCAAGGCAAATAGAAAAACCCTAATTAATTCACCTAGCGGTGATGGTTCCTTTCTTGTGCTTTAAAATATCCTTTCTACAATACTCAAGTCATTTAGGACTTTCAGGTCATCATTTTTAGACACCGAGTATCTTTCCCAACTACTAAAGAAATTCAAATTGCATGGTTTCAGAGCATACCAATCGCCATCTTGAACATTGAGACACCATGTTGGATGTTCTGGTACTAATTTTTGGACTCCGGACGTATTTCTCATGTTAAATATATCCATATTTCTTGGTTTTAGCACCTAAAATTACATAGAACAGTCGCTGTATTGAATTTGGCACGCCGTCTTGTTTCTTGTTACCAGTTTTGGACAGAGTCCGGCACTTTTCCTCATACAAATTATAGTCATATTGCATGGTTTGAGATACCTCGTAAAATAGTGGACATCTTGGATTTTATACTCGTAGCATTTTTTGGCCGGTTATTTACTCCCCCTCTCCCCTCTCTAAAATATCTAATGCATGACTCGTTACACAGCCCCAGCCTCCCCCCTCCGCCCTAAAATGCTACGTAAATTATGACGCTCCCATACACATTTTGAATTCTAGACATGTTTCCCATACCAAATATGTCCGAATTGTAAGGTTTCAAAATCCTACTAAATAGGCTCTAACTTGAGAGATGAGTTATCATCTAGGATT
The DNA here is from genome assembly GCF_035046485.1 of Aedes albopictus. Classification (NCBI taxonomy): domain Eukaryota; kingdom Metazoa; phylum Arthropoda; class Insecta; order Diptera; family Culicidae; genus Aedes; species Aedes albopictus. The sequence goes on along the minus strand of NC_085137.1, from coordinate 510,822,339 downwards.
TTGGACCGCCATTTTGAATTCTCCGGTGACCATTTTTGTACCACAAACATCTTCCCCATACCAAATATACCCATATTTCATAGTTTTTGCTCAAAAACTACCAAGACAGCCGCAATTTTAATTTTTTTTGTACACCATCTTGGATTTTAGACCGCCATCTTGAATTTTGTGGTCACTATATTTGGACTGCGAACAAAATTCGTCAACTATGAGTAAGATTACCAAACTTGGCGTGGTTTGATCGCCATCTTAGATTTTCTGGTCACCATTTTTTAAATCCGAACATTTTTCCCATACAAAACATACCCATAGAGTATAGTTTTGGAGCTCAATATTTCACAAAACACCCATATTGAATTTTGCCCACCATCTTGAATTTAGGACCGCCACCTTGAATTTTCTAGTACCTTTTTCTAGACTTCGGACATCTTCCCCATACTAACTATACATATATTACATTATTTAAAAACCCAAAACTCCGCAAAAAAGCCGCCATCTTGCATTTGTATCCACCATCTTGGATTTTGGACCACAATATTGGTTTCTCTGGTCACCATTTTTGAACTCCGAACAGCTTTTCCATACCAAATACAACCGTATTGTATAGTTTTAGGGCTCAAAACTCCACAAAGCAGTCACCAACGTTCAATACATGGCCTACTTTGCCTAACTTCACGTTCTTTAAATTTATCACACTTGTTCGCAATCTAGCGAATACTATCATATCTATCATTTCATTATTCACTTTGATCTTTACTCCCTTACACTCTGAGTAGAAAAATACCGATATTGCCATAAAGTGATTAAGTTATATGTATTGCATAATTTTGGAGCTCAAAACTCCACAAAACAGCCGCCATTTTGAATTTTTGTCCATCATCTTGGTTTCTATACCGTCATCTTGTATTTTATGGTCTCCATACCTGGACTGCGAACAAAATTCGTCAACTATGACCTAGATTACAATTTGGCGTGATTTGATATGTCGCATGATAGGGTTTTGTGCAGTTTCACATTTGACCACTTCCGGCGGTGGTGGTCCGGATCACTTAAATGGCCATAGCTCCGGAACGCCTGTACCGATCCGAACCATTTGCAATAGCAAACAATGGGGCAAAATTCCGGTTCGATTCGTACTAAAATCAGAGAAATAGAATGGGAAAGTGCCTTAAAAGTGAGTGACCTTCGTTATACACACACACATATATGCACGCAAACAGAACTGAGTTGATTGGTATATGTGAGTTGACTCTCGGAACCTTCCATCAAAAATTCGATTTTTGAGTGAGTATATAGCCTTTCAGTACACTTTAGTTTTGACACGAGTGAATGCACTCTTAGTGTAAAATGTTATAAATTAAAAGAAAAAAGTACACTCGTACAAAAATACGAGAAAGACAAAAATATTATTTATAACAGTGTTGCTAGTTTATCAATTATGGGTCTATTGCAGGGATGCCAGATGATGTATTGAAAAATCTGTATCACATTTTTCAAAAATCGGTATCCCATACAAAATTTGGGAGAAACATCTATATCCCATACAAAAATAAAATAGCCCATCTAGCTCAAAAATCTGTATTTCATATAAAACGAAATCTGTACGCATGCTCAAAAATCTGTGTAATACAGATGAATCTGTATATATGGCATCACTGGTCCATTGGAATGTATCATCATAATGAAATGATGTATTTATGTGTGTTTGTGTGTATGTGTGTATGTGTTCAGACAATTTCACTAACTTTTCTTTCTATTAATCGATTAAAAAAAAACTTTGGCTCGAATCAAACCGAAGTACAAATCAATTGTTTGCTATGGAAAATGGTTCAGATCGGTCCAGGCGTTCCGGAGTTATGGCCAGTTAGGTGATCTGGATCGGCGGAAGTGGCCAAATTGAAACTGCACAAAACTCTATCGTCATCATATCAAATCACGTCGTTGACGAATTTTGTCTATGGTTGAAATAATGCCAATTAGAAAATCCGAGATAGCGGACTGAAATCTAAGATAATGGAAAATATGAAGAAGATAATCGGAGTCGGGAAAAGATTATTAGAATGATGATCAAAACTGGTAACCATAAATTCAAATATGGCGGTTCAAAATCCAAGATCTGTTTTAGTGAGTTTTGAGCTCTAAAACTGTTCGGCTCTGTTATATTTTATATTGGGGACCTGCTAAGAGTTCAAAAATAATAACTTGAAAATTTTAGGTATTTCCTAACGAATTCTTTAGGGATTTCGTAAAGAAATTTCTCTAAAGATACTTCCTTCTCCAAAAATACTTCTACTGGATTTTTTTTTCTTTTCTGAAGGAATATATCCAGGAATACTTTCCAAAAACCCTCCAGCAATTTTATAAAAATAATTACTCAAGGATTTCTTTTTCATATTTATCAGTAAATACTCCTAGGAATTTCACCAAAATTTTCTCAATGATTTTTTCTGCTATTCCAATAGAAATTGCTTCGAAAATTCCATCTGGGATCCCTTTAGGAATTTCTTTAAGATTTCAAATATTACTCCACAGAATAATGATTCACAGACAGAAAGAAATCTCAAAGAAAATTGCCAAAGGAATTAATAAAAATATATTGCCATAGGCATCTCCAAATAATTTGCTGAAATATTTCGCAAAGCCATTCCAAAAAAGCTCGCTTAGCAATGGCTGAAGGAATCCCTAAGCGATTTACAAAGGAATTGCAACAAAAACAGACATAGGGTACCTAAGGGACATCCCAAATAATTTTCCGAAAAAGCATCTAAAACATTTGCTGAATAAATTACAAAAGAAAAATTCATTGGCACTGCCGAAATAAATCTTACTAAAATAGCCACATCAAGTCCCAAGAAAAGAAATTCTGATTGAATGTTCAAAGGGTTGTCTCAGAAATTCCCAAAGGAATTGCCGAAGAGAATTCCAAAGACATTGCCAGAGAAAATCACAATGAATTTACTGACGGAGTTGCAGAAACATAAATTCTTACATTCTTACAATTAAGAAAGAATTTCCTTAATAATTGTTTCCTTTGAGACATTTAAAGAAATTGCAAGCATATTGCCAGATATAAACAAAAATTATGCAGACAGAATTACCGAATGAAGAGCCAAAGATATTTCCTTAGAAAATGATGAAAATTCAAAGTAAAATGAGGGCAATTTTCCAAGGAAACTGACAAAAAGGAAGATTTTTTAAAGGAATTGCTGAAGAAATTCATGAGGGCATTATTGAAAGAAATCTCGCAGAAAATTCCGAAAGAATCGTCTGGTCTCTTCTCAAAGAAAGTGCCGAAGAGGTAGTTGTCGAAGAAATTTCCGAAGCAATAAACGAAGAAGATTTCAAATAAATTGCCGAAAAAATCATAAACATGTACAAGAAATTTTAAAAAGCACTGGTGAGTGTATTTCTAAAGAAATGGCCAGGTAGTTCCAAAAGTAATTTTTGAAAAAGTTCTAAAATAAATGCCTAAATAACTGCCAAGAAAATTTCGGATCAAGCTTTCAAAGGGACGGTTTGATGATTTCTCAAATCAATAGCTGAAAAAAAAACATAGAGTATTTTCTGCTTGAGTTCTCTAATTAAATGCAGAAGAATTTTCACTATAAGAATTGCCGATGCACTTCCCAAAGTTATTCCCGATAAACAAAATATAAACAAAAACCTAGATTTTTTTCAATTTCATTGTCTGAGAAATTTCCTTGGGAATTTCCAAACCGATTTTCTGAAAAAAAAAAAAGCTTCAAACAAATATTTTTCATTCTTTTGTGAAGCCTCGTGACCGTGCGATTAGCGTCACCAAGCGTATAAACGTACCATGCCATGGGTTCGATTCCCGCTCCGAGTGATGAAACTTTTCGCAAGAAATGTTTCTTCCTCGTATCCACTGGTGCTCGTAATATATGTCGTGTTCGTTTTCTAGTGTTAAGTTTCGTTTAGTCTGTACAGCCTCTGGCTGAAGACGATGTCCGCGTCTTTTGAAAAACTCTGCATATAATGGTGTTTTAACGTGATATATAATGCTTGGACTAAACGGATAGCTTACAAAAACACTAGCGTCACGTTGAAGGTGAATTTAAAACTATTTTTTTTCTCTATATGGAAGCATTTACTTTTCAAAGTAACTTTTCCGAAATCAATATAATTTTAAGTGGCCCACAATGAGAGATGTTTGGCGCTTAGACCAAATTGGTAACTTATTGAAACAATAACGCCACGTAGTGAGCGAATTTCGAACTAAACTGTTTTGTACATCACAACTTTTATTTTTCTTATCAATTTTACCGAAGACAGTATTCAATCAAGTGATCAAGAATGCGATATATACGACACCCTGACCAAACTAGCAATGCATTTCAGTACTAGGCCACTTATTGAGCAAATTTCGAACTAAATTGTTTGCTAGGTGAAAGCTCTCATTCTTTTGTGCAACTTTGACGAAGACAGTGTCCTTCCAGAATGTGAGATATATTACGCTTAGGCTGAATTGGAAGCTGATAAGAACACTGGCGCCAATAGTGAGTTAATTTCGAACTATTTCTTTTATGAGCAAGTTTTTAGTCTTTTGGGAAACCTTCTAAACGCAAGAAATTGCACAACTACTGTCAAAATATTATGCTATTCCACATGCCCTACATGGTGTCCTATGTAGCAGATTCCCGGTGGCCAATGTCCCCAGAAACATTGTTTCTTCATATCAGCAGATTTTTGTCGACATTACCTGTCAATAAATTTATCAAATTATTGCATTTAGTGAACTAACATTTCTATTCATACTAGTTCACACTAGGTAATCAGAATAGTTTGAGAGTCTTGTTGTTTACAACGTGCTTCTGGATGAGTGTATAAGTGTGGAATCGATGAGCATTAGAAGTGTTCGGATACTGAGCTCTCATACACCATCAATACGAACTCCTCCTCAGAAAATGAGTTTCAGCGGGCAAAAATCAAGCCGGCATGATTTAGCTCAAAAAGCAAGTGGGCGGAGTTTTCGGTGTTTCCATGTTCGAAGCATGTATGCGATGAAGTTAAAGAGGATGGGAGGAAGAGGTGAACCAACAGTAAGCAATAATTGAGATTTGTTATTATACGTTACTTATTAATTTTAATATGAATGATTGACAGCCCAACGGTCTTAGTTTGTGTGAATAAACTGATGGAGGCTCAGCAGCGGCGTTTGAAGTCTTTGTTTACCAATGCTTGTATGCCCTTTTCAAATGTTGCTCCAGAACTATTTTTCTTACATAAAATTAAACTTTCCAAACCCATTCAGCGAGGCTATTGAAGACACAATCAATCCGTGATAAGATCTTCTTATTCAAGCAACATCCCAAAATAAAAAGTAAACAACGAGAAAATGATAAAACAACTTGATTATACCTAGAAATGCATTTATAAAGAGAATCATGGAAGTTAGAATATTTTGTGCAGAATAATGTGAAACTTTTCAAGGTACTGTATTATTCAGTACGAGTTTTGCAACGACTAGTTCTTATTTTTCATCTGTAGTGTATGAGCAACAACATTCGGCATTATACTCTTCGAAAAACTTCACTTTTCTCATATTCATCTTATTCTTCTTATAATGCTTTGTATATTATGTGGCATGCACGAGCACACCCTAAGTCTAAGGAAGTCAAGGAAATTTCCTTTACGAATAGTTCCTGGACAGACCGGAAATCGAGCCTGTCACCCTCAGCATGGCATTGCTGAATACCCGTGAGCTTACCTGCTACATGGGCCTTTCTTCTACTCTCACACAATAATCCATTCTTGCAAATCATCATAGACAGTTACGAGCATCGCATCGCTTCAACCATCGGACCCAACAAACCCCGCCCGTTCCTTTTCGGGAAGCCGCGATGACATATTGTTTGTCACCTTTCCGAAGTCATCCGCCAAGTTCAAACCGAGGGGCACTCCCCGGCCGAATGCCGGACTACGCCGTGTAGCGCCCCCAAATTCGACGATCGATCGCGATCGGCGTGATCTCGCCAAGGTCAACGAGTGCGCGGGATGTGCAAAATTTCAAACCACATCCATTTCACCTCACACAACGGACGACCTTCAATTTTTAGCGCTCACACCACATGCACGAGTCACTGATTGGTGATGGTGGTGCACTGTTTCCAACAAGGCGTCTGTGTCTAACCGAAAATTATTGGAATGTGGATAGGATGGGGGGAAGTGTGAGGCGGTGGTGCGGCGGTTGGTGGGTAGTAAGATCAATGCTCACGTCGAACTGCTCGCGTCTCTCTCCCAAACAACAGATGCAAATAAATATAACTGAAACCGCATCATCATGAAGATCGTCCACAGTCAGCGCGTTATGATCATCTCCGTCCGCTTGCTGCGCGGTTGGTTACTTAATGGGCGCCTCGGCCGACCCCTCATAGACAGCTCAGAGGTGATAATTTTAGTGGAGTTATCTCTTTTTGTGGGATCAGTTTTTGGGGATGGATCTCCTGCCGCCGCGGTTGTGTATGGTCAGGGTCGAATGTTTTGGATTTTGGACATTGAACAAACATGTATACGATGTGAGGGGCTAGGCCTAGCCTAGTTCGAGTACTTTGAGTGGTGTACGCACTTGTTTTGTCGGTACAGTGGGGTTTCGATTTTTGTGCCTGGAAATAGATCAGTACATCCAGAAATGGGTAATTCTCTCTGAAAACAGGCCGCCAATCGCACACAATCTGGAATTTCACATTTTTTTGCATATTCATAAGTATATAGTAAACACGCAGAAAAATAACACATGTTATACCAAATTCAAAGAGACTTCATTTCTAAGTCGCGGGGTTTATTGAATCAAAAAATATTTTCTTTGATTTCAATATCGGAGAATGCACTGCACATAGCCAATAATGAGAAAGATGATTTAGTTTTACCCTCAGATTTTCAAGGGCAGATCTGGCCGTGAACGATAGCTCGCTATCAGTGATGCATATTATAACAGTACCCGTGTTCAATTCTCGCATGCTTTTTTTTCATTTCGTTACCACTTTTGAACAAAAATATTTTGTTTTTGAATCTAAGTCGATGGATATTTGTTTCTAAAAAATATAGACTTTGAAATCACAAAATTGCTTAGTTTCAAAGCGATAATGTTATAGATTCAAAGTGAAGAAGTATTTGAAACTAAAATCAACGCCGCGCGGCTTGATTTTAGAAACAATGAAATAAATGCTTTGAAACTAATGCCAAATATTTTAGATTCAAAGCAAAAAACGAAATAGGCCGTAGTTCAATGATTTATTTTCTTTGATTCAAAGCACTTTATTTTTGAGTTCAATATATTTTTTTCTGCGTGAAAAAGAATGAAAGTCAGTTTGGCTGGGTCAATTTAGGACCCCCGCTTGCCAAGGGGTTGACAAGGTGACAAAAATGCGGCTGCGGCATATTTTGGAAAAATGGTTGAAACCTAGAATTCGTAAGCTCTTCTGGATTCAACTGACAAAAAAGATAAACTTCTGAGTTTGAGCCAAAATATTGAAATTTAGAGGTAAAAGACCTCAAAGTTAAATTTACGAGTAATAAAAAGGTGCTTTCATAACTTTTTCAATTTTCAACCGATTTTCAATCTTTTCATGAATCTCCCTAATATGGATTTATTTGTTCAACATTATTTTTTTTCCAAAGTAAAATATATTTTTTATGATTACATTATTTTTGCCTTTCTCGTACACCAAGGTGTACCGAAAGGCTATATGTTCACTCCAAAAATGAAATTTCGATAGAGCCCCCAGAGGGGCGAGTTTCATATACCAATCGACTCAGCTCGACGAGTAGAGATGATGTCTGTGTGTGTGTATGTGTGTGTGTGTATGTATGTGTGTGTGTATGTGTACAAAAAAAGGTCACCTCACTTTTAGATAGTAAATATCAACCGATTTTAACGATCGACGGCTCATTCGACGCGGAATCTGGTCCCATTGTTTCCTATTGAAAATGGTTCGAATCGGTCCAGCCGTTCCGGAGTTATGGCCATTTAGGTGTTCCGGAACCGGTACCCCTGGAAGGGGCCAGACATGAAAATGCACCAAACCCATGCATGCGACCCATCAAACCACGGCATTTACGATTATCTGATGAACGGTAAGCAGGAAAATAGTCTCAGTCCAAATCTGAACCGGTAGTGTTCCGGAACCGGTTCCGGATGTCCCACCGGAAGTGGCCAAATATAAAAGAGTACCAAACCGATGCATGCGACGCATCAAACAGAGGCATTTTCGATAATCTTACGAACGGTAAGCAGGAAAACCGAATCAGACCATATCTGAACCGGTAGTGTTCCGGAACCGGTTCCGGATGTCCCACCGGAAGTGGCCAAATATAAAAGAGTACCAAACCCATGCATGCGAAACATTAAACAGCTGCATTTTCGATAACCTTTTGAACGGTTAGCAGGAAAACAATATCAGACCATATCTGAACCAGAAGTGTTCCGGAACCGGTTCCGGGGGTCCCGACGGATGTGGCCAAATATAAAAGAGTACCAAACCCATGCATGCGATACAAAAAGTAACAGCTTTTCTGATAACCTGATGACTGATTATCAAATAAATAGATTAGGACCACATTAGAGACAGCCGGTTGTATTCCGGAACCAGTTCCGGGTACCTCGCCGGAAATGGCCAAATATAAAAGTGAACCAAACCCATGCATGCGACACATCAAACAGCGGCATTTCCGATAACCTGATGAACGGTAAGCAGGAAAACAGAATCAGACCATATCTGAACCGGTAGTGTTCCGGAACTGGTTCCGGATGTCCCACTGGAAGTGGCCAAATATAAAAGAGTACCAAACCCATGCATGCGACACATCAAACAGCGGCATTTTCGATAACCTGATGAACGGTTAGCAGGAAAACAGTATCAGACCATATCTGAACCGGTAGTTGTCCGGAACCGGTTCCGGGGGTCTCGACGGATGTGGCCAAATATAAAAGAGTACCAAACCCATGCATGTGATACAACAAAAACGGCTTTTCTGATAACCTGATGACTGGTTATAAAAGAAATAGGTAAGAATCACATTAGGGACAGCCGGTAGTGCCGTAACCAGTTCCGGGTGTTCCTCCGAAAGAGGCTAAATATAAAATTGAACTGAACCTATGTATGCGTCACAGCAAGGCTAGGTTTTTTTGATAACCTGATGAACGTTAGCAAGCAAACCGGTTCCGACTGGTGAAAAAAATGTTTTACGCATATGGTCAAATATCAACCGTTACGTAGTAAGGCAGCATCCATTTATTACGTAACGCTAAAATCGACATTTTTCGACCCCCCCCCTCCCCCCTCCGTAACGCTTTTTTGTATGAAAACCCAAAAAAAAATGTATGGGCCACAACGCTCGGCCGTACTCCCCCCTCCCCCTAGAGCATTACGTAATTTGTGGACGGCGCCTAATTGAACATTACATGTTTTTGACTTTGCTTGTCTCAAGCTGGCTATAAATTGAAAATGATCAAACTTATCACATTTGATAGATTATTAAATTTGCTACCAAAAAGATCTTGGAATCTATTGGTTTAGTTTGATAACTAAAGCAAAAAAGCTCGAAAGTAGTGTTTTGCCTTTCTCGCACACTTAGCGTACTAAAAAACTATATGTTCACCCAAAAAACGATTTTTCGAAAAAAGGCACAAATTTCCCGAATGAAGGAGAACGTGCCTCTAGAGCCGACCTACTGATACCTGATGTGCGCAAAATAAGTTCACTCACTTTTAAGGCACTTCTTATTGGCCGATTTTTCGGATTATAGCTTGAATCGAACCGGAATTGTTTGCTATCCAAAATGGTCCAGATCCGCCAAGGCGTTCCAGAGTTATGGCCATTTCAGTGATCCGGACCAGCACCGGTAGAACAGGCCGTATATAAAACTGAACTAGCTTATCATGCGATAAATCAAACTGCGGCCATTTTTGTAACCCTTAGCATGGTTGACGAGTTTTGTGCGGAAATCAACACTGGAGACCAGAAGCTCCACGATGTCGGCCAAATTCAAGATGGCAGCCAAATGTTCAAGGTGACGGCTCAAAATTCAAGACGGCGGCTGTTTACTAGAGATTTGGGCTGTTAAAGCATGCTATATGGGAATATTTAGTATGGGGAAGATGTCTGGACTCCTAAAATGGCGACTAGAATATCCAAGATGGCGGTCTGAAATCCAAGATGGTGGCTTCAAATTCAAGATGGCGTCTGTTCAAAGAAGTTTAAGGCTCTAAAACCATGGAAGATGTCCGGAGTCAAAAAATGTCAAAAAATGAGGCTGTACAAGATGGCGATCTAAAATCCAAGATGGCGGCTTCAGTTTCAAGATGGCGGCTGTTTGATGGAGATTTAGGCGCAAACGGCTGTTTAATGAAGTTTTCGGCTCTAAAACCATATATTTGGTATGGGCAGTGGTGGAAATTGATCGCGAACGTGTGCTTACGCGCTACAAAAAAATGCCATCGCATCGCAAACATTTGCTGTGCGATGGTGTTCGTACGTCTGTGGCTCACGATCGTACGACACGAACGCCAACGAGTGCATCGCATCTTTTGCAAGCGCGATGCTTTTTTATTTTAGAGGTTCGCGGCCGATATTTCTGTAATGAAATCAAATATTGGTAAACTTTTTCGTCGATGTCATTTATTGGAATGGTACCTGACCAGTATAATCAAAAAACACCCAAATAATAACTTTTAAGTGCACAAAAAATGGCAACAAACTAATTGTTCTACATTGTGATCCTTCTAGCGAACCAACTGCGATTCTGCTCGCTCGATATTTGTTTTGTGTTGGTTCGTCGATTCGGAAAATCGTGAACCGTTCTCTCTTTCTGGGTTCGCGAGCGCGTGAGCAAAGATTGTGTTTGATGCGAACCAAAAAACACGTCAAGCGCATGATGCTTTCCACCACTGGGTATGGGGAAGACTTCCAGAGTCCAAAATGACGATCAGGATATTCAAAATGGCGATCTAAAATTTAAGATGGCGGCTCCGAATTCAATATCGCGGCTGTTTAATGGAGTTTTAGGGCCTGATACAATGCATTGTATTGGATTGGTATATTTGGTATGGGGATGATGTCTGGATTCCAGACCAGAACATTCAAGATGGCAATCTTTAATCCTAAATGGCGGCTTCAAATTCAAGATAGCGTCTTTTTCTTAAGAGTTTGAGGCTCAAACATTAAAAGCCAGATAAACGATATGATGTCTGGTATCATGAAATGGGTTTCTGTTAATTGTATGAAAGTGCGATATACATAAACATTTCGCAAGAGTTTTATTGAAATGGGGTTTCGAAGGCACGAGAAAGGCGCCATCACCGCTAGGTGGATTAATTAGGGTTTTTTTTCTCTTTTTTTACAAATATCTTTACAAACCGATAACTTTCAAACCGTTTGACCAATTTCAAATCTCTAAGCGTACTTTTGTAGATATTTTTATTGCCGTTACATGTCCTGAGAAGGCTATTTGTTTAAATTTTAATTTTTATGATATATATCACCGAAAACTGCCAAAACATACCTTAAAACTTGATATTTTCATGTAAAGTTGAAGTTTGGGACGATTTTTTGGCAGTATTGATCCATCATGGAATCTCTAGTAAGCCTAGTCGGCTATGGATCGCCAATCCGGAGACGACAGGTTCGATTCCCGTTCCAGTCGGGAACATTTCTCGACTTCCCTGGGCATAATGTATCATTGTGAATTGAAGTTTTAGGCTTCCATATGATTATTTTGAATATTTTTCCTTACTTTAAGCCCCATACTTTGCAGAAAAAACTCCAAACAAACAAACGCCGCCTCTTAGTCTCAATATATTTGGCTTAAACTCGGAAGTTTCTCTTTTAATGTCATTTGAATCCAAAAGAGTTAACGAATTCCAGTTTTCAACAACTTTTGAAAAATAAGCCACAGTCTAATGTCGTAACATGTACAAAAATTCATATTTCTATGAAGGGAGAATATGCTCCTTTCATTTGAAGTTGAATTCTTTTTGGCAGCCATCTTGGATTTAGATGCCATTTTGAATTTTATCAATTATTCTCGGTTTTAGTAGCGTTCACAATTACAGTTTTCAATTCTGAATTCACCATAAGAAAGCTGAAAGTCTAAGCATTTCAGAACATTAAAATATTCAAGTGAGCATTGACCGCAACAATAACATATCCATGAAAGCGTGAGGCAATCCACCATTTTCGCACGAAACACGTTTTAACGCAATGTTTTTGTTTTTACTGCAGGGATCTCTTTGAAAATTTAGCACGGCATTATTAAATGAGTTTTTAAGTTAAGATTCAAAAAATAAAAAAAAAAACGTTTTTCTCGACCTCAACATATATTACCCCCTTGAGAGAATTCAAGCATTCCAGGGGTTTCAGGGATACTCCAGGGATTTTCTAGAGTTTCAGGGACGTTCTAATGGTGTTCCAGGGAGGTTCCAGAGAGTTTCAAGGGCTTTCAGAGCAGTTCTAGGTGATTTCAGGGTGTTCAGGCGCCCTCTAGGGCGTTTCAGGGGTATTTTGTGGTCTCTGAGGGTTTCATGGGAGTTCCAGTGGTGCTCTTGGAGTCTGAGCAGACTTCAGGAGGTTCAAGGGGTGTTCTATGGAGCTTCAGGGGTATTGCAGCCAGTCCCAAGAATAGTGCATTCCAAGGTGCTTCGAGGGCGCTTCAGATGGTTTCCGAGTCGTTCCAGGGCGTTCAATGGCGTTCCAGGATGCCCCAGAGGATTCCAAAGGGTGTCAAGGACATTCTAGAGGGTTTTAGTGGAAATTTTGGAGAAATTTCAAGAGGTTTCAAAAGTTTTCAGGAGTTTTCAAGGGTGTTCTGAAACCACCTAAAACCAACTGAAGCTTCTTGAAACCTCTCTGGAATCCCCGCTGAAAGTCCCTTGAAAGTCCCCTAAAACCGTCTGAAACATCTTGAAACGCCTTGGTATGCCTTAAAACAAAGCTGAAACATCTCTGAAATTTCTTCAAAAGTATCCTGAAACCATAGGAAACCGCATCCTGAAACCATTTCAAACCACCTGGAATACCCGAAAACGTATTGAAACCACTAATAAAACTCCTTGAAACTCTCTCGCAAGCTCATATAAACCCAGAAATACTCCTCGGAAACCACCTGAAACCCCCAAAAAGAAAAACATCAGAAATCCGCTGAATGGTTGTCTTGAAACACATTGAACCCCCTTTGAAACATCTCTCTAAGACCTCCTTGCAATTACCCTTCCGTATCTTGCGCAGTTGGCCCCCACCGACAGCACCACGCTAATGCTGAGTACTAAAAGCGAGATTTTTTCAACGTGTTGTACAAAATACAACAGCGCGATCGCTCGTGGGTTAAGCAGATTCACCCCCGGATCCACTTCAAAATCTCCTTGAAAATTCCTGATACCACCTTGAACCCCTTTGAACGCCATGAAATGCCCTGAATCTACACAGGAAAACCCTTCGGAACCCTCCTGAAACCCCCTGAAAAGCCTTGATAAACCTTGAAACTCCTTCAAAACAAATGCGCAAATCCCTTTTGAAGCCCCCTAGAACTCCCGAGGACCCCTCCGAAGCCCCTTTGGAATTCCTTATGAAACTTGGAAATGAAAAAGTGACAAATTTGTAATAGATAATTTAAAACTTCCACTACTGAAGTAAGCCATTGAAAATTAGCAAGAATCGGTCAACATAATGATGGGCTAGTTTTAGGATAACTTCTTTGAGAAACCACCTGATATTCAAGGGAATTCACATTCAATGAGAAGTATACGTAATGACTTTATTCAGACGTACACTGAATATTTTTCTGCTACCATGGACTAATGCACGGCAAAACAAATGTAAACGAAAATTCCAGTGCTAACAGTTCAGCAATTGGCAAATTGCCACATCAAATTGATATCTGAAAAGAAAATACAATTGAATTGAGTACAACTTTAGTTAACTCGGACAGTGTTGGCAGTTTCCAAGAACATCATGCTTCTCCATGTTAAATACTAGTTGGCTTGGTAAGCCTCGTTGGATAAATGTACGACTCTTGCTGTAGAAATCATCATTTGGCACTACTGCAGTGTTGCCAGCTATGCAACAATTTTCCACAATTAATGTAATTTCTTTTTTTACATTTGCAGAACATTCTGTTTTGCAATTTGTCCTGAGTGATAAGATAGCTGTGTGATTCTGCAGCGTCAATTGAGCAATAATACCAGCTCAAAAAAAAAAAAAAAATCACTGCCACTATATAATTTCTAGAGGGTTGTCCATTTATGACGTATCTTGTATCCAGTTGAACCTGGCTCACAACCATATTGTAATGAACCCCAAAAGTTAAGATTGTTTGTATCGTATATCGGCAATGTTTGCAGCCTCTAAAAATAATCAAAAAATTGGATCCCTGAAGCAGAGAAGCCACATGATTTTTTGAAAAGCTTTATCTCTCTTTTCAAAAACCGGTATCCCATGCAAAATTTGGGTGAATAATCCGGATCCCAGGAGCCAGGGCCCGTGGCGTAGTTGGTCACACGTTCGCTTCATATGCGCATGGTCATGGGTTTGATTCCCAGCCCCGGCACTTGCAATTTTGCGTCAGTTACTCTTCTCCCCGAGAGTGCCTGACATTGACCCTCTTCTGAGCCCATGGCTCAAACGGACCCGGATTCCTGGACATCGGCGAAATGCAACTCATAATGGACCCCCAATCGGACTGGAAAAGGAACAACAAGCTTCCATCGACATCCTCGTGCTTATCATTCTACCGAGAAAAGAGTAGAAAAGTGAAAGCAGCAAGACGGCAACCAATTCGATATAGTAAAATAGAACACTTCTAGACGCTGTACAAAGTGTAAGTGCAGCTGTCAATTGTAATCGCTCACGTAGTGCCCTAGTGGACAATAGAGCTGTAAAATAGGTTAAGTGATTAAGAATAAAAAAAAATCCGGATCCCATACAAAAATATAATAGCTCAAAAATCTTTATTTCTTATAAATGAATTTGTACGGATCCTTAAAAATCATTATAATACAGATAAATATGTGTATATGGCGTCCCTGCCTTGAGGAGACCTTGATGTTGCCTTTAGGTTTGCGTAACATTCGAAATTACTATCTTATGATAAAAACGAAAGTAAATGGAGTTTATTTCTCTAATAAAGCAGCGTTGCCAGCTTGAAGCTTTGAAACGTTTTTCGAAAACGTTCCAAAATTTTCCTTATCAAAACAAACGGGGCAATACGCCCCATCAAAAGAAAAACGTTCAGCCCCGTGATAAAACTGTCCCAGTGGATAATTCTACCACATGCTTATCCTAGGAGAGTCTTTTAACTAGTGTTTAACTGCATTAAAGCAGCAAAGTAACACAAGCGAAAAGAACTAGCTTCGTTTACAATGAAGTCAGCTTACAAGAGGTAAAATATTACGCCAAAAGCCTCGATTTCAGACTTTTTGATATTTTTATTGCATTTCTGTACCAATCCACTAACGGACCAGCTTGATGGCAATAATTCTTCAATATTTGAGATTTCTAATCGATCACGCATGCGCTTGAATCGCTAAAAAATGAAGAGGGGCGTTTTGCGCCGGTGGGGCGCATTATACCCTTTTAACCTAAATATCGTAGAGTAACAGTCGACCATCGTTTTTTATGTTAATGAAAAGATAGCGACAGATTTTGTTTGTTAAAACTAATTTTAACGTGGTTTGCAAACACTCGCGTTTGTCAGTATTTTTTTTTGAATTGAAAAAAAAAATGATTGAAAAGAAGTCGAATACATTTTTGTTCCTAAATAACAAATGAAGAACTGCATAAAAAACTGAAAAACTGATATTATCTGGAACAACATTAGAGAAATGCGTTTCTTTATTAGAAAACAATGATATTGCACGTTTCTGAGTAAGTTCTAATCAACTTATCCATGCAAACTATAGCACCAATTCAGAAAGAGTAAACATAAATCTTGCGGATAATGTTTTTAATATGTGTAGTTAGCTGTTCTTAGGTCCTACGAAGCATTTTGATGAAAAAGAATATTCCTTTGAATGTTTTCAAATATTTGTTTCATTATTATAAACTTTCCAAATTTTAGCATTTTTTTTAAATAATAATCAAACATTTGAATAAAGACACGAACTAACAAGGAATTTTCCAGCAACTCAATGCAGTTCAAACTTGAGTAACTTTTATTCACATAGTATGTAACAAGAAAAACCAAAAATCGCAACCATCCTGTCGGGCTCGGGTTGTTTGCCCAAATGGCAAGCATGTGTCCATTGACTATCATCGATGCGATGCGCGCTGATGATGGTACACGGGATTGTTTTGGCGCGGTTCGTCGCTTGTTGACTCGCACAGGTTGTTTGAAGCTTGACCCAAAACCGTAGGAAAAGTGCACTTACCGTCTCAGATGGGTCTCGATGGACAGATAGATAGATGGCAGCCAACTACGAGGACCTTGAAATGATGCTCTTGAAACTGGTTAAAGATGATGGTTTTGGTAGATTTGGTCGATAAAAGGAACGATCCGTTCGGTACGAGGATATTTTCAGAACACAATAGTTTGGAGAGAGGGCGCTGGAGCAATTTTTCTTCTCTGTATCAGCAGATAATCCCGTGCGGTTGCTGAATTTTCCTTTCGTTCGTCCACTGTCGTAACACACTACAGTTGTTTTGTTTCACTTTTGTTTGCGGGGAATGATTAGTGATAGAATTCACTTTCACTGACATCATCGGTGTGCAACAGAACTGAACCGAATTTGCATTACTAATTGATTCACAACCTTTCTCTCCACGATATGGTTTCCGTTTTCACGATCTTCCTTGCGATTGCTTTCAATTGAGCAAATTATCAGCAAATAGCACTTTCAAAACATTCCGCATAAAATCTTCCAAAAAACCGAGAAAATTTCCTTCCGATTCTGGAAGCTTTCTCCGTACGTATCCTTTCACTGTCAGGTTGCAATTGACCGGCTTCACGGTCGGGAACCGTTGCTTTATATCCCCACTCACACAATCTAAGCACGCTGCAGCAGCAGAACAATCAACAATGCCCCCGATGATGGGTCAAGATCAACGCTAATTCCCGCGCGCGAGAGAGACTAATATAACTGATGCGTCTCCGTACGCAACGCCGCCGGCCACCTTCCAGGAAATTAATCCCGTGTTAGACACAAGCCCGACGAAACAATGGCGACAGAAGATCACCCCGCGGCACACTCACACGTTGGTTGGTTGGTCAGACAGAGACACGACACGCGTTCGACAGAATGCAACACTGAAAACCGGACACGTCCACGACTGGCAGAGGCCTGCAACCGAATGATAGATCCGCTGGCGAGTTCAGAACAGAAGAGTCCTGGCTCGATTCTAGTACTGCGCTACTACCACTATGCTAGCACGCGCGAAATCATACGATGATCACCTTTAGTCGATCGCGCACCCCGAGAGCTCCACACTGAACGATCCGAACGGGCAAAGATCTAGCAATTTACTACCCCCTAGTGGGCTAGAGTGAGCTTCGCGCGCTGCTAAGTAGACAGACACCACTGACTGTGTGTGAGCTGAAAGTAAGGAGAAGACGCGCGCCCGAACGAGTACTTGCTGTAGAATACCCGGGGCAGCATGGCATGGCAGGCTGTGGCAACAGCACACACGTACGGTATGTACTTACTGAGAAGGTACACTAAGGGGCGCGCGCGCAAATGAACCCCTGCTGAGTACTTGAAAGCCGAGCGCAATGAGAGTGTGTTTGCTGTGAGATCAAGTACTTCTCGTAAGAAGCTTTTCTGAGTAACCGTTGGGTTGCCTGGTGTGGTGGAAAATCGATCGGAGGGTGGTTCGATTGTGAGAGGTGTTTTTTGATGTGGCTCTTCACAGCAAGCAGGATGTTTGTGTGGCTTACGCGTTTTGAATTGCGTTCGGTTTCCCAATGTTCCATGTGATTGAAAGTTTTCAAATATTCTGTTTATAAATTTCATTGTTATTCTCTTTTTCCAACTTTATTATCTGTTGTTACTTTTTGACTCCTTCTTTTTCCTATGTTTATTTATTTTAATTTTAATCTTTTATATCTTTTCCCCATAACTTTTCTGTTTAAATATTTTATATCGAATCATGATCTGTTAGTACATTCTCGGTTGTATCCTTTTATCATTCGTTGTCATTATTTATATTGTTGAACATCTATATTTAAATCTTATGCTGTTGCAGGAATTATCGTTCACAGTAAATAACTCACAACATAGAAATTACTTATTGAGAGCTCAACCAAATAATCAATAGTCTTATTATTTTAAATGTAAAAGGTTTAACAAACACATAGTTATCTCTACCGGAACAAGACAGCTTTTGTTCTTATCAACCTATCTTATTGATCAACTCTTAATCATCTGCACAGCTACAGCTGCTGCTGCTTTGAATAACACTGAACGTCTTAGCTAACAAAATATAATTTAATTAACACGATCGTGAATCCCTTCACACGAACCTTGAACATCAAATCATGAATGTAAGATCCGGATACTCTGTCGCTTTCCAAGAGGCGTGTTAATTTAACATAAGCGGTTGGGGTCTTTCCGCTTGCTTCCGTTATTCTCCCAATTTTAAACCA
Organism: Aedes albopictus; assembly: GCF_035046485.1. Lineage (NCBI taxonomy): Eukaryota > Metazoa > Arthropoda > Insecta > Diptera > Culicidae > Aedes > Aedes albopictus. The sequence goes on along the minus strand of NC_085137.1, from coordinate 510,803,751 downwards.
TGTCAATTTAGGTATTCTTTTCCTGATCTTTGATTAATTAAATGTGAATTAAATATCATATTATTTGAATTCGCGCTACTTGGGCGGTGGCTTCTATATTCGTCTGTTTTCCACTATAACTCAGTCAAATTTGAACCAATTGACACAACTTTTGGAATGCGGTGAGATAGGTATAGTATCTACCCGTGTACAACATTTCAAGTCAATTTGTTCAAAATTGACTGAGTTATGGTGGAAAACAGACGAATATAGAAGCCACCGCCCAAGTGGCGCGATACCCTACTTCAATTTATTTTATTAGTTTTCTTTAGGAAGCTTACCTACAGCCTCGAAATTTTCCAAGTAGCTCAGAATGGTCCAATGCTTCAAATTGTTTTTTTTTCTCGTTTTTTTTCATCAGTTATTAAAACGAGCAAAAATAAACAATTAAAAAAAGTATGCCATTCTACCTACCAGCTCCAGCGAAAATACTATATCAGGCCAAACATATCTAAAGGTCCTTTCTGCAAAAGAGAGTCTCTCTTTGGTTTCCCTCTCTTTCGTTAATATCTCAGTTGTTTATTTGAATTATGATTGTCCTCTTGCATTGAACGATGGTCAAAATAATCGTCTATTGATTTGTACTGCAAAAGTAGTTGAAAAGTGTACCATTACATTGCAATAATTGAAAGAGAAAGTGAACAAAGAGAGCCTCCCAAATGCAGATAAGACTATTGAAATGTTTGGCCTGATATATGTTTTTCCTGCATCCAACCAAACTTGAGTTACAGCGAATTCAAAAATTAAGAAAAACGTATGGGACCTTGTGAAATGTTATGCGAGATTTTTTTTTACTGTTTTACTGTTTAATAAAAAAAAAACAATCAATTATTTTTCAGATATGTGGATTTTCAGATCATTTCGGATAACATATAAAAAGGTCCAAATTTGCTCTAAAACACAAATATGGTTGGGTGTAGAGACAAAACCTAGCATAGCATAGCATGAATACTTGCACAAATCGTGGATGGAGTTGCAAAGTTGAATACATCCATTGACATTGCTGATGTCGCTACTATCTATAATGTCATAGACCCACTCAACTCCACACACCTGGCCAAGTCCTTGCAAGCATTTTATTAATCCAATCATCAACTTAGAAAGAGCCCAGAACTGAAGCGGCTTCCAATAGATGAACGGATGTTGAAAATATTTTTTTTAGTTTTTATTTTTGTGTATTTTAACTTAAATGCTAGTTCTACACTATGTTGAAAATAGTGAATTTTCAATTTATATGTAGTTATTTAACAAATTAGAACAAAAAGAATGTAATTACAAAGATCTCACCTAGTTCCATCGTAGTGTAACCCACGGACTCTATGCGTCTTCGTTCTTTTGCGTTCTTCTTTGTGTTCCACGAAGATGGCACCGCATGCAACTTATCACTGTGTCTTGACTGCCCTCTTCTCCATGACGAAAAACGGGTGAACTCACGTGAAAATTTTCACAACTTTTTCTTGTGTGAAAATAACAATCTCCCAAAATCTCTTCGACCGGATTATGCCATCTTTGCCGAAAGTTGCACCAGTTAGCTTCACTTTCGACACAGTCCAAACATATTTTCAAAAGAAGACAATTTTACACAAAAATTGAACAAGTAACGCGACAAACGGAGAAATATAGAATGTAAACTAGCCGTGTCATCCTTTAAAACCACGCAAGAAACACAACTGCACTACTTTTTTCTTTTTTATTCACACACGAAATGATTAATCAAATATTCGCTTTTTCTTCGGTTAACAAACTTCTGGGTGTTGAGACAAAACCTATGCATAAAGTAAAAACAAGTAAAACAAAAACAATGAGAAAAATACGTTTACTGTTGGCTCAATGCATTAAGGAAAACGCTCTCTAAAGCTCTGAAGAAATCCCAATGAAGGGTTTCAAATGAATTCGTTGATTAATTTCTGAATGAAAAAATTCATGGAAGAATCATAGAACAAATCTCTTGCTGAAATTCCTGAAGAAATGTTAGAAATGTTGAAATAGTTTCAGGAGACATTTCTGAAGGACTTCCTGCAGAAATTCGAGAAGGAATCGTGGTTTGAATTTATGGAGAAACCAGTGAATGATTTTCCGAAAGAAATCCTGTTTAGCTCATATTTAAATCTCTACACCTACAGGCATCCTTAGAAGAAACCTAGGAGACAAGTAGAATTTTATCTTGTACCAGCTTCTCGAACCCTCTAAGCAGAATACCCTATTTGAATGAGTGTAATCAGTTTCGTACCTTATAATTCCGCTCTAATTGCTTATCCTTTGACAGATACACTTATTTCGACTAACACTTGTAATCTTCCTCAGTGTCAGTTATCCACTCTTTATGTGGTATTTTATGTTTTGTTCGGCTCTATAATAGATCTTAATGACCTATTTTATAAAACTTGCAATAAAACTGATGTATACATCATAACCTCTTGATAACCTCTTTAAAAGCATCTTCCGGTTAAGTGGACCACTCTCGGAGAGGTTTTATAAATCACATTAAGAGTAGCAATAAAACTGTTTCAAAACCTAGTTGAAAAATTTTATATTCTCAAAAGAGATTATGATGATGACTATGACAGCTCAAGATGCAGAGATGCTTCTTCGATGGCACGTAAAAATCAGGAGGATACATCATAAGTAGAAAGCTATCATTGAAAAGTAATATTTGAGCAGTTATTGTGTTGGTAGGCTTATTCGCATTCCATTTTACCGTGAATATAGAGGTTGCAGAAACATAAAATTAATGCGCTTCGAAATTGGTGGATATTATCATCTTCGAATAAAATAAAATAAAATTTGTAAATTTAGTAAAACTATCTCGAATCACAAGAAAACTCAACTGAGAGAATTTATTTATATAAGCATGTTATGGAAATGACTGCAAACTATCAATTCATTGCTTATGTGAGCAAAATAAACTATTTTTCATTCACGTCAGCTAATTCTTCGACGACCATAATTAGCGAAAATAAAACGAAAACAAGTTTACTTTTATGATGACCACAGTGTCGTAGTTTATGCTTTTTCCATCAACAGAAGTCGTTACTAATCGAACAGATCGCCATCTGTTGAGAGTTTGAACAGTTTTATTGTGGTAATGATGAATGCCAGAAGGTTTACATATCGGAGAGTTTTGTTTACTCTTAAAATCTGGGTTTATGGGTATCTTCAAGTATGTATACTATAAAACATTTCATCAATGGTTTTCATGAAAGTAGTCAAAAAACTATGAGTTTTACCTATAGCTGTAATAAAACCTTAATAAAAATTGAACAAAACAATGGAATTGTTACTTGGGATATCCAGAGGAATCCCAGAAAAAAATCCTGATTTATTTCAAGGACATTTTTTTGCAGATAGTGCTTTTGGTGGATTTCGTAGAAGTATTTATAGAGAAATTTGAAAAATGATTCTATGGATCTATTACAGGGGTTTCTGTTGAAATTGTTAGGAAGAGATGGAAATAAAGTAATATCTGAATGAACTAATAAAAAAAAACTTTAAAATTTCTACATTTTTTTTTTAATTCTTAGAGATATCCTTGGAGAACATTATGGAGTAATTTCTGAAAAAAAAGCATGAAAGAACTATAGAACATATCCCATGCTAAAATTCCTGAAGAAATCCTTGAAATGCTTTCAGGAGATATTTCTAAAGGACTTTCTGAAGGAATTCCTGAAATAAAATCTTTAGAAAGAAGGAACCTGGGAATGATTTTTCTGAAACAAAACCTTATAGAAATTCCTTTTTGTCACAAATTTCCCAAATGGAGAAGAAGGTGCCTCTGGAACAGATCTACTGATACATTCACCTTGGAAGATTCCCTGGAGGAATATCCAGAGCAATCCCGGAAGAACAAACCCTGAAGAAATTCGTGGAGGAATTACTGCAGAAATTTCTGCTAATACCTGGAAAAACTCTTCGGAAACCTCTTGGTGAAATTATGTGGAGCCTCCTGGTAGGGCGGTTAGTGTCAACAAGCGCATAACCGCCATGTCATGGGAGCCATGGGGTGAGAGTTCGATTCCCGCTCCGAATGACGAAACCTTTCGTTATAAATGTTTCTTCCTCGTATCTACTGGTGCGTTATGTACGTCGTGTACGTTTCGTTCAGTCTTAAAAAATAATTATGTGGACCTTTTTCTGAAGGAATCGTTGTAAGAATATTTGGAGAAATACATAGAAAAAATGTCAGCTAAGATTCTTGCAAAATATCTTGTAAAATTTTCAAAAAACTTCTTAAAATTTCTCGGAAATAACAGAAATAGAGAAATATCTGAATGAATTGTAAAAAGAAGTATCCTTGCAGGATATGCTAGAGAAATTTCTGGGAAATATATGGAAGAATACTTGGTGGTGGAATTTCCAATGGAATACCTTTCGGAAACCTCTGAAATTTATGAAGGAGTTTTTGCAGAAATATTTTACGAATTCCTGAAGGGATTCTTGGAATATTTACTAAAGAGTTCACTGCAAGAATTTCTGAAAGGAGTTTCAGAAGGTATCCATGTAAAATTTTTTCAAAGCAACGATAATGAATCAATTTTCTGAGTTCTTCAGAGATTTGCATCAAACATTTTGCTTTCAAGAAGAGAAATAAACCATTCTTAAGTAAACTTCAGTATAACCCGCTGTTGTTCAGCTACTTCTGTTTTTTGGGATATCCGAACGAATCTCTAGAGAAATTCCTTAGAGTTTCTCAGGAACATTATGTATAAAAACCGCTGGAGTAAATTCTGAAAGCATACAGTGAAGATTTAATAATCGAATTTCAAAAATAATTTCTGAAGAAATCTATGAAGCGATTTTAGAAGAATCAATAGAAGATTTTCCAAAGGTATCTTTGTGAAATTCGTGGAGGAATCTCTGACGGAGTTTCTGAATCAATTTCTGAAGAAATTGCTAAAGAAATTCTTGGAAGAATTTCTAAGGAAATATTCTGGAATAACTCTTTCTGAGTTCTTAAGGAATCCATAAAAAAAAATCTGCAGGCATTTTCGGAAGAATTTCAATAGAAATCTTTGGAAGTTTTCGAAAGAAAATCCTTGGAAAAAAAATCTGAAGGAATTCTGAACTTCGCAGGAATCCCAGAAGAATTCATAAAAGAACTCGAGGACGAGTTTCTGCAAGAATCCCCGGGAAAATTTTTGAATCCAAAAGAATCCACGGAGAAATTTCTGGGGAAAATTAAGGATGATTTTCAAGAAGAATTCATGGAGGAATGTCTTTTTATCATATTAAATACGATTTTAAGGTTTTAAGAGAATTTGAGGAGGTTTCTAACCCTTAAGATAGATGTCACAGACCATTGAAACGTCGGGCTTGAGAACTATATGTCGTTTTAACTTCACTGAGGACTGCAAGGACGAAAAATCTCCAAAGGAGTTTTATGGAGAGTTCAAGAGCAGGCCATGTGGAGCTTCAGAGGATTCAGAGAGTTTTCAAGGAAGCTTGAAAAAGATCAACCAAATCCAAGTTTCTTGGGTCTACCCTAGGAAGGGATGGTTCCAAGGAGGGTGGATTTAAACATGGTCGATGGAGTTCAACGAGGGATTCAAAGATACATTTGAAAGTTTTATGAGGATTCCAGGCTTCACTCGGAGTTCAGAGAGGTTTAAGGGGTTGTCCTGATAACTGAGACTGACTGTCAATGTATATCGTGTGGCCTGCAAGAAGATACTCATTTCTGTATAAAGTCAAAGAAATTCCCATTACAAAATGCTGCTGGGTCAACCGGGAATCAATTCCGATACCCTCAGAATGGTATTGCTGAATCCCCGCGTAATTACTCCTTCGGTTAGTGTCGTGGGGCTCCCGAAGGGTTTTTGCGAAGTTTCAGAGGCCCTCATAGTGGTGGGGAATGGAGGATATCTTGAGGGGTTTCGAGGCGTTTCATGGCGGTTTCAGAAGGCTTTAGTACTTCAAGGGAAGTTTACGGAGCTCTGAATTTTGAGGGGTTTCCAGGCGTTTCAAGGCGTTTTGATAGGCTTAAGGGAGTTTAAAGGGGTTTAAGAGGCTTCAACACAGTTTATTGCAAGTCTACGGGGGTCGCAGGAGGTTTTCTGAGGGATTCAAAGGCGTTACAAGGTATTTATAGGAGTTTTTTTTTTCAAAGAGCTTTCATTCGGGTTCAGGGGACTTTAGTTTAGTTTAAGGATGTGTAAGTGCTCGCAACTGCTGGGCATTTCTTTCTGTCAGATATGATTAGTCAACGATGCTTCCAAATACCTCCAACAGAAAGAACACGAGATTCTGCTGGTAGCCTGGCCCGGGTGGTGAGTGCTGAATAGAGTTGGGAATAGTTCATCACACCAACGGGTTCACGGGTACGGTAACCTTTTCTCGGCTCACTACCGAGCACTGAAGGCCAATGACAGTGACCCAACCTCACTCGATGACGATTATACAGAACTTTTAAAATAATCGTCATAGTTCGAAGTAATGTGGAAATTTAAGATTGTTCGCCATGAAACAGGTGAAAGTCAAGTGGGAATGCGACACAGTAAAGAAGGAAAGCAAGTAATTTGGTCCCATTTGATGCTATTCTTAGGATTCATCAGCACGGGTCGCCTGACACATTGGATTGGAGTTACCTGTTTGGTGGACTTTTACCCCCGGAACAGGTGGTCCGTGGTGCTAATCTAAGCCGGCAACTACACGGGCTCACCTTAGTCCCTCCTCCATCCCTTTCCGGAAATTTCTTACCTAAATCCCCAATAGCTCAGAGTACAAATAAAATCCTATCTAGGTGATGTTACCTTAATAGAAGACGAATTTACAATTTTCATTAACCCTTCAGGACGCGCACATTTACATGCACAGATAAAAATAATGAGATTTACACGTCATGTAAACTTCATTTTAGTCATGTAAACTTAGTGTTATGATGGTTTACATGATATATCATGTAAATTTGTGTTATATGTTATGTAAACACACAGAGTCATGCTGAATTACATGACATATAATGGAAGTTTACATGATATTTTATGACTTTCACATGACATGTCATGTAAACTTCTGTGATATCCCACGGTCCAATCTTGTGCATCATATGTCACTGAATTTTACACTCTTTTTTTGATCTGTGTGGGTAATAAAGTGGGTGCACAACTTGCACATCAGAAAGCATTCTAAAGCAGAAGTCTTTTCCATTCCTTGAAATGGAAAGTTTATAAGACAATCATGCAAAATGCGATTGTTTCCTCCGAATGTGCTTGATGCAATTAACATGTTGATTTTATATCTTCGCATAAACAAGCAATTCTTCGCAGCAAGCTATAACGCCTCGGCTACACTCATTTGGGTTTGTAGGAAGATTCCACCCGCTTACGCATCCCCCCGGATGCCATAAAGCGCATGACGAGACGACGCGTGTTGTGTCTGCTCGTCGTGTAGAATTTCTGGAAACAAGTCCCATTCCCATCGCGCTTGTTTAACATACATATTCGTCATGTTATTTTAGCAATTTCGTCACTGCATACGTCAGCGTATGTATAGCCAAATTTTCCGCGACGAATCATATAGCAACGCGAACATGTACAGCGAGAGTTCCGTGAACTTGACCCCACGAAAGGAATTCAAATCGCTAGCGAGGACATGTAACGTTTTCTGCGAATACAGACGTGCGGTGCGGCACGAAGCGTCTCCACCACAGCGCAGTGCAGTGTGATCGCTGTAGCTGACTGACTGCTTCTGTTCCAGTCAGCCTAACAGCGTGGTTCGGTTGAATCGTTGAATGCTTGGATGGGGCAACGACGACGACCACGATCGGGGTTGGTTCACTTGAAATTGCGCGCATTCGTGAGCTCTGAGTTGCTGGTTTCTCACAGGTAGATATTCACCTCGAGTGATCGAGTTCTGCTGATTGGAAAACGCGCGCGCAAAATATTCACCACGAGTGATGCGGTACGGCTGGGTGGGTGATTGCACGCGCGAAACGATTGAAATGTCCGCGATGCTAGGTAGTCGTGATTTTAGGAAATAGGTGTGTATTGGAAGAGTTTGTGTTTGACATTTTTCGTTCGCTAAAGTAGCAATTGACAAATTCTTTTAACAGTTCTGAATCTAGTATTTGTTAGTACTGTTATCGTACTCTATCAGAAGTGGTTCCACATTACTATTATCGATTTCAATGAGTGTTGCTAACGCGGAACGGTCGTTGCCTTTTGCTTAAACTTACATAACTTGGGTTGGATTTGCATTGTTCTTATGAAGGCAGAACACTCTAAAAGGGTTTGTGGTTTATGTGCAGATTCCGAATTTGGAGGCGCCATGATCTGTTGGAATTGGAGATGATTTGGTAAAACTTCGTTAATAATTCGGTTGTAAGGAAATGTTTGTTTGCGATTGAGCTTATGCAGAAAACTGGAGGGATTCAACAAAAGTTTTGTATGGATATTCGCACAGGGATGGGAACACTCACTTGCTATTTTCTCAACTCAGAAGCATGCTTTCAAAAACAGTGTAGGGAGGACAGTTTTATCTAAAAGTTTTCCGATTAAAGCACGTTTACCAAAGTCGTGACAGAGCTTTGAAAGCAAATCTCCATGAGATGAGTGTAAATTACGCTAACCTCGTGGAGAGTTGTTTTCATGGCCTCATCACGACTTTGGTACACGTGTGCGACCCTTAGGGGAGACTGGGTAGACTTAATCCCTTTTTCTTAAATTACCTGTAATTTCAAGAAAAACACAAAACTTGATCCGTATTTCGTACACAATGGAAGGTAAGCTTCTATTGCAAGTTTATACACCAAAGAAGGACTTCAAATTATTGTTAAAGTTTTCAAAACTGTGTTTTTGTGGAGGCATGTCTTAAGATGTATTTTTTAAAAATGGGCCACAATTGATCCCCTTTTGAGTACATGGTTCATTTAAAGGGAAAAGGACTCCAGAAGCTTCCTATTCATTTCTTTTAAAGTTGTTTTTTTTTATTTTTGACGAATATAGTGTATTTGGAATTGTAAGATTTTCTTAAAGTGTTAAGGATATGCCGTATTTTGAAAATGGGGAGAATTGATCCCCCTTTTTATGGTGTGTAATAAAGTAATAATTATCTGACACGTTTTATCATTGAATATATGTATATGGGTAAGCCTGGCTTACCAGTTAAGCCGAGGTGAAGAAATCGGCGCTTAAGCCAGGGTGAAGAAATCGCTAATAAATTGCAGGAAGCCGAGATATTTGTACGTTTCGTCTTCAACCATATTCCGATTATTTTTCTCAGGAAGAGTGACCGATCCCTGTGCAACTCTGAAGCCCAACCGTTTCTGATATTTGATTTCACCCAGGTCTTGGCATCGTCGCCAGGATTTTTTGTAGTCAGAAGAATTTTTTGGTGGCCTATGGCTGCCAATCTATCAACACATTCATTACCCAGGATACCACAATGACCAGGGACCCACATTAGTGTTGGCTGGTTTTCCGCATCAGCAAAGAGATCCTGAATGGCCTGAATGAAAGGATATTCGTTTGTATCGGAGCAGATAGCGGCGATCGTATTGCTTTTTTTGCACCGTATTCGACCCCCTGCAGAAATTTTTTGTCACACCACAATATGTTCCCACCAGTTTCAGCATACATTGGTTCGTTTCGCTGCTAGAAATTTTAAGCGTCGGTTACACTTTTTCGGTGGTGCATGGAATAATCGGTTTGTTTACTTGCTACTTTCCTTTGTGATTGACGTGTGAACAAATATTTTAGACGATTCAACATTTGCACGGTAATCTATAAAGCAAAGCAAGATGCAATACTAGCTGAGTCACTAACAATAAATTTTCTTTGATCAGATGGTATTTTCGCAGCGAGAAGTACTGCCGTTCTAGGCCAAGTTGTCCCATGTTATATGGGAATCCCATGTAACATGGGACAATTATGCGTAGAACGGCAGAGTATTGCTGCTGCTTTTGGTGCATTGCACAGTGGGAAAAAAACAGTGCAAACCTACACTAAATTCTGAATCTCACGAACGCATCCGGCTTTTCTAATGAACAAAACGGTTTTAGGCGTAAAATTGTCTGGAGAATCAAATGGAAATGTTAAAACAGACCGCACGGATCATTATCTTGCTCATTTTGCCCTAATTCCCCAATTTTTATTAACATTTATATGAAACTAGCTCTAAAACAATTATGAAACATGAATGCGGTTTGCCTTGAAGGACTTTTGTGAAGGATTAAGATGTAGAGAATCGATTTGAAGGGATTGCAGTGACCGCATGAATGTATTTATGCTTATTTTACCCTAATTCCCCTCATATATAGAATTTTGTATGAAATTAGCTCCTTACTCGCAAGAAAATTATGAGTGGTATGCTAAGAAGGCTTTCTTTAGTGGATTATGATACAGGGAATCGAATAGAAATGGTTGCAGTGACCGCGTGAAAGTTATTATGCTTATTTTACTCTAATTCCCCACATATATTGAGTTTTTTTTTTATGAAATTAGCTCCATAATTCACAAGAAAATTATGAGTGGTATGCTAAGCAATAGTTTTTTAGTGGATGATGATACAAGGAATCGATGAGAAGTGATTGCATTGACCGCGTGAATGTTATTATGCTCATTTTACCCTAATTCCCCACATATATTGAGTTTTGTAAGAAATCAGCTCCTTAATCGCAAGAAAATTATGTGTGGTATGCTAAGAAGGCTTTCTTTAGTGGATTATGATACAGGAAATCGACTAGAAATGGTTGCAGTGACCGCGTGAATGTTATTATGCTTATTTTACCCTAATTCCCCACATATATTGAGTTTTGTATGAAATAAGCTCCATAACTCGCAAGAAAATTATAATTGGTATGCTAATGGGTAAAATGAGCATAATTACATTCATGTGTTCACTGGAATCTTTTTTAATCACCGTGTATCATAATCCACTAAAGAAAGCCTTTCTTACATACCAGCCATAATTTCCTTGCGAGTTATGGTGCTAATGCAACACAAAACTCAACATATGTAGAGAATTAGGGTAAAATGAGCATAACTACATTCGCACACACACACACTGCAATCACTTCTAATCTATTCCTTGTATCATCATCCACTAAAGAAACCCTTCAGAGCATACCACTCATAATTTCCTTGCGAGTTATTGAGCTAATTTGATGCAAAACTCAATATACGTGGGGAATTAGGGTAAAATAAGCATAATAACATTCACGCGGTCACTGCAACCATTTCTAGTCGATTCCCTGTATCATAATCCACTAAAGAAAGCCTTCTTAGCATACCACTCATAATTTTCTTGCGATTAAGGAACTGATTTCATACAAAACTCAAAATATGTGGGGAATTAGGGTAAAATGAGCATACTAACATTCACGCGGTCAATGCAATCACTTCTCATCGATTCCTTGTATCATCATCCACTAAAAAACTATTGCTTAGCATACCACTCATAATTTTCTTATGAATTATGGAGCTAATTTCATAAAAAAACTCAATATATGTGGGGAATTAGGGTAAAATTAGCATAATAACTTTCACGCGGTCACTGCAACCATTTCTATTCGATTCCCTGTATCATAATCCACTAAAGAAAGCCTTCTTAGCATACCACTCATAATTTTCTTGCGAGTAAGGAGCTAATTTCATACAAAATTCAATATATGTGGGGAATTAGGGTATAATGGGCATAATTACATTCGCGCGGTCACTGCAATCACTTCTCATCAATTCCTTGTATCATAATTCACTAAAGAGAGCCTTCTTAGCGTACCACTCATAATTTCCTTGCGAGTTATGGAGCTATTTCATACAAAACTCTATATATGAGGGGAATTAGGGTAAAATAAGCATAAATACATTCATGCGGTCACTGCAATCCCTTCAAATCGACTCTCTACATCTTAATCCTTCACAAAAGTCCTTCAAGGCAAACCACATTCATGTTTCATAATTGTTTTGGAGCTAGTTTCATATAAATGTTAATAAAAATTGGGGAATTAGGGCAAAATGAGCAAGATAATGATCCGTGCGGTCTGTTTTAACACTTCCATTCGATTCTCCAGACAATTTTACGCCTAAAACCGTTTTGTTCATTAGAAAAGCCGGATGCGTTCGTGAGATACAGAATTTAGTGTAGGTTTGCACTGTTTTTTTCCCACTGTGCATTGGTTCAGAATGCTATCTCAGTGTCGGGGCCAAACACTCCGACTACAACACGGTTGGACTTGGACAGTTTTGAACCGTCTGTATAGTACACATCAGCATTCGGGTAGTTTTCAGACCATTGTTCACAGACTTTGTTGAGTTTATGTCACCGTAAAATCTTATATATTACGTTTGTTGATGATTTTCGGTGAAAGTTTAAGGGCACGGTTTGCCTGCTTCGAGAGGTCCTGCTCCCTACCTCTAGTTCTCTTCAAGTAGCCCATTGCGCGAAAACAGTGTCATGGTCGAAAAGCCTACACACATGCCGTTGTTGCGGGAATTGATGGAAGAAGACCGGACAGAGTTCGGACACAGTTATTGTACGCGGGCGATAGGATCTTCGAAAGATCTTCCAGAGATTTCTATCCCGTAAAGCAGCCAGCTATTGACTACAACATCATGGTGGACCTTTTTTTTCTCGAGCTATTCGTGCGATTCAAATTATGAGAATACGAATAACAACAATCAAGCGGTAGTGGTAGATGCGACGTTACCAGCAAGAATCTCAAGCAGGCCCTGTTAAGACTTCGGAAAACAATGACGGCGGCCAAGCAAGACCATGAGAAGCTTATGGCAACTGTGGTAGAGGCAGAACCCATGAGCGTGCATTCAAAGGTTCCGAGTTCTACCCTGATGTCTGAGGTCTTCGCTTTCGTGGGTAGCTCCCAAAGTGTGGCGGATGCGGTTGCTTATGACAAGTAATCGTAGAAGCGTGTGAGGCAGCCGTCATGTGGGGAGCTACCCGAGCAGAGTCTAACAACAAAATGATAGCAAATCGAAAACTCGATTTGTATTAAGCATCAAATTTATATCACATTTTGATATCAGGTTGTCTTGGCTAAATTTGATTTCAAATTTAGATTTCGTTTTGCTGTCACTTCAACAAACTATTATGAAAATCAAGCTTTTAAGTTATTTCTAAACTCCTAGGCAGCCTTGTACAATAAATCTAAGGATTTACCATTAGTGTAATTATCTTATGGCATTTAGGATTTCATATCAATCGAAAAACCACTATATTTAATAGTTATTCCATTTTTTGCACTGATAACAAAAATAGTTATCAATTTGCTATCATTGATAGCAGGAATTGATTTCAGCTTGCTGTTTCGGGAACATTTATCTGCTCTCATTTTTGATGTTTTAACCGTTAAAACGACCAAAATGAAAATAACCTGAGTTATCATAATTTGCAATATCACAACATCAAAATTTGTTTTCAATTTGCTGTCAGACTTTGCTAGGGTACCAGGCAAGGCAAAGCTAGGCGGTCGTTAACCCCGAAAGTTGGCAGTAAAGCTGGCAAGTCGGACCCCAGTCGAGCGTCCCGGAAGGACGGGAAAGGTAGGCCTGAAAAAGCCGGCCGGTTCTGGATCGAAGGGAACAGGGAGTTGCGACCACTGATTCAAGGATTCAAGGCGTGTTAGGAGGAGGACGCCCCTCGGACCAAAGTAGAGCGGAAAATGAAGACAAAGAAACCGTAGGAAGTACATGAGCGTAAGATCACCAGGCCTAGGAAACGTAGGAGGACAGGTGTCAAGCGTGAGAAAGGCGGTGCGCTTGTCATCCAGACAGAACTGTCCAAGTACTCGGAAGCCTTGAAGGCAATGAGGGGCGAAGCCAAGATCTGGGAGCCGACGTGCGTAGTAGTAGACGTACTCGTACAAGCAGGGATAGGGTGCGACTCAAAACTCTTTGCACACCCGCACACGCTGCTACGAGACAATACAACAAATCAAAAGCAGGCGAGTGCGTGCGGCGAGTGGTGTCTGTTGAGCAGATTTTTTCCCCTATGGTTTATGAGGAAAAAAAGGCGGCACCCGCAAGGCTAGGCGGCCGTTAACTCCGAAGATCGGCAGTAAAACCGGCAAGTCGGACCCCAGCTAGGCGTTCCGGTAAGATGGGAAGGGTAGGCCTGAAAAGGCCGGTTGGTTCTGGATTGATGGAAACAGGGGGCTACGACCACGATTGATTCTCAACAACCACAAGTCAAGGCGTGTCGGGAGAAGGACCCCTTTTGGACCAAAGTAGGTCAGAAAAAGAAAAAAAAATATGGAGAAGAGCGTAGGGATACATATCCACGGCGGACATAGCAGAGTAGGTGCCAAACGCGAGAAGGGCAACGCGCTCTTCATCAAGACCGAACAGTCTAAGAACTCGGGCGTCTTGAAGACGATGCGAAGCGACGCCAAGGTCGTGGATCTGGGAGCAGACTCGCACAGTATTACACGTACCCGTACGAATGGAATGAACCTCAAGCTCAAGCGCTACAAGAAGCGCTAGGGCACCGCCTACAAGTGTCTGGCAGAAGAGGTGCTTGGAGAAGGAGTCAAGGTGAGGGCTCTTACAACTGAGGCAACTCTGATGGTGAAGAGTCTAGACAAGATTACCGAAGCGGAAGAGATCGTCACAGTACTGGTCAGTATGCCAACTGGCCTTGCATGAGCCACGGGAGGTTTGCTTCAGGTGTCTGGAACCAGGACACAAGTCATGGGACTGTAAAGGCCCTGGACTTGTGCAAGCGGTGCAGGCGATGCGACGGGGAAAACCATAAGGCGCCATCCATAAATTACGCAACGCTCTAGGGGGAAGGAGGGAGTGTGGCTAAGCATTACGATCCATACAAAAATTTCAGGGTTTTCATACAAAAAAGCATTACGAAGGGAGGAGGAGGGGGGAGTCAAAAAATGGCGATTGTAGCGTTACGTAATTAATGGATGCTGCCTGTTGCGGCGCGCTTGAAGTCAATTTGGTGAAACTGGCAACACATTCATAAGTAGTATTTCGCACAATGATTATATGTATATTGTGATAGGAATTAGGCAGTGTGAAAATTGATATCGGTTGGAGCGGATGTATCTCTACCAGTATAGGCTCTGAAACTACCATGTAAGACACTTACTCTATATTATAAGTATATTTTGAATTCAAACAGAAATATATTTGCAGCATTGAAGCTGACGTAAAGTAAACGCTGCTTTCGATATGAGTTTGGCCGAACTGGAGATGACTACCCCCAACACTGCCTAAGGTACAAGCTGCACCAGTCCACCCAAGTGTTTCATTGGTTCCAAGAAATCCGTGAACAACAACCACCCAACGGGCGAACAAATCACAGTACAGGCACAGACAAACAGACGTAACACTTTTCAAAACGGCATGGCACATGCATTTAACGATCAATTCAAATTTCATTTGATTTGTGTGATCGTTCTACCAGATGTGCTAGTGTTCGATCGCTTTGACGTTTGCCAGTGTAATAGAAATACGCTAGAATCCAATGGCGCTGTAATCACTTTTCTCATTTAATTGTTTTGATAACTTTAATTGCACTAACTTACTATTTTTAAGTGGCCATCTTGTAGAGGACCTTTTGTTTTGGTAAACAAATTTAACTTGACACTTCTAGTACCGCTGTTGACGCTGTAAGGGCGTGGCAAACTAGATGTTAGTCACACGAACAGTCGCGACATTGGACTTCTGTGGCTAGTTATTCTACTGCCAGTGTACACGTTGCTGAACGGTGCAAACGAAAATTACAGGCACTTTGTGTAGTAGTGTGCGTGTCAGCAAAACGTCAAATCAAAATCCAGTGTCGCGCGCGGTTCTACCAACAGGTGGCAGTGTGCTCATGAAAATGACACCGGGCAAAGATTTTGGTGAATTTATTCTAAGAGTTACGTCTGTTTGTCTGTGGTACAGGTAATGCAGTTAAATTTGAATCACTGCCGATGAACCTGAATCTCAGCAAACTGCTTTGTTAGGCAGTTTCTGAGTGGGGCGTATATTGCCATCATAGCGATCCCATACCGAGTACCCGCCGGCAACGGCAATTGATTCGTAGATGGGTCCGGAAAAAATGACGGCGATATGGACGACAGGTAAATATCCCGTCCAGGCGTTGGTGTCTACTACATATGAGGGCTACGTAGTCGCTAAAATAAACGGAGTCTTCTGTCATGCGCCTCCGCAGTGGTCGATCGAACCCAAGTAACACACTTGTCACCGAAGAGTCACGGCGGCGCAGGTTTTTGTTGCGCAGAAGTTACTGTGACTTACTTCTACCAAGTTTTATTTGTTAGAAAAAAGTCATAGTGACTTATGCGCAACAAAAACCTGCGCCGCCGTGACTTTTCGGTGACAAGTGTGTTACTTGGGAAGCTGGGCTGTATGATGACCGTGCTGAAAGAGTGAAGGCCGGTTGTAATAGCGGGTGACTTCAGTACCTGGGCCGTGGAATGGGGAAGCCGTTTCACGAACCAGTGGGGAAAGATCCTGCTAGAGACACTGGCCTCGCCAGATGTCGACCTGGCTAATATCCGTACCAAGAGTGCCTTTTGTCGGAACGATGTGAAGTGGATTACTGACATTACTTTTTGTAGTCCTAGCCTAACAATTGGTTTGAACTGGAGGGTAGATGATGAATTCGCTCACAGCGGTCACCTGGCGATTTGTTACAGTATCGACTACAAAAACAGCAGGCAGCAGGTAGAGGAAGAGGTGGCTAGGCCAAGGCCAAGCCCTCGAAGGTCGAAGATATTATACTTAGACGACGAGGCTCCGCCGCAGTGTTGGTAAAAACTCAAATTCTCAAAACTCATGGTTGAGTTGTTTCACGCGCGATTCTTGACTCGCCAAACTCACCGCTGAAAAAATCATGCATGAGTTGACTCACGATTTCACTCATTGCTTTATTTCTTAGTGTTCTTATTATTTACACCAAAGTTTTTAGGATTATATGATAGAACAGAAGCAAATCTAGCGTACAATAACATGGAATGCTGTTCAAATTGATTTGGATTCGTTTTACAAGCGAACGAGATTTCGGCGGTTGACTCGTGAGAGCGAGATTTTGCATGAAAATCTCGCGCGTGAGAAAATTATTCAGAATCGCGCGCGAGTTTGCTCACGCAGGAGCGGTTAATGAGTCTGCTTTGAGTGTGATTTTACCAACACTGCTCCGCCGTAAGCGGACCTACTCGGTGTAAGCGGTGACGAGCATGCTGGGCAAGGGAGGCCGTCGGACTGGTGGACTCAAGTGATTGCGAACCTACACCGCACCTACTTAAGGCGAAACTGGAAGCATTTCCTCACTTTTTGGTTTTTGATTTTTTATTAAATAACGAAGCAATATTTTCAAAATCGGTTTTCGTGCACATGTAGAGTATAGATCAAGGTATCTTCTGAATTTTTTCTGTAGTGGAAAATGTTTTTCATTTTTGCAGAAACCATTTTTGAACGAAATTTCACGAAAAAATGGTTTCTGCAAAAATGGAAAACATTTTCCACCTCAAAAAAAATCAGAAGGTACCTTGATCCATACTCTACATGTGCACGAAAACCGATTTTGAAAATATTGCTTCGTTATTTAATAAAAAATCAAAAACCGAAAAATTGAGAAAATGCTTCCAGTTTCGGGCAAGGTGACGGATGCAGTGAGCACGAACTGAGGGTGAGCCAAACGAACGGCGGGTGGTGTTCACCGCTGCTAATATCACGCTGAAGACCGAGATAAGGGCAAGCATACCGGAAAAAGAACAGGCGAAGATAATATCGAGTAGAGAATCATGAAGTGTCCGGCATCTCGTAGCGGACTGTGCACAAGACGGCTGTTGGTGGTTGAAGAGCACCTAAGGGGACTGGAAACCAATGACACAGGACCAGACTTGGGTCCAGTTAAGAAGGATGCTTCGTTCGTTTTAGATTCAATGGAGCGAATTGTATTCCAACAAGGATCCAAGCAAGTAGAGTGGGTACAGCTGAAGTCGATACCTACCAATTCACAAGTTCGATGAGATTATTTTACAAAACACTGTGTTGTGTCACATTACTAACAGAAGGCACGTAAAATATGATAAGCGTGTCTCTGATTGTGATGGTTTCGACTAAAAATTGAGCATGAGCATGAGCATGATTGACCGCCCGCGGTTGCTCCTCTGTTATTGCAAGGACAACTACATTTACACAAAGAACCAACAGATGATGTTTGGGATTAGCTTTCTCTTCATTGTGTAAATACTGGAATCCCAATACTTTTCAATAAGCAATACCAGCGCCAGCCGAGTCCGAATGCAGGTCAATTGAGGATAGGGAAGGAAGTTATGACGTGATTCTCGCTTAGGCCAATAACCGAGGAATTCTCTGCGTTACTACGAGAAATCACTAGGAGTTTGGACAGGGGAAATGGAGATGTGTTGAGGATTTTGCCGTGGTAAACGAGTGTAATGTTTTGATTCGCGATTAATAATACGCTCGCGAAGAAATACCCTACTAAACCTTGGACGACGAACGCGATCTTTTGTGCCTCAAAACTCACCCTACATAAGTTATTCATTCGCAGCTAAGGAGAACACAATGCTAAACACCGACGCATCTGTAGTTTGCGTTTCCGCGCGAGACAATGCTGAACGCGATCAATTCACAAGTATTAACAAAATAACACGTGATAAATAAATCAGAAAGATCTTACCGCATGGTTCGCCGTCTATCTTTTACCGACCCTCTCTTTTTCCAGATATTCATGCAACCTTTATTTGAGTCAAAACATTTATTCATTTGGACTAAAATATTACAAATGTCGACACCGAAGATGACGAACCATTCAAATTTTTGTGTTCATGCAAAAAATGAAAGGAAATTATTTATTATCAACTAAATGTGCATTTGGAACTAGCGCCGACACATCACGTGACGAACTTTTCAATATTTGTTAGATAAATACACAAAAACCAGAGCTGCAGCATCTTCCACTAACTAGCCTCGAAATTACACTGAACTGCTACAACAACACACGGGTACGACGATGTGCACATTCAGATTGTCGACGACAACGCGCCCGATCCGAATGAAAAAAGCGGCACTTCCTTTGCCTCCAAAAACACACTAAACCGCCTCGTACGAAGATGAGTACGCACACAGGACGACGACGCGATGCAACGACGAACCAAGACGGGCTCTCATGCAATCTTTACTATTGAGTCAAAACATTTATTCATTTTGACTAAAATATTACAAATGTCGACACCGAAGATGACAAACCATTCAATTTTTTGTGTAAATGCAAAAAATGAAAAAAAAAAACAAATTTATTATCAACTGAATGTGCATTGGGTACTAACGCCGACACATGACGTGACGAACTTTTCAATATTTGTTAGATAAATACACAAAAACCAGAGCAGAATTGTATAAATCCTTTAGCATTAATTATTATTATTATTATTATTATGATAAAATGGAAAGAGCTCACCAATAAACATCCTTCGAAGTGTCCAGTGCGTATGTGCTACAGCATCTTCCACTAACTGGCCTCTTCTCCGAATTCACACTGAACCGCTACAACTACACACGGGTACGACGATGTGGACATTCAAATTGACGACGCAGCCGGCCCGAATAAAAAAAAAAAGCGGCTTTTTCACTTTGCCTCAAAAATCACACTAAACAGCCCCGTACGAAGATGAGCACAGCCAAATCTGCGACGACGACGACGCGGCAGGCCCAAATGAATAAAATGGCCTCTTCACTTTGCCTCCAAAATCACGAAGATGAGCACAGTCAAATAGACGACGACGACGGACGATCCGAATGAAAACGCGGCCTGTACACTTTGCCACCAAAAACTCACTAAATCGCCCGGTACGAAGATGAGCAGTCAAAGGCAGCATCCATTTATTACGTAACGCTAAAATCGACATTTTTCGAACCCCCCTCCCCCCTCCGTAACGCTTTTTTGTATGAAAACCCGAAATTTTTTGTAAGGGCCGTAACGCTTGGCCATACCCCCCCTCCCCCTAGAGCGTTATGTAATTTGTGGATGTCGCCAAATAGACGACGACGACGACGACGACGACGTGCACGCGGACGATCCGAATGAAAACGCGGCCTGTACACTTTGCCTCCAAAAACTCATTCGAAAAAGTGGCATTTCGATTTTGCCTCCAAAAACACACTGAACTCCCCCGTACGAAGATGAGCACTGTGAAATAGACGACGACGACGACGCGCTCGCGGCCGAACCAAATGAAAAAGCGGCATTTCGATTTTGCCTCCAAAAACACACTCTGTGATGGTTTCGACTAAAAATTGTCTAAAAATGCGAATTCTACGAAAGTTGGGAGAGCTTAACGTCTTTTAGTCTATGGGTCGTCTATGAATCAATCATACGATCTACATAGCTAAAAACAGAGGTGACATTGAGGCGCACATAAAATTTTGCATAAGTTGGTACGAAAATCGAACTGTTTGTGAAACTGCGCTTTGCCGTTTCACTTTCGCAAACGCATTAAATGTTTGGCCCCGCGACCCGGCCTTTAATTGGCCCTGCCCACTGCAGGCACCTTCACATCAAAGAAGCGCTGAAGAAGCCACCTTCGTCGTATGACTTTCGGGAAACCCTCCTTTTTATTCGTACATGACTGGGTGCCGCTCGGTGTGTCTACAATTAAGGGTCCAAATTGTGCATACTCATGTTGTTTTTACATAACACACACTGTCTGGTCAGCAGAAGCAGTGCCATCCATCTCTAACAACTCTATACTAGCAGATAGAAACAAAACAAGATTTGAACGTACATCACGCGCAGAAGTATCTACCTACCTGCACAGCACACTTACGGCAAGGAATGGATCTGAGTTAAATTTAATTAAGCATGTCTGTCGGGGCTACCGCCAACTGTGAAGCCAACATGTCTGGTGCGTCTCCGAGTTATGCTCTTGCTTCACATGCGGCTACAAATCTTAAGTACAAACACGTCAGTTGCTGCTCTATGGTGGCTCTATGATGGCCTGTAGCTCTCTCTCTCTTCTTGGCGTAACGTCCTCATTGGGACAAAGCCTGCTTCTCAGCTTAGTGTTCTATGAGCACTTCCACAGTTATTAACTGAGAGCTTCCTCTGCCAATGACCATTTTGCATGCGTATATCGTGTGGCAGGCACGAAGACACTCTATGCCCAAGGAAGTCAAGGAAATTTCCTTTACGAAAAGATCCTGGACCGACCGGGAATCGAACCCGTCACCCTCAGCATGGTCATGCTGAATACCCGTGCGTTTACCGCCTCGGCTATATGGGCCCTCTGTAGCTATTTTTCGCGAATAAGGAAAACTGCCTCACATTAACGTTAAAATTAGGCAATTGTGAGCAGCACCATACGCGGTGAATATTAAAACCGCGGTCGGCTTGGAACGAAAAAAAAAACATCATCTTGAAGGTGCACGATCGGGTCTATTTCAAGACGGTCACTTTACTATGAATAATCGTCTTAGAAATCCTGAACAAACACCATTCCATCCCTCGCAGCGTTACTTATTTATATGTGCAATGGCATATTGAACCCTTCCTGTGTGGTTTCTAAGGGTGGTCGCATTCCAACTGATGCCAAATGATAAAATGTAACGATAAATAATACGCACGACATCTGAGTAGTCGGGTCACCTCATAGTCTTCTATTTCTCCTAACATCTATTGATCTGTACTTCGAACAGTTCAACTGCGTTAACATTTAATAAAAACTAGTTTCTTTTTCTTCCTTACCTTTCCACCCATAGCATTGTGTTTGCTCATACACTCGTCATTCAAGCAGCCAAAAATTCTGCGACGGCACTTTCGGCTTGGATGGAGTTGACTTTGAGCCACTCGCACTCGCACTTTGCTGCAGCAGGCTGACGGGTTGGATCATGGACCCCATTGAGATGAGACGTCGGTCGACGGACAGCCGCCGGTTGGTGCTGGTTGGCGGTTGCTGGTTCCGATTCGACATTGAACTGAATAATCGTTAAAAAATTATAAGTCTTTTTTTTTCGGCGTCACTCTTCGGCAGACGCCTCTTCTCGTCATCCGCACGTGCTCTAAGTGTTTGCAAGACAGTTGTATGCATTATTATTTTTTTTTATTGATTTTTAGTTAGGTAAAAGCCACCAATTCCAATCACCTCATGCTGGGACACTGACTGGTGTTTGTACACGGTATGGCAGCTGAAGAATTGATGCTTAGAAAATTAAAGCTGTCCAAACATCAAGAGAAGTTGGCATAGTTGGGATGTTCTACGAAGAGAATATTTCAATTTTTAATCTAATCGGAGAACTAATTTTCAGAACATCCAACACGATTTTAACACGATTATTACGTGAAATTTGCCAAAAAAGCAATTTTCTCCAAATTTATTCAATCAATCCTTGAACTTTAAAAAAAAGATTGAACATTTCTATAAAGTGATGATGATGATTACCCTGGGCTTGTTAGGGGAATATCTGTAAATAAAAAGAAAATCGGGTTAAGTACTGTTCCTTTGAATTCCACTAAGAATTTGCATCCTTTGACAGATACGTATTTCGACCTCAACTGTAAGGTCGTAGTCAGTGTCTTGTACTTGAGTCGAGTCAAGTACAAGACACTGAAGACGACCTTACAGTTGAGGTCGAAATACGTATCTGTCAAAGGATGCAAATTCTTAGTGGAATTCAAAGGAACAGTACTTAACCCGATTTTCTTTTTATTTATTTATTTCTATAAAGTTCAGACAAAAGATTTCTCCTGACTATTCTCAAACATTTGTACCAAAATTGCTGCTACAAATTATTTCCAAAATTTTGACGTTTTGTCAAAAATGCTCCTCAGCCTTTTACAAACTGTTTCTATTATTCATACGGTACTCTATCACTTCAAAACTCATTATTCACTGTAGTTTTGTTGAAATTTTACTGGAATTGCCTATCCAAATGTAGAGCTTTCACTAGAAATTATTCAAGAAATTCCTCACCACGTTTCTCAAGTTTTTACCCTGCCATTTCTTCAAAAAGTTCAATTTCTGCATAAATTTCCTAACATATTGTAGAGGAGTTCCACTAACGAAGTTTCACCAAAGATAACTCCAGTATTTTTTTAAATAATTTCTCAAGATATTCTTGCAGGGAATTCTACAGAGGGCTTTCCAAGTATTCATCTCGAAATTTATCCAGCGAATCCCTTCACATTTTCATTTTTTTTTTGCAGGAATGCTTTTTACCGGGAATTCCTCCAAAGATGTATTACTTCAGAAATTTTTCAACAAAACTCTCAAGATTTTTTTTCTCGAAGTTCCTCTGGGGGGTTACAGTAACTTCAATTCTGCAAACAAAGACAGAAGCGTTCCCAAAGTGTCAAGTGTCGTGACTTAAACGGTTAAGCGTAACCACCATCTCAATCAGGGTGCTGGTTGGTCCAATGATACAAGTACGGTGCCCAACTCTAATAAAAACGACATTCCACCGTGTGATTAACACGATTTTCACAATTTTTGATCATGTTGAGCCCTGATGAAGAGACCGACCCCAGGATCGAAACGTATGCAATGATTTAGAATAATCAGCGCTTTTCTGTTACTGAAAGCCGAAAAAAATGCCAGGTTTTATAGGAGATAGCACCATATACTTCTCCTGGAATTCATTCATTGAGACCTTTCCTCAGGGATTCTTTCTGAATTTAATCTGAGGACCCTTCAGGAATCCCTTCAGAGATTCTTTCAGGAATTCTTTCAGAAATCACTTCCGGATTTATTTATTGGCGTTTCTCCAAGAGTATCTCAAGAAATTCTTCATAGCATTACTGTTGAGAGCTTTCTAGATTTCCAAGCATTTCTTTAGAGATTCCTTTGAAAATTTCAATTTCCTCAGAAATATCGTTTAGTAATTCCTTAAAGCGATTATTTAATAAAATGCTTCAGGGATCTCCAAAAACATTTCCAGAAGTTCTTCCATTGTTTGCTGCAGAACATCCTCCAAGAATCCCTTCAGATTTTTTATCTATTTAAACAAGATTTTTAGCCCTAGACTAGTTCATCTCGGGACCACGCTTTACTTCCCTTCCGAAAGGAGAACCCACATTTTGTGAGTTTGTCTAGATTCGATCCGTGGTCGTCGTCGTGATAGTCAAGTGTACTAACCAGTACACCAAGTCCGCTCCCCTTCAGAAACTATTTTTTCAAAAACTCCACCAATACCGTTTCTGCAGTATTCATTATTTTTTACCTAAGTTTTCAACAGAACTCTCTCAAGAGTGTCCTATAGAAATATTTTCAGGTTTTTTTTTTCAGGAACTCCGCAGCGATTGCTTCAAAAACCTCTTCAGAGATAACTTTCCAAGTAACATTTTTAGCGAAATTAGACTAGAAGAGATTCTTAGAACCACCAAAAACCAAAATAAAAGGTATTTGGTTTTATGATGGTTGTCAAAACCTCTACAAGACTATACGGTTATCAAAATGTTACTTGGAATGAGGAATTGCTTCAGTAATATTAAAACAATTCTTTTGGATCTTCAGAAGTATCTCTAGAAATTCCTTTAGAAATTTCTTCAGCGAATCCTTGAAAAATTTCTCCAATTTATTTTGTGTAACTCAACTCAATTGTGAAGAAATTTCGGAAGAAAACTCAGGAGATATTTCTGAAGGAGCCGCAGGAGTAGATCCAAAAAGAAACCTTCAAGAAATTTATTCAGTTACCCCTAACAAATTTTTACAAGTGATTCCTGGACGAGCCCTTGGAAAAAATTCGGAAAGAATCGCTGAAGTATCCTTCAAAAATGTTTTGATAAATTTCTGAAAAAAAAATCTCTGGAACAATATTTAATGCAACCCAACATGATTGGGAAAATCTTTAAACTACTGAAGGATTTTCTGGGAATATTTCTGAAGACATCCCTGAAGAATCTGGAAATTCTGAAATAAAAAATCAAACATTTAAAATTTTGTAAAGTATAATAGAAAAATCTCATGACAAATTTCCAAATAAATTTCTGCAGTAGTTTTAGGGAGATTTCAAGAGAAATTCCATTAATTTTTCCAGAGGTTTCCTTCAGAAATTCCTCAAGAGCTCCTTTGAAAATTTTCACATGGATTTTTTTAATTCCACTAGGAGTTTTTTCTTAAATTCCTGCAAAACTTTCTTAAAAAAATCTTCAAGGAGCTCCACCAGTGCCTTCTCAAGGTGTTCCTCCCGGTATTCCCCAGGGGTTCCTCCAGAAACTTCTCCCAAGATAACTTCAGATTTTTTTCTCATAAAAATCTCCTAGGAATTCCTACGGAGCCATCTCATGAAGCCCTTCCAGATATTCTCCTGGGATTCTTGCAGAAACTTCGAAATTGCCTCAGATTACGCTGTTCAGCAAATGTTTCAAAAGTTTTTCTTTGCATCTTCAGAGGTATCTCCAGGAATTCCTTTAGAAATTTCATCAGAAAATCCTTGAAAAACTCCTCCAGTATACTTTGTGTAACTTCAGTACAATCCGTGAAAAAAAATCGGAAAATAATCGTGGATTAATTTTGGAAGGAATCCCAGGAGATATTTTTGAAGGAGCCGAAGGAGCAGTACCAACAAGAAACCTTCTAGAAATTTCTTCAGTTACCTCTGACAAAACTTTCTAAGGGGTTCATGGAGGAAAAAATTTCCGAAATAATCGCTGAAGAATTTTTGAAAAAGCTCTGGATGAATTTCCTTAAAAGTCTATGGAAGAAGTTCTGCTAAAATCCATTGCTGACATTCATGGGGAAAACCTTAAACTACTGAAGGAGTTTCCGGGAATATTTCTGGAAGAATTACTGAAGAAGTTTTTGATTTTTTTTGAAAAAAATCCTTCGCCTAATTTCTGTAAAGTCTCTGAAGATATTCGTTTAAAAAAATCCCTGGAGAAATATCTGAAAGAATCTCAGGGAAATCCCCGAAGAAACCTTAGAAGGTGTGGCCTTGAGCAATACCTGTAAAAACTGAGCAATAACTGTAAAGGCTGAAATAACCTTGTTGAAATTCCTTTAGGAATTTATTCAGAAAATTTAGAAAAACCTTTTATTAGGCTGTCCCAAAAAAAAAACGATGTTCGAAATGTCAGGGTGCTCAACTTTTAAATAAAATATACGCATATTTGAAGTATTTTTGTAGAATATTTCGATTTCCTAAAAAATTGTTTTGAGGTTCCGCCAGAGCAATTTTTGAAAAATTACCTTTTTTCATTAAAATTCTCAATTTTTTTTAAATATACCGTCGTGCGGGGCTTCTTTATACACTTTTTAATGGTTTTTCAACTTTATGACATTATAACTCCCAGAATAGTGAATGTATTTCCACAATTTTTACACATAATAATTGTGAGTATGTATGTAGGATGCATGCAAAATTTGAACTAAATCCATCAATAAACAAAAAAGTTGTCCATACACCAATCGGAGACATCTCATATAGAACCAAAGGGGGGCTACTTTGGACATTTATAATTAAAACAAAGCTGCAGTTAAAATTCCGGGTTTATTTAAAATACTACTTTGTACCAGTACTGTTGTGTACTATATCATACATGATTTCAATAAATATATGCGTTTTTAGGTGGTTCTGTGCTACCTTTGGTATTATGAGCAGCGCGATATTTTAATATAGACTTAAAGGCTGTCTGGGGGCCATCAATCCTTTATTTAGGTTAAACGGTCATTTATAATGTGTATCGATACAAATATTCGATTGTATATGCTACGTCGATACTTTTTGCACGAATTGAGCAACCCTCTGAAATTTATGAACTGTAGAAACAATGCTTACAGAGCAAATGTTCTGATACGTTATGTATATTTTTATGATTCATTCGATGTTTTTTCGCCTCCTGACAAGCAATAAAGGGTTTGTTTGAAAAACAATTTCAACCAAATGAAGGGGAAAATATTGCGTCATAATAGTCCCAAAGACATCAAACAGATTTGAACCATATTTTAAATTCAAAAAATCCATATTCAAAAGTGTCCAAAGTAGCCCCGTGTTTCAAAAGTAGCCCCGCACGACGGTATATATTTTTTTAGAGAAATGGCGAATATGAATAGTTTTATAAGATTAAACTTTCATGGTTGAAAATAAAAAACGGTACATGTATTTTTTTAGTAAATTTTGATGAGAAATACTCAAAAAATAGACCTTTTACCAGCCCTGGCGGAACCTCAACGATTTTTTAGAAAATCGAAATGTTCTACAAAAATGTATTAAATATGAATATCTTTCATTTAAGGGTTGAGCACCTTGACTTTAGGAACATCTTTTTTTTTTTTGGGACAGCCTATCCCTTATCCAAATTCATGTATTTTTGATAGAATACCCGGAAAAATCGTGATTTAAAAAAAAATCTGAAAGAATGTCTAGAGAAACACTTTAAATTCTGTAAAGAACAATGGATAAACCTCATGAGAATTCCGAAGGAGTTTCTGTAGTAGTTTCTAGACGAGATTTATAGAAAAATTTCTTAAGGCATCTTTGGTAGAAATCGTGGAAGAATTTCGGAGAAAATACATGTAGATATTTTTATTTAATTTTTTTCATGTAAAATTTTATTTTTTTTTTTGTAATTTTTAGGAAAATCATTTCAGTGTGTATTCAACTCCCTTAAACTCTTTAACTATAATAGAGTGATTGAAGAAAAATTACAAATACGTTAATTGTTGCGATTAAATACAAAAAAAAAACAAAGACATCTGAAAGGTGACCAAATCATATTTTTTCATTGATTTTTGAAAAAAAAAATCCAGTTAAAAATATAAAAGTTTCGACTGCCCAGGCAAGAAAAAAAAAATACAAAAATGCTCAAACCATACCCCGTCTAAAGGCGGAGTTGGGTGTTAGAGGGTTGGACTACTGAAGGAGTTTCTGGGCATATTTGTGGAGGAATTCCCAAAGAAGTTTTACAAAAAAATAGTTGCTCGAATTTAGAATAAATTTTCTTGGAAATATTCTCTAAAAATCTCTGGAAAAATATTTGAAAGAATCTCAGGGAAATTCCCAAAAAAAAACCTAGAAGGAGTTGCTGAAGAAATTCCTTTAGGAATACCTGTAAAAACTTCTTTGAGAATTTATTAGAAAGGTTTAGAGGAATTCCTGGATACATGGATTTTCTGAAAAAATGCCCAGAGGAAGACGTGAAGTTTCTTTTAAAGGAAGTCCTGGAAGAATGTCTAGAGTAACACAGGAATTTTTGCAGTAGTTTTTAGGGGAGATATCTAGAAAAAAATCCTGAAGGCATCTCAAGAAGAAATTGTAGAAGAATTTACTAAAAATAACTTGGAGGAGAACCCGTAAGGGCTCTAGAAGAAATTAATGCATAATTGCCCGCAGGAATCTCTTCATAAATACCTGATTGGAGGAATCTCTGGAGAAATTTTGAGATAAAACTCTGGAAGAATTGCTAACACTAACTTGTTGGTTTTTGTTTTCAACGAATTACTGTTGAATTATTTTTTTTTTGAGCTAACCCAAAAAAATATGTAAAATAGGAAAATCGGAAAAAATTCTCTAAGAATTGTAAACTATAGAATTTCTAAAGTATAAAACGCTACAAGAATGTCTGAAATTCGAGGAACTTTCTGTAGGAGGAATTTGAAAATATATGGAATAGTTTCTGAAGAAATTCTTGAAAAATAATCTCGTGGAATCTATAGAAAAATTCCTTACAAAAATTCTGCTCATTACTTCAAATCTAGTACGTGCCTTATTGGAATGGAATTGGAATCAGTACTGCAACCACTTTGGGTGTTTTGTTCTTTTCATGAGTTTTGAGGTTTATGGTTTTATAGAAGCCGCAAGACGAAAAGAATTAAGCTGCCGAAATTACCCCTTTTTTACTTACCAATATGAAAACATCTATCCCGAGATTTCAATTTCTTCAAGTACAAAAACGGCCTGCGTCATTGGGCTGAAAACAGTTTTTACTTCCAAAAGTTGTACCATGACAATTTTTATTTTTATGTACCCTTTATACTTTTCCTTACTAGTTGCATTTGATCCTCTAATGTTACAAAGTTGGTTGAAGGCAATGGATTGGTATAGATCCGCTGCACAGTTTGAAACCTGGCGGGCAATGTCACTGGTAAATTGAACAATTTGAACATTTGGCGGCGAGGTGTGCAGTTCACATCCCAAGGTAAATGGGTAGTGGATGGTATTGAACTTGTTCGAAACGAAAAGTGAGTTTTGGCTGATGGAAGCACAAACTCTTAAGTAAAATAAGTCTTACGATCAAGAGCAAAAATAAGTGGAATATGGAATGCCTTTAAAACACGGGGATTACCATAACTAATTCAATGTGTAATTGCTTCAAAGTAATAAAAGAAACATTAGGAATATTGCGCAAGTGCAACAGACCCATCATTTCAAGAACCCGCCAGAAATTTCCTTTTACGTAAATAGTCACGAAGTGCTAAGTGGTTCCTATGCATGCGAATTTCCCCAAATAATTTACGACGTCAATCGCCGACTTCCGTGTCTGTCTTTTGAACCCATAAATGTATAAATATGTACATATCAACAAGATTTGTGTCGCCCGGCCAAGTCACACGGCCCGTTGTTCGTTGGTCGGTGGTCGTGGTGCCATAAACAGCTGAGTCCAGGTTTTGCCGTCGGGAGCCTCTGGCGCAAAAAAGGTGTCAAAATCCAAAGTAAGCAACGGTCGATCATTCCTGTTGACATTTTTCGCGTCTCGTTCAAGGTTAAAGTGGTAATTACTCTGTGTGGCTTGCGATATTACATGTCTAATCACGACTGGCACACATGCCGGAGAGATGCGGGGATTTCTTGTGAATCGACTCTTTGTTGCGATGCTTTTTTAGATGAACTGATTGCAGTTTTCCGTCGAGTTTTAAGAATTGACATTATCGAAATTTGAAACGTGATAATTCAAGTGACAACTCTGAGTGTTTTGCAAGAAACACGAAAGAAATGACTCACTGTTCCACTTTTGAGAGCTTTGCACGACTTGCACTTCAAAATATAATGCAGTTTGAAGCTGTAATTAATATTAACCCTGATCATGGACTGAACGTGGAAAACTCTTAATAACACCCGTTTCAACTTTGCAACATCAACAGCTGGCCCCAACTATACGTACGTCGTAAACTTCAGTTTCACAATCATCTTCTCAGGCAGTGAAAGTAGAACACCGCGTACCAATCAAAGTAGTAGAAAAATCTACCATTTGCCGCAACTTCTAAGCCACCACCAAATCAAGTCGTTATCTAACACACATGATCAGCCAGCATCTTGCAGAGCCCAACTAGCTCAACCGCTGGCTGTTGCAATGACCATAACTCGTTCTGAAGTCACCACTGACTGTCGCTGTCGGTTGGTGTAGTTCATGCAAGCAACACGTACCAAAACAACCAACGAAAAGCTTTCACTTCTAAGTAGTCAGCATAAAACTGGATATTTCTGCTCCTTCGGCAACTCCAACTTGGACTTGGGGCCATTCTTGCCGCGCAGCCAGCGAGCCTAAACGAGACGAGTATGCCCACAGTTTTCCCATACCAACACCAATTCATCGGATCGCGCGCCGCCAAGTGCAGAAACGCGTGCCGCCATGTGTCTTTTGTCGACTCGACCGCAAGTAAAATGCATCACTTCTCCTACGACACGCAGATCGTTAGATCCCACAACGAGCCGGCTTAAAGTCGTTCCAATAAAACAGGCCGTAATCTTTGAATGTGGGTCAAATTGCTTTGCGAAATGTGTCCGCTGTGTCGTGCGCCGACGAACATTCTCCCACCTGACTCGTGTGTGCTTCTTGGGAGCTTAGGAATTCAAATTTTTCCAAGCTCAAGAAAAGCTGTAGTTGGTTTGTTTGTGTGGTCAGTTGCCAGTCCACAAACTGAATGAGGCTGAAGTTGACCAGGACCGCGTGCAGTCTAAGCGTTTGAAGTATACTAAAGACCAAAGAACTATCCATTGGTTCGCTAGCTAAATCTATTAGCGATTCAAGACGATCAGCTGGTTAAGTTAGGGAGGCATGTATATAACAGCCCAACAAATAAACAGGCCGACGTAAGGAATATCTGAGCAGTGGGTAATGTGATTAAAGGCTGTCGTCATTAGGTGCCTAAATAGCCAAAGCGGTAAGCGCGTGTCTATTCTATGTTATCTTTCAATTCTTGAAATCAAGTATTGAGATTGGTACTGAGATTGAAACTTCTAACAACTTTGCCCAGGAAACTTCAAAATACTTTTTTACGCCTTATGCGCCGATATAATGCTGTTAAACGGCTTACATGCTCTATTTTAACCATACAATAGTCCTATCAACAAAAAAGGCGAAATATATCGTTAATGGTCATATAGGTGATTATCATACAAACAAAGCGATGACCAAATTAAACCTGGGTTCATATCTAAAAATCAAAGAGGAGTAATTGGAGAAAACTCGTAGGAACTTCCCAAATGCCTGGAGGAATAATTGAATAAATCCCTGAAGAAAGAATTTCTAGATAAATCTCTGGATGAATTCTCTAAGGATCACTGAGAGTTTCATTGGAGAAAATACAAAAGGAGTTGTTGGAGAAATCTGTGGTGGGAACTCCTTTATAACTTTCTGTAAAAAGCCATAAATATCGATGAAGATCCCATATGAAATGTATGACAAAGTTTCAAGAAAAATTCCGAAACATATTAGCAATACCTAAAAAAAGTCTCTGAAAAAGTCTCTACTGAAATCCATGGACCGTTCCTTAAGAGAATCCCTTATAAAATCTTTGAAAAAATCACGTGAATTTCCAGAACGAACCGCTGGTGAAATCCCTAACTCCATGAGAAATTGCTAAAGGAATTCCTGAGAAATCCCTTGAGAAATCTTTGATGAAATTCCTGCAAAAACTTCTTGAGGCATCCCTTGAGGAATCCCTAGACCGATCCCCAAAAAACCCCTAGAGGAATCCATGGTGGATCCCCAGAGCATTGTTTAGCAAACATGGCCCTGTCCGTTGTCACCTCGTTTTCCGCTGAGGAAATCATTTCAGTAATTCTTATAAAGACATTAAAAACCCCTGGAGAAATTTGCTGTGGAATTCTTGATGAAATGCCGAGAGGGCTTCCCGTATGAGTCCATGGAAGAATTCCTTGACGAATCAAAGAGAAAATTGAAGATAAGGTCCGTGGAAAAAATCCTGATGAAGTAATAGGAGGAATTCCTGAAAGAATAACAGTAGGAATTGCTGTACAAATCCCACGAGAAGTTGCTGGAGGTTTCCCAGTACGAAATGCTTAAGGAATTCAAGCAGGAATTCATGGAGAAATAATTTTAGGAATCCCAGAAGAAACTTCTGGAGAATCACTGGAAAAAAATATCTAGAAGAATACCATGGAGAAATCCTAGGGAACTCACAGGAGGAGTGGAATTTCTGGATTGATCCTGATGAACTCGTGCAGGCATGTCTGGAAAGAAGTAACAAATAATTTTGCCACTTGGAAGAGAATTAGTAGGGTGTGAGTGCCATAAGTAATCTGTAGGCTCCCTTAACTCCCTTCGAAACACGCTGTAACGCCCCTGAGACCCTCCGAAACCCCGAAAACGCCTGCGTAACGCCTCTGAAACATCTGAAGCTTTCAGAAATGCCTTCGAAATCGCCCTAATACTCCCTCGGACCCTATGTAACGAACCTGAGACTCTTAGGAACCACTAAAAACGCCAACATAACACCTGAGCAGAGATGCCAGATATACAGATTTGTCTGTATTACACAGATGTTTGACCTTCTAAAGCCTGCGCACTTTAGAATCGGTACACTTTCAACCGGCTGCCGCTCAAAAACGGAGTCACTTGGAAAAAAGTGTTGTTAGAAGCAATTGAAGCTTATCTATTGTAGATTGTAGGAAAAGTATAAAATTTGCTGTTTTTATATTTTTAGATGAACTATTGATCTGAATTCGTAAATAGTGCCAGTTTTTTCTGCACACATTGAGCAAAAACCAATCATTGTCCGATTCAAGATTTGTGTAGGAATATATAATTATCAAATCCACCAATTACGCAGTATATAATAGTTCTTGGTATTATGATTGTTGATTAAGGGAGGTAAAATATTCCATAAGTGTTTTAAAATTTCCAATATTGCTATGGTAAGCCTTTGAAGGGTTTTATGGAAAATCAAAGACTTGCATAGATATTTAAGGTCAAAAAAGTTGTTTTCACATAAGCTTTAGTTCGGCAAATACGCATACGGGAAGGATACTATACGATTAGTATTGGTATACAAGAAATCAATTATTTGATGCAGAACAATATAATTAATCGTGGCTCGAAAGCTGTATGGACTATTGCTGACGAAATTTATTATATGTGTTTTGATGGCGTGAAATATCTAACGATTTTTTTTAATAAAACTGAATCTACTCAGAAGTTTTTTATTTGTGATCATAGAATCACATCTACAGTTCCATAATCTATATGGTTTTCAGTGTTTTATCCATGAAAACTATCTTATTTTAGGCTTATTATGAGCAGTTAGCCTTATGACTGTTAATTTCCGACTACTGTGAGGGAAAACTGCTAATAATTCCAAAAATAATCCAGGTTTCGATATGGGCCACTTGAATTGGGGAATTGTAGATCCAAAAAACGATCTCAGGAAATATTTTTTCATAAAAAATTAGTGTGAGTAAAATTATGTTTTGAATATAGCGTGAATGGTCAATAAGGCTATAAGTTTATTATGGTCTTGTGAACCATATTTGTCAAAAGTTTAATGTCGTAACTTGTTTTGAGCATATGTTTGATGAGTATAATTTTGTTTCTTGCGGAAATATCAGCCCGTAAGCTGTGAAATGTGAAAATATTGACGATCATTGGTTTGTGCAGAATAAAATGGCATGAATTTCACAATCAGGTCAAAATTTTATCTTGAACAAATAAAAACTGATTTTTTCATATTTTTCCTACAAAACTCAATGAATAAGCTTCATTTGCTTCTTACAACATTTTTTTCTAGGTTAAATCGTTTTTGATCTGCAGCCGGTAGAAAGCGTACCGATTCTAAAGTGCGCAGGCTTTATACAGACAAGATACAGAGCACAGAAAAATACAGATCTTTAAAATGTGATACAGATCACTACAGAAAGCATTAAATTTTAAGTTATTTTCAACAAATTTAAAGAAGACTTTATAAATTGCTGCTTAAACTTGAAACATTTATGAAAATTTGTACATTTCCACACATGTTTAAGAAAAAGAAATATCAATAAAAATTAAAAACCGTCAGAAAGTAGTACATTTTCATTAGATTGTATTAAAATCTAAGACTCTCGGTGCCTAGTATACCCTCAAATACGACGATTCAGTAAAATCTGTTTTGATACAGATTTTTGATAAAATAATCTGGCATCTCTGCACCTGAGTAACCCCAGTCAACACACGATCGCATATGATGTTGAATAGGATGCTAAAGTGGAGGCGATATACATACACTTTACACGCGTTTGAATGGAAGCAGGTACCTTTAAAGTTTCCTGAAATGCCTTCGAAATTTCCTCAAACCACCTAGTAATATGCCGCACACTGAATGACCACGCTTTGGCATGTGCTCGTAACGTTTGATAATGGCCTTGAGTTCGAGCTCATGAAAATGGTTGCATCGAATCATGATATTAGTTACTCGGATTATGAAATTATTAATCGTGATCATGATTTCATAATATAACAAACCTTTATTTTCCATGATTTGTGAATCATAAAAACAAGATTGGATTTGTTTCCGTATTGGAAATACCCCCCTCCCCCCCACAAAGCCCCCTTGGACGCCGTGTAACGCACCTGAGACCAACAGAAGACCCATACAATGTCTACGTAACGCCTGGGTAATACCTCTGAAACGCGCCAAATATCCCTTGAAGCTTTCTGAAATATCTTCAAAATCTCCCTAAAAACCCCTCGAATTCCATGTAAGACCCCCAGAAACCCCGCATCTAAGACCCGTAGAAACCCCGATAACACCTACGTAACGCCTTAGTATTGCTTCTGTTTTCTACAGCGATTTATCTGATTATGATGCAACTCTAAACTCTTTATAGCGTCGCAAAATACTAATACCTTCAGTATACGCTTTGCCAAGTGTGCATTTTTTTTCCGCACACATAATCCAACAGGCCAACAGTGGTCTCAACATTGACAAAACATCGGAAATGTCAAGCGTATGCTTTGCTGTTGGTTGATACGTGCGGATAAGTTTGCACACTCGATAAAGTGTGCTGAAGGCTTAAGAAATATACTGGCGGAATACTAAGGGTCTACAGTGGTACAAATTCGTTTAAACGCTGTTACCGGCAACATTGTTGACCGCGAAACGGTGGTGAAACCACTGTCAGTTCCCTCGCGACTGAGCGGATCCGCCGAGAAGGATGACAGATCAACGTCGACGTCAGACAGTACGAAATATGGTACTGCAAGTACCTGATCTATCAAAAAAATAAACCAATATTGCATGGTTTTAGAGCCTACAACTCTCTTAAACAGCCACCGTCTTGAATATTCAGTTGCCATCTTGAATTTTGGGTGGACATCGTGGATTTTCAGGTCTCCAGGGTTGATTTCTGCACAAAAATCGTCACAGTTTGATGTGTCGCATGATGGGGCTTAGCTCAGTGTTGTATAAGGCCAGTTATACCAGTGCTGGTCCGGATCACTGAAATGGCCATAACTCCGGAACGCCTTGACCGATCCAGACCATGCTCAACAACAAACAATGCGGTAAAAATCCGGTTCGATTCGAGTAATAATCCTAAAAATTGGCTAATGGGAAGTGCCTTAAAAATGAGCGAACCTCTTTTGCGCACAGACATACATACACACATACAGACATCATCCCAATTCGTCGAACTGAGTTGATTGGTATATGTGACTTGACCCTCTGAGCCTTCTATCGAAAATTCGTTTTTGGAGTGAAAATATAGCCCTCCAGTACGCTTCGGTGTACGTGAATGCCGAAAAAAGGCGAAACATCTTGCTAATGGTTAAAAAAAAACATCAGCGATTATCAAACAAACTAAGTAATGACCAAATTATACCTGGGTTCATATCTAAGAATCAAAGAGGAGATCAATTGGAGAAAACTATTAGGGAATTCCCAGATCAATCCCTGCAGAAATAATTGGGGAAATCCCTGAAGAATGAATTTCTAGATAAACCTCTGGATGAATTCTCCAAGGATCACTAAGAGCTGGTGGAGCTGGAGGAAATCCAAATCCATGGTGGGAACTTCTTAATAACTTGCTGTAAAAAACATAAAAAATATCGATGAAAATCTCATATGGAATTTCTGGCAAAATATCAAGAAAAATTCCGAAACATATTAGCAATACCTAAAAAATCTCTGAAAAAGTCTCCATTAAAATCTTTGGACCGTTCCTTAAGAGAATCCCTGAAAGAATCTTTGGAAAAATCACATGTATTTCCAGAATGAATCACTGGAGAAATCCCTAACTCCATGAGAAATTGCTAGAGGAATTGATAAAAAATTCCAAGAAAATCCCTTGAGAATTCTTTGGTGAAATTCCTTCAAAAATTTCTTCAGAAACTTGAAGGGAATCATTGGAGTAACTCTTGTAAATACATTAGAAACCCCTGGAGAAATTTGCTGTGGAATCATTGATGAAATGCCTAGAGGGCTTCCTGTATGAGTCCATGAAAGAATTCCTTGGCGAATCAAAGAGAAAATCTATGAAAAATTGAAGAACTGCTAGAGGAGGTCCGTGGAAGAGTTCCTGGAAAAAAAAATCCTGATGGAGTATAGGAGGAATTCCTAGAAGAATAACAGTAGGCATTTCTGTACAAATACCATGAGGAGTTGCTGGAGGTATCCAGTACAAAATGCTCAAGGAACTAATTCTAGGAGGAACCCATGCAGACATCTCTGGAAAGAAGTATTCAATAAATAATGAATGGCTTAAATTTAAACTTCTAGACTAACATTTGAAAACGGCGTAAGAACTTGGTCCAACATTGTAGTAGATTAAAATATTGCTGTATAGTATAAAGAACGTTAGTGATGCAATGTGTGGATAGATAAGTCAGGGCATTGTCCTACCCATAATTTAACCGAAAATGATTGTTAATGAAAAATATGTTTCACATTTCCGTTAGTTTATGGCACCCACCATTATTATGAAGATTTCCTCGAATATTCTGTAGGTATTCCGAAAGGTTTTACTTGATAATCATCCAAGCACCAAGAGACCCTGCAGATAGTAAACATGTAAATGATTTTTACAGCGATTCACCCTCACATTTGATTTTGATGTCTATATCTAAAAAATCAGCGATTCCACGAGAAGACCTTCAGCGATTCCCCCAACTGAATCCCAAAAAAAATCTATAGGAATCCAAAAAGAAATTATTGGAGAAATCCCAGAATAATTGGGGATATGCCACAAGTAAGTTCATGACGAATTTCGGATGGAATTCCTGGAGGAATTCTAAAGAAAAACAAGAAGAATCGTAAAATAATCTGAAGATGAACCAGCCTCGGACTGAAACTCTCCATAATAAAGCTAATAAAAATAATAATAATAAGTAAAGGAATCCCGCAAGAAATCTTGAAGGGATCTTGGAAGTAATTCCTGATGGAGCTCCGGAATGAGTTGCTGAAGCAATCCAGGGAAGAACTCCTGAAGAAATACTGGAAGAAATCTCGGGTTACATTATTGGAGGGATCTCAGAAGAAATTAGAGGAAGAATCCGTGATGGAACTCCTTCAGGAATCTAAAAAAGAGGTCCAGGAGAATCCCCGGATGGTGCTCCAGAAATTTCGGAAATATTTTCCTGCAGAAATTCAAGAAGAAACTTCTAGAGGAATGCCGAGAGAAATCAAATAAGAATTCCTAAAAGAGACTGCTAGAGGAATCCCAGATTGAACTTCTGGATGTGTCTACGTATCAGCTCATGGAGGAATTGCCGCAAACTTGGTGAAATCCCAGAAAGAATAGTGGGAGGAACCGGTGAAAGAACTTCTCGAGGAATATCTAAGAGTGCCGTCTGAAATTCCTCCAAGAGTTGTTTCTGAGATTCCATAAGGAGTTCCTTCTATTATTTCTAAGGGTTTGTTTCGGGATTCTTTCAGGAACTTTCTCAGAGGGTCCTCCAGGCTCTCCTCCCAAATTCCTCTAGAAGTTTCTTCCGCGATTCTCGCTTGAAATCCCCCGGAAACCCATTCTGGAACTCTCTCAGATGTCCCTCGGATGTTTTTTTTATAAAAAATTGCTCCATGAGTTTCGTATTAAATTCTTCTTCTTATAAAATTCCTTCAGAACTTCCTTGGGCAATTCTACCAACAACTTTTTAAGAAACTGCTCCACAAGTTTTGTAAGTAATCGCCCATAAGACCCAGAAAATAAGACGGGCTTGGTGGTCTAGTGGCTACCGTTTCTGATTCGTGTGCAGAGGGTAAACTGTCTCCTCCTCTCTACATATACACCTCATGTATATCCATACGTTCCTTAACACATTACAGCACAGTGTCAATCTATCAAATAATGCCTAATGCAATCAAGTGAGCTGTGCCACATTATCTTCAGAGTAATAAACATACTAATCTTTCACCTTACGCCCGGAATCCACGCACCAATGTGTGAACCCTTCGCCAACCACATTCCACCAACACTCTGATATCCGCATGAATCTGTGCAGACGCTGAGGTATTTTCAGTCTGCTGTGAAAACAAACGATTGCAATCAACACTTCCTTTCGCTTCCCCACATTGACTGGCAACCTGACGTAGCAGGCGCCATCGTCGCCCTAAAATAGTAGATCACCAACACGCATACACTAAAGATGGTTAATAGTCCCCATTAGATATCTCATTGATTCCTTGTATGCCAGTTTAGCTGGTCTGGCTATACTCGAGTAGCATCCACCCATGGGCGGTCAATCAAGCTTAAGCAATCGCCCAGCCCTAGTAACATTTTTTAGTCGAATAGACTAGAAGAGGTTCTTATAATCATCATAAAACCAAAATTAAAGATTTTAGGTTTTATTATGGTTTTCATAACCTCCACAAGACTAATTGGCCATCAAAAAGTTACTTGGGAGGAGATCCCTCTACGTTTTCACCACTACTCGTGGGATTTCCTTCTCGAAATCAAGCTTGGATTCCAAAAAAAAATATATAAGGACAAAGGGAAGAATCTGAGAAGAAGCATTTTATGGTATTTCTGAACGAACTAGATAAATCTCAGAAGCATCTCCTGGGAAAATTACGGAAGGCAAATTTGTAGGAATCTCGGAAGGCATTCATGTAAGAATCTCGTCAAAAGAATCCTGGGAAATTCCTTAAACTCCTGGAGGATTTCTGAAAGATGTTTCTGGAGAAATTCAAGAGTGCCATAAGAACTTACTGCAGGAATCCTAAATGGAACCGCTTTAAGAATCTTAGAAGAATGTGGAGCGGACCAGGTGTGATGGTTAGAACACTTGACTATCACGCCGAGGACCTGGGATCGAATCCCACTCCCGACACTCACAAAATGTGAGTTCTTCCTTCGGAAGGGAAGTAAAGCGTGGGTCCCGAGATGAACTAGCCAAGGGCTAAAAATCTCGTCAATACAGATAAAAAAAAATCTCAGTAGAAATCCCTGGAAGAATTTTAGAGGTCACGTCTGATGGAATCCTGGAAAATTTTCTGAAATAATCTTGAGTTATCCCTGAATCACAAATAAAATTCTTGGGAGGTTTGGAACAATTTTGATGAGGTTTCCGCAGGTATTTGGAAGCGAAAATCCTTCCAAGATTATTCCGAAAATTCCACCCGGATACAAGGATCGGAACACTCACTTGCAGAGAGTTACAATCAATTGATATTTTCTCAGCCCAGAAGCATACTACCAAAAACAGTGTATGGAGGGCTTTTACCTTGTAGTTTATCTGAAAGTTTGCCGAATAATGTAGGGGAGACTGAGGAGACTTGATCCCTGGGGAGACTTGTTCCCCCCATATTTTCTCGGAATCAAAAACAATTTTCTTCTAGCATAGTTTTTCCAAAACTACGTCTGGGCAGACGACAATTTTTTGCCTACAAATGATTTTGATTGTACATTGCATTATTTTTCAATGGCTGATGGTTAGTTTTCAGTCCTTCAGAAATCTTTTGGGCGATTCTCAATAACTTTGTGATAATTGAACCAAATTGTGTCAAAATTTCACAGCACATAGTATAAATAAAACACACTCAAACGTATTTATACAAATAAGGCTGTTATATAAATATTTAAATTAATGTAGCTTAGTATATACAACAGTGGCATTGGGGGACTTGATCCCTCGAAAGCTACGCACACATTATGCATGTGAAAAATAAAATTCAATTTGGAAGCCTCTATTTAATCGGAATTCTAGTACAGTAAGGACCCGATTTTGTCAGCCCCTGGTAGCATTTTAGGCTGACAAAATCGGGTACCTGACAAAATCGGGACATTTTTTAAAATCATTTTTTTATTCATGAAAAGTTGTTCTGAGCACGTCAGAGACGGAGATAGGTGTGGAAGGTCTGCTTTGGGTTCGTTCAAGTATTACGTAACGCCAATGAAAGGGGGGGGAGGGGGGTTCAGCACTGTGTTACGCTTCATACAAAATTTTAAAATTTCTCTTTCAAAAAAAGTTACGCGGTGGAGGGATAGCGGATAGGGTCTAAAACAGCCAAATTTTGCGTTACGTAATATTTGAACGAACCTTTTGTGGTAAAAAAATCGAAAGGGTGTTAAAAGCACAGAAAAAAAAAAATGGTATTTGGCAAAGTTAACATTCAGTGCTTTTTTTATAGCAGAACTATTAAATCTTTAATTTCTTTTCCTTCTTGTCATAACATCCCTACTAGAACACAGCCTTTTCCCAGCTTATAGCAATTGTGGTCTATAGAAGACAGTTGACACTGGTTAACGCAGTTTAAATCATAACATCTAACTTTAGCTGTCAACGAATGAAAATGAAACAACAAGTATGGACATTCAAACTGTCCGAAATGGCTACGTTTCCGCTGCCTTCCCACTTTAATTTCCAAAGATTAGGCTCATTGAAATCTATGAAGAAATGTTCGGGAATTTTTTTAGAGAAACTTCCCGAGGATATACGGAGGACATTCCGGAAGGGATCCCGTCAGTAGTTTCTGCAAAAACCTTTACAGGAGCTCCGGATAAATCCCTTAAGTAATTTCTGAAAAAATCCTTACTGCAATCTCCGTAGAAACCTCTAGGGGTATTTCGTTAGCATTTTTGAAAAATCATTGCAATCTTTGAAGAAATCTCCTTGAGAAATCCATGGAGGAATTCCTGCAAAAAAGTACTGGGGAAATATCAGGAGCAGTTTAAGGAGAAACCATATCAGAAATGAATTGCAGAAGAATTTCCAACATAATTTTCGAAAGGAATTTCAGAAGCAATTCCAAGGGATTTTCGTAAGAAATACCAAGAGGTAACCCAGGAAAAATCTCAAGCGGGACCTCCGGAAAATCCATAGAGGGCCAATTGCCCAATTGGGAAATCTAATAGAGGAATCATAGTGAAAACTCTAGAGGAATTCTTGTAAGAGCAATAACTGAAAGCATTAATAGAGGAACATTTTACAAAATTCTTAGAAGGATCCCTGAAGGAACCCTAAGAGGAATTCTTGAAAAAATACCTAGGAAATTTGTTACCCGGCGGGTCGGATGGACCTGCCCTAGCACGAGAGACTCTTAGGGTCGGCGTGAGCTCGTCAAGGGTTCAAGAAAACGCACTCTTCTTTCTTAAATTGATTTATTTTGACTTACGAGGTGTGTGAGTGTGGGCAGTGTGGTGTGTAACTCGTCTCGATGAGGCCGGCCAGCGGAAGTGCAGCACGTGGAGGGGTTCTTGACGATCTGGCGGGGTTTCGGGCAGTCCACGGGTCCAGGACGTCCTAGTAGGATTCCGGAGGTCTTCGGAGGGCTCCAAACGGCCGTCCGGGAGGTGCGTTGACGGACGAGGCCAATGTTTGCGGTGTACCGGGGTCTTCCGGGGTTACACCAGGGTTCCGGAACGTTGCGGACTCTCGAACGGATCGACGTGCGGGGCACTGGGTAGACGGGGGCCCTAAAGACCTTCTAGGCTGCTTTCAGTGGTTCACCACGGAATTTGGCGGCTCGTGGGAGATCTTTAGCAGGCCAACGCTAATGGGTCCTAATAGGGGTTAGGATTATATTTGGCATTAGGGGAGCTACTGGGTTGTTGTAGGAACTCCTTAAAACGGTTATCCTTCGGTTACCATACCTGATTCCAATGTAGAATTCCACTCAGGTGGTTATTAAAACTTTTCAAGCACCGACTAAACTGTAACGGTCACTTTGGATTTTCGGTTAGATTTCCGTGTCTGTTCGCTTTGAGCTCAAGATCTGAATAGGCTTTAGCTTTAGCGCTATTCGACCCAGTAGCCTTCTCCCTCTTTCCCTTCCTTTTCCCTCATTGGACTCTTCTATTTCTCTTTTTGACGTGGCTTATACATATGGCAACTCTCTTATTCCCTTTTTTCGAACCCTCCGTGCTTTTAGATTGTTAGGCGTGTTCAAGGTGTTTTCGTGTATTAACAATTTTTGTCCCTAGCTCTATCGGAGTGATTATACAGTACTAACAATTTTAACAATTATTAACAAACAAATAACAATTTTACTAACAATTAACAATAACAACAAACCAATAGTCATATTCTGTATTATATTTTAACTAAC
Organism: Aedes albopictus; assembly: GCF_035046485.1. NCBI lineage: Eukaryota > Metazoa > Arthropoda > Insecta > Diptera > Culicidae > Aedes > Aedes albopictus. The sequence continues at coordinate 510,761,087 of NC_085137.1, read as the reverse complement.
AATTACTAACATTACTAACATCAAATCTAACAATATTCTAAAAAAAATCAAATAAACAAACGCAGATCATCGCAACGGTAATAAATTCGCTAGATTTATTTATCACTAGGTTGGCTCCAGGGGCACGTTCTCTTCCATTTGGAAAATTTGTGCCTTCCGTAGATTTATTCATGGACTAATGCACGCAGTAATTCATATAGGAATTATTTCAGAAGTATCTACAGTATACTCTGAATACAATACATCACTAGTGAAGAATTTCTGAAGGAATCTCAACAGGAGTTCGTCAACCTGCAAATGTAGGAGGAATTCTTGGAGAAATCCTTGGAGAAACCCCTAGATACATAGCTGTAGGAGGAGTTCATGTAGAAAATTTTTGAAAAAAAAAATGCTGTAAGAATATTAGCAAAACTTTTGGAGGAATCCTAGCAGGAGTTCCAGAACAAGTCTCAAGAAAAGCTTCTGGAGAAATCACAGGAGGAATGCCTGAAACAATCTTAAAGAGACACACCTTAATAAATCGTTAAAAAATTCCCGGAAGGATTCCTTTAAAAACTTCCGGCGGTATTCATGGAGAAATACCAGCAAAAATTGTTACAAGAAACCACGCAAAAGTTCTTGAAGGAATCGCAGCAAGAATTGTTTGGGGAATCCCATCTCGAATTCCTGAAGAATTTCTAATGAATACAATTCTGACAGCAATTTTTGAAGGGAATCTTCAATACAAATCTCATAATAAATCTAGACAAACATGTAAAAAAGGGCGGAACAACCATTGCATGTCTCAAATTCTTCCACTCCGTCTAGGTGTATTTCAATTCATTTATGGAAACTTATCCCGTTATCAGATAGAGGGGAGTCTGCTCTATCTGTGACTGGTCAGAGATTACATGAAAAATGGGCCATGTGCTCAGAAGGAAGGGAGAAGCAATAATTCGAAATGGTTGTTGCGCCAAATGTTAGTCTATCTGGATCAATCCAAACAAGTAAACCTAGAGGAATCCCAGAGATGCCGGAAAGAAGTAAATGGATTGACTTGTAATCACAACAACAGGCAGCGTTTATTGTTTGTTCTGTTCCTGAAGAAATTCAGAAGAATAGTCTTTAAGCCCATATAGCCGATGTGGTAAGCGCACGTGCAATCACAAAACCATACTGAGGGTGAGGTGTTGTATTCCCGGTTAGCTCAGAACCATTTCACAATCGACATTTACTTAACTACCTTGTGTATAAAATATCTTCATGACTACCACACGATATATGTACAAATGCAAAATAAACATTGGCTGTGGCGGATCTAAGCTAAAAATTGTAAAAGTTCTCATAAAATACTAAGCTGAGGAACAGGTTGTGTCCCAGTTGGAACGTTACGCCAAGAAAAGAGAGAGCTGGTATCTTTTAGCAATTTAAAACAATATTGGTTTAAAACATTGGCGAGGGTTAGGTGCAAAAATTGCCTCAATGTGTTGATTTGCAAAACAAGTTTGGCCGTTTTCAAAAATTACACGAGTTTTGTACATTTCGTAATTTTTCTATGATGCCTAGAGACATCAACTGCATTAATAATAATTATAAAATTGAAATTCTAAATGAAATACAAATTTATTTTTTACTTCAAAAAAAGGCTGACAAAATCGGGTCAAAAAGCTGACAAAATCGGGGGTAGACAAAATCGGGGGTAGACAAAATCGGGGGCTGACAAAATCGGGTCCCCACTGTAGTTAAACCTGGCTTAACGCTTAAGCCAGGGTGAAGAAATCGGCCCTTGGAGGTATTCGCCACACAGCAATCTAGAAGGAACTGCAGGACACGTTCTTGCATCGTGTCAACTGTGTTCTGAGAAGCTTTCTGTCAGCCGGCAACAAGGTTAAGGTAATTAACACGTTCACTGTGCCCCTGTTGATCTGCAGCTTTGGGGTGTGGATTAAAACTGACCTCGAGGCGTTAGAATGAGCTGTACGAGCGGCGTTCAACAAGCACCGCATGCGACATCCAAAGTCGTAAATCAAGATAGTTACCCTGTCACGCGCAATAGGAGAAAGCAGAGAAAATAGGTAGAGAAGCGAATAGTATGAAGCCAAAAATACCTTATCGAACCGTCAAACTGGTATCCTAATACAGGCATACCTCGATAGTACGTACACCACCGCTTCGTTTAGTGTACGTACTATCGAAACGTACGTACTATCGAATCACAAATTATTTTTTCAATTTTTTTTTCAAATCAAAGAATGTTATTTCTAGAACGTCAGGATTGCCAAAAAATTACATGTGGCCTAAGGGTCCGTTTATTAGTTACGTAATATTGCTTGTTTAGGATCCTATCTTTATTGGAAAAATCTTCTTGTGCTCTGGGGATGCTTCGTAGAGAAATCTCGTCTCTGGGAACTTATATTGATTTTATTTGAATTATCTTTTAGAACCATCCAAACTGGTCTAGATATAATTAAATCGATCTAGATCAGTTATATCTTGTTATAGAAACATTCTAGAAGTATTTTCTCCTGTAATATTTATTGTCGTGATATTTTCAAAATCTTCTGAACATTGCTCCTTCTAGGACACCAAGAGCTTAAATTCTTAACGAGAAGGGATTCCTAGAGGTATCCCGGAGCTCTTGGAGGAATCCCGGAATTCTTGGAGGAATTCAAGGAAAAATTATTTGATGAATTTTAGAAAGAATGCCTGTAGGAATCTCGGAATCAATTTCTGGAGGAATCTTGGAATGAATTCATGGAGAAATCCTGGAACGAAATTCCTGGAGGTATTTAGGAAGAAATTCCTGAAGAAATCCTAGAAGTCCCGAAAGTATTACAGAAGAAATTCTTGGTGAAGTTTCGGAAGGAATCTCTGAAGAAATCTCTGAAAGAGACCCTGGAATCTCATTAGGAATCGCCGAAGAAACTCCTGGAAGAATCCCTAAGAAATCCCAGAAAGAATTCCTGGAGAAATCTTGGAAGTTTTTGATGTTTTGTGACCTTTTTGTTTACGTTCGGACTTCAAGAGATTTCTTCCAGAATTTCTCAAGAAGTCCCCGGAATCCTCCAGGAATTGCATCCGACATTCTCCGAATAGTTTCTTTTAGGATGTCTTTAGATTTTTTTTTTGGGCTTCCTAGAAATTCTAGCAACTTCACCCAGAGCTTCTCTAGGAGTTCATTCGGTTATTTATCAGAAATTCTTTACGAGATTCCTTCAAAAACTCCATGCAACAATCCGTAAATATTTATTCCTGGAATTTCATACAAGATTCTTCCCGGAGTATCTTTTGAAAATTCTTCAGGAATTCTTTCTGAAACCCTTCCAGAAATCCTACAAGATTCCTGACAAGAACTTCATTCAGTATTACTCTAAAAGCTTCTCCGAGATCCCTCCAGGAACTTCTTCCGGTTTTTTTCGGAAGCTACTTCTGATTCAAGTATTTCTTCTGGGATTCCTACAATAATTTAACCAGGTAATCATTCTAGATTTTTTCCAGGATTCTTTCGGAAATTCCTTCCGAGATTCCTCCAGGAATTTCTTCTTGGCGACTGTCAGGAATTACTTTTCAGGAATTTCTCCCGGGATTCCTCTTAGAGCTTCTTCTAGGTATTCTTTCAGAAACTGATTTCGGGATTTCTTTGAGAACTTTTTCCAGGAATCATCTAGGAACTCTTTTTTGGGTTTCTACCAAGAGCTCCTTCAGGAATTCCTGCAGACCCTTCTGGAATACTTTCAGAAGTTTGTAATGGAAATCCTCCTGGAGTTCATTATGATTTTTTTGGAGTAATTTGTCTTTGGAATTCCTCATGTAGTTCCTGTAGGATTTTCTTGAATAAACACAGGAAAAAGCAACTTAGTTATAGCTTCTCCTAGAGGAATTCTAGAATAAGTTTGTGGAGAAACCACGGAAGGAATACCTGAGAGAGTTTCAGGAAAAATTACTAAGGTAATCCTAGAAGGAGTAATGCTGAAGGAATCTCGAAACTAATTTCTACAGAAATCCAGGAATCTCTGGAAGAATCTCGGGAACTACCTGGAACAATCTGGTAAGAGCATTTGACGGAACCCCAGGCGGAACCTCTCAGAAAAAAAATCCTGGGAAAACCCAGGAGGGAACTTCTGGAGGAATCCTTAATAAACTTCCGGAAGAATTTCATTAAGAGCTTACGGAATACCAGAAGGAAGCTCTGGAACAAATTTGTGGACAAACCACGAGAGGAGTCCCGGATGAAATTCTTGTGGAATCCCAGAAGGAACTCCATGAGGAGAGCCACTAAGCCACCATCAAGTTATAAAACAGCACACGCACGCATACCCCCCATTTTGAATTACATAAATGCAACCTTTCATGATAAGCTGGCGAATTTCTTTTAATGCGAGAGCTGACGATTTTTTGTCCGAATCGTAAACAACAAAGCCACGCAACGTCAAAAACTAAGAACGTTTTCCTTAGCAACCGCGGCCTGCAGTGCCTTACGGTACTCAAAGTTGTTTGAATTTCCGAACTCATGGAAAACTGTCAAATATTTTATACGTATCGCAAAAAAACATTAATTGTTGGAAAACGAAAAAAAAAATAACAAGTAAGTGAACTGAAATCAATGGTTTGGATAAGTAACTTGATGGGTTTGATTCATGTTTTGGAGAGCAATCTTCGCCGAGAAATTTAGATATTTTTTATTACCACACAAAATAGAACCATCATGTGCCTTTTTATTTTATTACAACGTTCTATTGGTTAAGAAAACGTTTAGTTAATAACTGTGCAAGTGTTTTTATACCTGTTAAACTGTTTATTCTCCCAAACTTTTTAGGTGCGTGACCCCCTTTTGCCAGTTGACGTGCTTTCGGCGACCCACCATAGAAATTCCCTCGTTTGTTGTCTGTTACAGTAAATTGTTCAACTGACCCTCGCGACCCTCTGGATGAAGACTGGCGACCCCCCTGGGGGGTCGCGACCCACAGTTTAGGAAACCATCCCAAGTAACAATCAGCATGCCTTGAAGGTTTATTCATGTTTTATCCTGGTTTTATACGAGCATGTCAAAAAGCTAGCTGTTCTAAATTAGTTTTATGTGGTAGTTTTATACTTTGAACCTTTGGCGTTCCATAAAACTATCATATAACTTCTGCTATAAACATCTTCAATTAAAGACTTGCAAGTAGACATGAATTGGTTTTATCACTTATTATATACCATTTCAATAAAACTTGCATTTGCAGTTATGGTCGGAGAGATTTTTTTGTAAACAAATACACAAAACTGTGAGGCAATGCATAAAACCAACAAAAGATTTCGTGGCCGTAACATAAACCAAAAAAATGCTGTGATAAAACCGCTAGTTCTATCATGAGCTCAGTTATGACTACCTCAAGAGGGTTAGCCCTATTGGAGGAATCATCAGGAACACAGAGTTTTATCAGAAAAATATGTCGCCTAGCCGGGATAATTCATGTAAATACAGAAAAATTATTACTCAATTTTATGACTTCACGTACAGCTTAAGATCAAATTAAACCATACAACACGTTTCCGTCATTTTATTTTGTCAGAAAAATAACATAATGTCTTTTAAACGCCGCTGTGTTGAAAAAACCTTTTTTGCACTCAATTCCACCGAGTAAATTAAATGCATTTAACTTCCAAATTATGCATAGTTTGTGTGGCGCACTTAGTTTTTGTCATTATCACAGTCACATTCGCCACAAATTTTCCGTGGCATGTCTCCTGACACGTATTAAATAGGAAAACAAATCTAAATTCCATATCTGCATCTTTCCAATTGATGGCTGGATAAACAACCAAGCATAATTTATTCTGACGATCGAACATTGAGAGTGAAAAATATTCAAAACAATTATTTGACAAGTCAGAAGATGGGTTTATTTAGAAGATTGATAAAACTATGATACAACCCGAAAACCTAAGCCGGTTTGCATACGAAGTCCTGTAGACCCTAATAAGACTGGGCCAACTAGCCAGAACATGGGCTTATTGAGGCATACAAGAACTCGAGAGCATTTTCAAGTCGGCATCAATGGTTTTATGATTAGGATTTTTGAATCGCTAAAAAACTTTGATAGAATTAAAATTGTTACTTGGGCATGGTTTACTGAAAGTCCGTGTTATAGGAGTCTGTATAAAACAAATTAATAGTATCGGAGTCTCTGCTATATGTCTACTAATGATTCGAACTCATTTTTGTAGATTAAAAATTAACTAAATTTTGGTGTACGTACTATCGAGGCAAAATGTACGTACTATCGAGGGTACGTACTATCGAGGGTACGTACTATCGAGGTACGCCTGTAAACAAAATCAACAAACCTTGACGATTGCCGCATAAATAAAGATAAGTATTGCATTCGTTTCAAATATATTTTCACCAAAATTTCCAAATATCATGGATGACAGTGCAAACAACATTGATTCCTTGAATTAATGACAAAAAAAAACAACAGTACCTATATATAGTTTTCAAATGCGGTATTGCGAGATAGGCACTACCTTCGATGGGTGGATTAATCTGTTTTGCTGCAGTTGCCAGCATCCGAGCGATGAAATCAAAACTGAAAAAGTGTTGCCGTTCAAGTGACGGTTCACTCTTCGCTTCTCTACCTATTTTCTCTGGGAGAATGAGGCTTCACCAACTGTGACGTCACGAATATCCAGGCACTATGTGTCTCCCAGAGCCAGCAGTTGCGGGCATATTACACGGTTACAGTGCTCTGCATCTGGCGCAGGAGGATTACCAGCTGACGAAACCGTTGACGAGATGATCGTAGCGTGGAAGCAGAAGGAGTTGCATGGGACGCACCCCCATCAACTGGAGCTCGAGCACATCAATAAGGTGGCGTCGAACGCGTGTCTGGTGTGGGGTGACCTCTTCTCGGAAACAGAAGGTTTCATGGTAGCCATCCAGGACCGGGTAATTGCGACGAAGAACTATCGGCGGTACATATTGCACGAAGACGTGGAGGACCGCTGCAGGAAGCGCAATTCAGTAGGAGAAACGATCGAGCTTGCTTTCAAGCACAACTTGGTCGACAGATTTATACCCTACTACAAAGTACCAGCCGGACCCAGTTCTGGAAAATAGTTGCATGAAGCTGTCCTGCGATCGCGAGATCATTACGGACGTCCTCATTCGTGCCAACCGGTTCGATATTGTGGTTTACGACAAAAGGATGAAACGGGTAACCCTCATCGACATCGCTGTACCGTTAGACCATAATGTCCAATCAACGTTCTCCAGCAAGATAACCAAGTATCGTGATAGCGGAGGAGTTGAAGCAGATGTGGTACCTGGAGGACGTCCGTATCGTTCCGGTTGTCCTCTCCGCAACCGTTGTTGTTCCTAAATCTCTCCAAAGGTCCATAGACGAGCTGGAATTGGAGAAGGACCTGAACAATAATCTGAAAGGGGTGATTCTTGAAACCTATAGTATAGTTAGGCGGTTCCTGAACCATCACAACTGACATCCGAAGCAGACTCAATAGGATATAAGCAAACTGACTAATAAGATCCACGGCGCCTAATCTCTTTTGGCATTCCGATGGCTGGGCTGGGTGAAAGTGTGCCAAAACTCTATATTAATCAATTTTTTTTGTCCTTTGTATTTTATTCAATGAATTTTCCAAGATAATAAAATTACAAGCATCTCGTTTAATAGTTCCAATAATCATAAGATATGTACAAGGAACTAGATTAAGTTACACAAAGCGTGACACTTGGCCATGTCACGCTAAACTGCTTTGGGGATCCCCAGATCCCCAACGTAGAACTAACTGCGTCAGTTCCTACGGAGAAAAGATAGTATGAAATTAAGAAGTCAATTACGGTGCACTCTCGCACCCTGCCCAGTGCGTCAGCAGATTTAATAGGCATTGCCCTCGACTAAAATCACATGCGAGACAGCAACAAGCCTTTCATTCACCGTAGGTTCTATGAAGTCGAGTAAATTAGTCTCATCTTTCCGTCGGTCGACAATGTGTCTATTGACAGGTATAGATAAAAGCAATTAATTCCACACATTTCACACACATCACCAATCAGGAAGTGCACCGCGTCAATAGTTTGCGTGGAGATTATCGAACTACGTCGCGGTCAACGACCAGATCGCATGCCCTAATAGGATCGCTTGATTAGGAAACGCCCAATTGGGGTCATTAAAGTCGAATCAAAAGTGATCTAAAATTGCCCCAACATACACACACACACACAGGTCATCCTTCTCGTAACGTGATCGCATCCAGGCACGTCGTCGTCACCACCCGGATAGTTCATTTCCGTGGGTTCAGCAACGTGTGCACAAATTGCTTCTCCTGGATAATCCCAGATCGAATCCAACGTGCAATCAATCTAATGCTAGTTGTGTGTGATCCGGGATGCGGGCTGTCGTTGTCGCGCCAAGCAGCAACTTGCAACCGTTAATGATTTCAACTGCAAACAACATGTTTTTGCACGAGCTGGATGAACAAACGAACCCCGGTCGGTACCTAGGTACCTAATAACAATCGTGTGGGGTGTGATTTTTTCTCTCCCGATTGTATTGTCGTGTTGTCATTTGTGCACGCTGGCTATAGGCGCTGCTGCTATGAGGTCAATAAATCAAAGGGATAGCCTGGGCGACCTTATTTAGCTGCGATGGGAACATATTTCTTACCGAAAACAATGAATGTCGTGTGACGTGAATGTAAGGGTCGTCTCTCTCTATCCCCTCAGAAATCGCAGGTATACAGCTAGTGTCAATATTTATCGATTCTCATTAGGGGTTGCGATAATGACTCCGTCTTTGACAAATTATTATTTACAACGTGGGGATGCATTTTCTTTGGTTTCAGGAATGCAATGAATGGAAACACAGTGTCAAAGGATCTAAGCAATTTAGTGAGGTTAGTTTGCGCTTATGCGCAGCTGATTTAAATGATCACATTCTCACACGTGTTGAATCTCAACATGACGTCGTGTCATTTGCGTCAAATCTACGAATAGTAGGGTAATCCATCAATTATTGAACGATTAGTACTGAAATTTTTATTTGTTTCTCCGTACATAACTCCACGGTTTAAAAGTAAAAAAAAAAAGTGAACGTCTAGATTCAGTAATTTCGTGTACTTCCCATTGAATTTCAATTCCCCTTAGTTCTATTTTCTACGAGAAACCTACTACAGCACTCCTGGAACACCCTTGGGACCTTCTGAAAGCCTTCGAAACCACCGATACTTCTCCTGAAACCCCCCTGAAACATATTTATCGAAAAAAAATAGCATTTTATCCAATCTCTAAGAAGCATCTTTTATACGGACTAGTGCACATCACGAGAGGTCATTCAAAGGCGGCTTGCATAACTGTACAGTTTGAACTCTAACCACGACGCTCGGCAAAAAAGTAGATTCCCCTCGACGCCTAAGCTTGAGCAAGCGAAACATGTAAACGTCAATTAACCGACGAAATAAGATGAACATACGTGTCTAATAAACCCCCCAGATGATGATGACGACGATTTGGACACTAACGCTGCTGCTGCTAGGAAGCTGACTTCAGTTGGCCACCGCCAACAGCAGGCTCCTTCAAGGTACATATGGCCCCATTTCTCGCAGTTGCCGTCGCGCCCCATCACCATCGCACTATCGGCCGCGGCCGGCCACCAAGTACAAGAGAGGTGAGTGCAATTTTTTATTATTACCCACATTTTATCTCATTAAAGACCGACTTTTATTGGCTAAACATGCGTTGCACTAACCAGCAGCAAGCCTGCTGCCACAGGTGAACCTGTATCTATGCATACGGCGCACGGCGGCAATGTCGGCGGTGATGGCGCATTCCTGGGCACTTCTAAACGATCGCCATTATGGTGGTCTTCTGGGTGGGTCAACGGAGAAGGAGAATGAAACTGAAAGTGAGCGAAACTGGGGTACCTACATAAGTCGACCGACGATTTGGCTTTTTGATTGCGCCAACTGCTGGGATGGGTTTCCGTTGGGCGGGGATGTGCCATAAAAGTATGAAGTCAGCAACAGGTATGTGCAATACCCAGTACTGTCATGGCAAAAACAGAGCTACTTTTTCAAGGTTTCCAATCATGGAGAGGATCCATGAATATTTTTTTCACGAAATGTTTCTGTACTAAAGGAACATTCTTGCAGGAATTCCTTTCATGTGTGCAGCAAGAGTTCTTTTTAAATTATTTTAGAATATATTATTCCTTTCCATGTACTTCTTTAGAATTTTCGCCACGAAAACCTCCAGGGAATGATTCAGAATTTCCTTAAAGGATTCTTTCAGGATTAAAATCTTACCAGAATTTCTAATAAAAGAAAATTTTGGTAGGATTCACTAAAATGATTTCCAGGGATCTTTCAGGAATTGCTTCAGAAGTATTTCTTGGGTCTTCTTTAGGAGTTTCTCAAGATGTTTCTCAAAAGTTTATTTTAAAACGTTTTTTTTTCTCTGAAATTCCTTCGGAGATTCTTTAGGAAATTTCTTCAAGAATTGCTATTCTTCCATGTATTTCTTCAAACTTTTTTTGAAGAAATTCTTCCAGGAATATTATCAGAACTTTCTCCAACAGTTTTTCATCGAAATTTACCTTAAAAATTTCTTCTACAGATGCAATTCCATGAGTTTTTTTTCACATAGATGTAGAAAGTCTTGAAGAAATTCCTCTAGGGTTTTCCTTTAGGCGTTCAGATTGTTTTCCATGATCTTTTTGCCTTTCTCGTACACTAAGTGTACAGAAAAGGCTATATGTTCACTCCAAAAATGACATTTTGATAGAAGGCCCAGAGGGTCGAGTCACATATACCAATCGACTCAGCTCGACGAATTGAGGTGATGTCTGTGTGTGTGATGTGTGTGTGTATGTGTGAGTGTGTACAAAATAACTCACATCACTTTTTGGCAGTAAACCTTAACCAATTTTAATGACCAACGGTTCATTCGACGCGGAATCTGGTCCCATTGTTTCCTATTCCGGAGTTATGGCCATTTAGGTGTTCCGGATCGGTACCCCAGGAAGGGGTTTGATATGAAAATGTTACAAAACCATGCATGCGACACATCAGACCGCAGCTTTTTCGATAACCTGACGAACGGAAAGCAGGAAAATAGTCCCAGGCTATATCTGAACCGGTAGTGTTCCGGAATCGGTTCCGGATGTTCCGCCTAAAGTGGCATAATATAAAAGTGAGCCAAATCCATGCATGAGACATATCAAATTGCGGCTTTTTCGATAACCTGATGAACAGTGAGCAGCAAAATAGCCTTTGATCCTGCAGATACTACCGGTAGTGTTCCGGAACCGGTGCCGGGTTCCCCGCCGGAAGTGGCCAAATATAAAATTGAGCCAAACCAATGCATGCGACACATCAATTCGCGGCCTTTCAGAAAACCTGATGAACAATTAGCAATAAAATGGAATCAGACTATATTTAGGAAAACCAGTAGTGTTCCGGAACCGGTTCCGTGTGTCCCGCCGTAGGTGGTCAAATGTAGATGGGAACCAAACCCATGCATGCGACACATTAAATAACAGCTTTTTCGATAACACGAAGAACGGTAAGCAGAAAAATAGCCTTAGATCACAGCAGACTACCGGTAGTATTCCGGAACCGGTTCCGGGTGCCCCGCCAGAAATGGCCAAATATAAAAGTGAACCAAACCCATGCATGCGACACATCAAATAACGGCTTTTTCGATAGCCTGGTGAACGGTGAGCATGAAAATAGCCTCAGATCACAACAGAGACTACCGGTAGTGCTCTGGAACCGGTTCCGGATGTCCCGCCGGAAGTGGTCAATTATAAAAGTGAACCAAACCCATGCATGCGACACATCAAATCGCGGCTCTTTAGATAACTTGATGAACGGTTAGCAAGAAAATGGTTTCAGACCATATTTGGTACAACCAGCAGTATTCCGGAACCGATTCAGGGTGTCCCACTGGAAGTGGTCAAATGCATATGGGAGCCAAACCCATGCATGCGACACATTAAATCGCGGCTTTTTCGATAACCTGATGAATGGTTTGCAAGAACACAGCCTTTGATCACATCAGAGACTACCGGTAGTGTTCCAGAATCAGTTCACATCAAACCACGGCTTTTTCGATAACCTGATGAACGGTTGACAAGAAAATAGTCACAGATCACATTACAGACTATTGGTAGTGTTCCAGAACCCGTTTTGTATGTCCCGCCAGAATGACCAAAATGTAAAATGAATCAAATTCATGCATGCACATCAATTTTCAGCTTTTCAGAAAACCTGTTGAATAGATAGCGAGTAACTAGTCTCAGACCATATTTGAGACAATAGGTACAATCTTGGAACCGGTTCCGGGTATCTCATAGGAAGTGGTGAAAACAGTGAAAATAATCAATGCAAGCGATAAATATGTGTAAGAGAACAAAATCTTGACAAAACTGAAGCAGGCTCATCAAATCACACCTTTTCAAATTCCTGAGGTGTAAATATACAGTAGAATGGGGGTTGCCTGGGAAAATTGAAATTAATTTGCATCAACCTCAAACAAAATTTTTCAATCCCCTTTTGCGTCTAAAATTACTGCGCAAAATTTTGATCCGACTGGTTGCTCCTCGCGTTCTGTGATATGGTACAAATTTGAATTGGATTCAGTATGAAAAATTTCACTTGCTTCCATTTTTCTGGTCGAATTTCATGAATCTAGTAACCAGTAAAGTGTGCAGGAAAAAGTTTATCGAAGACTGTAAAGTGATTTTTGATTGTGAAATAAATTATATTTAAGCTTGTTATTATCGTCTAGGTATTGATCAGCCTCCAGTAATAGTAAAGGTGGTCACGCATTCAACTAAGAGGTCTGATATTTTTCAGCTTTGCCTATACATTGAACATAACATCGGGAGTATATGCCATCAATAAGTTACCCAACTCGATGATGGCTTGGATGAAATTCTTGCTTTTATAAATAAAGTATTCATAGGATTCAGAATGCTTACGTCGACGGAGAGATCATGAGTACATATTCGACGAGAAAGGCACTATCACCACTAGGTGGATTAAACCGGTTTTTTTTTAATAAAAATGTTGGCATTTCTCCAGAGGTTCCTTCAGATATTGCTACATATATGCAGGGATTCTCTCAGGCATTTGGTTAGAAAATTCTCAAAAGAGTCTTCGGCAAGTTCCTTTAGAGGTTTCTTCATAAGTTCTTCGAGGTATTCCAGGAATTCTAAGGATTTATTTAGAACTTTTTTTGAGATTCTTTCAGATTCTTTTCCGGAGAAGCTTGATTAATTTCCCCAAGGAATCTCTCAAGAGTTTGCGGAAACTACTCCAGAATTTTTTCTTTGATATACAGTAATGTTCCGATTTTATCACGCCCTCCGCGCGTTAGTCTTTCATTTTCCATTGATTTGCTGTTACATTTGAGAACAAGTGTTTCCCCTCTACTTAAAGATGAATGTTGAAGGTGCGTTTTGCGATGGTAAACATATTTAAAACGCGTATAGATTTTGTAGAATATTTAAAAGCAGTTTTAAATAGGGGCGTGATAAAATCGGAACAATACTGTATTTCAAAAAAAATCCCAGAAATTCTTCTATGAACAATGGCAAATGGTTCACCAGTTATTCCAGGAAGGTTATTGAAAATCATTAAACATATTTTTTAGAAATTTCAGCAGTGTTTGGCTTAAGAATTCCTCCATGATTTTTTTTTGTTTTTGCAGGAAATCCTTTAAAAATTTCTTCAGGGATTTATGTGTATTATTCGCTTAAAAACTTGAAAAAGTTATTCTTCTATGAATTCTTTCAGAGGTATCTCCTGGAGTTCTTTCAGGAATGCCTCAGAGATCCAGGAATTCTTCAGAAAGCCCTCCACGGATCCCTTAGATATTTATTGCGAGATTTCTTTTAAAATTCTACCAGTAACTTTGTCCGCAATTTCTACAGGGATTTCTAAAGAGATTTTCAGGAGATTCCTTCTGAAATTCCTTCCTAAATATCTCCAATAATCCCTCCAGAAATATCTCATGATTTTTTTTTCCTAGTAATTACTTTCAGAGTTCTTCCACAAGTTTCTCATGATTTTTTTCTCTAGGAATAAAGGAATTATTTCAGAGTGTCTACTCAGGAATTCTCCCAGGCATTCATCCTGGCATTCATCCAGGCATTCATACAGGCATTCCTCCAAGAACAGCTTCAGGAATTTTTATAATGGAATCCCTCCAGAGAAGTTTCAAGAATTTCTTAAGAATTCCACATATCCTCCAGATATTCATGGGATTTTTTCAGACAATCTACCAGGAATTTCTTTAAAAAATCCTTCATTCTCTCAGGAACAATGCCAGTCATTTTTGTGCATTTTCTTTTATAAAAGAACTTATGAAAATATCATTTGAGAAATATCTGAATTTTGAAGAAATTTCTCAATGAATTTTCGGGAAAACTCTTGGAAGAACTTCCGAGGTAATTTTTGTAGAATTTTTAATCAAGATGAATTTCTGATAATTTCCATGGAAGAACTGTTGAAGTAAGCCTTTGTTGGAATTCCTGAAGAAATTCCTAAAATTCTTAAGATGACTCTTGAGATCTGTTTGAAGGAATTTGAAAGAAATTCCTGGAGAAATCATTGAAAAAAGGTCTTGGAAGATGTTCTGAAAATAATCTTGGAGTTATCTGTGGTCGTATTTATAGAAGAATTCTCGTAGAAGTATTTCAAAAATGTCCAAATAAGCCTTCTGTAAATATCCCTCGAAAAAACTTCTTTGGAAATATTTCTGTTTAAATTCCATAAAAACTCGTGGAGCAATTCCAAGAATTGTCCTTAGAGGAAATTACAGATAAATTTCTGAGAAAATGAATGGAACTTATGATATTCGTTCCTAGTGGTGCTTCAGTAGAATCTTCCTAAAAGAACACATGGGAGAATTTTTTGAGAAATTCTTGAGGGAATATTCGGAGGAAGCCACAGAGAAATTTCTTAAGGAACCCCTTGAAGATTTTTTTTAAAACGAAAGTTTGAGAGAATTTGTGAAGGAGTCTGTGGATTTTTTTTAAAATAAATCCTTGGATAAATTTCTGACTATTGATTTTCAGACGAAATTCTTGAAACTTCTGGGAAAAAACCGTAATTGATTTCTGTTAATAATTCTCGTATGGATCTCTGAATGAATATATGATGGAAATTCTAAAGAAACCTTTGGGAGCTTTTGTAGAAGACTTGGTAGAAGAGTTGTTGATATTGAAGAATATCTGAATGAAACTTTTAAGAAATTTCTGAAGCAATTAATGGAAGATTTTCGAAAAGAATTTACAGAGGGAATTTGCGGAAGGTTTTTTGAGAAGGACTGATGATTTTTTGAAAAAAAAAATAATAGACACATCTTGAAAGGAATCTAAGGAAGGTTTAATAAAGGAATACTTAATTTGATTTATCGAGTAATCTCAAGAAAAATGTGGAGAAAATTTGCAAGGATACTGTGAATTTTCAAAAGAAATTTTTAACAGAATTCCAGAAAAAAATCTCAGAGAAATCTCCGAAGGCATTCCTAGAAGAATTTCTTTAGAATTCCACGGAAGGTTTTCCAAAGGAATGGAAGAAAGTTTTTGAAGAAATAACGAAGTTTTTTTTACAGGAACCTATTTCTGAATGAATGTTACTCTCAAAGAATTTCTGAAAGAATTACTAAAATATTTGTGAAGAAACTTATGGCGGACTTTCTGAACGAATTAATGCATTTTTTTAAATAATGTATTGATAAATTTCGGAGGAATAGCTAATTAAATATTTCAATTGATTACTGTAAAAACGATGTAATTTCTTTAGAAAAAAATCAGAATGAATCGCTGATAGATTTTTTTTAAGAGCCCTTTGAGAAATGTCATAAGGACTTTGTGAAGTGATTCTTGAATTAATTTCTGATATATGCCTGGGACGAATTTCTGAAAGTATCCCTGAAATATTTCTCTTAGTTGGAGAGATTTCTTGAGATAAGTCCCACTACCAAAGAGTGCATGTGTGAGGGCACAAAAAATGGAAAACTCACAAAGTGGAGTTATTTTATTTATCATTGGCGGTTTTCTTATTTATATTTAGGGGAAAAAATTGCAATAGAAAGTAATTGTTTTTTATTGTATTTGTGATATCCAACTAACAATCACACATTTTATAAGCACCTGTGCGACGAGTTAATTCAGCATGATGCTAAATAACATATGGATGATTTTCACACACAACCTTTCTTCGGGTCTTGCTCACACAAATTTGGAGAAACTATGAAGCATAGTGTTGTGTACTAACTGAACTGTTTGTTGTTAAATCGTTTTACAACTACAAATATTATATAGTAAAGCTGTTATTCAGCTTCAGCAAAAATGATTGAAAATAAATAAAATGAAAAAAATTTCAATTTCCCCGAGAGTTGGCACTAATGCTGTGACAACCAGGGTGCAAAATATTCATAGTCACTGACTGAAAACAGGCAAGTGAATGAAAATTACCACCCGGTGAACTTCAGCGCGTCTGCTCGAAAATTTTGCGCACTGGTGACAACTATAATAATAATTATAACTACATATAAATTGATTGTCCGTTAATTGCCAGCTGCATAGCTTCCTATCTTCGCCATCCTATAAATGATGAATTGCAGCGCTTAAATCAAAACATAAACTTCCCGTGGTTTAATAATGATCACACTTCGAATCCTATTCAGCAGTGATGAATTAGCACAGAACATTATGGTTAACAACTGAACAACACATTAATTCAGCTATAGTTCCGTAAAAAAGCACGTGTTTTCCAACCTGTACTCTGAGTTGAAATATGAAGAAACGAAAGTGCTTGTGAGAAACACATTATACAGATAACTGTGCTAATTTTTACATGAACTAAACAAAAAGCAGAAGAAGGTCTTGTTAAACTATTTTGTGAAGGAACTACTGTAAGTCGAATAAAAATCTTATTAAACGCTTGAAAAGTGTTTTAATTTATCAATGTTAATACCGATATCACTCTAAAATTGATAAAACTCATGTAAAAATAATTTTAATATGTCGAAAACATCACAATAGCATACACCAAGAAGCAAAACGTGTGAAAATTTGGCGAAATTTTGAAAATTCAGAATTAATTGCTAAGTGGATCTTTTTTTCTGTCATACCCTATTTTTAGGCAATTCCCCCAATCTTATCAAAATTTACTTTATTCCTCAAAAACCAAATGTCTTTCAACACAGATTACTAAAACAATGTAAAATGGGTGAAGAGCATTCATTGAAAGGTATATTTTATGTAGTTTTCATTAGAAACTGTAATCGCTATATGGTGGATCTTTTTTTGTGCCGGCCACTGTACATGTGATAATTTTTACATGAACTGAATAAGAAGCAGAAGAAGGTATTGTTAAACTATTTTGTGAAGGAATTACTGCAAGTCGAATAAAAATCTTATGAAACACTTGAAAAGTGTTTTAATTTATCATTGTTAATACCGATACGAAAGGTTGAACATTGTCTACTTTTTCAATTGAAATAGTATTTGTACTAGAGATGGGATAATGATTCAATTTTGAGAGTGAATCGCTACCAATTCACTCTCAAAAAAAAAGTCAACTCTTTTGACCGATTTAGCAATTCTTTTCCGTAACTTGATGAAAAATGCCATTTTTAGATGTTAACCGACTCGTTTTCTAATATGTCCAGTTTTGTAGGGAATCAGCTCGCAAGGTATGGAAGTCGACTCAGCCGTCGACGCAATAAATACAGGATACACAGATATTTGTTCATTTTACTAAAGAGTCGAATCACTAGCGCGAGCCAGCCATACAATATACAAATCAAAAATGATCCATTGGCGAAAATTGTGATGTCAATCCAACTATTTTCGGCACTTGTTGAACTCGTAATGAACTTCAGCGAATCGTAACTCTTTTGAAAAGAATCGTGGTTCACTCACTCGGCTTCGCGAATCAGTTCTTTGAGTCGACTCGCGAGTGAGTTACCCATGTCTAATTTGTACAGTAATGTGTTCCACATAATTTTAGTTCAGTTTATCATAACTATTATAAAGAAATAATTCAGCATGCATGGTTGTTTGCGGCTTGCGACTGTTAGTTGGGTAGCTCAAAAATGTTGAAAGAAATCACATAGTCAGACTTTCTATGACTATTATTACTATCTTTTGTTTCCATTGCAGTTTTATTTCAAGAAAATTAAGTAAACAAAGAAGATGGTAATGATGAGGAAAAGCTCCATTTGAAATGACCCTTTTAGGAACACGAAATTAATGCTTTGTTCTACTAACTTTCATTATCAACAAAATACACTTAACTGAACCCATATCAACGGGAAAACATTCAAAGCAGCACTTTGTAATACACACAACCTTTTACATATTGACGCAGTTCAACATCGTTGCAATGATGTAAACTACTTTTATTCATCAATCCCACCTTTTCCAGATATAACCATTCAACCCTTCCGGGGCCACTTTGTAGCACTAAACACCAATAATTACATCCAGAAATCAACTTCGACTAGGGTAACGCCATCAAATGAGATGACTTTTCCCTAGTGCCTAATTGATTTATATACCAACCGAACACTTCCAGACCCTCCTGAAAACACTCTCCACGCAGGAACAAAATGCCAACAGCTTGTAACTGTTGCGTCCTGAAAGGGATACACTTTTACCTGCCGAACCTACATCATCGTCAAATGCTCCGTCCGGTTGTTGGTGCGCCGGTTTTAGAACATGGCAATAAATTAAAAATTTTATGACACTTTGAAATGAATGAAATCGAAGTTTAATTTGTCAAAACATTGTTGAACGGAGGCACCGTAAATGGGTCCGTTGTTGCCTCTTTGTATTAAGTGTTTGCGAAGGGGTATCAGGGAAAACTATTCTCAAGAATGGCATCTGATGTGGGAACCCTTTTTCGTGTTTCGGTATCATTTATTCGTCCGTCTGGAGGAGGTTATCTATGGTTTGTTCAAACGTGGAGCGTTTTCAACTTTTCAAAAGCAATTTAAAAGTTAACGATTTTAATCAATAACTTTTTTACGTGTGTATGAGTGCGGAAAAGGCAAGCTCCGCCGGTGAAAAAAAAACTTCAGCTTCCCAAGGAGACTGAACAACTTGTAGAGTGCGGGAGAAGGAAAGGCAATAAAAAGCTTACAATTATTCAGACGATGAAGCTGTCACATGCACTTGCGAAGAATTTGTAGAGCGGATTTATTTTGAATGACTACGACATCATAAGGGAGAGATTCGAGAATTTTAAAAACGAGTCGCAGATAATATAAATTGAATGGAAATGAGTAAAAAATTGGAACAATTAAATTATTGTGTTTCACTCGAATTAGGTAAAATTATGCTTCAACTTGCGCAGACAGAACAATGCAGAAGAATTAAATAGCAATTACTATATCATGGAAAAAGTGAATTTCACACGTGCTATAATTGTTTAATTACCAATTTTCAACGGTATTGAACCTTCAAAGCTAGGCGATAATTGTTTTGAATGTTGACCCAGAAAGATGAAAATGCCACCCAACCCAAAGATCGCCGTGGTTTTGCAAAACGACCCCGAGACTAATCGCTTCTATGGCAGTTTTGCACTGCTCACAAACATCCCCGAAGCTTCCAATCGCCAAACAATAATTATCCTTCAAAATCGCGATTCAACTGCCACACCGCACCTGCTGATGCCCGATAGAGACGACCCGCGGCTGATCATCGCCGACAAAACTCTGTCAGCTGATTGTAATTGCTTTTAGAAAAAAAAACTGCTGAACAAGCACCGACTAACTGCAATTGATGCGTATGATCAGACCCGGTCATTCGCCACAGTCCGAAGAAAAACCGGGGGATATTTCCACACTCGACCCATCGCCCAGGGGAGACCGCGTCGTTGTAGTTTTGCCATGCCTCTACCGAGCCTAGATTGGTGCCACACTAAAACGCTCTTGCCACTGAACCCCCCTGAGGGCCACGTCCAAGGTTCGTCGCTGGCCAACCCCCGCCGGCCGCGGCAAAGAGTGCGCTTCGGCTATGCAACTCCACCACCGAGCCGCCGCCACTTTAATGAGCCTTGCACACGCAGCCTCAGTCAACAGCGATCAGCACTTTTCTGCAATTTCATACTTCTCCCTTGACTTTTTCTCTTCTAAATAATTGCAATCAGGTATGTACCGACCGACCGGGCCGTGGCTAGCCGATACATACATTCCCCAACCCCACGTTCACGGAGCTTAGAAGTTGCAACCTTTTTGCAATCCGCGGTTGACCATTTTATTGGTTAAACCAAATCCGATGCCGATAGAAATTATGAAATTATGCTGTCTCTCCCTCTCGTCCAGCGTGTGGCTGGGAGAAAAATCGGCTGTTTTCATTCTGACTATTTTAGCCGGTAGGCAATTGAGATGGATCTAGTAACAAAGTCGCGGTCACTGCTGTTGGTAGAAAAATGCAACATGTAACTACAAAATATGCAGCTAGGTGTCTGTAGGTAGAATGTTTCTGCGGTTTCTAAGATGTACCAACATGCAAACTGACCATATGGTAGTAGTTTCTATGACTATCACAAAATGAGAAAAGGTGATGCCAACCAGACTGAACCGCAATCTTTCTGAAAAGTAATCCTAGCTCTTTTGTTTACTAGAATGGGTGCTCGACCAATCGTAAAAAACAATCAAAGGCGACGACCTGAGTGACGAAAATGGACCTGCGACAGGGAAGGTCGATACATAAAGCACATCAGGCTGATTAGCGTTACGACACATCTCCATCGCGATTTGTCTCGCTAGCGTGTGCTATAGAATTAAAACAGATAGTTTTGTAATAATTTTCTCGATCACCACCATCGTAACGATCATCAGTCGGTGCGGAAAGAAGAATAAGTTGAAGGAATTGGGATTCGACATGATAAAAAGAACAAGATACAAGAAAGCAAGCGAAAAGAAACTATCTAGCAGATGATGTTACACTTTGCACAGATTACCACCCAACAACAAACCACTCAGTCATTCAATACCTAACAGCAAACTACCATGGAAAACAACAACATAGAAGTGAACAATGAATTAAATGCTTTGGTTGTTTTCCTACTCTCCGCATTGACCAATGTGGCGCTAGCTTCTATGCGCGAAAAATCGCTAAAAGTAAATCGCAAAAATATTGTATGGCGAATAGCATCTAATGGCGTATTTCTCGAAGTGGAACACATTATTCGAAAAAATATTTGGTAGCGGTTGTGCACAATGATGATCGGTTTGGTGCCTACCAAATATTTTTTCGATAAAAGCTTGTCATTTTGAGAAATTCGAGTTTAGATGCTTTTCGCCATACAAAATAAAATGGATTTACTCCTGCTGATCAACTGTGGGCGCGCGCCAAGCTAGTAGTCCATTCATCAGTAATAAACGCCGCACTACAGAAGAGGATGAAAAGCACTAAAGACAACTGGACCCATAATACGATCAAAAAACAATTCTCTGCCATCTAGAAAGTGAAACACAAACGTTTTGCCAGCCTTGGTTTATCGAATGTAAGAATTTCGCGACGATCGTGCAAATGTTCAATCTTTGAAAGCACAATGTTCACACATCCAACAATTAAGGAAACAGCGCGTAAATAAGCGGATGGTCATGGGTTCGATTCTAGCCCCGGATCTTTCGTCAGATGCTCTCCCCCCTAAGAGAACTGACACTGACCGTCTTCTGAGCCCAGGGCTCTAAAGGACTAGATACTTGGATAACGACGAATGGCAACTCATAATGAACCCCAGATTGAACTGGAAAAAGGCACAACCAACAGCCACACACATCAACATGATCCTGCTTATCATTCTACCATGATAGGGTAGAAAGTGAAAGCAGCACAAAAGTATTGCATTTTGCATTGAAAATTTTAAAAGTGTCGCAGGATGAGCTGCTATTCAGTTCGAGCGATACCTTCTGCGAACGTACAGGTACGTTGAAATGCGATGTTGGGCATATAGTTTTCGCTACATGCCCGATCCAACTGTGAGATGCTTGTGCAATGAAGAGCAAGAAGCAACATCAATAACAAACAAGCGTAACTGATTCCGAATTTCTGGGGGAAAATATTCACTGGTGGTAGGCAACATTTTAATAATATCGTGTCTTATATAAATTAATGAAGACTTTCCAGCACAACGATGGATGGTAATGAGAAAAGCGAGCGTTTTTCCGAAATTCTAAACACCTCCGACAATCTAGAAGCAGAATACCTGGACATGGACTTCGAGGAAAATCATGACGACGGTTCTCAAGGACAAGCGCGCCACGTCCCGAGTGATGACGATTATGAGGATCTGCTGCATTCCGAAAAGCTTGAAGCCGATGACCGATTGATTCAATTCAAAGCTACCGTTGTGCTAAAGGATTTTAAAGGACAGCGATCAAATGAAGTTGGAGACACCTTCGAATTTGTCGGAGTCACCGTGGAGGAGATTTTCGAATCTATGTGGATTGCGGCGAGCTCGTTCTGTAACAGAGCCTTGGTTTTAGCAAACAGTCGTAGACTATTTGGTTCTACGAAGCTTGAATATGACGTCGAGTGGCCCCCGAAGGTAACCCCTGATATTACGGACATGGAAGACTACATCTTGATGCAGGATCCTGAGTCCAAAAAAGTGTACAGCCTCAACAAATCGAAGACTATTGAGGCCCTAATGAAATGGAATGGTAAGCAGTTGAATATGATAACCCATTCGTATTCATTGTCCGTGCAATGTGGATGGAAGTGGATAGCAAGCTCATTCAACCCGTGCAAAAAGATAGAGCTGGTGCGCATTCAACTCGCGAAACTGAACTCCTTAAAAATCAGCTGAAATCGGAGCATTCCTGGCGGTACACGGACGTCGCAGATATGTGGGCTAACTTCATCCATTCATCACCGGCGCATGCGAGGGAAGCTTTGGCTAAGGGTACTCCTCCTGATCATTTGTTGACTGTGTTCCGACCGGGTCTAGAGAATGCTTCTGCTAAGCTCTCTGCAATGTGGAAAGATCTACAGGTAGCGAAAACTATGAATGCCGGTTATGGCCAAAAAGTGAAGACGCTGCAGGCTACTTTCGACAATATTTCCGTTCTAATGGCTGACATGAAGGTGATCGTCAATAGCCTTGTGGAGAAAGTTACGGAGGACGAAAAACTGTTGACTGCTGTGGAACAGTCTGCATCTGTTGAGGAGAATGAGTTTAGTCTCTCATTGGCAGAAGGCGTGAATGACTGCTTGGATATAGACTGTTTCAGAAATTATAAATACACTTTGTTTATTAAATTAAATGAACTGTATTAAAGATTTTTACCAACTTCTTTTAGAGTATAGCATATTGTACTCCATATTTTTATATTTCCTTTCAATTGTCTTGATATTTTAAAGAACAGTCGAGTTCTCTAACAATTTTTATATTTCCTTTCAATTGTCTTGATATTTTAAAGAACAGTCGAGTTCTCTACCAAATAACTTAATTTTTCAAATTTGCATTTGCACAAAGGTGTTTTTCAATGATTTCAACATTATTTATCACTAAATACCAAAAATTATCTAAATTTTTATCACATTCGCTTTCTCAACAAGTTGTCTAAGGAATGTCTTGATCAAAATTTGGGAAAAATCGATAAAGGCATTTCCCCAACATTTTTTCGGAGATCAAGTTTCTTATTTTTTAAGGTTTTCTACGGAACATAAGAACTACCACACAGTTTCTTAGCTTTCCTGAACGCATTTATTCTAAACAAACTTATTTTTTCAGCTCATTCGATCCTTCAGATGGCAAAGCTTGTCATACCATAAAAACGAATGCAGTATACAGTAACTAAGACATTTGTTTGCTTAACGTTTGTTGCTACTGGTGTTGTTGAGAAATTTGAAACAAAAATGTTTGTTTTGAGAAGGCCCGTAATAGTGGTTCTTGATTAAATATTCCAGTTAAAATTACTTTTATCAATCGAGAAATATATTTTATTATCGATACAGCAGTTTTTATTGTGTTTGGAAATTAAATATTTTATCTGTGAGATTTTTTTCTTCTCTACTATGCTACATTTTTTGACCACTTTGTGCAACTTCAAATTTTAATCATCTAGTTTACAGAGCCCTATTTTTTAACTTTTACCACAAACATCAACAAAATTGGTATTATTTGCTTCGTTAGCATGTTTACTATAAGAGCTAGAAGAAACTTTTTTGGATATTGTGCTCAAATTGAAATGGCAGGTTATCGTTAGTGTATTTATAATTTCTGAAACAGTCTATACTGATCATGATTGAGCTCGATGTCAATTTCAGAATCAATAAAGTAAAATAAAACAACATTTAAATTAAGCATATTTATTGCTCTGAATGCGTTATTGTTCGAACGATCCATGTACATTTGTGTTAGATCCGAATACTTCTCTCTGTTGTCGCAAACCGTTGTTAGTGTCGAACACTCCTCCCGCATAGTAGCCACATTTTCGGAAAATGTTCGTCGCACTGAAAGATTTGAATGAATCCAATATTTTGCCCACAAACAATACCAAATTTTCATTCGAATTTTCAACGTTATTTCTTTTCATTTTTTGTTTAACGAATCCAAAGAGTATTTCAATTGGGTTAAAGAACAAACAGTAAGCTGGCAGGTAAATTATGTATATTCCCAAAAAGCGTAGGTAACGGGTTATGTTTGGATCACAGTGGATCCGTGCTCCGTCCCAAATCCAAACAGAGTGAAATCCGGGGTGTTGGAAGACTTTCTTACTGTTTATCGCAAAATCACGACAGCAGTCAAAAAATTTCTTCCTGTTGAAAATGCCGTCTGTGAATATGATTCCAGAAGGCCACATTCCGAGAGAAAACATAGAATGGATACCCGAGGTTTGCGTTTGAACTCACCGCGATACAACACTCTTTTTCCTACAGCTGCATAACCACGATTACGAAGCATCCCACGACTATTGAAAGATACTTCATCGATAAAAACCAAATTGTACAAATCCCATCGGATAGATGATAACTCTGCACAGAACTCTAGAACATCTCTTTCGCGGATTTGGATCACACTTCTCTCAATGCACTTCCAGGAAATGTTCTCTGAATGCAATATTCTGCAGATTGAAGCCACACTGATGGACACGTTAAACTGCTTTTCAAATCTCGCCTTTGCTTCGTCCAGGAACAGTACCGGTTCTTCGGCACAGAGTTGTACACTCCACTTACGCATTTTTAGAGGAAACTTCTTTCTTGTTCTTTCCTGCTGAAAAAACCGTGCACTTCATATTGCCTGGTCTAGTTGCATATAGTTGCTGATGTCTTTCCGTATATTGTGGCCAGAGATTTCCGTGGTAATCCGAGTACGTAGAATCCGTAAAGACAGTGATATACACTGAAGTTTTTTTTTACGCGGTACCGCGTTATTTCAAAAAACGTCGTAAAAAAACTGCGTTATTTCAAAACCCGTTGTAAAAAATTGAATTTTTTCAAAAACACTTGCAAAATCGTCAGGATATCATCTAACGTGACTTAACTTTTTTTACGACGGTTTTTGAAATAACGCGGTTTTTTTACGCGGTACCATTACCGTCGTAAAAAAAAACTTCAGTGTACTGTGTTCGCTGAGGCGTGTTTCCGATAAACTTCTTGTTTTAGGAGCAAAGCCATCTTGCGTGCTGCTTTTAGTGATACGGTGAACAAATGTAAACATTGACTTCAATGAGAAAAAAAAATTAAAGAGATTTGACAGCTCCCTTTGTTGCCGAATCTATCGCTGGGTCAGCGGCGCGGAAGCCCAATTTGGTGAATAAAATTTTGGGGTTTGGGCGCAATAATTAGTTCAATATAACAGCACAGAATACATTAAAAAAAGACACGGACACCGTCTTCATCCAGAGGCCGAGAAGACTGAACGAATTTTAACACTAGACAGCGGGCATACGGATCATGCAGCAGTGGATACGGAGGAGAAACTATTTTCACGGAAAGTTTCATCGCCCAGAGCGGGAATCGAACCCTCACCCCACAGCATGGTGCGATTAGAAGCTTGGTGACTCTCACCGCATGGCTACGAGGTTCCACATGCGCTGTTCGAAGTGTAAGTGCAGCTGTCCATATGCCATTTCGTGGGACAGGTCTGTGCATGCATTTGTTTACAAAGGCCGAACAACAGTTGCTTACACGGACTTGTCATCTCTATAGAAGAACTGTCAAAGACCAGAAAAAAATATCTGATTTAAAACATCAACTGGAAAGGTCCATTCCTTTTTACGCATATCCTCTAAAATGTTTGGCAATTCTCAGGTCACTTGACAGATCATAAACAAGCAAGATAAAGACAAAACATATCTTCTACTATAACCGGGTCCCCAAGGAAGTGGTTGCCTTTATAAAAAGCTAGTCTCGCCAGAATGAGTGCAATCACATACTGTAACTCAGGATCTCTGTTAATCAATAGTAGATGGTCTTGAGTTCAGTCGATAGTAAGGTATCTCAGTGACAAACATGTTACTGAAATAACTTATGTATCTCACAGCAAAAGAGTGTATCACAATAGTTCTAAAATCTGGACGCAGTGGTATCAGGTATCAGAAGGCCGGCTCCAGAGGCACGCTATCCTCCATTTGGGACATTTTTGCCATCGCCAAAATAATAGCCTATTTCATCATCTACCTGATGGAAAAGTAAGGAAATAAGGATAAGGATGGGGATAAGGACAGGTAGGGAAATAGGAAAAGTACCCTGGAAGAGGATACTAACGCATAAGCGTACCACAATGGGTTCAAACAACGCCCTGAAAAGAGCACTGTAATAACACATAAAGCGAAAGAGAGCCTATAGCTCTTTACCACAGCGGGTTAAGAACAACAGAATATCCTGAATATGCAGGTCTCTGAAGTCAGTTTCACTTAATAAGTGTTTACCGAATACTCGGAAACGCAGTTGCGCAAAAACTGGACAGTTACATATCAAATGATATGAAGTTCCGTAATCGGATTCACAGCTATCACACGCAAATGAATCAGCTTGCAGAATATTCGCCATGTGATAGCTGAGTCGGCAGTGGCCAGCCAATGCTGCAATTCTGCTTTGACAGATTTGTAAGATACTTCGCCACCCTTGGAGATGGCTCAGTACAATACAATTTGGTTTAACGACATGACTCCAAACTATTCCAGTATTGTCTGTGTTGAGTAGCAGCCCAGGTGTGAATCTGAAGCTTAACCCAACACTTCGATATCGGAATAGCTGGCTCAGGACCAATGAAGTCATGTGATGCTCCAGGGCGAGCTAACTCAACAGCCAATTCTGGACGAACATTTGAAAAGGGCCTATCTGCTTTTTGTAAACAAACATGTTTCTGTCTATGTAGGGCCCATCTGCATCCACCCACGCACATCAAC
Organism: Aedes albopictus; assembly: GCF_035046485.1. Taxonomy (NCBI): domain Eukaryota; kingdom Metazoa; phylum Arthropoda; class Insecta; order Diptera; family Culicidae; genus Aedes; species Aedes albopictus. The sequence goes on along the minus strand of NC_085137.1, from coordinate 510,733,720 downwards.
ACCCTTAACAGATAGCTTGAAGAACACTCTTTCTGATAAGGGTGTTGATGTGCGTGGGTGGATGCAGTTGGGCGGATGCAGTTGGGCCCTACAGAGACAAAAACATGTTTGTTTACGCAAAGCAGGTAGGCCCTTTTCAAATGTTCGTCCAGAATTCATTTCCAGCGATGGAAGAATGGCCAGGTACCCATACAAGGTGAACAGCGTTTGCTGAATTCATCTCCTCGATTTGAGTTCGACAAGCGATAACTATCTTCGAGCTGGAGTTGGCCGAAGCAAGTGCTTGCCTGGCTATCTAAACAGAAGTATATTATTTTGCTCATTACGTGCTGATTGCACTCCGTACATAAGAGCAAAGATTTCGGCCTGAAAAACGGTGCAGTGTCTACCAAGTGAGTAAGACTGATACAGCCTTAGCTCACGAGAATAAACACTAGCACATGCTCGACCTTCGAGAAGGGAGCCATCAGTGTAACATATGATGCAGTCTGAAGGGGCTGTCCATAAACCACGTGGTCATTTTTTTGGGACTTTTCAACCCCCCCCCCACCCCCCGCGTGGTCATTTGTCCATACAATTTTTTTTATTTGTCCATACAAAATGGTCATTGGCCGAACCCCCTCCCCCCCTCATGACCACGTGGTTTATGGGCAGTCCCTGAAATACTTCTTTCCAGATATCCAGATGTCCACTCTTCCCAGGAAGGGAATTTCGTGGAAAATGTCCTATATGGGAAATTACAAGCAATTGTAAGATCACTTGGAGCAAGGACAACTTTGTCCCAATTCACCAAAAGTGGAAACAACGAGGTGTGTGTTGATGTGCGATTCACAGGAGTTTCCTCTAGTAGACCGAGTGCCCGTAGACGGTAAGTGCAAGAAAGTGCTTCTTGTTTGAGATGAATGTGTAGTGGAGCAACGTCCAAGAGAACTTCGAGCGCTGCCGTGGGAGTTGAAGAGAACGCTCCAGACATCGCCATTAAGCACATCCTTTGGAGATGGCCTAACTTTGATTGGACCGTTCTCATTTCGCCCTTTTGCCACCACACAAGACATCCATAGGCCAATATTGGCCGAACAACAGTTGTGTAGATCCATTTGATATACTTGGGTTTTAGACCCCAAGTTGTACCAAGGGTTCGCCGGCATTGCTTTCTTGATTCTGAACTCAATGTAAGGTGTCCAGGAAAGCTTGGAATCAAGAATGACTCCAACGTACTTTACCTGTTCAGTCACATCGATTTCAGAATCAAAGAGACGCAAAGGTCGAACGCCATTACGGTTTTGCCTTTCCGTGAAAAGAACAATAGATGTTTTACTCGGATTAACCGAAAGGCCATATTGGCGACACCAAACCTCAACCACCTGAAGGGCGCTTTGTATCAGGTCAAAAAGGGTGCTGATGCACATACCAACTAACAATGTTAGGTAGTCGTCGGCAAAACCATAAGTAGGAAAACCGCTATTAATGAGTTGCCTCAATAGCGTATCTGCTACGAGATTCCACAAAAGCGGTTAAAAGACTCCCCCTTGGGGGCATCCACAAACACTCAATTTCCTAATCCCTGCTAGCGCAATGTCGAGAAGAGATATCGGATTTTGAGCATTTGATGAATCCAATTGGAAATCATTAGAGATATACCATTACTCCGTGCGGCTTCCAATATGGCATCGAAGGCACATTCTCAAAGGCACTCTCGATATCTAAGAAAACACCCAAACAAGATTGCTTTTGAGCGAATGCTTTCTCGATATCGTAAACAACCTTGTGTAAAAGAGTCACAGGGGACTTACCAGATTGGTAGGCATGTTGGTTCACATGAAGAGGCACGTTAGTCAGATGAATATCACGGATATGATGATTCACAATGCGTTCTAAGCATTTCAGAAGAAAAGAGGTCAAACTGATAAGTCTGAAACTCTTTGTTATTTCATACGACGCACGACCAACTTTCGGAATAAACTTCACAGTAATATCCCGCCAAAATTTGGGAATATACCCTGTAGAAAAACTGCAAACAAGTATTTTTTTCAAAACATGTTCGAAATAATCAAATCCCTACTGAAGCAAAATAGGATAAATCCCATCTGCCCCAGGAGATTTGAAAGGAGCAAAGCTATTAAGTGCCCACTCAATCGATTCTATAGTTACAATTCTCCGAGCCGAAGCTAGGGAATCATAACTACAAGAAAAGACATCAGGTTCATCCGATGATGTTATATCCACACATCCAGGGAAGTGTGTGCTGAATATGCATTCCAGAACTTCCTCATCAGAGGAAGTCAGATCGCCATTTGGCGAACGAAGTTCGTTCACTCGGAAATCCTTAGATTTCGCAAGGATTTTATTTAACCGACTGACTTCACTCAAACTGGAAACATTTGTACAAAGGTTTTTTCCAGCCAGATCGTTCATCAAACCGGAGAGCTTTCCTATAGGCCTTGCGAGCCGACCTGAAAACCTCTGAACCAGCCGAACATCGTCTGTTCCAACTCTTTCTACATTGTTTCCTGAGTTTCGCCAGATCAGAGTTCCACCAAGGGGTTCTTCTTGTGATCTTCACAGACCGTAGAGCTTTCATGATGAAGGTCGTTGAAGTATCAACGGCATCATCTATATCACTTGGAGTGTCAATGGATGGTGAGTATCCATGAAATTTGGCCGCAACCAAATCAGTTAAGAGATCCCAGTTTGTTGATCGGGGATTCCTGAAGCGCAATGTTTGCGAAGTAACATTGAAATGTTAAAAAAAAGATGTAGCCATTGTCAGATAAAGATTCTTCATCTGACACATGCCAATTGGTCAGCGCGTAACTAATTCTACTAGAGCGAAGCGTTATGTCTAATACTTCCTCTTTAGCAGATACCATGAAGGTTGGGCGGTTGCCTATGTTAAGTAATGCAAGATCTGTACTACTTAAGTACTCCATCAAACTGGAGCCTCTCAAGTTAATGTCTGAGCTGCCCCAGATTATATGGTGAGCATTAGCATCACTGCCAACAATTAGCGGAAGGCCTTTTGAAGTACAGTATGCGATGACTTGTTTGAAAGCATCCGTACACTGAGGATACTGCAACTCCGAAAATCATACGAATCAACTATGACTTTTTGCCACAAGAATTTCTTGCGAAAATCATAGTTACGAACTATGATTTTGGATTCAAAGCGCCAACTATTATTGTCATACTGTTACTGTATAAATTTCATAACACTGACGTATGAAAATCATACCGATAACATATAAAAACCGAAACTATGTCGTATGACTATCATACATATTTTCATGAATTTTTTTGCACAAATTAAAAAAAAATCTCAACCTGGAATCGAACCAGGGACGTCAAGATTGGCGAATGCGTGCTTTAGTCATACGCACATCTACGCTTCGGAAATTGAAGTGGTTAGAAGCCAATAAAAGTTTTGTTGTTTTTAAGCAATGGTGTTTCATAACACATCTTATGATTTTCATTCGATGCTTTTTATGAGATTTTTCATACGACAAATCTTATGAATTTTGCATTTAAAAGTATGAAAAGCATACGAGAACTATGAAATGATAAAAAAAATAAAAATTACTGATTCATAAGATGTAAACTATGAAAAACATACGAACAGTATCCTCAGTGTAGGGGATGCTTCATCATGCGGTAAATAAACCGAACAATAGACGTATTTCCTGTTGAGGTTTCCAACAGATACATCAATTGTGATAGCACATACATCTCTGGTGGTTAATTCAGAGGTGAGTGTAGCAACTATTGCGTTTTTGACAAGCACACATGCTCGAGGCATGACACGCGAGTTTGCCATTTCATGTTTACTGAAAGTAGCAAACAACGGGTTCACAAGGTTTTCTAGATATAAATTACCCTTACGAAAGTAAGGTTCTTGGACCAAAGCCACTTGAGCTGAGCCATTTTGCATAAGTCTGCAAAGATTGATTGTTGGTTGTTGTTCTTTTATGCTTAAGATTGATCTGAGCTATCCTACCCGTGGTCACTACCCAAACTAGGTAAGATTGAACTCTTCGCAATAACAGCACAACAAAGAACAGCAGCAATAAAACCAGATCGGTATCGAATGGAAAACGCCAAAAGTGAGGATACACAGAATACACTGTGTAAATTGCATAATGCGAAACCATATAGGTAAAAATTTAAACTAATTAACAACACCCTCATAATCCCTCCCTTATTTAGCCTCAAGTGAGACTAAAGAAGGGCAGCCGATTGTCTCGGAGAAACACAAGGTCCACTGCACCATTGCTCCGGTTAGCGCAGTAAGGGCAACATACTGTGGAGGGCGCCCTGGTACTCCACAGGCTCAGTTTGCGGTTAGGTTTTTATCAGACCCCCCCTAGCCATGCATTCCTAGGCACGGTAAGCATGAAGCTGCATCACACCATGAATTAGGGGTCACCTGTTGGTGGATTCTTACCACCGGAACAGGCGGTCCGTTCCGAAGTGTTATTCTTAGCCAATTGAGACAATCGCTACGGACACTACACAGCTATCTAGGCTGATCGAGAAAAGAAGTTAATATTGATAATCAACTTCATACGGGCTCGAACAGCCGCCTATACTGTACGAAAACTTTGTTTATTTTCCATACAGTATTTTTATGAGTGCATTATCAATCGCATTTGATTTGAGTTCGCTAGTCGAGTAGTCCATGCAGTGGGTCACGTATCGCGATACGTTTTTGGTCACGCATACATGAATTTACCGGCTGTGAGCGTTTGTGTGCCGTCGGATAAGCACGTTTTGCGCACATTACATGTATGTTCCGTGCACAAACCGCCGTGAGCGCCAACGCTCCTATTTCTCTGTTTTGGGTGTATGCACGAGTTATATACCGCAGGCATCTATAGATGAAGACCTGCAGCCGTTCATTGTTCTACACTGATATTCACCAAGTTTCACTGGCGTACAGCAGCACAGATTTCACGTTCGAGATTAACATTCGGGGCTTAAACTCGCAAATTGGTCCGCGCATCTATCTCGATCTTCGTGCCGCCATCGACCCCCATTTGGCTACCAATATATTGGAAGCTTTCAACATTCTTCACTGCTAGCCCAGCTGTTGTAAAGCTGGAAGGGTTTACCGTATTTACATCCAACGATTTGGTCTTGTTGACGTTGATGGTAAGACCTGCCGTCAAGGAGCGATTGGCAAGATAATCGAACTTGCTCTGCATATTAGAACGCCAGTGAGATCAACGTCGACAGCCGATTCGAAATCATTTAGGTGCTCCATGGTAACCCACAATTTGGATCTCGTCGATTACGATGAGGAACAGTAGCGGTGATAGTATTCAGCCTTGCCTTACTCCAGCTACGACACGGATGGGATCGAACAAGACACCGTTGTGCAGTACTCTGCACCAGAATGCCCGGTACTGCGCTTCAATGAGGACGATGATTTTCTCAGGGACACCCTTGCACCTAAGGGCTTCCCACATGTTGTCATGGTTGAGACGGTCGAAAGCTTTTTCGTAATCAATGAACACCAGGTAGAGAGTCTCTTGAAAATCTTTGACTTGCTCCAGGATGATACGGAACGTTACAATATGGTCCACACAGGATCGCCCGGCACGTAATCCTGCTTGCTGCAGTCGGAGAGTTACGTCAATCTTCTCCTGTATCCGATTAAGGATCACTTTGCAAAGGAATTTGATAACGATACACAGTAACATGATGCCCCGCCAATTATCGCATACAGTCAGGTCACCCTTTTCGGACACATTTACTAAGACGCCTTGCAGTCGGCCGCGGTTTTCCATACATTGCAAAAGAATTGATGCAGTAGTTGTTTGGATATTACGGTGCCAGCTTTGAGTATCTCGCCTGATATGTGATTGACCCCCGGGGCTCTGTTCGATTTCATGCTACGGATGGCTGTTCCTATGTCCTGCACTGACGGAGCTTCGGTGTTGACACGACACGGGTAATGAGTCGAACCCTTGGCGGATCATGATGAGGTGTTGATGGCGTGGCGTGGCGTGACGTGGACCCCCATCTCTTTCTGAGCTATCGATTATTGGTAGAAGCTGACAGAGCTGACATATCTCCGACTTATACCTAATTGTCATAAACATTAGTTTTGTAATGAATTTCCAATTTTTTGCTAGGCACATTTTATAACATATAATTAATTGTTGACTCACTCACGAAGAATACCACAAAAACTGGTTGAAGGCAAATTTGATAGCTAAGCGTTTACGCTAATGATTGCTTATCTTAACAGTTTCAGCCTGGTGATAAACCTTGACGTACGTATTAGTGGAATTCTTGTTTATAAGTAAAACAATAGAGTTAAATATAACGATACACTGAAGACAACCTTACAGTTGAAGTAGAATTACATACGTGTATGTGAATGGATAGTTGAAATCAAACGGAACAGTATTTAACTCGATTTTCTGTTGCTTACTTAGTTTCACCTACCCACTTCAAAATAAAATGTTACTTAGGAGGGTGAAATCATTATTCTTCAAAGAAAAACTCATGTAAGAAAATGCATGCGGTACTTAGACCGATGCAAGAAAAAATCTTATGTGAAAGAATTCAGATTAAATAGCAACGTGCAGGAAATCAATGGATAAAATGGTTCAATAAAGTTGATGCAGTAAAATGTAAATATGTTTTCTATCCACTGTCATACTGCTGTTAACTATTTTCAGAGTTGGTTGTAGCCATAAAAAGGTGTTTTTTCAATTATTCTATGATGAATGGACTTCAACGAGTTCCAGTTTCATATGGGAGAGCTGTAAAAAACATTGGCATTTCCTACGATATCATTTGATTTATTACTCAGTAGCACTCTTAGGAAGCAAGTGCATTCGGAAGAGTGAAATCAGCCGAAGCTTAGTTTATTAGCTCACACGAGAAGAGGGTTGTAAATCAACAAAGCCAATTTACCTTTCTTCCGTCATCGCGTCATCGGGTTATTTAGAATATATAGCACCTAAGTACAGACGCACAGCACTTGGCAATAGCCGTACAAAGTGGCAAGATACACAACACCAGACTGTATGACACAGTACAATCGGGAATTCATTGATGCATGGATCGATCGGGAAGGCATTGTTCAAAAGCTGAAAACTAACCGCAGGCGCTAGTGCAAACAATTTGATGAATCAATTCTCCCCCGACTGCGATCGCGGCTGCCAAAGTAAGCAATGACACAGAAGTTTGAAAATAGCAAGCTCAGGTTTGATGGCGTGGGTTCAAAGGCTGGATAGTTTCAAATGTCGTCGTGATGTGTCAAAATCGTATTCGGTTCAGCTTCTGCTATAACGGAAGAAGCATCATCTGATCATGCGACTTAGAATAGGAGCAGTCCGAAATTCGCACCCATATTGTTGTTTTCACTTGGTGACCACAGGATGATCCACCCGCATGTCTCGAACTTTCGCTAGCACACGCGTGTGGCGTCAATCGTTGTCCAAACATTCAGGCCTATGACTTGGCAAGAATGTGATGTGATTACCATTCTCGCAGTGTATGCAGTTACGCCACTTCTGTGAATTCATAAAAGCGGTAAACAAACGTGACCAAGATCCTGCCTTCGCGGTGCAATCACAGCAGTGCGGCGGACGACTCGGCGTTACTGATTAGCAATTGATTGAAGGGTTCTAAGCCGGTAATTAGTGGAGTGATTTTTCTTGGCGGGTCACACAAAAGATCAGTCACAGTTCGTTGTTTGATCAATAAGTAGGTTATATCAGCTTCATTGGAGATTGAAGATATATGAGCCAATTAGCATTGACACTTGATTGAGTTGTCGATGTTAACAGGTTAAACCATTGAACTCATCCTGGAAATACACTTTTGAATAGTTTGCATCATTTCCTGAACAAAAAGGACGATTTCCTGAAGACAGATAGGTCAACAGTGCACTGACTTGCATAACTCTTATGTCACTGACGGGTAACTATTATTTTGAACGAAGCAAGAGAACCGGTTATTCCCCGATAACAGTATCGACACTTCAGTTTATTCAAATCGTTTGCAAAAAGTATATTTAGTGCAACGACATCAATCGCTTTTTGATCCATCGCACACGTGCTGTCCTTAATTGATGGCTGTGAGTGACTCCAATTTCCAAGTCAAAGCAGCTATTAGCAACGTGTCACTGACTGCAAACTTGATTTGTGAACGTTTCCCTCTAGGAACGTTTTCCGTGAAAACGAAAAACCCGTCCATTCGTCGTAGGTTGGCGTTTCCTCCTGGGTCAAACCGAACATCAAAGGACCGAAAAAAAATTACTTGGAACCATATTTTACCACCCATCCACATGGTCGCCGGAACCGCATCGTCCATCGTTGTTGTCGTCATCGTCGTCAAGGCATGTAAATATTTTTACACAAAGCCAGTAGGTAGTGGACGTCGACGTCCGTTTGCTTGGCTAGCAAGGGTTCGCAGAATGGACGAAATTTCGATGAGTGGGTACCAACGTGTCCAAAGGCTAAAATTCACACTCGGAAATGGAGAAATGGCTCCCACATTTAGGACGAGGAGAACGCCCTAGGTGGCAGCCGAAAAAACTGTTCACACTTTACCATTTTCACACTTCACATCAAGAACACGCATTCGGAGCGGGCTTAGGGATGATCCAGTTTCCTGTCGTGTCCTATTATGGAGTGGCGTTCTTAATAATAAAGTGAACATTCCTATTCAGAACAACTCGTCGCCCGGTTTGTCACCCTCGCACGTTCAAGTCCATCGGCAACGTTCCATACGAACGCACTACATTTTGCAGAGATGACGTGGAGCTTGATACTGGGACATGCTGGGTGGTCCGTGGATTTCCCCCTTTCGGAACGAAATCGAATGCTCGTAGGTACGGTAGAACATTGGGTGTGAGAACGCAAAGTTAATTTTCACTTGACAAATTTTCACGTTGCTCGCGCGAGTGGTTTTGGATACGTGACGTCTGGTTTGGCGGGTGCTATATTTTTACACTGTGGTGGAACGGAACGCGAATAAAGAATATAAAGAAGTTAAAGTAAGTTATGTGTTTGCATATAGAAAACTTGTCAACATTTGTTCATTTTATTGTACTTTATAAGCAAGAAAAGCGTAGCATTGTGCACATATAATATAAGTAAGAACATAAAAATAAACAATCTTTTAAGGACATGCTGTGAAAATGTCACTCAAAATTTCTCAACTCTTTCCTTTTTGCCTTTCTCGTACACCAAGGTGTATCGAAAGGCTATATGTTCACTCCAAAAACGAAAATTTTATAGAGCCCTCGGAGGGGTCAAGTCTTATATACCAATCGACTCAGCTCGACGAGTTGAGATGATGTCTGTGTGTGTGTATGTGTGTGTGTGTATGTATGTGTGTGCGTATGTGCGTGTGTGTGTGTGTGTGTGTGTGTATGTGTACAAAAAGGTCACCTCATTTTTAGATAGTAAATATCAACCGATTTCAACGACCGATGGTTCATTCGAAAGAGCATTTTGTCCCATTGTTTCCTATTGAAAATGGTTCTGATCGGTCCAGCCGTTCCGGAGTTATGGCCATTTAGGTGTTCCGGATCGGTACCCTAAGAAGGGGCCAGATATAAAAACGGTACAAACCCATGCATGCGACACATCAAACCACGGCATTTTTAATAACCTGATGAACGGTAAGCAGGAAAATAGTCTCAGATCATATCTGAACCGGTATTGTTCCGGAACCGGTTCCGGGTGTTCCGCCGGAAGTGGCCAAATATCAAAGTGAACCAAACCCTTCCATGCGACACATCAAGCGGCTTTTTCGATAACCTGATGAACAGTAGGCAGGAAAACATTCTCAGACCATATCTGAACCGGTAGTGTTCCGGAACCCGTTCCGGGTTTCCCGCCGGAAGTGACCAAATATGAAAGTGAACCAAACCCATGCATGCGACACATCAAACAGCGGCTTTTTCGATAACCTGATGAACAGTAGGCAAGAAATCATTCTCAGACCATATTTGAACCGGTAGTGTTACAGAACCGGTTCCAGATGTCCCGCCGGAAGTAGCCAAGTACAAAAGTTAAACAAACCCTCACATGCGACGCATCAAATCGCGGTTCTTTAGGCAACCTGATAAATCTTTAGCAAGAAAATAGTTTTATATTTAGATCAACCGATAGTATTCCGGAACCGGTTCCGGTTGTCCCGCCGGATGTGGTCAAATGTAGAAGAGAACCAAACCCTTGCCTGCGGCACATTAAACAGCGGCTTTTTAAATTACGTGATGAACGATTAGCAAGAGAATAAGCTCAGACCACATCTAAGATCTTTTTAAAGACTACCGATAGTGTTCTAGAACCGTTTCGGTTGTTACGCCGGAAGTGGTCAAATGCAAAAATGAACCAAACCCATCCATTAGACGCATCAATTCATGGATTTTTAGCAAACTTGATGAACAGTTAGCAAGAAACTAGTCTCAAACCATATAAGGGATAATTGGTATTGTCCCGGAATCGGTTCCGGGTGTCCCGCCGGAAGTGGCCAAATGAAAAATGAAAATGCATCCTAACCCATGCATGCTTTACATCAAATCGTGACTTTTTAGATAACCCGAAAAACTATTAGCAAGAAAATTGGCTCAGACCGCATTCAAAACTACCGGTAGTGTTCAAGATTCTGTTTCTCTCTCTACCGAATGTGGCCAAATGCAAAAGTGAACCAAACCCATGCATGCGACACATCAAACCGCGGCTTTTTAATAACCTGAGGAACGATTAGCAAGAAAATAGGCTCAGACCACATTAGAGGCTACCGATAGTGACGCAGAACCAGCATTGGGTGCTTCGCAGGAACTACAAAAGTGAACAAAGTCAATGCAAGCGATAAATATGTGTAAGAGAACAAAATCTTGACTGAATTAAGGCCACATACATACAGGCGTCTCAATCTACTCACTACCGATCGTGCTTGTTTCAACGGTTGAATCAAATATAAATCAAACCTAACACTACCAAACACCGTATGTAACATATGTAAACAAAAAAGAAATTTTCACATGAGGCGCTGAATTTCGTTAAGGACTACTTGTATCACTCACCTTTGGGAATGATTTGTGAAAAAATACCCGGATTTTTCAAGTTTCTGAAATGCTCAATGTATTAGTTGCTATGGGAATAGCGAATTTCTCCTTAGATTGTCTCCGTTCGTGGATTTTATTAGATACGGTGTTTGGTAAAGTTACGCGTGAAATCGTTTTTGTTCGTTTGACGTTTGCTCACTACCGCCATCAAGCCAGCAGCGAGTTGTGAAATTCAACCTGATTAGCATTAGGGTAAACAGGTATAATATGCCCCCCCTAAGCAGAAATGGCAATATATCTGAAACTGGCGCATTATTCCATCTATTGTTCACTGCAAATCGTTGTTACTAAAGTTAGTGAAGTGTTGCATGCGGACTTTGCCTTTGGAGAGGTGGCTATGGAAGCTTGGAAACGTTTTTCGAAAACGTTCCAAAATTTGCCTTTTCAAAACAAACGGGGCAATACGCCCCATCAAAAGAAAAACGTCCAGCCCCGTGATAAAACTGTCCTAGGGAATAATTCCACCACATGCTTATCCTAGGAGGGTCTTTCAACAAGTGTTAAACTGCATAAAAGTTGCAAAGTAACACAAGCGAACAGAACTAACTTCGTTTACAATGAAGTCAGCTCACAAGAGGTAAAATATTACGCCAAAAGCCTCGATTTTAGACTTTTCGATATTTTTATTGCTTTTCTGTACCAATCCACTAACGGACCAGCTTGATGGCAATAATTATTCAATATTTGAGATTTCTAATCGATCACGCATGCGAAAAGCGCTTGTATCGCTAGAAAATGAAGAGGGGCGTTTTGCCCCGGTGGGGCGCATTATACCCTTTTACCCTATGCGATTATTTTTTCATGACGATGAATATACAGGGGATGGCCAAAATGTTTGGGATAGGCAACTTTTTTTTTCTCTCACAAAAAAGTTCAACATGCTATAACTTTTTATAGAGAGCATCAAAAAATCTCAAATTTTGATTGTTTGTCAACCTATTATATGTGCATCATTGGTACAAATTTGGACTCAATTGATCAATCTTTCGCAAAGTTAGAACCGTTCGGGTAAAACACTATTTTTTGAACAACTAATTTTTGAGCTGTCATATCTCGGAAACCAGTGACCCGAATTGAATGAAATTTTGAACGTACACTAACAATATTTAAATGCTTCACAAATTATTAAAACATAGGTACTTTTTCAACGTTGAAAAAAGTTATTATGGATTGACACTTTTTGGAATTTTCTCGAAAAATGTAAATTTTGTGCATCAATGTCAATTAATTTTAGTGTCGGTATCCAAAGATTTTCCATTTCTGTTCTCAAGTTATCTCTTATCAGATATATTAGAGCCTATTAAGCTTAAAGGAATATCCCATTTAGTAATTTTTGTGTGGTATTGTAAATTTGACATATTTTCCTCTGTATGGGTAAAAAATTCAACCCGGTATAACTTAATTCGCCGTGAGAAAATATTACATTTTTTTAAGGACGTATTAAGTATCACTATATTGTTAATAAACGTTAAAAATTTCATTCAATCCGGTTCACTGGTTTTTGAGATATGACACTTCAAAAATTAGATGTCTTAATAATAGTGTTTTATCCGAACGGTTCTAACTTCGCGAAAAATTAATCAATCATTTTGGGTTCGATGCACATATAATAGGTCGACAAACATTCAAAATTTGAGAATTTTTGATGCACTCTGTGAAAAGTTACAGTATGTTGAATTTTTTTGTGGGAGAAAAAAAGTTGCCTATCCCAAACATTTTGACACCCCCTATAACAGCAATATGTTCCAAATGATATGTCTGTTTGTCTGTACAAAGCAATCTCAATAAATTACACCATTTCAGGTGTAAAAATATACAGTAGGATGGGCCAACGTTATACGGGAAATTAAAATTATTGCATCAACACCGGACAATGTTTTTTTCAATCCTCTTTTGCGTCTAAAACTATTAGGAAATTTTGTTATGGTTTTATTGCTTGCATTTGTTGTCAAATTTTACATGAATCTTGTAACATATGATAATAAAATATAGCCTAAAGTGTGAAGAAAAAACTTTGTCGAAGACCGTTAAGTCATCTGTGATTGTGAAAGGAGTTATATTCTAGCTTGTAATTAACGTCTTGATAATGATCGGCTTTCAGTGATAATGAAGGTGCTCAAGCAGTCAATTGAAAATTCTGATATTTAACAGCTCTGTCTTTACGTTTAACATAACGTTGGAATATGTTCCATTAACCCTCGAATAATCGCGCTGTTGTATTTTGTACAACACGTTGAAAAAAAACTCGCTTTTTGTACTCCGCTATAGTGTGGTGCTGACGCAGGTAGCCAACCGCATTTCTTATTTTTTCATAGTACTTTTGTTTTTTTATTACTGAATATTCCCCTGGTTCTTCACTGGGACTTTTGGAAATATTTATGGAGAATGATCACTATTTTATTCATATGTCATTTGCGAGTTTAAGAAATGTATGGAAAAAACAATCAGATTAGTCGACGCACCAAAATCAGATTTGTGCTGCTGTAGGCCAGTGAAACTTGGTGTGTATCAGTGGAGAATACTCAACGGCTGCAGGTCTTCATCAATAGATGCCTGCGGTACACTCCCGATCACAAGTTTGGGGTCACCCCCTCAAAAACATGTCATTTTTTCAGGCCCATATCTTCGCCAATTTGCGTCCGATTTCAAAACCCTAGGTCTCATTCAAAAGATAATAAGACAAAAAAACTTTGAACATGATTTAAAAGAAACTTTTTCAAAAAAAATTGTATGCAAACTTAACCCAAAGTTGCCAAATTTTCTAAAAAATGATTTAAAACTTACGGCAGTGTCGCTGGAAATTAGGTCGACCAAATTTAAACAAGAGAGCGGTAATATAACCCATTTTCTATTAGCTTTCAACTGCTTTTTACAGAACTTAGCTAAAAAATCTAGAGAAAAAGTTATTAAGTAAATTAACTCTTCATGTCATCGACCAAAAGTTTGGGGCCACCCCTCAAAATGATGTATCAGCCAAAAGTTTGGGGTCACTATCGTAAAACATGGGAAAGTGATTTGTTGATATCTTTGTCATCTTTCATTCAATTTTAATTCTTCTTGGCTTATTTGAAGCAAAATGAATGATACTTACTGCATAGACATTGAACTACCCATATTTGTTGAAATTTACATACTAAAACTTAACATAAAGTTACCTCATTTTTTGAAGTGTGGTGAAATGTGTTAACTTCACATAACATTTTTATATAAAAAAATCGTTAAATACGTTAAGATAAAGACATTAAACGTAAATTTAGTTAATTATCTTTGAAATGAGCCAAAAAGAATTAAAATTGAACTATAGATGACAAAGATACCACAAAATCACTTTTTCATGTTTTACGAAAGTGCCCCAAACTTTTTTTTAATTTACTCAATAACTTTTTTTCTAGATTTTTTAGCAGAGTTTTGTAAAAAGCAGTTGAACGCTCTCATCTTAAAATTTGGTCGACCAAATTTCCAGCGACACTGCCTAAGGTTTTATTCATTTTTTAGAAAATTTGACAACTTTGGGTGAGGTTTATATGCAAATTTTTTTGAAAAAGTTTCTTTTAAATCATGTTCAATGTTTCTTTGACTTATTATCTTTTGAATGAGACCTAGGGTTTTGAAATCGGACGCAAATTGGTGGAGATATGGGCCTAAAAAAATTACATGTTTTTGAGGGGGTAACCCCAAACTTTTGATCGGGAGTGTATATATTTCGAGCATACCCAAGTCACAATGAATGCTGAACAGTGAGACTATTAGCTGAACAGTGGCTGATTAATGGTGTCAGTGGCTGAACACAATGACAGCTGAATATTTGTCTGAAGTTTGGCTTGTTTATCCTATTTAATCAGCAATACAGAGATGGCTGAATATCAAGTTTGATAGAATCTTCTTCATCTGTGTAACCAGCTTTAAAGCATACACCAACATGCAGAATTAATCATCTGTTGATCAACCTTTAATCAAATAACACTAGTTTACAGCATTTTTGAACTCGGTAAGCTGATGATCATTTTTGGTGTAGAATCATGCCCTGAGCTCGAAAATGCGAAGGAAAAAAAAAATAGAGCGGATTTTATTTCGACTTTCCATACAAGGTTGATGATTTGAAATCGATTTGTGTTCTATTTTTAGACAAAGTCGCCCACTTCACACATCTCATTCTCCGTAATCAATGCTCCGATTGAGCTGAATTTTTTACTGTAACTCGCCTACATATGATATGTCAAATAAACGTTGAGAAAGAGTTTTTAGCTTGTTTCTTTCTTATTGAAAACAATACATTTCTTCATATATTTTTGGAAATTTTGCTAAAATGTAAGGAGATCGTCCCAAAGACTCGCCAATATCTTGAATTTCATCAATCTGACGCAAAACCTGCATTCAGATGATCGAATGGTATTGTCATCAGCTTTTAATTTATGGAAAAAGATTTGAAATTGGTTGAACAAAACGCAAGATATTTGAATTTTAGTGAATTCCATATCTCAAAAAATTGTAAAACTCGATATTGAGCTAAAACTCATAAACTGCCTATGATCGCATATCAGTCCCATCTTTGCTGGGTTTCCTATTCATATGGGACAATTATGCGATCATAGGCAGTAAACTGCTCTACTTAAAATTTTTTGAAGCACGGTTTCGAAATCAGCGCTAAATTGTACTTCAAAAATTTTGGTCGTTGACAGGAGTTCACGACTTTCATTTTAGTTTGTAAACTAGTGTAATGTTTGACAGCTGACCCAGGCATGTTTTCGTGAAGTTCACTCGCTTGTTCAGCCTTAATACAGGCTTAGTTCAACTTATGTTCTTTACTATTCAGACATTATAAGTATTGTTCATGCTTTCGAGCATACGTATACAATTGTATGTGGTGTAGGTGCTAAGGTGATTGACTAAATCCAGGAGGACCGAGCTTAATTCCCAGATTTCCCTCAGATTAATTTATAAATTCTGAAGCATCTCCTCTGGAAATAGAAACAGCTAATGGTAAAATAGGCTCACAAATGTGTTTATAGTTTTATTTTACACAATTCATAAATTTAATTGAATAATGATTAGGCGCATATTATGCCTTGAAACAGCCTTTCAAAGAACCTGAAATCAGCTAAAGGTAGAATAAAATCACCAAAATTAGATGTTTAGGAGCTGAATAAAGGATTGAACCTCTTGTGCTCAGCTTTTGTTCAAATACGGGCTAATTTAAAATAGTTGGAGAAACATTTGTACAGCATCAAACTGTTACCTGGTTGGTGGCTCCACAATTGGATCTCCAACGTGGAGGTCCTTTGCCGATGTCATCAAAAGCCGACAGCGACAGAAATTCGGGAGCGAAAGTTGGAAGTGGGTCGGCCACACCCTACGCAGGGGCGGAAACGAAATCTGCAGCCTCAACAAGGAAATGAAGGAAGTAAACAGAAATTTTACCTGCCACATGTCAAGGTGATGGCGGGCAATCGCTCAGGATGGAGATCTTTCGATTCGGCCCTCTGCACCACCATGGGGCTAGGACCGACAGTAGTATAATTTTAACCTACCGTAACTCACTCGGTTAGTCACCGTCGCAGCACGCTTTTGCTGAGTACAAAAAGCGAGATTTTTTCAACGAGTTGTACAAAATACAACAGCGCGATCGCTCGAGGGTTAATTATAATCCGTATATTTTCCTTTTTTCTTCTTCTTCTTATTCTGATCGGTGGTGCTTTCTTTTGCGCACTCACCTTCCTAATGGACCGGCATCGCAGGCCATATGTCCAACCTACTTCTATTTATACTCCGTGGAGTTTACAATTCGTGTTCTTCTTTATCGACTGTTTTTTTTTTCAACGTGACAGTTGTGTACATATTGGTGTGTTAGCCCGTAGGCTGTACAATTCATTTTTAGTGTCCGAAGACTGAATTTTTCTTTTATAGTCCGTAGACTGTTACCCACTCACCCCTGGAGGGGGTGGGAATTGAACCCATGACCTTCTGATTGACAGTCAGAAGCCTAACCACTATGCTAGATCCCCCCCTCCCCCTATATTTTCCTTAATCCATACATTCGTACTCCCAAGCATTGTATGTTTTCTAACGCTCTCAATCATAACACACCACTAGCCAAATGTTTGACAAGCTGTACCAAAAATCAATGTATACTTCACACAATGACCATTGACCATAATTGAGGCTAACATCTCCATTGGAGTGGGAGCTCATTAAAATTGTTGCGTGTAATATTGCTTGTCGGACCACACCGGTGTGTATGTGCATTGTGCATGCATGTTTGTCCCATGGGGTATGAGGTAGCTGTTCAACCGGAACATAATTTCCCGCCATGCAGGGATGTTTGGGGTGTGAGCATCATTTAATTTACATCGAACAAGCTGTCAGTCGGCGGTCCTCCATTGGAATGGAAAAAAAGTCCGTTGGCCAACCAGCAGCAGCCCCTTCTGGCCAAAAAGGTAATATTTTAATTATTTTAAATGAATGAAATTATGTTTAAATCGGATTTATTAAAATGTGGTCGGTGTCGTATCCGCGCTCCCGGTGAGTTCGCTTCCCACAGATGCTGGAAGTATGAGTCGGCGGTCGGTGTGTAATTACAGCTGCCGGGTTTTCGCAGAGCGTGCTCTGGCCAACCATTGTGTGCGGTGTGATTGAAATGTTTATGGAATGTCTTTTTATTTACATTTCGATGACATGGAATATTCATATTCGTTTTTCCTGGCTGCATGTGATATTGATCGGAAACGGGTCGAGTAAAAGGGTGAGCAGCACTGGCAGATTGCGATGACGCGGTGACTTGTTCCGATCCGGTCCGGTTTGAATACGAAAGAAATCAAATCATGACTTTCCGTTATTGAGCTATGCTAATTGAGTTGCCGGCATTTGAATATGAAATTGAACATTGAGTTGGGTGATATTAATTTGAGAGAATTGAGGGAAGGATTCTTTCTGTTGAGTTGAATGATTGACGTTAGCCCTAAACGGTGCCTTCAAAATAAGTTATTGAGGTTGAATAATGCATAATTACAACTTGCAACAAGCAGTCAAATCTCAACCCCCTCGGTTGACCGTTCATCCAAAGTCATAAGTATTGAATGGGTAACGGATTGTAACCCTTTTCATTTTTATAGCAGCTGAATTTGAATCCTTAACGTCACCCCTAGTCTTCGAAGTCAACCTTCAGAAATTATTAAATTTTCCCTGATCCCGGAAAACAGCCCAACATTGTGTCGAAAAAGTCAAAACAGAAATTAATTAATTATTCCAATGCCAAGCTGGCAGAGGAAGGGCGGAGTGACGTCTGCGGGTGCCACCGAAAGGCAACCAGAACTCAGAGTTGGGTCTGACCAGCCGGAGCAGTGGTTTACAAAGTTGCTTTTACCTTGCAGTCCAGTTTGTTGTTCAACCGGTGAACGATATTTTTTATACTGATTATCTGTAATACTGAGCATAATTTATCGAAATCTATAAAATTTAAAGACATTTCAACCGTTTACCAGGAACGTAGGTTTACCTCAAAAATAAGTTTAGACATTCCATTAAGTTTTTCTTCAATGTTCTTTGACATCTCCATGCCGTTCATCAGATGTCACTTCAAAATTCCTAAAAATTGGATAGAGAATTCTTGCCAAAACCTACATAATACACACAGAAAAAACCTTAAGACATCCCCCGACTTTTTGATAAGTAATATAATATTGTTGTAAGAATTCTAAACATGATAAGAAAGAATGCGAGTCCCCTTGGAGAAATTCGAAGGAAATAAAATTGAGCAATTTTCGAGTATGTCTGAAGACTTAAGGACTATATCGCCCACTCACTAAGCCAATCAGCATTAATAAAGTAAATATCCCCACCAAGAAGACGCTTAGAATACTTGGAGTCACACTGGATCGAACCCTGAGTTTTAAGGAATATTTTAATAATGTATACACAAGCTGCAAAACACGGGTCAATCTATTGAGAACCATATCACGTAACCGCACTAGAAGTGACCGATCTTCCCGATTTAGAGTAGCAAATGCCATTTTGAATAGCAGAATCTTCTTTGGCCTGGAGCTTACTTGTATTGCTTCCGAAGAGCTGCTCAAACGAATGGGGCCGATATACCACGGAGCGATAAGGATTATCTCGGGGCTCCTTCCGTCAACACCAGCCACATCTGCCTGTGTCGAAGCCGGTATGCTTCCTCTGGAATATTGCATGGCCGTAGAAATTGGTTGCAAAGCTGTCAGCTTCGCAGAAAAAACAAAAGATGATGGGTCGGAGGCATTCACAATCCGTGAGGCCAATCGTATCCTGCAAAGCGTGGCCGGCGTTGAGCTCCCTCCGGTGAGCGGGGTTCACTGGTGTGGATCTAGGAGCTGGCAGTCTCCCCTACCCAAAATCGACAACTTTTTCAAAAGAAGGTTCAATGCGGGTTGCAATCAGGCCAGGATTAAATCGGCGTTCGCAGAAAGAGTGACCACTAAATATGAAAACTTCAAAATAATTTATACGGATGGCTCGAAAAGTGGAACCAGAGTTGGTATCGGTATCTACAATGATGCATTTACAGAATGCTACAGGCTTAAAAGCAACTGCTCAGTATTCTCGGCTGATGCTGCTGCTACTTTGCAAGCGGCAAAGTGTTCATCGCCCACTCCATTTTTAATAGTAACAGATTCGGCTAGCGTTTTAGAAGCCCTACATCACAATGCACAAAACATCCTTGGATTCATGCTATACATACGGCTATAGAGTATAGGAACAGTGAAACGGTCTTCACATGGGTCCCAGGACACTGCGGGATTCAAGGCAACATAGAGGCAGATCGTCTTGCCAATCTGGGACAAACCGCTGCATTTTTCACTAATAAAACTCCCGGACAGGATATAAAAGCATGGATTAGAAAAGAGCTCACTTAGCTTGGGCCGAAGAGTGGAATCAAGAAAGGTTACCTTTCACTCGGAAATCAAAGGTGAGACCACCGAGTGGATTGATCGTTAGTGTCGTAAAGAACAGGTCACACTTTCGAAACTCCGTACCGGTCATACACGGTTGTCGCACACTTGTAACATTCCAAATTCGGTGGAGCACTACGTAACGGAATGTCCAAAATTTGAACCACTGAGACAGGCACATCATATCAGCAGCATTCGATCTGCGCTTAGAAATGAAGCAGCAGCAGAAACAGAGCTAATTTCATTTCTTAAGGAGGCTGATTTGTATAAATCTATATAAAACACCTCAACAGCATTGCAATCCGTTTCCATCGTACAGGCACTTCACGCGAAACTAATCGAAACTAGTACGAGCACACAAAAATACTACAGCAATAGCAGATGAACTTGGACCTAAAACGTTTAATGTATTGATTACTAATACATGATTCATATACCTACCACTCTCCCCTAAATGCGTGGGAGATAACACACTCCAAATGACTGCAATCTAGCATTTTCGTTTGCTGGAATAGGAATTATGTTTCACATATTTTCTATTTCTTCCGATGTTAACAATCATAACTTTTTGTTTTAAGTTTTTGACAGTTCCTAGCAACGGATGCGAATGATGCGAATGTGAGCCTCTTGCCATCTGGTGACCGATGAGAAAAACGGCGCCCATCGTTGTTTTGCTACCAGCACCGCCACCAAGATGTCAATCAACCCAAACGAATACACACTGAGCGAATTTGGATTTTGGAAAAAAGGAATAATCGACTTTAAACGGAACTGGACTTGTTCTTGGACTTGTAAATGTGGATATATTATATGTAAAAGTAGAATTATGAAACTTCTTGTAGTAATCAAACAATCAACTCTGTTAAGCAAACATTATGAAAACTCTGTAAAGCAAACTATGTAAACTTTTGATTTGAATTCTTAAGATTCATATTTCATATACAGAGACGAACCAGCCAAGGGCTGAAAGTCTCTTTAATAAAGATATTAATTATTTAAATTAAGAAGTAATTCTGGAAAGCTTTTATAAAAGGTTCCCTTATTTATTTCAGAGGTAATCTCTAAAGAAGTTTAGAGAAAATTCTAAAGGCATTCAATGAAGAATTTCTTCAGGTTGTTGGCATAACATTTTGCAACGCTCCTGGATTAAATAGCAGATGCAGTTTTCAGAGGCATCGCTAGGTCAGATTTCTGATGTAATCCACATTTAGAATTTCTATAGAAATCTGTTGTTGGAAGCTGGCTTCTTAAGATGTGTGTGTTTGAAGTTCGGATGCACTGTTGAAGTGACATTACAAGACCTTTGGAAAGGAAACGAAGAAATATGGCTCAATTATCCGGGTAATTCACGTTCTTGGATTATTGAATCTGGCCTGTCAAGTTACTAAAGTAGACTATTTCTTCGATTGTGAGCCGCATGTACTTGGAAGAATAAAAACACCAATTAATCCATCTAACAGTGATGGCACCTTTCTCGTGTCATTGAAAACCTATTTCAACAAAACTGATAAACAAACTTAATATTAATATTAATATTTCAACAAGTGACATTATTATTAATATCGCACTTCCATACGTTTAAACAAATCAATTTCATGGCACCAAAAATCATATCGTTTATCTGGCTTTTGATGTTTGACCCTTAAACTCCATCTTAAATTTTGAGCAGCCATCTTGGATTTTGGACGACCATCTTTGATATTCTGGTTGCCATTTTCGGACTTCAAACACCTTCTCCATGATGATAATGATAAACCTGGGCGTGTTAGTAGAATACATTCTTCTCCATACCTCAAATAAACAGTCGCCATCTTGAATTTTGAGTCGCCATTTTTGGACTCTCATACCCATAAAACTCTATTAAACAGCAGAGCCGTAGCGTGTGGTTGGCCAGGTTGGCCCCCGCCAAGGGCGCCAGCTTCAGAGGGGCGCCGAAAAGGCCTAAGGCAAAAACTACTTGAGTTTTTTATGTGCAAAGTAACATCATTTTTTTTTGTTTAGAGAGACTTTACCCAGAAGGGAGCAATATCAATATGCTTTCGAAATTCTAGTGGAAGCTTCTTTTTTGAACTTTCAAAATATTCTTACTGGGTAATGTCTAGAAATTATTTCTGAGAGTTTTTTCGAATTCATTGATATATGTTACAATGTCCACTAAAAATATTTTGAATGGAAAATATTCAGATGATCTTATTGTTATGTCCAGTAAATGTTTATTTGGAATTAATCTCTCGCAGATGTAGGAAAAATTATACAAGTCGTTTTCACTTAAAAAACTATCAGTGAGTTTTTTTTTTTATTTCCTCGAAACAAATCCAGGAAATCCTTTTTTTTATCTGGTAATTTTTTAAATTTTTTGCTGCTTTTTCCGAAAGTTTTTCAGAACTTTCCAAAAATTCTTTCAGGATTTCTTTGAAAAACTTCTTGAGAAACTTTCATAGAAACTCCTTCGGGGATTCTTAAAAATATCAAATCCAAAATTCTTTTGGAGATTCCTCTCGAACATTCCTTCTGAAATTCCTCCAGGAGGAGTTCCGAAATTTTTAGAGAGATTCTTGCAAAAATATCTCTAAGGTTTACTTCAAACCCTTTATTTTTTTTTTTAACACTACTTAAATTTTCTCAATAATTTCTTCCATGGATTCCTACAGAAACTCCTGCTGAGATTCCTTTAGAAGCGCCTCCAAGAATGTCCAAGAAATGCCTTTTGAGAATTCCTTCAAAAATTCCTTCATAAATTTGTTTCTTTTAGAAAATCTTCTAAAGTTTTCTCTAGAAACTCGACCAAAGTTTGCTTCCAAAAGCCTTCTATAATTTCCTGTACACTGCCTGGAAAATCTTACATTGATGCTTTCAGAAATTATCCCATGTCCTCTAGAGATTGCTCAATAAATTTCTGCTAGATTCTCTGCTCTCTCTACTAGATTCTTGAAAACCCTTAATGAATTTCATCATAAATTTTAGCGCTGAATTTCGTTAAAGACTACTTGTATCACTCACCTTTGAGGATGATTTGTGAAAAAAAAATACCCGGATTTTTCACGTTTCTGAAATGCTCAATGTATGAGTTGCTATGGGAATAGCGAACTTCCCCTTCGATTTTCCCCGTTCGTGGATTTCGTTAGATACGAGGTTTGGTAAAGTAAGGCTTGAAATACGGAATTCCTTCAGAGATTTCTCCAAGGATTTTTTGAGAAAATTACTCCAGAGAAATAATGTTTCTTAACTTTTTTCAGGAATTGCTTCACAAATTCTTCAAATTCTTCCTTTATGCATTTCTTCACAAACTGCTCCAGGAATTCCTGTAATTCTCTTCATGAAATCCATTGCAAACTAGCTAAAATGTCTCCTGGATTTTTCTCCGGATATATCTGCAAGAATTCCTCCAGAAATTCTTGCATAATTTCATTAATTGATTCCAGCATGTACTGTTCCAGAGACTCCAACAAAAACTCACAGAGATTTTTTGCAGAAATTTCTCCAGGTATTCCTCCATTTCCATGGTTCATCTAATGATTACAGAATATTTTCTTACTGATCTTCTTGAAAATATTTTTGATTTAACTTTCAAATGAACCTTTTGTAAAGTTTTTGTAAAATTTTGGTAAAACCAATTAAACTAATCGCTGAAAATTGGTAACATAGATCGTTTGTGGATTCCTACCTCCAAAACTCAATTAAGTAGTGAAAAATAAAATTCGGTTGAACAAAAAATCCAAAAATGAAAAAAATACTGTACGATTTCTTGAAGAAGTTATTGCATCATTTATGTTGGAAGTCTGAAATGTTATTTCTAATTATTGTGCTGGTCTTAGAGAGATTCTTGAAATGCGAAGTGTGTTCGTACTTTTGCTCATATAGGAGAAAAACATTGTGGAAAATGTTTGAGCGACTCCCAAAATCCATCTTCTAAAGAAAACTTTGAAAACAAAATGATAACTACATTTTTTTAACTAACAATGCCCAATTAACGTGGGGCGCCAGTCTGGATGCTTGCCAAGGGCGCCATGGGACCACGCTACGGCTCTGTTAAACAGCAACCATCTCGATTCTTGCGCCGCCATTTCGAATTTTGGGCTGGCATTGTGGAGATTATGGTCTCCAGTGTTGATTTTCGCACAAAACTCGTCAATCATGCTACACAAATCGGCGCAGTTTGATGTGTTGCAGTTTTATATACAGCCAGTTCTACCGGTGCTCGTCCGGATCACTAAAATAGCCATAACTCCGGAACGGCTTGACCGATCCGGCCCATTTTTGATAGCAAACAAGCTTCTGATTCGATTTAGTGCACCAAGAAAAATGCTCGCTTGCGGTCCACAGGTTGTTTTCAAAATTTGTTACTGATTTTTATTATCTCTCGCGCTTATAAGCGCTTATGATACTATAGTGTCATACGGGTGTATCTACAATGATCGATTTTTCTTCAACGATTTTCTCTTCGGATTATTCTGGGAAATACGACTAATATTCGGATGATCTCTCGATGTATTTCGGTAAATGACGACTATGACCAGCTTCTTAAACAACAAAAACAACCAAAAATGATTTGCCGTCCAAGTTATTAACGAAAGAGAAAATCGATGAAGAGAAATCGATCATTGTAGATACACCCGTATGACACTATAGTATCATAAGCGCTTATAAGCGCGAGAGATAATAAAAATCAGTAACAAATTTTGAAAAGAACGTATAATCAATGCTACACCATTGATTATATGTCGTTTTCAAAATTTGTTACTGAGATATTAAATAAATAAATATTGAAAATGACTATAACCACAGCAAAAAAAATCTTGTGATATCACATCATTTTCGCTGCACATCAGTCGCGTCGTAAAAGTGATGTAAACAACTACATCATTTTCATGCAACAAATTAGCCGCCGCAGGATGAGAGTGGGTCTAGCAATCGCTAGAACCGGATCAATAGATGAATCATATATAACTAAAATATTGGAATGGATTCGTACACTGATCCGTTGATTGTGAGGCATATCCCTTACCTCTCAGCTATTTCACCGAGTTATAAGGAAGGTGATAAATATGATACTGCTTCTAGGTTTCTGCTGGAATGGGTTTGTTGATACTTTCCGGTGCACAACCAGGGTGTGCATGGTGAGTGTGATAATTGTTGGAAAACGATGTAATCGAGTGAAATTACGTTCGAAATTGAATACATCACCAGAAATTACGCGCCTGGATATTACAAAATTATTTGCTGTGGTGTTTAAACAAAGAATATTTTTTTCCGCCGCCCGTTGGGAACCTCTGGATCAGACCAACGCCAAAAATAAAAAGAGAATAATAAATTAATGAAAAATGATAAAACAGGATAAACACATTTTATCGCTCTCTTGCCCTCTCTCTCTCCCACAGACAAGGATCATTGTGCTGCCTGTGACCATCATCACCAGCGTCGTCGTCATCGCCATCCTCGTCCTGATGGGATTCCCATTAGCATGGATAACGAAAATTTTCATGCGAGTTTTGCTTGCAGTTGACACGTGACCATAACTGATTTGTTTATATTGGCGCTCGGTTTTTCGGCCGGCGATTTAGAACACGAAAGGGGAAACAGACTACCATGCCACCATACATATCCTTGTGGACTGAGAGAACGAATCATCCTGTTACCGCCATCCAGCCATCCAGCATTGCTCTCGGAGGCGCAAATTTATGTTGCATGGGCGATTAAATTATCCCTCAGAGTGGAAACTTTTATTGGAATTCGGGGACAAGTTTCTTCTCGGTGGCAGCTAATAGACTGGCATCCAGGCAGAGAAGCAAAAACTAGGTATGTGCACTGACTGCTGGTTCCGGGTTTGTTATGAGGCTGAACTGAATGGATATTCGATTTGCTTATTATCGCTAAATGGATTGCAATTGAATCGGGTGGGGGTAGGGGATTGAGCCGATAAGTATTTGAGTTTGTTTCTTAGGTTCGTTAAATCGTAAGTTGTTTCTTTTCTTTTTTATTAAGTGTCGCAATGATGACAGAGCATGATTTCCTGTTTAGTATTGTGATTGTAGTCAAGTTGAAATTCTATGATGCTTCCCATCATTCATTAGCTATTTCAAATGTTAATACGGGTACTGTATTGGTCAGACTATACGCAACATCAAATGTAATTTAACTGATAAAAAATGAAACGAGCTCACCAATTTGTCACCCAAATTTGCGTCAGTTCCCATGGTCGAAAAACAACGTTGATGAACAACCATCGGTGCCGAACTCTAGCTCAAACGGATTTCTTCTACACAGAAGAAAGCTCAAACCGTTTTCAGCCAGCACAGCACCATTGACCGCCACCACACGTTGGTTTGTACGGTGGAAGTTTTCTGCTCTCTCTAGTGAACCGGAAAAATCGGCAATAAAATGCAGGAGACAATTTTTTATTTGATCCAATTTCATGCTCGCGTGAAATGAGTATTAAAAGTGTATAACGTGATTAGAGAGGCTGCGAGCGAGAAACGGCATCAAGCGCCGACCCCGAAAGGGTCGTCCACACGTGTTTGTCATCATCGCCGTTGCGTTCGTGGAATGAGCTCCGAGGAAGGGATGTGGTGGCGTCAGTGTGTCGATGTGCTAGGATGTCACTTGCAAACGTCACACTTCCCTGGCGGGTGAGATTTCCTGGGGACACCCGGGACGATGGATCTCGATGCTGTGCTGCCGGAGTACAAAAGGGCCGCGTGGCATGGTATGGTTGACATCCCGGGCGAGAGGACTGCTTTTGACGTTTATTTTAGGTTTTACCAGGAAAATTAAACAAATGATGGATATTTGCACTTTGTTAGCGGAGAAGTGGATTTTTTGGGATTTGGATCATTTTCGGGTTGAAGGACTTGGTCTTATCATTGATAGAATCCGATATGGTGGTTATATATTCTCATTTAACGAAAAAACGGCTCAAACTTTCTGCGTACGGTCATAGCGAAAGAAGTTTATTAACACCACAAATGAAGCCTCAAATTGCTTGTAGTGGTTAACCATAGCATTCGCATATATCGGCACGCACTTTGGATGCACTAATCGTTTCGGTCTGCATTCTCGGTTGCTACCGAAAAGTCATCTACAGCAGAAGGTTCTTCTCTGAACGTGAACCAGCGAACTGAAAAAAACACACATCCAACCCCAAAATATTCGCGAAACGCATCCCTTGCAAATGGAGGCACTATCAGTTGGAGTCAGTCCTCCACGTCTGAAAGCAACTTTTCCTATAGAACCGAACAAAAAAACCGATGCACTCTTCCAGTCCACGTACCTTTCTACATGTGCGCGGTACACCATTGAAGAAGTGAACAGCAGCAGTAGCAGCCAGCGCAGCGACTACCAACGAACGCGAGAATAAAAATGAGTCAATAGCAGAACCACCAGCTCCGGTTTTGTACGTTTGTGTTCGCGCGGGGAAAATATCGTGGTCAAAAAGAATCATAAAACAACAAACATTTCACAAAAGAATGATTCGCAAATTTGTGCGGCGGTTTTTCATTACGGTTGCAAATCGGGGGGTTTGGATCGTACCCATCCTTGGCTTGCCGTACAGTAGAGTTTCGTTTTGTGCGATTGTTCTTCAGTCCTCCCAGTATTATGCCCAGTTCAGCTCTATTAGGTATCAGTCTTCTAATGATCCCCCCAGTGTTGAATAAGCTAATTTAAATAAAAACAATACCTAAATGGGGGTGGAAGCTCAGGTAAAATATTATCTCCTTGATGCCCATTAAAAACACCACCCCCACCAGCAACAAGAGAAGAATGCGAATCGATACCAATGGCGACGACCACAGCGACGAAAAGGGACTTGCGATTGGAAGCTCGGTACGTGGAACTGCAGATCTCTCAACTTCATCGGGAGCACCCGTATACTCGCCGATATACTGAAGGACCGCGGGTTCGGCATCGTAGCGCTGCAGGAGGTGTGCTGGACAGGATCCATGGTGCGAACGTTTAGAGGTAATCATACCATCTACCAGAGCTGCGGCAACACACGCGAGCTGGGAACAGCTTTTATAGTGATGGGCGACATGCAGAGGCGCGTGATCGGTTGGTGGCCGATCGACGAAAGAATGTGCAGGTTGAGGATCAAGCACTGATGATGACAAAAACGCATTTTACGCGTAGCTCAATCGCGAGTACGACCGCTACCCAAGCCACGACGTCATGATCAGGGGCGATGTCAATTATTCACAGGTCCGGGTGAACGTATATGTTTGCCTGTATTTGTCGATAAAAATATGTAAACACACCGATCAGCTGATCGCGACGTCACGTTCGCCAGAAAATTTGTTCGCAGCTTCTGGAACGTGACGCCACCTTCGGCAACTTCGTGCGATTTCGGCTTGCCGAAGTTGACATGACACGACTACTACTTCAAAATTATCATATCACAAACACCACTTTGCCCGATGGGCCTAACCTGGTGAAATTTAGAACATTGGATCAGGGGCCTACATCGTCGAAACCAAAACATGACGCTGAAAGCGAGCGCCCCTCAGCATCGGCCGGACGCCGACGACGGGAACATTCATAACAAACATGCATGCGCTTCGCTTCATCCGTCCTTCTTGTCACTTTCTTCGACGCAACGACGGGTGGCGGCTCATTTTCACACCGACTTACACAGATTTGCCGGTTGTGACACTCATTAATTGAGTTATAACGGCAGCCTATTTATTGCACCCGCTCCATAGAAAATCAAAAAGCGCTCCATAAAGAATGAACATATGTTCCATGAAAACGTGTAATTTTACCCATAAACAATTGAAAACGTTCCATACTTTATAAAAAATGTACCTATAAAACATACAATTTTCCCACTAAAAGTGAAATTTTGCATCAATAAATAATACTGAAATGCTCCATAATAAAATACAAATGCTCCATAGAAAAATGCAAATGTTCCATAAAATAATAAAATTGTACCCATAGAAAATTGAATATTGCCCCATAGAAAAATTAAATTGCACCATAAAAAATGAAATTGCACCATAGACAATAGATGAATTCTCCATAAGTATTATCAAACTGCACCATAGAAAATATGAATTGCTCCATGAAACATTGAAAATCCTCCATAGATAGCATATTCTTATAATTTAATTCAACAGGGCTGAATTTCTTTACATTGCACTGCTTTAGTGGTGCAAATGTTCAAAGTTATGGATAATTTTCAATTTTTTATGGAGCAAATTGTATTTTATGTGGTGCAGTTTCGTAATAATAATGGAGCAATTGTCTATTTTCTATGGTGCAATTTCAATTTTTTATGGTGCAATTTAATTTTTCTATGGAGCAATACTCAATTTTCCATGGGTTCAATTTCAATTTTATATTGAGCATTTGTATTTTTCTATGGAGTATTTGTATTTTATTATGGAGCATTTCAATATTATTTATTGGTGCAAAATTTCACTTTTAATGAGAAAATTGTATGTTTTACCGGTACATTTTCTATAAAGTATGGAACGTTTTCAATTATTTATGGGTAACATTACACATTTCCATGGAACATATGTTCATTCTTTATGGAGCGCTTTTTGATTTTCTATGGAGCGTTTGCAATTTGTTATGGTTGCATTAACCTTTTGCCGAGTTATAACAGAGAAATTCAGTCGATGCCGAACGAGCGTGCGTGAGCTTGTGAGTGCGAACAAAGTGGCATCTACACGACGGCGCAGCACCGTCGGTTCATCGGTGACGATGACAGTCGGGCTGAACGACGAAGACGGTGACTTGTTTCCATTGACGATTGAAAAGACTGTTTACAAACTTCGCCTGAAAATTTCAATTGAAATTGAAAATGTAGGGCCCTGGTCATGATCATCATAGGAGACTAAACACTCAGGTAGGCTAGAAGGAGGAATTCAGACCGACGATTGGAAAGTTCAGCGCCCACCAGCTGACGAAAGAAAATGGACTACGCCTCATCGACTTCGCCGCCTCCAAGAACATGGCCATTCATAGCACCTTCTTCCTTATCACTTCCTTAACACTTATCGTTAAACCTGGAGATCACCACAACAAACGGAATCGCAAATCGACCACGTTCTAATACGGCACTTCTTCGATATTATCGACGTCAGGACCTATCGCGCCGCTAATATCGACTCGATAAAGACGAACTAGCCAAGGGCTGAAAGTCTCTTTAATAAAGACAAATCAATCAATCAATATCGACTCTGATCACTACCTGTTGATGGTTAAACTGCGCCCAAAATTCTCCGTTATTAACAATGTATAGTACCAGCAGCGGCCGCCCCGGTACGATTAAGAGCGACTGAAACAACCGGATGTCGCTACCGCATACGCGCAGAATCTCGAGGCTGCGTTGTCGGACGAGGGTGTGCTCGATGTGGCCCCTCTAGAGGACTGCTGGAGTACAGTCAAAGCAGCTATCAACAACGCAGCCGAGAGCACCATCGGGTACGTGGAACGGAGTCGACGAAACGATTGGTTCGACGACGAGTGCAGAGCGGCCCTGGAGGAGAAGGACGCAGCGAGAGCGGTAATGCTGTAGCATGGAACCCGACAGAACGTGAAGCGATACAGACAGAAGCGAAAGCAGCAGACCCGTCTCTTCCGGGAGAAAAAGCGCCGACTGGAAGAAGCGGAGTGCGAGGAAATGGAACTGCTGTGCCGTTCACAAGAAACACGTAAGTTCTACCAGAAGCTCAACGCATCCCGCAAAGGCTACGTGCCGCACACCGAAATGTGCAGGGATAAGGATGGGAGCCTCCTGACGGACAAACGTGAGGTGATCGAAAGGTGGAAGCAGCACTTCGACGAGCACCTGAATGGCGAAGAGAATGTAGGCAAGGCAGCGGAAGAAATTACTAAGTTCCCGAGCAAAGGCGGATAACAAAATGATAACAAGTTCTGTTACCTGATTATCATTCGTTTGATAATTGAATTTGTTATCATTTAGGTTGAATTAAGAGCCAACATAACAAAAATGATAACCCAAATTTACTCCATGAATACCAAAATGATAAGAAGTTTAGTTATCATTGAGTTCAAGTTGATAACTAATTATGTTATGTAGTATTTTATTCAATATTACATTTAGTTATCAACATGAAAAAATAAAGCTTTTCAGAGCTATTTTACCGACCAAAATAGTAAAAATCTACTTTACCGACATAGTTAGTAGTTGAAAAAAGTTTCTTATAATTATAATTCATGTTTTCAACTATTGGGTCTCGAACCCTGAACGAGTGATTACCGGTCACAGCCGATACCCCTGTACCAAAGTGAGAGGGAGAGTGGTTGAAGGCTACACTTTCGTACTGCAGTCACATTGAAGATGGAAAGCAGAATCTATTTTTAGATTCGAAGTCCACCAGACCCTCGGTCTTGGGAGAGCTTTGGAAACTGATAACATATTTTGTTATCATTTAGTATTTTTATGTTATCGCGATAGACCAAAATTATTGATAACTAAATTTGTTATCATCTGATTATAATTAATTGGAAAAGATGATAACAAAAATAACAACATGATAACACCGATTACATAGTTTGTTATCAAAGTGATATCACTTAGTTATCCGTCTTTGCTCGGGTTGGTGCAGCAGAGGACGAGAACGAACCAACTCCCACGCTGAGGGAAGTTAAGGCTCAACAACAAAGCGACTGGTAAGTACAGTATCGCAGCAGTGATGGGCTCGGAAAAGTTGGCCACCTGTCTGCACCAGTTAGTAGTCAAGATCTAGGAAACCGAACAACTACCGGAGGAGTAGAAGGAAGTGCTAATCTGTCCGAAAAAAAAATGTGTGAGAACTTTCGAGCGATTACCATTTTGAATGCCGCCAACAAAGTGCTACCCCAGATCATCTTCCGTCGTCTTTCACCTAAAGTAAATGAGTTCGTGGGGAGTTACCAAGCCGGTTTCATCGACGGCCGGTCGACAACGGACCAGATCTTCACCGTACAGCAATTCCTCCAGAAATGCCGTGAACACCAGGTCTCAACGCACTCCAAGGCGGCATACGACAGTATAGACCGCACAGAGTTATGGAAAATCATGGACGAGAACAACTTTCCCGGGAAGCTTACCAAACTGATAATAGCAACGACGGACGGTGTGAAGAACAGAGTAAGGATTTCTAAAAGAAAAGACACTACACCGTCTTCAGCCAGAGGCTGCACAGACTGAACATTACCATACACGAGACAACGGACAACACACTTAACACCCAGTGGCCTAATGGAGAATTTTCCGTTTGACGAAAAGTTTTCCCCGACTGGAGCGGGAATCGAACCCGCACTCCGAGGCTTACGAAACGCCTAGACGGCTGACGCCGCTAACCGCACGGCCACGAAGCCCACAGAAGCTTGTTCAGTTCATTCGAATCTCGGCGGGGACTAGGGGTGGTGGGGGTAAAGTGGACAACCTAAGCATTTTGGTCGTTTCCCGCGGAAATGCGGCAAAATCCATCTGCTTTTCCGAGTAACATGGAAGGTAATGATATACTCTAAAAATCTTGTAAGGGGTTGCCTTCAAAAAATATTGTTTTTTTTTATTATTTTCTTCACCAAATCGTGCATCAAAATAGCGTGAAAAAAATTGGTGGGGGTAAAATGGACAATCGATAGGGTAAAATGAACAAGTCGTTAAAAGTTATATAACAGCATATTGTTTCTATGTTTTTAAAAACAAACTATCAAATTTCATACGATACCTCTATTTTGTTGTTTTCAAACTTTTAATACAAACTTTGAAACACACTTAAATAATTATTGTAAAAATAGTGTAAAAAACAAGCACTGTTTTGGATGAAAATTATATTTTGTTGATATGAAATATTTTTTTATAACTTTTTACTTCAACTATCTCACGATAGGTATGACGGCTAATGATTCAGAAGTTTGCAAAAAAATATATGAAATTTTGGTGAAATTTGAACCGATTGTCCATTTTACCCCCACCGGTCTGATTTTGTTAAAATTATTCCCAAAACATTTTTTTTACAACACTTAATTTTTTTTTTCGGTCAAATATATTCTTCTACGTGGGCTTTATTGGTATAGGGTGTAAAAATTGTTATAATTTGAAAATAACTTACGAGAAAACCTTAGCAATTATAAGCAAATTTTACATCATTTCCGATTTTTCACGTGATTTTTAAAGTTTTTGTCATCTTGAAGAGGTTTATTTGATTTTAATGGTCAAGATCAGCAAAAGTATAATGATTCAGGCTTAGGCATAAGCTTCAATCGTTGAAACATTTTGAAAAACAATAAAAGCCATGAAACTGTACCCTGTCTATTTTACCCCACCTGTCCACTTTACCCCCACCACCCCTACGACAAGGTGATGGACTTTTCTGCCTACTATTCAACATCGCCTTGGAACAATCTTCACGATCTTCACGAAATCCGGCCAATTTGTCTGTTTTGCGGATGACATGGATATAATTGCTAGAACATTTGGAACGGGTGTAGAACTGTACACCCAACTGAAACGTGAAACAGCAAAGGTCGGACTGGTCGTCAGGCTTGACAGAAACTCCCTCGCGAGAAAATGAGGAAGTGATTTCGGCGATTTCCTGAGGAGTGAAATTAACACTCAGAAATCACAAAGCAAATCCTCAACAGCGCCGAACGCTTGTCTCACGTCCACTCACACTCAAAAAGCACTCGGGAGTTCCACTCCCATACAAAGAAAGACTCTCGAGGCAAAAATTGCACGAAATAATCTTCGGCTCTGTTTTCGTTCCCCTTTTCCTCGCTCAGTTTTTATTGCCTCTCTGTTTGGGGTTCGTTCGCTCCCTCTCGACGAGGCAGAAGCAAAACACCGCTCAAGAGCATACTTCAAAACTCTTTAGATTTCGAGGAGGAATATCAAGCCTGCTGGTGCTGAAACTAGTTTAAAATTTATAAGGATTTCTTCACAATTATTACATTTTTTCCAGAAATCTTCAAAGGCATTACCAGGAGTTTTTCGAGGAATTTTTCAGTCAAACATCAGGATCTTCTTTAGCAGATTTGGAGATCCTTTCAAGATTTTTTTCAGCAATTTTTGGTGCAGTATCTTGATGAAATTCTAAAAACAAACCCCTGGAGGAACATCCAAAACATAATTCTGCATAATTCTACACAAAAACCTTTGGAGATATTTCTGACGGAACTGCAGCAGCAATTACTAAAAAAAAATGCTTGTAGAAATTTATGCGTGAATCCCCGAAGCAATCTTCTTAGGAAATCTTGTTGGAGTCCGTGATTGGATTTCCGAAGGAATGTTTGGAGGATTTTAAAGAAATTTTTAGTGGAACTTCTTAAAAATTCCATGGAAGAACTATTCCCTTGCTGGAATTCTTAAAGAACAATTCGTAAACGACGTAGAAAAGTTTGGAGATATTCTTGAAGGAATCCCAGAAGTACTGTTGAATGAATTTCTTGAGGAATATCTGAAGAAACCTCTGGGAAATTTTTGTAGAAACTCTAAGAAAAAGGCTAGTCGAGTTTCTGAAAAAAAAACTTGGTAGATTTATAGACCAAACTGCTGGAGTTATTTCTAAAGAATACAATGGAACAGTTTTGGAAAGAACCAATTGAAAATTTCTGAAAGAATTATTTGAACAAAACATTTGAAAAAAAAAATGTAGGAGTTTGTAAAAAAACCATAGAAGTCATAGAAGTAATTTCTGGAGAATTCTTATACGGATTTCTAAAAGAATCTATGGATAAATTTCTGAGGTAACCCATGGAAGTTTTTTTTTGGGAATTCTCGGAGATATTTCTGGTGGATGTTTTAAAGGAAATTCTGAATAAAATTCAGGAAAAAAATCTTAAGAATAGATGTTCTAAAGAAATATATGGAGCAATTTTTGAAGTAAACCAAGAAAGGTTTTATAAAGGAATACTTACGTTTTTTTCTGGAATGATCTTTTGGAAGAAATCCTATTGCAAACTGTGCATTTTCTTAAGGGAACCCTGGCCTTTTTAAAATAAGTAATGCTCCGAGAATTCTCCAAAAGTCTTTCTGGCATGATTATAAATAAAAAATCCCTGCAAGACTTTCTGAAGAAACTACTTTAGGAATTTCTCAAGAAAGACCAGGTCTTTACAGAAATCCATGAAACAATTTCTAAAGCTATGGTTTTCTAAATATAACCTTCGCTAAATTTCTGGAGAAATCTCTTAAAGAATTTCTGAAGAAATCACCCCGACAAAGATACATTTTTAATACATGAAAGCAAAACAAATCGTATTCTCACAAATTTTTGTTAGAGCGCAAACAGATGATTTCTTGGATGATTTACACCACCGATTTTGCCCGCTCTTTTTGTTGTCATGCTTGCTTATTCCTGTTAAAAAGAAATAAAACGAATAGTGCTTCACGATATGTCCAAAGGGTGTTATTATGAAAAGTGAATGTACAACAAATGCTGATCGTAGGTTTGGACCCCTAGTTTCAGAATCTGTGCTGTTTAAAATATTTCATCTTGAGTTTTTTTTAATTTTTACTATTTTCCCATTCTAAGAAAGTAATTATTAGGCAAATTTCACCCCATATAAAAATGCATTGAAAAATTCCCAAGATGAAATGTTTTAAACTACACATATTCTGAATGTAGAGGTCAAAAAAATACGGATCTAGTAAATTACATGGAACTCAACATTCGATTTTTTTTATAAAAAAAACTTCCTTTGGACATAGCGTGTGTGTAATGGCTAGGTGAAAATGGGAGCGCTTCGCTTAAGATGGATTCAGCTTGCATACATGGATTTCTCCATGGTTTTTTGCAGCGATTCCTCTCGATATTCATCCGAGGCTTTCTCTTGGGATTCCTCCAGAGATTTTTTATTTTAATTTATCCTTAGATTCCTTCAAGTATTCGTTTTGGGACTACTCTCGTAATTCTTTCTGGCTTTCTTCGGACTACTACCGAACTTCTTCCGAGAAACTTCTAGAAATTTCTCTGAGATTTCTCCAGGTATTTACTGAGATTTCTACAGGAATTGCACCCAATATTCTCAAGGAGTCTCTCTAGGTAATTCCGGGTTCCTCCTAGGATCTCTCATACGTCTCGTAGTTTTTCTCATAATTCCTTCTGGGATTCCTTAGTGTTTCAAAGGTTTACCTCGTTTACCTTTCCAGCATTTTAAGGGGATTCTTACGAATAACTTCCTTAGTTCCAGAGAGCTTTCCTGATATTCTGGTAGTTGTAATCGGTATTCCTGATTTCTCGAACGATTTTTTTTTTCAGAAATGCTGCGATTCCTCACAGAAGTCATATCGTAATTTCTCTCAAGATGATTTTTTTGACTCCTTAAGGGATTCCTCCCTAGACACCTCCAAAAATTGTCTTCTGCATTTCTTCATGTACAGTGGTTTTTCGGTTTTATCACGCTCAAAACAAATTTTACCGTGATATAAACAAAACCGTGAATTTGGCGAAACGAGAAATATATGTAAATTTTTTAACAAAAATTGTTCAGCTGCAAAATATATAAGTCATAGCTTATATTTAATAACTGTTTTGGTGGACTGGACAATGCTTTCATTTCATTTATTTAGTTCACATCAAATTCATGATAATACTGAATCAACAATTTGCCGCCATAATACTCGATTTGCAGCTGCAGCTCTCCATCCTCGGACACGCCCAACACTCGCCAGATCACGCTCCACCTGGTCCGCCCATCGTGCTCTCTGCGCTCCACGCCTTCTTGTGCCAACCGGATCAGTTGCAAGCACCAGCTTTGCAGGGTTGTTGTCCGGCATTCTTGCAACATGCCCTGCCCACCGTATCCTTCCGGCTTTGGCCACCTTCTGGATGCTGGGTTCGCCGTAAAGTGCAGCGAGCTCGTGGTTCATCCTTCTCCGCCACATACCGTTCTCCTGCCCACAGCCGTAGATCGTCCTTAGTACGCGTCGCTCGAAAACTCCGAGTGCTTGCAGGTCCTCCTCGAGCATCGTCCATGTTTCGTGTCCGTAGAGAACCACCGGTCTTATTAACGTCTTGTACATGGTACATTTGGTGCGGGGGTGAATCTTTTTTGACCGCAGTTTCTTCTGGAGCCCATAGTAGGCACGACTTCCACTGATGATGCGCCTTCGTATTTCACGGCTCACGTTATTGTCAGCCGTTAGCAAGTAACCGAGGTAGACGAATTCTTCTACCACCTCGAAAGTATCCCCGTCTATCGTAACATTGCTGCCAAGGCTTGTCCTGTCTCGCTCAGTCCCACCTACCAGCATGTACTTTGTCTTAGCCGCATTCACCACCAGTCCGACCTTTGCTGCTTCACGTTTCAGGCGGGTGTACAGTTCTGCCACCGTTCCAAATGTTCTGGCAATAATATCCATGTCATCCGCAAAACAGACAAATTGGCTGGATTTCGTGAAGATCGTACCCCGGCTGTTGAGCCCGGCTCGTCGCATAACACCTTCCAGGGCGATGTTGAATAGTAGGCAGGAAAGTCCATCACCTTGTCGTAGTCCCCGTCGAGATTCAAATGAACTGGATAGCTCACCCGAAATCCTTACGCTGTTCTGCACACCGTCCATCGTTGCTCTTATCAGTCTAGTCAGCTTCCCGGGAAAGCTGTTCTCGTCCATAATTTTCCATAGCTCTGTGCGGTCGATACTGTCGTATGCCGCTTTGAAGTCGATGAACAGGTGATGCGTTGGGACCTGGTATTCACGGCATTTCTGGAGGATTTGCCGTACGGTGAAGATCTGGTCCGTTGTCGACCGGCCGTCGATGAAACCGGCTTGGTAACTTCCCACGAACTCATTTACTTTAGGTGAAAGACGACGGAAGATGATCTGGGATAGCACTTTGTAGGCGGCATTCAAAATGGTGATCGCTCGAAAGTTCTCACACATTAACTTGTCGCCTTTCTTGTGGATGGGACAGATTATCCCTTCCTTCCACTCCTCCGGTAGCTGTTCGGTTTCCCAGATCTTGACTACTAACTGGTGCAGACAGGTGGCCAACTTTTCCGAGCCCATCTTGATGAGTTCCGCTGCGATACCGTCCTTACCAGCCGCTTTGTTGTTTTTGAGCTGGTGGATGGCATCCTTAACTTCCCTCAGCGTGGGAGTTGGTTCGTTCCCGTCCTCTGCTGCACCAACATAGTCATTTCCTCCGCTGCCTTGGTCCTCCGTGCCTACATTCTCTTCGCCATTCAGGTGCTCGTCGAAGTGCTGCTTCCACCTTTCGATCACCTCACGTTTGTCCGTCAGGAGGCTCCCGTCCTTATCCCTGCAGATTTCGGCTTGCGGCACGTAGCCTTTGCGGGATGCGTTGAGCTTCTGGTAGAACTTGCGTGTTTCCTGTGAACGGCACAGCAGTTCCATTTCCTCGCACTCCGCTTCTTCCAGGCGGCGCTTTTTCTCCCGGAAGAGACGGGTCTGCTGCTTCCGCTTCTGTCTGTATCGCTCCACATTCTGTCGGGTTCCATGCTGCAGCATTACCGCCCGCGCTGCATCCTTCTCCTCCAGAACCGCTCTGCACTCCTCGTCGAACCAATCGTTTCGTCGACTCCGTTCTACGTACCCGATAGTGCTCTCAGCTGCGTTGTTGATGGCTGCTTTGATTGTACTCCAGCAGTCCTCTAGAGGGGCCACATCGAGCACACCCTCGTCCGACAACGCTGCCTCGAGATTCTGCGCGTATGCGGTGGCGACATTCGGTTGCTTCAGTCGCTCTAGATCGTACCGGGGCGGCCGCCGGTAATGTACGTTGTTAATAACGGAGAGTTTTGGGCGCAGTTTAACCATCACCAGATAGTGATCGGAGTCAATATTAGCGCCACGATAGGTCCTGACGTCGATAATGTCGGAGAAGTGCCGTCCATCAATCAGAACGTGGTCGATTTGCGATTCCGTTTGTTGTGGTGATCTCCAGGTGTAACGATACGGGAGGCTGTGCTGGAAGAAGGTGCTACGAATGGCCATGTTCTTGGAGGCGGCGAAATCGATGAGGCGTAGGCCATTTTCGTTCGTCAGCTGGTGGGCGCTGAACGTTCCAATCGTCGGTCTGAATTCCTCCTCCTGGCCTACCTGAGCGTTTAGATCCCCTATGATGATCTTGACGTCGTGGTTTGGGCAGCGGTCGTACTCGCGTTCGAGCTGCGCGTAAAATGCGTCTTTGTCATCATCAGTACTTCCGGAGTGAGGGCTGTGCACGTTTATTATGCTAATGTTGAAGAATCGGCCCTTGATCCTCAACCTGCACATTCTTTCGTCGATCGGCCACCAACCGATCACGCGCCTCTGCATGTCGCCCATCACTATAAAAGCTGTTCCCAGCTCGCGTGTGTTGCCGCAACTCTGGTAGATGGTATGATTACCTCTAAACGTTCGCACCATAGATCCTGTCCAACACACCTCCTGCAGCGCTACGATTCCGAACCCGCGGTCCTTCAGTATATCGGCGAGTATGCGGGTGCTCCCGATGAAGTTGAGAGATCTGCAGTTCCACGTACCGAGCTTCCAATCGCAAGTCCCTTTTCGTCGCAGTGGTCGTCGCCATTGGTATCGGTTCGCATTCTTCTCTTGTTGATTTTCCGGTGCTTGTCTTTTTTACGGCTGGCTCGCATGGCCTGACACCAACCCACTAACCCAGGGAGCTGGGCTTACCTTCCCGGAAGCTACGGTTTCTGCATTGGCATTTCCTCCAACTACAGTGCTAAATAGCTAGGCTCGAGCGCCAGTCTTCGCCGGGGGTGGTGTTTTTAATGGGCGCCCAGGAGATAATATTTTACCTGAGCTTCCACCCCCAATGCTTTATTGATTTTATATTGATTTCGGAATGTTTCAAAACAAGTGTGATAAAAACGAAATGAAAATCGTGAATTTATGCGAGTAGTGATTAAAACGACTAGTGGTAAAACCGAAACGCCACTGTATTCCTTCAGCGATTCACCTCGTAATGACTTACGAAATTTTGTTCAAAAATT
Source organism: Aedes albopictus (assembly GCF_035046485.1). Classification (NCBI taxonomy): domain Eukaryota; kingdom Metazoa; phylum Arthropoda; class Insecta; order Diptera; family Culicidae; genus Aedes; species Aedes albopictus. The sequence goes on along the minus strand of NC_085137.1, from coordinate 510,693,790 downwards.
CGTTTGGGATCTCTTCAGGAATTTAATGAGATACGGAGAATCCTCCAGGACATTTTTTGGGGTTTCCTCACGGTATTCTTCAAGTGATGGCTCCAGGGACTTCTATAGAGATTACTTTTGGAATTCGTTTTGTAAAACTTTCAGATATTTATTCAAACACTTTTCTCAGGATGTTTTTGTTGATTCCTCCGGGATTTTTTTTTCAGTGATTCTTTTCCTCTATAGCTTCCGATACTCATTCATGGTATTCTCCGGAGACTCTTTATGGTATTTTTGTGGGGATTAAACCCAAAATAGCTTTCGCTGCCAAGGATCCATTCAGGGATATCTTCCAGTAATATTGCAAATAGCCATCATTTGCGTTCGCGTTTGTATTTTGATATTGACCATCGATGTACAAACAGAAGCAAAGAAATGGCAAAATGAATTGGATGAAATACACGAACGATTCAGGACTCCATTGATTTTGAGAAGTTTCCGTTGGAGTTTCCACCAAAGGTCCCTACTTGAATTCTTCCGGAGATTTTTCCAGTTTTTTTTTGGTGTTTCTTTGGTTATTTTATCAATCCACCACAAAGCGTCGATTAACGCTATCCGTTTTTCTGAGCATTTTTTTTTAGTAAAAAATCTATTATGATTGTCTGAACATTTCCTGGCTATTTTTGAAATATCTAAGTCCCCATATGTCGAGAATCTAGTGTTAATCCACGGAGTTTTATTTTACGAGCTCATCCAGGTGCACCGGCTGAACAAGAGAGTGAATAAAAGTTCGTATCTGCTAGCGCTAGGTACCACCGCCTGCTGTAGCCCCATTTCCCCCGATAAGTGTGACGTCAGTTTTTCGACTGGAAATGTGTCTGACTGCCTGCACTCGGTTCCATGGCGGATAGGTAGATGGCAGACGATGATGGTTTTTTGGTGGTTTGCTTTTATCAATTTAACAGTCGAATTAATTTGTTCGAATGGATTTTTTTTCCGGTGGTGGATGACTGGTTTGCTTTTTGCTCCGAGAATTGATTTTTGGGCTGTGATCAATTTTACTTTTGAAATTCGGCTGATAAATGCGCCACTTGTGGTGAAAATTAAATGAAAGTGAAAATTGGAACAATTTTCATTGAGAAACTGAAACCTCGAAAATAAGTGAATTTTCATCAGTACGATTTTAATTTACTAAGTTCATCTCAGCGCCGCGCCGTTACTCAACAGCTCAACTCAAATCTTTGATATTTGAAAAAGAATGGTGATCATTGATCTAATATAAATGACATACTTAAGCGGCGATCTTCCATTAGTACATGGTATATCTTGAGTGCAAATTTCCCTGCTTAGTTGTCATCAGGTAAATGTTAACGCATTTTTTGAAAGGTCTCCAGGTAGATGGTTAAAGACATTTGGGCGAAAGCATATTAAAGTGATTCTTCCTTATAATAAATATAGATTGCTCTCAAGAAACATACTCTACCACTTATCCTCTGGGCCATCTGTCATAAGACCGACAAGGAAATTTAGGAAGGAATCCTACTAATTGTCATGATGTGAGTTCCTCACCGATTCATATTCAAATCCAAAACGTTTTCCAAAACTTACACAATCCATTAGTGTCTGGTTTATCTAGTTGCCTTCCATAGAAATCCAATCTGCTGTCATCGAGCTGCAAAACAATGCAGAATAATCAATCTTTCGCAATTTTACGCCTCATTATGAACAACTTACTTCCAGCATTGTGCAGTTCTGTGTGTATGCGCGAGCAATTGTGTCATTTACAGCACCCGTATGAACCGAACCGAGCGAGGTGCGAGCACTGGAAACCATCGTCGCCCAGCCCCGGCGTTTCAGTTGTCGGAATATTAACTCCCATGAATCCTGGTAAAAGTTGGCGCGCCTCTAACAAAACACTAATTTGACGACCGTAACATCATCAATCTAATTATTCATCATACATCATCTGCAAATTCACTCATCGGGTCTTCCTTGGTGTACTCGTGGATCCGGAGTTTATGAATTGAAACATGCAGCAGCCGCACCGCAAAACTTTTTCGCTTGCAACCCCGTAATTGAATTATACAATTGTGCGCCACAGAATTTCTTCCCTTTTTTTCCAACCCAACCCAGGGTCTTCACTTTTCGGGTAGAGGGATTTCAATTAGAATCTTCCAAGCTGTCACTCGGTGCATGGCTTATGGCGGCAGAGATTTTTTGACTCCCTCTGATCCGTTCCGTTTGGAACGATCCTGGCCGGAACAGAAGCATACAGACAGACATTGGCAGATTCGTCTCGCCTCCTGCCAACATCTGACGATTGCGTGAAATATGAAATGAAATTTTTATTATTGGCAAGAGATTTTGGCCGCAACGAAGATACTGCTGGGATGTGACGGAAAAACAGAGATAATGACTTCTGACGGTTGCGGGATGACAGTGCGAGATAAACGCAAGTATCCTCTAGAATGTTTTACAAAATTATTTGAGCAGTTCATTTTGTACATAGAAAATTGGAATTTTAGACCTTCTTACCACTGCTATGCTTACCACATGGTATGCTTACCATTTCCTAAACCTTATGATAGTGGACTTGGGCATGCAATTATCACTTTTTTTCCTTTCCTCAAAGTGACCTGCAAAATGACGTAGTAGACGCCATTCTCGGCTTAAAATAGAAAATCGTCAATACTCACACACTGAAGGTTTTTGTTAATCCAAAGCAGTTAAGTTATTGGTTATTTGTGCGATTGCAGCTTATCTGGCGATACTGAATGTCAACTAATGATGGTCAAGTTTAAGTTATCTACAATCTTCTTTTTTTATATGTTCTATTTCAGGCCAAACATGTCTAAAGGTCCTATCTGCAGAAGAGAGGCTCTCTTTGGTTTCCCTCTCTTTCGTTAATATCTCAGCTGTTTATTTGTATTATTATTGTCTTCTTCCATTGAACGATGGTCAAAACAATCGTCTGAAAGAGAATGTGAACAAAGAAATGCAGATAGGACGTATTGAAATGTTTGGCCTGATTTATCGTTTGTACATTATAATCTTTTTAATGTTCTTTATTCTATACTTCGTACATTCTACTTTCTCTTGATCATTCCATTCTTGAAAGCAGTTCATTATTCGAGATGATACCATCCGACGCCTCAACCGTACCACAGATTTGCATCGATATGCAATCAATGAATTTCATCGCAGACCGTCGTCAAGTGGTCATTAGTAGCCCAAGAAAAACTGGAGACCATTCGTCGGCCAGCCACTAGAGCAAAAGGAAACGACGATGGACGAACGACGCGTTGTCTGCGATTCTTTCGAGCATCGCTTAACTCCCCGAGACTCATGCATAAAATTGCAATATAATGAAAAATGAAGAGACCACTCTCGTCTAATAACAATAAAACCGAAACCAATTGCCACCGGCGTCGTCGCCGTCTAGCTGGCTGCTAGCCAAATGTTCGGAACCAATTCGGCGAAGTCACACACTCCCTATCCTTTGGCTTGGCTATAGGGACTACCCTCAACTAATGGAAGCGGCGAGGGGATTGCGATTATGCATGACTCTGCTGGCTGGAAGAAATCGTACGCACATTTTTTTTTTTTGAGATTTTGGAAACGACGACGGCGAGCATCTGGTACAACAACCAAACAAGGCAGAGGGTGGTAAAGCAGTGGCATTAGGACAAGGGATAGATGCTAGGCTAGATGATAGATAAAGAGAAGGCTAATCGTTTTATCCTCTGAAGGGGCCACTGCATCGGAAAACGATGTCGTCGCCGTTTAGGAATCAATTGTCGAGGTCGTTATGGTGGCGGGGTAGAGATGATCTGAGAGATAGAGGACGTCACGGATGTCGGATGACTGGAAAGGTTGAAAGAGTGCGTAGATTTAGAAGTCAATTAGATAGAAAACTAGATTTATGAATTCAATAAGAAAAGAAAAATTGACTTTACATAGATGACTTGAAGTTAATCTTATACCTATCTTGCTTAAATTCATTATTTCCTTATGTATGTCCTGGGAAACGATTGACGGACACATAAACCAATGTAATCTGTTCGTAAATTTTGTATCTACATTCAAACATACATATATACATTTGTTTGTTCAACATATAAGACATAATATACACTAGAACGCCCCAATACTCGGTTTGTGGCTGTTGTTCTCCATCCTCTCGGTCACGCCCGATGTTCGCCAAGTCACGCTCCACCTGGTCCGCCCATCGTGCCTTCTTGTACCAACCGGAACAGTCGCGAACGCCAACTTCGTAGAGTTTTTATCCGGCATTCTTGCAACATGCCCTGCCCACCGTATCCTTCCGGCTTTGGCCACCTTCAGGATGCTGGGTTCGCCGTAGAGTGCAGCGAGCTCGTGGTTCATCCTTCTTCGCCACACACCGTTCTCCTGCACACTGCCGAAGTTCGTCATTAGCACGCGTCGCTCGAAAACTCCGAGTGCTTGCAGGTCCTCCTCGAGCATGGTCCATGTCTCGTGCCCGTAGAGGATTACCGGTCTTATTAGCGTCTTGTACATGATGCACATGGTGCGTGGGTGAATCTTTTTAAACCGCAGCTTCTTCTGGAGCTCGTGGTAGGCCTGAATTCCGCTGATGATGCGCCTTCGAATTTTATGACTTACGTTGTTATCAGCCGTCAGTAAGAATCCGAGGTAGACGAACTCCTCCCCGTCTATCGTAACATTACTACCCAGACGGATCCGGTCGTGTTCGGTTCCGCCTACCAGCATGTACTTTGTTTTTGAGGCATTCACCACCAGTCCGACCTTTGCTGCTTCTCGTTTCAGGCGGGTGTACAGCTCTGCCACCGTTCAAAATGTTCTAGCGATAATGTCCATGTCGTCCGCAAAGCACACAAATTGACCGGATTTTGTGAAAATCGTTCCCCGGCTGTTGAGCCCGGCTCGTCGCATTACACCATCCAGAGCGATGTTGAAGAGTAGGCATGAGAGTCCGTCATCTTGTCCCCGTCCCCGGCGAGATTCGAATGAACTGGATAGTTCACCCGAAACCCTTACGCAGTTTTGCACACCGTCCATCGTTGCTTTAATCAGTCTAGTCAGCTTCCCAGGAAAGCCGTTTTCGTCCATGATTCTCCATAGCTCTGCGCGGTCGATACTGTCGTATGCCGCTTTGAAGTCGATGAACAGGTGATGCGTTGGGACCTGGAATTCACGGCATTTCTAGAGGATTTGCCGTACGGTAAAGATCTGGTCCATTGTCGACCGGCCGTCGATGAAGCCGGCTAGATAACTTCCGACAAACTAATTCATTTTAGGTGACAGCCGACGGAGGATGATCTGGGATAGCACTTTGTAGGCAGCATTCAAAATAGTGATCGCCCTGAAGTTCTCACATTCCAAATGGTCGCCTTTCTTGTGAATGGGGCAGATTACCCCTTCCTTCCACTCCTCCGGTAGCTGTGGTTTCCCAGATCCTGACTATCAGCCGGTGCAGACAGGTGGCTCACTTTTCTGGGCCCATCTTGATGAGTTCAGCTGCGATACCATCCTTACCAGCTGCTTTGTTGGTTTTGAGCTGGTGAATGGTATCCTTAACTCCCCTCAGCGTGGGAGTTGGTTCATTTCCGTCCTCCGCTGCACTGGTGTCGTCAATTTCTCCGTTGCCGTGGGCTCCCGTGCCTACGTTCTCCCCGCCGTTCAGGTGCTGATCGAAGTGCTGCTTCCACCTTTCGATCACCTCACGTCCGTCCGTCAAGGGGCCTCCGTCCTTATCCCTGCATATTTCGGCTCGCAGCACGAAGTCGCTGCGGGATGCGTTGAGCTTTTGGCAGAATTTCCATGTTTCTTGGGAACGTCACAGCAGTTCCATTTCTTCGCACTCTGCTTCTTCCCGGTGGCGCTTTATATCCCGAAAGAGGCGGGTCTGCTGTTTACGTTTCTGTTTGTAACGTTCCACGTTCTGTCGGGTCCCTTGCTGCAGCATTAATGTCCGTGCTGCGTTCTTCTCCTCCAAAACCGATCTGCACTTCTGAAAGCAGTTCGTGTGTGTTACCGCAGCTCTGGTAGATGGTATGACCTCTAAACGTTCGCACCATGGATCCTGTCCAATACATCTCCAGCAGCGCTACGATGCCGAACCCGCGGTCCTTCAGTAGTTCGGCGAGTATGCCGGTGCTCCCAATGAAGTTGAGAGATCGACAGGTCCCCGTACCGAGTTTCCAATCGCAAGTCCTTTTTGTTCGTTGGGGTCGTTGCCGTTGGTCTCGGTTCGTATTATTCTGTTGCTGATTTTCCGCTACAATGGTTTTTTACGGCTGGCTCGTAGGGCCTGACACCAACCCCCTACTTTCCGGAGGACCATAGTGCACAGTTGAGCTTAGAGTCCTTTCCTGGCACTCGGACGTAGATCAGCCGCCCCTAACATGGGGATCAGACGCTGTCGTGAATGACTCTTCCTCGAGAACAGACGCTTAGGTTTGCAGAAGCAAACTCCCTTTCCCGGTCAACCTACGACCAAAGTACCCACCGGGGTTGGTTACCAGATCTTCCCTAAGGTTTTTTGTAGTTTCCGTTACCATGGGGAGGTAGGGATAGGAGTTGTTGGGCAGAGGCTAGTGGATCATAATGGGATTTGAATTGCGCAGCATACCCAGCCTTTACCGTGCCAGGGCAAGGCTCACCCATGGCGTTCAAGGCTCCCATCGCATTACATTGGAACACCCCCAAATTAACAACTGCTCGAACAACTCAGAGATTGCAGTTTTAAAAACAAACACAATGAATGATTCATTCAACTTATGTCGAACACCACGGTAACCGACCACTTTTTTCGCCATCAAAAACGAGGTTATTCTGGACCCTTTCTTCGCAAACCAACAAGCAAATGCCATCAAAATTCATCAACAGCACCATTAACACGTGAAACAAAACAAGATTTTTATAAAGTTTATAGAAATTGATCTACCTTGTACAAGCGTTTGAAAAAAGGTTACTCCGCAATTCCCATTCATGCTAGAGCGAGTATAATAAAGTGCAAAATGAAAGAATGGCGGAAGTCAAAATCAAATAATGTTCCATAAGCGTACCTTTATTTCTTCGCTTATTTTCCATTTCCTGAATGTCACCCAACCATTCCTCGCAACTCCAGAAACCAGCGTCAGTTGACTAGCGCGAATGAAGCACATAGCAAATGCTCGGCACTCGGTGCTCCAAATCCGAACAAAAAATGATCTCAAGTCAATTCTCCACTCCCCATCGTCAGGCCCTACGCGACGACACACGTGCCTGACGAGCAGCAGGAGTTACCCAGTTCCGTGCCCAAAAGTCACATTGCGACTTACGACGATTGCCGCCGAAATGCGTATGATTTTCTCTTTTAGGGTGAGCCAAGCCTCCCCCACCTTCGGGAGAAAGAAAGAGAGAAAAAAGATTATATGGCGACATCTGTTTTAGACATCTTTTAATAAAATTTTCATTTTTATTGCTATTTAAGAGGGATGATAAAATATATTATTATTACAAAAGTTGAAATAATAATAACCGGTGCCAGTGCTGGGCTTGTTTGGATTTCCTTCCGCCGCCATGCCGGGCAAGAAACGGCATCAGCAGCGCCTTTTGCGAAATAAACGATAATAATAATAATATGACGAGGATATTCGGAGGCAATGATGATGACAGCGACAGGGATAAAATAAATACATTCTCACAGAGTGGCACTGGGTGACTTTTCCTAAGGAATTGAGCCACAAACCGGGAGAAGAATAACTTTTTCACCGAACAAATATGTCTTGGCTACTGGCTGTGCTATGTGAAAGTGAAGCAATAAGACGAAAGCAATGAAATTCGACTGGACATGTGGCTGTCCGTCCGGCGTTGTTGTCCGGACGAGGAAGGGAGATTTACTGAGAACTTAGCGAAGAGGTCAATTCAGAGGGTGCGCCCGGAATATTGGACAGGATATGATATATATTCAAAGCATCGGTTATCGAATTGTTGGAAGAGAACTTAGTCGGTGACATTTGCTGTTGACAGATTGCTGAGAAG